>NC_139512.1:129010820-129610820 GCF_947247035.1 Vipera ursinii
TCTCTCTTTCTCTCTCTCTCTCTCTCCAAATATAAACTCTTGACCTTACCTCTCACAGCTTTATTCCCACAGAGATTGTACTGTCGTTCGCTCGGTAGACCTACACACACATCTCTCTCTCTATCTCATCTATCTATCTATCTAATCTATCTTATCTATCCTCTCTCTCTCTCTCTCTCACACACACACACACACACTCTCTCTCTCTCTCTCTCTCTATCTATCTACAAATATAAACTCTTGACCTTACCTCTCACAGCTTTATTCCCACAGAGATTGTACTATCGTTCGCTCGATTTGCCTTTTCCCGCTTTTGAGCCCTGGAACGATCACTTCGCCTATGGAATTAATGCTGTCAGCTTCCCTCTTCTCCCCCCCCCCAAAAAAAAGTCGGATCGGTGCGGGCCGATTTATCGAGCGGCGCGTGCCCGAGGGCAGAAGCGCGCGAGGAAAGCGAGGGAGAAGCCGCCGGGGCGCTTCGTTCCGCTCCCCCGAGCGGGCGTGTGCAACGTGGCTGGCGAAGGGCAAAGCTTTAAATGCTTTTAACTGCCGAAGCAAAACGGCGTTTCAACCGTTTATGGCCGATTACATCTACCTGTCCGGCAGAGAGAGACACGCTGTGGGGCCCCATCTGCGAAAGTTTTCCATCAGGCGGGAGGTCCAAGGCGGGCTTTTTATGCTACCCTCCTGCATCTGAAACAGCGTCTTTCCCGAGTTGAGGTTTAGCCTCAAACCGTTTTTCATTATTTTTTAGGGGTGGGGAAAGCACTCAAAACATGGTGGTTTTTGGTTTTTTTTCCAGCAAGCCCGGGGAACCCCTCGTAACGAGCCGGCACGTAGGTTGTGTTTTTTTTTTTAAAATGTAATATTTCTCCCTTCGCGGTCTTGCTTCAGTCTGTTGTTTTATTTATTTATTTATTTATTTTAAAAAAATAAGTTTTACGGACCGTTTTGAATTAGTGGGTTTTTATATTACGCCTCACGGACTCGCTCCGTGTGAAGTGGGCGGCCATATAAAATTTGACAAATAAATAAACGCCTAAAAACCGAGGCCCTCAATTGCCGGGGAGTGTAAGCGTGAGCCTTGCCCAAGGAAGCGAGAGGAGGGGAGGGAAGTGGCACTTGCAGAAAAACTTTAAGACAAACTCCCTTTCGTGGCTTTTTTGGTGCACGCGCAGGTGGACGCCGTTGCAATCCGTTCGGAGCGGGAAAAAGCCGAAGATTTCAAGCTGCAGGAGAAAGCTGAACCGTAGAGGGCAGTAAGGGACCGAGAGACGTCCGCTCTCGGGTCAGGTTTGGAAATGGGATGCAAAGAGGAGTAAGGCCACTTTCAAGAAACTTAAAGAGGAAATTTTGGTCAAGACGTACGGTACAAATCAAGCAAAAGGGCTTGATGTTGAAAGACGTATTTGCAGCAAGACGGGCCTTCAAACGGGGTTTTCAAACTGAGTTGTGGTGGTGGAAGCTAGGAGGAGGAAGGAGTATTAGATGCGTTCGCTCCCTTGCGTTATTCATAATAATGAAGGCGGGAAATATTGCTCTTGGCATTGCACCAGGAGGTATTTGGCAAGTAGCAAATGGACTATCCGGCTCCTAGAACTACTATTCCATATAGCATTCCATACTGACAAACATCCTAACCGCATCTATTCACACACGTAGCAGCTCTGGACAATCCCTACCTCATTTTAACTTGGACATAAATTTTCCTAATTTCAGATTGCCTTACTAAATCAGGAATGAAATCGTAATTCAGAGAGATTATTTCCTGCAGATTTGCAGGCCGAGGGCTGGCCATCAGTGTAAAAACACGCAGGAAATGAAAAAAATGTATTTTGCTCCATGAAGCAAACACATTGTGCTTTCAGATTTTGATATGATTTGTAGTGGGTTGTGATCTGGCTAAAGCAAAATCAGACAATTAAGACTGGATTAAAACTGATCTAGGGAGCCACTGAGGCAAATCCAAAGGCATTTTAAAGAGGAAATAAGGTTCACGGTGGCTCAGTGGGTTAGGATGCTGAGCTTGTTGATCAGAAGGTCGGCAGTTTGGCGGGTCGAATCCCGAGTGCTGCGTAACAGAGTGAGCGCCTGTTACTCGTCCCAGCTTCTGCCAACCTAGCAGTTCAAAAGCACGTAAAAATGCAAGTAGAAAAATAGGGACCACTACGGTGGGAAGGTAACAGCGTTCCGTGCGCCTTTGGCATCTAGTCATGCCGGCCACATGACGACGGAGACGTCCTTGGACAAGCGCTGGCTCTTCAGCTTTGAAACTGAGATGAGCACCGGCCCCTAGAGTCAGAAACGACTAGCACGCATGTGCGGGGGAACCTTTACCTTTACCTTAAGGTTCACGGATGCTACATTTCACCACCACCTTGTCTTGCACCCACCCAGTGACTTTCCCCTACATCTCTGGAGCAAGTACTCTGATTCCCTTAGCACTTGGACCCCTTGCCTCTCTGCTGCCATACATGGCCTTTTCTCCCTACTGCTTGTCAATCCAAAATACCTTTTCCAGAATACACTGTCCCTTGTCTTTACACAGATCAAACACTGATGCTCCAGATGCAATGCTGCCTGATCCCTGTGCGGAACATTTGGCACCTCCCTGAATTGCTGGGCAAATAGCTTGTATTGAAAGATTTTTCCAAACAAGTCAACTACAGAAGTACAGGTATACCTTGATTAACAACTATAATCAGGACCTGCTAGTCTGTCACTAAGCAACACAATGGTAAAGCATAATGACACGTGATCTTACCAACTTATAAAAGCTGTAATTACAACAGCTGTCATTAAGCGAATCCCACACAGTTAATAAGCATGATATCACATGATTGCTATTTGCAACCTCCTACTAGCTCCTTCATTGACTTTGCTTTGCCAGCAGAGAAGGCTGCAAATGGCAGTTACGTAACTGGGTGTTTCTGCAACAGCCACAACTTTGAAGACTAACAGAAGTCTCATTCAGAACTATAATATGTCACAACTAGCCCAAAATTTCTGTTGCTAAGTGAGACATTTGTTAAATGAATTTTGTCCCATTTTACAACCTTTCTTGCCACAGTTGTTAAGTGAATCACTGCAGTTGTTAGTAATGTGGTTAAGTGAATCTGGTTTCCCCATTGACTGCTTGTCAGAAGGTCACAAAAGGGGATCACATGATCCCGGGACACAGGAACTGTCATAAATATGTGTCAGCTGCCAGACATCTGAATTTTTATCATGACCCTGGGGATGCTGCAACGGTCATAAGCATGAAAAATGGGTCATAATTCACTTTTTTCATTGCCGTTGTAACTGGACAATCACTAAATGAACTGTTGTAAGTGGAGGACTACTTGTAACTTTGAACAGTCATTGAATGAATGGCATTAACTGAGGACTACAAGGATTGGATTAGATTAGATTAGATTAGATTAGATTAGATTAGATTAGATTAGATTAGATTAGATTACCTTTATTGTCATTTTTTCCTGTGGGCACAATGGCACACATTAAATGGAAAACCAGGCATTCTGCCTTCCCTCTGAAAGAACAAAACTCCCATACACAAAAACAGGGCCAATATCTCAAGCACACAGTCCCATCCACAGACAATACACCTTGGCAATGTGTTCCAGATGCCAAGCCAGAAATTCTGCTTGATAAAGTAATTCTGCTTGATAAAGTAAATTGGCTGATTCACTTATAACACTACGTCAAAGCCCCACAAATCATATTTTGGCATGCTATGTTAAGCCAATCTATAATTTTTGGATCAGAAGGAAGTTTCTTAATTAATTTTTCTTTACCTAATACGAAGGAAACTGCAAAATGAAAACTCAGATTCTAAGATTTCAAAGCAGAGGAAACAATAGCTTTTCTTTTTTTATTCTTTTGGGATATAAAATATTCAGATGATATGGAAGGTAGTTAAAAGAAAATATTAGATGGCGTTTCGTAGCTCATTTCTTGCTAAAATTTCCAAGGATAATAAAAGACCTCAGAAGAAGCAAAAAAACTTGCCCCAGTTTTCCCCCCCTATGTGTTAGCTCAAGGGACGCGGTGGCTCAGTGGGTTAGGACGCTGAGCTTGTCAATCAGAAGGTCGGCAGTTTGGCGGGTCGAATCCCGAGTGCCGCGTAACAGAGTGAGCGCCTGTTACTCGTCCCAGCTTCTGCCAACCTAGCAGTTCGAAAGCACGTAAAAATGCAAGTAGAAAAATAGGGACCGCTCCGGTGGGAAGGTAACAGCGTTCTGTGCGCCTTTGGCGTCTAGTCATGCCGGCCACATGACCACAGAGATGTCCTCAGACAAGCGCTGGCTCTTCGGCTTTGAAACGGAGATGAGCACCGGCCCCTAGAGTCGGAAACGACTAGCACGCATGTGCGGGGGAACCTTTACCTTTACCTTTTATGTGTTAGCTCAACATATAGGGGGGAAAATAACACACAGAGGGGAAAAAAGATCGATAACATATAGGGGAAAAAACACATGGGGGGAAAAACTGGGGCAAGTTTTTTGCTTCTTCTGAGGCCTTTTATTATCGTTGGAAAACTAAGGTTAGAAAGACTGAAGGACTATAACCCAGGAGACAAGTGTCAAGTATAATGGATTATGGTGCTTCTTGGCCATTTGGGGACAGCAAGCAAAACATCAATTTCCATATGTTCTCGTAAAAATAAAATGCTCACCTATTTTACACATACTAGGGTTCATCTAACACATTGAACCAAATAAAAAAAAGACCTGGGGACAATATAGAATATGCAAACCATGGTTAGTTTTAACCATTTTGTGTATCATAGCTTGATATACAATAAAGTCAAATTCATTGGTTTTTGTATGAACAATACGTACTGGTCTTCACTATACATGCTGGGATGAAGCCCATGCCAAGATAGGAAACCGTGAGTTCAAGTCCTGCCTTAGCCATGAAAGCTGCTGGATGACTTTGGGTCAGTCACTCTCTCACACCCCAACGTACCTCAATGTGTTGGGGGAAACGAGAAGATGTGTTAGACATGTTCACTGCCTTAAGTTATTTGTAAAATTAATAAAGGCAGGATACAAACAAACAAAACACAAGTAAGTTTAAGTTTAAGTTTATTGAATTTATATACCGCCCTTTTCCCGTAGGACTCAGGGCGGTTTACAAAGTATTTAAAAACATCAATACAATACAAGAGTTAAAAACAGTTTAAATAATTAAATTTGATCCCTGAGGGGGGAAAAAACACCTCTCAGCCTAGGCCGGAAAGCTCAAAGAGCCAGGTCTTCAGGTCCCGGTGGAATGACCGAAGGTCGGGGGCAGTCCTAAGCTCCACGGGCAGCTGGTTCCACAGGGCAGGTGCACCCACTGAGAAGGAGAGTTATCTTTCCATTGACAGTAGGAGCACAGTCATAGACAATGGTTTTTGGTGTGTCTTGAAGACATCACATGGTGAGTGTCTGGCCTACTTCCTGCATTTTTCCTGACAAGATTTCAGAAGTGACCTGCCCTTGTTGCTTTGTAGGGCTAAGAGAGAGTCACTGGCCCAAGGTCACCCAGCTGGCTTTGGGCCTAAAAAGGGCAGGCCTAGAATTCAGAATCTCTGTAGCCTGATGCCCTACCCGCAACACGAAACTGGCTATCTGGTCATAGAGTAGCAAACTGTAAATGACTGCTTTCTTTGTCTCCAGGCTTCAGATCTCAGAACATATGGACAGGCATCTTGTCCTGAAGCACCTGGCAGCACAGCTGTGCATGGTTAGTACTTACTAATGGCTTTTCTCATCTTTCTCTTCATAGCTGCCATGAGGTCTGCAGCCATACTGCTTACTCCTTACTAATGGGAAAATGACACTGCTTGTTTTCCAATTCAATGTTTTTAAATGGGGGAACAAAGAGCTAAATGGGGGAACAAAGTACTTTACTTCACTATCTGCTGCAAATGAAGCGGGTCAAATTAAATTTAGAATTTCACAAATTAAAAAGTGCAGAGGGGTCTTGTCATGTTTTTGAACTTTGGTGTTGGAAAAGGCTTCTGAGAATACCTTGGATAGCCAAGGAAACTAACAAATCAACTCAAAATTCTTCCTTGTAGCACAAGTGATCAGGCTCAAATGATCATATTCTGCACACATCATACAAAGATCTACCGGTAAGTCATTCAAATAATCTATAATGCTGGGAAAGATAGAAGGGAAGGGAAGATGGTGATCAGATGCAAGGTGACAACTCAAGTATAGTCAGGAGAAGTGTAATGTTGGAAGATCTGAAGGACCAGGATGGGGAGAGATCATCTGGAGAAGATTCATCTGTGGTCACTAAACCGACATTGATCTGATGGCACATAGTCAGTGGTGCTTTAGGAACTTATATGAGCTACCTCAGGCTGTTAAATTACCAAGTGTGGTACTTAGCTGTTGAAAGGTATATAGATATTGTACTTTAAATAATGAATGTGCCCTGAAACGGCATACAAGTCAATAAAAACAAAGCACATTTGCAGGAATGAGAATGGTTTTCTCACTACGCATTTGCTAGGCAGTTGTATGAATGCAAGAACATATTCATACAAGCAGTTTGACTCCACTATTACAAATGTACCTTTTGTCTCCCAAAAACAGATTTTGGACCATAAATGTTTGATTTTTTTTATTTAATTGATTTCTCCTTTTTTATTTCATGACTTTCCCATTATGCGTACCAAATTTTGCTTTAGGACTTGGGCTATATCATTGTTTCCAGGCACAAAAGCATACTCATTTGCCCAAGCCAATAATCTTATTTATGGAAAGAAAATGTTTATAAATAAAGATGAGATTCAGTTTTTCATCCACCAGATGGAGGTAGTGCGTCCCTTTTCTATTTTCCAGAGGCGGAAAAGTCATTTGGATATTTTATGTTAGTTGTTTATTTTTGTTTTACACTATTTTACACTGTTACAAAAGACCAGCAAACCTATTGGATAGTGTGTGTGTGTGTGTAAAAAAAACATTTCAGGTACAGTTAAATTTAAGTTCTTAATTTCATCATTAGCGGTGCTTTTTTGTAAAAAAAAAAAAAAGGTGCCGGAACTCACGCACAGCTCTGGCTCCAGTCGAAAGCCCTTTACGGAGCGAGGGGGGAAACTGCTTTAGGGAGCTTCTGAGGTGCAGATTACGTGAGCAGCATCGGCTGACGGATGCCATTGCTGCGGCTTTTGAGAGGGTCTTGTTCGGAGCCGGCATGTCTTCTGCCACCTCATCCTCCTCTGCCTCTGATGACACAGAGGCTTCCTCCAGAGCCAGAATGACCAAGATGGCGGTGGCACTGCTGCTTTGGGAGCACTCCTGGTCCCTCAAAGAGATTCGCTCCAGGAGTCAGTCCTGGTCCCTGGTGGCCAACGGGGTGAGGACAGGCGGGGGGAGCCCCATGAACCAAGGCAGAGAAGAGGGTCTGCTTTCAGGGTCGCGGAAGTGTTTCTGGGTTGACCTTCGGTGCCCCCGATTTCCCCGGGCAGCTTCCTTTCACCGAGCCAAAGCTTTACTCGAGCTGGCAGCTTAGAAGGAGCCGGTTCTTCCATTCAAAAACAGCTGCCGGAACACCATTCCATGTGTTCTATGACAAAAAAGCACTGATCATTAGAACCTAAAAACATAGGTTTGAGATTGCCATGCCTTTAATAATAATATAACATATGCAATATATACAAGCACCTTCAATTCAGATTTTAGGAACCATAGACTTTAGTAGGTATTAATGGATGAATACAATTATACAGTGTTGTATATATTAATATTTATATTATATTTATATATATATAATATGATATGTATTATACTATACTATACTATATTATACTCAGTGGCGTAGCGTGGGGGGTGCAGGGGGGGCCGGCCGCACCGGGCGCAACATCTGGGGGGGGCGCTCGATGGCGCCGGGATCCGGCAGGGCGGAGGCACCGGAGCCCCAGCTGGGAAGGGCCTGACGCCCCACGGCGCGCCACACACACACACACACACACAAACATACAACCACACAGCGTGACTCCTCCTTCGGGCCGCTCCGCCTTCGCTCCGGCGCTGGACGGAAGCCTTCTCTCCCTCCTCCCCCCCCCCGCAAAGGAGAAGGCGGCTCCTGAGCGTGCACAGAGCGTGGCCCTCCTGCAAGCCCGGGGCTCCGCTGCGGAGGATCTCCCAAGGCGCTCCCGGGGTTACCAAAGGCGGGGGGGGGTGCGGCGGGGCTTGAAAGAGGGTGGATTTCCCGCAGGGGGAGGATCGCTGCAGCGTCTCTCCGGGGGTCCCTGCTCTGGAACGAAAGCTGCGTCGGCAGGTTGCCGATCCAACCGTGCATGGAGACTTTGGGGGCGAGAGGACGTGGTCGGGTGCGTGTGCATGTGTGTGTGTGTTTGTGGGCGCGCCCATGCTGTCTCTGTTCTGCAAAAGGCGCTTTTTAAAAAAAATAAAAATAAAAATAAATCCTGTCCTGCTGGAATGCAGAAAAGCAGCCCTCGCCCCCCCCCCCATTAAAAGCTTGAACTCTTCTTCTGCCTTCAATCTCAGTTTCTAGAGCGTGAACCGGATTAAAAGACAAGGATGCGTTCGATTGGCTCAAGAGTGTGTGAATTTGACCGGACCCGGTGCGGGGAAAACGAGCGCTCAGATGCCGCCTTCCCCAAATTGGCCATAAACTGGGATTCGTTTCATGTCATTCAACCGGGGCTTCGTGAATGTCACAGAAACACACATTAACTGTGTCAAAACATTTCTCTCTCCAAACTCCCAAGCTACAGACTTTCCCTTTTATTTAAAGGGGGTTTGTTTGTATTTTTAAAAAAAACTGTTTTATTTAATAAACAGCGGTTTATTTAAAGACCACATTCACACAGCACCCTAATGGCAAACCAAACGTATCATTGGGGTGTCATGACAGCAAAGAATGGTGTGTGTGTGTGTGTGTGTGTGAACTTATACATCCAAAGCACCAGAAGGCAGGACAAGAAACAATAGATGGAAACTAATCAAGGAGAGAAACATCCTGGAATTAAGGAGAAACTTCCTGACAGTGAGGACAATTAATTAACCAGTGGAACAGCTTGCCACCAGAAATCGTGGCTGCTCCATCACTGGAAGTTTTTAAGAGGAGACTACTCAAATTGTATAGGGTCTCCTGCTTGAGCAGGGGGTTGGACTAGAAGACCTCCAAGGTCCCTTCCAACTCTCTTATTGTTATGGATGTGGATAAAGGTACAAAGAGAAGGAATGATAGTACCTCACTTGGAAACTCAGTTAAAGTTCCCAACTTTCTCCCTTCTGTCTGCTCCTAAGTCTTCGGCACCCAGCCTGGTCCGCTGACTTTGAATGACTGAAACTTTTGCTGGCAGGATGCTAAACCAACAGGTAAAGCTCAATTCCCTTACGTCAGACTGACTGGCAGTCAGGTAACTGCAGCCGCCGCACCTGCGGCTGCTTGCTGCTGCTGCTCCTCCTCCTCCTGCTGTATTGACTCTCTGCGGCCACTCGGTTCCCCCTGCAGGAGGCGATCGGGACCGCCCCCCCGACACACGTCGCCAGCAGCGAGAGTTTCCAGCCAGGCCGGCAAATCTTTGGGGTGAGGTGCCAAAGAGAAGGAGGCGGCTTGGCTTGGATAAGCAGCGTCTGGGCAGAAAATAGGTCGGGCGCCGCAGCAAGTATGAATTCCTGGGGTTCAGCCTAAGCAGGCAAAGCTGCAGGGTGGGTTGGTTGGCTTTTCCGGCTTTGGAATAACCTTGGGAAGCTGAGGCATTGTAAGTTGGAAGTCATTGTTTGTCGCCTAACATGTTGGGTCAACCCCACGCCACATGCTAAGCCATAAACCGTGGTTGGTATCCAGGGTTTAGGACAAGATGGAGAAAACTAGCCAATTGTGGGATCATAAATCTTGATGAAGCCCATCATCGCTCCATGTGATGTATGCACTCAATCTACAAACGTAGTCCAAGCCTATTCATATCTGTTGTAAGGTCATTCTCTCGTGGGGTTTATCCTGACGTCCACTAAGAGTGGAACAAACATGCCCCATTAACCATTTTCAACGCCATGTCGTCTCTTTGTCTCATCCTAAATCACAGCTGAGGCACTTTAAAGTTGCCTTGTTTCAGTTTTAAACTAGCATTTTCCCTCTTCTCCAGAGACCCTTTTTTGCCTTGAACCTAACTCAGGGGTAGGCAACCTTGGCTCTTTTATGACTCATGGACTTCAACTCCCAGAATTCCTGAGCTAGTGGAAGAGACTCGAGTGCTAAAATCCACAGGTTAGGGGGCGCAAATTACTTGCCTTGCCCCGGGTGCTGACAACCCACGCTACGCCACTGATTATACTATATACAGTACAATTAGAAGACTAGTTCAAGTAATCACTAAAGGCAGTGTTACAACAGAGTTCTCATTTGCTCAAATTTTTTGGGGACATTCTGACTGTTGATCCAGCACAATCCATGAATCTATAAGACAGAAAGAATTGTGAGATGTCTTACTGAGGGTCCAAACAGCAGCCCCTGTGCCAGAATAAAGAGGCTTCAGCCGAGAGCTTTTTACGCTATTATCTGCAAGTTAATAGGAAAAATTAGATATCTTGAAATTTTGATAGGATTAATCTTCCCAAGTTTGTACTGATTCCTTACAAATAATTCAGAGAATTAGTTGAACAGCCCCATATTCTAAGAAGCATCTTTAATGAGCATGAGAAGGCTTGGCACACAGGCCAAGCCCCGGGGATGGCCAATTAGTCACCATTACAAGGCAGTAAACGCAACTCAGTCTGTGCCATTTCGAAATAAATACAGATTGGCTCATCCTGTGTAAGGAGAAACGAGGGATTACCAGCTAAATCTTTTCCTTGCACCACAATGCATTGAACAGGAAAGTTAAGCCTTGCCTGTTGTAGACCAAGACACTGTATAATAAGAGAGAAATACCACTGTAGCACAGGGTTAGGCAAAGAGTACTTGTCAGATTGTGGGACTGGGTATGAAGCAATAATGGAAAATGCAACCACGTTATCTGCATGTGAGGGGTGTGGTTTATTCTTTGATATTCCTATATGAAGGCTTTAGGGCAGGGGTGTCAAACTCGCAACGTCATGTGACATGTCACGGCATATCACAACTTTTTTTCCATTGCCGGCAATGGGGTGGGCACGGTTTTGGCCTGACGCATCTGGCCCGTGGGCAATTTGACACCCCTACTTTAGGGGGTTCTTTTTACATGTTTGTATCTTTATTTAGAGGGACGCAGTGGCTCAGTGGGTTAGGATGCTGAGCTTGTCAATCAGAAGGTCGGCAGTTTGGAGGGTCGAATCCCGAGTGCCACGTAACAGTGAGCGCCTATTACTCATCCCAGCTTCTGCCAACCTAGCAGTTCAAAAGCACGTAAAAATGCAAGTAGAAAAATAGGGACCACTACGGTGGGAAGGTAACAGCGTTCCGTGCGCCTTTGGCGTCTAGTCATGCCGGCCACATGACCACGGAGATGTCCTCGGACAAGTGCTGCCTCTTCGGCTTTGAAACGGAGATGAGCACCGGCCCCTAGAGTTGGAAACAACTAGCACGCATGTGCGGGGGAACCTTTACCTTTACCTTTATTTATGAAACATAATATCATTTTTGTGTTTCCACATCAAATTTTCCCCAAATCAGTGGTATTTAGCAGTTTGCTACCCAAATTCAGCAGCATAATCTCCAGGAGGCGATTAAAGAAGAAGGAAAGGTGCACTGTTGCTCTGCAGCACGGAACGACTCCCATGCAGGAACACCTGTGCGATAACACTCTTCTATTTAAGCTTGCTTGGATGGCTGCAGTTAGGTCAGCTCTTTCAGTACATCTGGTTACCAGCTCTGGTCATGCCAGGGTTTCTCTGACCTTGGCAATATTAAGATGCATGGACTTGCAACTTCCAGAATCACCCAGCAACCGTGGCTGACTGGGAGATTCTGGGACCTGAAGTCCATGCATCTTAAAATTGGCAAAGTTCAGAAATCTTGGGCTATGCATTTGACTAACACTCTGTGGAGGGAGGGAGGAAGGGAGGAAAGAGAAAGAGAGAAAGAAAAAGGAAGGAAGGAAAGAAAGAAAGAAAGAAAGAAAGAAAGAAAGAAAGAAAGAAAAAAAGAAAGAAAGAAAGAAAGAAAGAGAAAGAGAGAAAAAGAAAGAAAGAAAGGAGAAAGTCAATAATTGTATTTGAAAATACAACAAGCCCTAAAATGGCACAACCAATGTATTGCTATCATCTTTTATTTTACATAAAAACAGCTGGTGGGAAACAAAGCCCTATCCTAAGCAACATGTCTTTATACCTGGGACCTGCTACTTGGATTCTGAATATACAGAGGCATAAAAGTACTCTATGTCAGAAGTCCCCAACCTTTTGGGCACCAGGGACTGGTTCTGTGGAGAGAGGTTTTTCCGTGGACTGGAGAGTGCGTGGTTTTGTGTGCTGCCTGCAACCCGTGGACAGGACTTTGTTTGTTTGTGCGGATCGATTGCTGGCATGCCGTGGCCTGGTACTGGTCCATGGACTGGGGGTTGGGGACCCCTGCTCTATGTAATATAGATTGTGCAAAGCAATCCTGCTGCAAGTCATCACAATTTTTATCACCAGCCAAATGTTACAAGGCGGTAATTGTATGAGTGTTTATAGCCCTGCCAAATACATGGCTGCTCTGATCCGTCAGGCAATCTCTAAGATGACTTTATGATGGTATTCTTGCTCATAGGAGACAGGATTTCAGAAGCACAGATTTGTTGATTGCATTATATATATGAGAACTGCAAAAATATATAATCTATGTAAGGTAACTTAGTTTCTTTAAGATATAGGGTATTTTCAGAATGCTCACAATAGGTATTAGGTTATTAATTGTGCTCAAGCTGCAATTCCCCATTCAAAAGCAGTTGTGTAATTTTAGAGCACTCAATTTACACGGATAATAATTTAGAAAATTTATATGCCACCCACTCCTAGCAACTCTGGGTGGTTCACAAATTGTTAAAACCATTTAAAAACAAGGAAACAAAAAAAAAATCCAAAAGATTAAAGAAGGCAGAAATTGGAAAAAAAACAACCTACATAGGAACCAGTAAAAAGTCCATTTACATGAACTTGATGAATGAAGAGGAAAAGAAAGCATTGCCTCTTAATGGCTGCCTCTAAATTTAGAAACAATGGCAAGTTTAACAAACATGTTTAATCCATCTATTCAAATGTAGAGTTCTATGTTTAAATGCCACTCTTCTAAAAAGTAGGAAAATGGTTACACATTCTATTTAGAAGCAAGTGCTTAAAAGAGTAAAAAAAATTGAATGAGCAAAATATTAATTCTCTGACAGGACAATACAATTCATTCCAAGCACTGAACACCTTTTGACCATCACTCTACAGATAGCTCTTGGTTAATGACCACACATTCAGTGATCAAAGTTACAATGGTGGTAAAAAGTAGTACTTATGAACCAATCCACAAACTTCTGGCCATCCCATCACTGTGGACATAAGATTGCAACCTTGATGCTTAATAACTGGCTCACACTTAGGACAGTTGCACAATCCACAATCACGTGATCACCGTTTGTGACCTTTCCTGCTGACTTGCCACAAGCATTCAATGGGGAAGCTAGCAGGAAAGACTGCAAGTCACTCTGGCAAGTGCCCTGCACTCGGCAGTAGTCAACCCAAGCCCTGTTTTCCCTCCCACCGCTCTCCTGTTACGTTTTTTTTTAAAAAAAACTATACCGAATTAGATTGAACCAGACTAAAGAAGGAAAAAAACCAACAAAAGCAATAATCCCTGGGCAGATGGTTTTTTTGTATCTCTCTACAAGGCATGGGCAGATGTTTTATTTTGTAAGAACAAACAAATCTGAGGGTTGTCGAACTCCCAAAACCAAGAAAAACACACTGAGTTTCTTCTAAGCAGTTTCCTTTATTTTCCTTGCCCAATTTTAATCAAAATAAAATTGACTACTTACACCAGACCTGGGTATTTTATGACCTGTGGGCCACATTCACCCCTCAGGTGGTCCCAATCTAGCCTACCGCATTGGTGGCATCTGCAGGAGGGGTAGATAGCAGTGCGGCATTGGGGCAATAGCATCCAAGGCAGGATTATGGCAGCGATGGAGGTGGCATGGCAGCTCTCCACAGGAGTTCCAGTTTCTCATGTAGCCCCTTGGGAAAATTAATTGTCCTTGACCATTAAATATATACTGTGAGAGCTCCTAAGGAGGAGCTTTTTTGAGTTTCTTCTTCTAAACTTCATAGACTTTTGCTCCCCTGGAATGCACTCCCTCTCTCTTGGGAATCCAGACAATATTCCACCACACTGCTTCCTATATTCTATTCTATTCTATTCTATTCTATTCTATTCTATTCTATTCTATTCTATTCTATTCTATTCTATTCCATTCCATTCCATTCCATTGCTATGTCTATAACAATAGAGTTTAACATTACTCTTCAATTACTATCATAACAATGTTTGAGATAGTCAATTCGACATACTATCGTCTGTGTTATTACTGTTCAATTACTATTACTGTCGCCTATTACTCTATTACAATTATCTATATACTACACTCTTACTAGTATGCATCTTTTTCTTTTTCTGAATGGCCAGCATGCAGAGTTCTTGCACATTTATTACATTATCTTTTGTCTTGATGGGCTACTATACTTTTCCCCCCTCTCTTTTGAACCATCTGCTCCTTCTGAAGGAAAAATGCCTTGGCTGCTATAATGTTTGCTTTTTGGTACCAGCAAAGCTCAAAACACACGTCCCCTCCATTCTCCTCTCTGCACCTGTGTCAAGGTTACAGCTTTACTGGCAACTCTGCCATGCTGATGCTGGAGAAAAGGTTAAAATAGGAGGGAAAAGCAGCAGCAGCAGCAGCACCAGAGGTGCCTGCAATTTGGTTCCAGCAGTCTGCTCTTCCATACCTCCCCTACCCAGCAGCAGCCACTTGGCTACCTGTGGGTCTGACTGCAAGCCGCTTGGGCCTTGCAACTTCCTGCTGGCATCCTCTGACTTTGGTTGTTGGAAATGAGGAGGAGGTCCTAGCTTAATGACCCCCCCCAAACCTCCTTTAACAATGACAGTGGGCACTGCCAGGGTTGTCATTGCTAAATAATGGAGGCATGCTTTACAATTGCATTGCATAATGACTGAAATACCAGTCTCAATTACGGTAATTAACCTGCATTATACATTTAAAGATCAAGAAGGTTTGACACTCCACTCTAGTAATTTCTGGCCATTGACGCCTAGTCACAGTATGTAACGCTAGGAGTTTTTCCCACATCTGATGCTCTTGATGAGCATGATTCTACCAAGGGAAATAACATGTTATTTTCATAATAAAATAAGATAACCTTTATTGTCATTTTTTTACTGTGGGCACATTGGCACACATTAAAAAGAAAATTCTGTTGCCTGCTGTCAAAAGTATACACATACATGCAGACATGCTATATACAACATATGTATAAACCTACCCCCATACACATAAATAACATATAAATATTAATCACTGTCCATCTTGAATACATAACAGAAAGAGGAAACTTGAGAGTTCACAAGGTTGATACTGTATGGAAGAAAACTGTGACTGAATCTGGATGTTCTGCTTCGGATACCACGAAGACTCCTCCCAGAAGGTAACAAGGAAAACAGGTGGTGAAGAGGATGTGTAGCGTCCCAGACAATCCTGCAGACCCTGCTCAAGCAACGCTTCTGTGCTATGTGCTGGATAGAAGGGAATGAACTATTTTTTAATTCCATTTATATCCTGCCCTTCTCCGAAGACTCAGGGCGGCTTACAAGCTTAGCAGTAGCCTTCATTCTATGTATATGCCTGCTTATTAGGGCTTTCACACACACCCCCAAGCTGCATTATTACAAAGTCAGCTTAATTGCCCCCAACAATCTGGGTCCTCATTTTACCTACCTCGGAAGGATGGAAGGCTGAGTCAACCTTGAACTGCTAATAATCTTTAGAAAGTCTCTCAAACTAGACCCTGGTGAATGGTGAATCATTTCAGAAATTCATATTATATGTCACTGAATGTTTTTTTTCCAGATACTCATGGTTCTTTTATATTTTTGGTTTCCATTGTTTTTAATGTTTTACAATGTCCAGAGCTACTTGGAGTGGAGTAGTTTTCTAAATTTAAAAACTGCTTAAGTTTAAACAATGCTTCAACACTTTATAAATGAAGAAAATTAAGGGTACCCAACAAATGGCTTGGTTATGACCATCAATCAGGTGCTAAACACGTATGGGGATGTGTAATTTGATAAGCATTTATCTAGTTGTATATTTAGAGCTCTTCTGCTGATTATCGAACAAAAGCAATACTGCCTGCCAATATGTGAATAAAGGCAGTGAATAAAGCTAATTGGGGAAAAATAGATGCAGAAGAGAAATTTGATAATAGTAGAGTTCTGATGAAATTAAATAGGCAGTCAACTTCACATGCAATTAAAAGAACATAGCAGAAAACTTGTACTACAACAAACTGTAACCCAGGACTTCAGCAGAAAAAAGATTAGATGAATAGTTATTAGGGTGGTGTTTGAATACTCTAATCCTCCCTTAATGCTACCTTGTTTATCAACCATTTGAAGTTACAACAGTGCTGAAAGAATAAATTTGTGGCTAATCCTCAGACTTATGTCTCTTGGAGTGTCCCTCTAGACCCTTGATCAAGATTTGTGTATTTTACAACTTGGCAGGCGTTTATGACCATCATAACTTCCCACAGTCACAATTAGGCTCTAACAAGCAGAATCAATAGAGAGGCTGGCAGTAAAATCTCAAGTCATGGTCATGTCGTGTCTCGCTTAACAACTATGGATGATTTTTTTAAACAACCATATGAGAGTGAGATTTTATATCTGTCATGGTCCCTTGATGTCTTGCTTAATGACTGTGATGCTTAGTGATGAGAGTTGCTGGTGCCAATTGTAGTAGTTAAGTGAGAATTTCCTGTAAGAAAAAAACAAGCTGTAATCATTTAACACACCACAGGTTACAGCTTTAGCCAAAACAGTTGAGCTACACCTTTTTAAGTCTCTGTGTGTCCTAATTCAATGGAGTGTGGTACAATAGTCCTCCAAAAGAAGATGAGGCAACCGTGCCCCAAAGACTGCAAGGCCCACAATAAGAGTATAGTTTTCCATCTTTCTTCAGAAATCGAAGTGTTACATTCTTCTTGTCACAGTTTAGATTCTTATTGCCTCCTCTTCCAGCAAATGGCACCAAAGTTTCTAATTGGGTCATATGCACACCTAATCAATAAAAAAAACTGTAGGAATTTCTTATGAGGCAACTAGTATATCATAGAAGCAGCTTGTTGTAGTTTCTTTACATGCAACTTACCTGTTTGCTTTTCTGTTTGAATACAAGCCAGAAGTTATTGGTTGGGTCACTATTTCAATTTTGTTTTCAGCCTTACAGGTCTGAGGCAGATTGTGATCACGAGATTGAAATGCTAGTAACATAATTTCAGGATACAAGCCCTGTGGGCT
This sequence comes from Vipera ursinii, assembly GCF_947247035.1. NCBI lineage: Eukaryota > Metazoa > Chordata > Lepidosauria > Squamata > Viperidae > Vipera > Vipera ursinii. Next base: position 129,028,332 of record NC_139512.1, read on the forward strand.
TTATTTCATAATAAAACAGCCATTAGTATGCTGAGAATTGTTTTGGACCACAGAACAGTTATAATGAATTATAATTTTGCCAGAGAGGAAGAGAACTGGTGCTTGAAAATGAGAGCGAGACAATTTTCTTAGGAGACAAACAACTTGAAGCTCACATACTCTCCAGGGACATATGACTCAGATTTCACTCTTTGACATTTATTCTGAAGCTGGGAATTATTGTTGATCTGACAAAAGGGCAAGTAAAGTAAATGTAGGGGCATCCTTTATGCAATAACACTGTTTTTTGCCCCCCTAATTTTTAATTAACGATTGTATTATACAAATACAATTTATACAGCTATGGAATAAAAATGCATTAAATAGGATATGTGTGTGTGTATGTGTATGTATTAATTAATTATACATATAATTAATGTATAACAATATATATATATATATATATATATATATATATATATATATATATATATATATATATATATATATATATATATATATATATATATATATATATAATAACCAATCAAACAGAGAAGCAACCTGGAATTAAGGAGAAACTTCCTAACAGTGAGGACAATTAACCAGTGGAACAGCTTGCCTTCAGACGTTGTGGGTGCTTCATCACTGGAGGTTTTTAAGAAGAGACTAGACAGTCACTTGTCTGAAATGATATAGACTTCTGCTTGAGCAATGGGGGTTGGAGATGACAACCTCCAAGTTCCCTTCTAACTTGGAGGTCTACACACACACACACACACGGAGTAGAGAAATCATTGACCTCCAGGAAAAAACCAGAGGTTTGAAAGTCTGCTTATAAAGCCGGCTGTTTCAGCGCTCTGCTCATCGAGCGCGTCACTGGTCTACCTGCCCGGGTCGATCATATTCTCTCTAGTCACGTCGGATCCGCCTATGTCCTTTTAGATTCCAGCGTCTCCTCCCCTCCCGTTATTGCCTCCCCTTCCTGCTCCGCTCATGTCTGGATATTTATTGTTGTTGTCACATCTCGTCTTGTAGCTCTCGTCAGCTGTTGTGTATTTGCATATGGTAATGTTCTTCCCATCATATGCGTCACCCTATTGTCACTTAGCTCTTGAGCAAGTTGTGTTGATAACTGTATATGTATGTATATATTTATACACACACCCACAAATACAAAAAAAGGATGCAGAAAAAGAGAAATCTCCCTCTTCATCCTAAGCAAGTGTTATCATCATTATCACACTATCTCTTAAAATATAACCAAACATTTTTTGTTCCATATATTATTTTGAATTCTATAATCTCATTTCTAGAACCTCGTCTCTCCCTATTAAACAGCTAAACTCCAGTAAGGCTTATTAGAAATAATGATCAATATTAAAAATGACATCTTGAGACTTGGTGGAGCAGTGGGCTAATGCTTCCTTAAGTAACACCAGCTGCCTGCAATTAATGCAGGTTCCTCATCCCACCAGGCTCAAGGTTGACTCAGCCTTCCATCCTTCCGAGGTAGGTAAAATGAGGACCCAGATTGTTGGGGGCAATTAAGCTGACTTTGTAATAATGCCGCTTGTGTGTCTGTGTGAAAGCCCTAATAAGCAGGCATATACATAGAATGAAGGCTACTGCTAAGCTTGTAAGCCGCCCTGAGTCTTCGGAGAAGGGCGGGATATAAATGGAATTAAAATAAAATAAATAAATCTATTATCGCCAAACTGAACCTATTTTCCCATATAAAAAGATCTTCCTATTTCTTTTCTTCACATAATGTAAGGTCACTTCCATGAAAAAAACAATTAAACATTACTAGACATAATCATCATCATCCACTCCTGGCCAAAACTTCCCCCCAAACTTCCCCCCAAACAACAATCCATTATTTTAACCTTGGTTGAACAAACCTATTCTGTATTCCTTCTTCTTTTTGCAAACAAATCCTCAAAGAAAATTCTAATATCTACTGTCTCATACTCTTTTCTCTTCGAGTTCTGGTCTTCAGCTTTACCAAGTCTGCTTTATACACAAAATGTCTGCAAATCCCTTTTATAAATCCAGTATAAGCTAATAATCCAGGTTCTTCATCGGGTTTATTATTTGTATTTCTTTTTCAATTTTTAGTTCATCTGCATCATCATTCATTTGTAGTCCCATTATTTTGATCTCCCTGTAAGGTGTAATATTTAATTCACCTGTAAGTCAGTTGTATTCAGTGGAGCTTGTTCCTCTGTAATTATACCAACACATCACTACAAAAGAGTTAAATAGTTTTTAAAAATTTCTTCAGCCGTTAATCAAATGCTTTTATAGAACAACCATCTGATGCCCTCTAGCATCTAATCTTTAAAATATTGTTATGTTTCAGAATGTAAACAAAAGTGTTTTCCCACGGGAGAGGATCTTTTCAATTAACTACAATACAAAGCCTTAGATCAAGTCCATCTGAGCCCTTAACCATATAAAGCTTTCTAACTCCAACAATATTCACCCTTTTGCTCTATATAAACTATAATGAAACTATATTTGGGGTTTTTAAAAAAAGGTTTGAAGGAAATTCACTCTGTGACTTCAATAAAACTTCCAAGTCTGAAGGTTTTCAATCATTAAAGAAAGCCAGAGAATTAAATAATAAATAAAATCCAAAGTGATTAAAAGATCAGCCTAACCAACAGTCCCTGAAGGTAACATTAGCAGCCATAAGCACAATGGAATCCTGCAACTCCCAGTTCTTGCCTTCTGCTTGTAAAAAAAAAAACAACCCAGCTATACAGGATACTGTACATGTGGATAATCTGACAATTTCTCTTTTTCTCTAGAGAGATTGCAGCAGCCCAATTCCTGCAATTAGGCATCTTTTTGGCCACAATATGTTCCTCTCTTCAACATCCTGCTGAAGAGCAGCAAAAATATTCCTTTTCAAAGCAACCAGCAACCATGTCCTCCATGCCTCAAAAATAATGTTAGGATTTTTACACCACAGGCACAGACTTTATAAGGAGCTACTTCTCAGCAAATGAAACTTCTGACCAGCAGGCTTTTAAACAGAGTAGGCTACCAAAAAGACTGAAAATAACTGAACTTTCAGTGTAAATACCTTTTTCCTTCAAGTTCTGAATAAAAAAAGCAACAGATAAGAATACTTTTTGCTGGCAGCTATGTCATGTATCATCATAGTGGCATGCATTTGGCCACAACTCAAAGATGAATTATCAGGGAAAAAAATAAACAAAAAACACACATTGAAATGATATTTAGCAAATGTCTATTCCACCCTTCATGAAATGATATTTAGCTATTCTCTACTCGACACTTTAGGGGGGGGAAAAAACTTCTCGGGACATGGAGCCATATAGAATACCAAACAAAATAAAGCAAATCTGAGATACAACTTTTATAAAGAATAGGCATCAAGGGGATAAAGAATATGCATCAAGAATCAAGATAAATTCTGAGGTCATCAAAGGCTTGGGAGAAAATAGTACTTTCTTGTCTAGAACCCAAATGATAGCTAGTATTGGCCAAGAACAGCTCATAGAAGTTCAGCAGCAGAAGGAATCTTCTTACCCCTAATTCACTTATTCGTTGGATTTTTAGACCATGATGAACTTCGGTCTCTCAGCAGCTTACAAAAAAAAAGTCCACACTACAAATTGTATAATAATAAATATGTCATAAAACATTCATTGTTAATTTAAAACCAGCAACTTGTAAACCTAAATAAATGAATACATTCATTCCCGCCAAAAAGTCTTCTGGAAAAGCTAACTTTCTTCTGTAGAACCAACAGGGGCAGTTACGATAGATAGATAGATAGATAGATAGATAGATAGATAGATAGATAGATAGATAGATGATAGATGGATGGATGGATGGATGGATGGATGGATGGATGGATGGATGTATAGATAGATTAGATAGATAGATAGATAGATAGATAGATAGATAGATAGATAGATAGATAGATAGATAGATAGATAGATGATAGATAGATAGATAGATAGATAGATAGATAGATAGATAGATAGATAGATAGATAGATGATAGATAGATAGATGCTTAATCAGCAATGTTCACTCCACTTCCTAGCCCAAATGCCTGGGGGGAACAGACAAATTTCAGAAGGCTAAGAAGGTCCAGTGCTATTTGGATCTCCACAGGGATCCTGTTTTACAGGGGCTGCAACAGAGAAGGCACAACTCCTAGGTCTAACTTAACATGATTGATGGATGGAGGGAACCCAGAGTTGGTTCTCCATGTTAGTTCTGGCGAGACAGGCAAAAACAACTGAAAATAGTCACATAAATAATTGGCCCTCTATCATGCAGAGCTTTATAGGTGATACCCAACCCCAGTTAGTCATGATTTGTCAGAAAACTGGCTAAGTTTGCATTACATGTAAAGTCGGTAACAAGGGCTTATAAAACACAATACCTAGGTACAGATCCAGACCACTTACATTTTATTTATTTATTAAATACTGTCCATCTGTTTGGTTTGACTCTAGCCAGCTCACAGTAATAATATAAAATAAAGATTTAAAAACTATTAGAAAGATTAAAACTGTTTAAAACTACAAAACATTAAATGCAGAGTAAAAGACCATGAGTTTTTAAAGCAGAGCAGCAGTGGTCCCTTCTCTGCTACTGTATCTCCAGCCTATAGCTTCTCCATCAGGGCCCCATGCCAACCGGTAGAGCCAGGTTTTAAGGCTCCTCCCAAAGGCCAGAAGGTTGGGGGCAAATCTCATGTCTTGGGGCAAGATGTTACAAAATGTGGGAGCCGTGGCAGAAAAGGCTCTTCTCCTGGACCCCACCAATTCTTTGGCTGATGGGGTCTGCAGGAGGTCCTTTGTGCCATAATGAGTGAGATGAGCTGATTCGATTGGGGCAGGATGATTCCTCAGATATTCTGGCCTTGTGCCTTTAAAGATTTTTATAATAAGTTACATCTAATAAGTTATATAACTTACATCAAGACAGTTCTCAAATTTAAAAGAAAGCATATAATTGTGAAAATAGATCCAGATATTGAGATCCCATCCTGCAGTAAATATTTCAGAGGTTATGACTGATGAGAGCACACCTAGAAACACAACAGTGCTGCAATTCTTAACATCCCTCCTTAGCTTCTGCCATTCAAGATGTGTGTGAAGGCAATTAAGGAAAGGCTATATGGAAAACTGACCTTTAGCAACCATGGTTAAACCACTCACATAGCTTTCTTTCATTTCTTCACACACACACACACACACACACACACACACACACTCTAATGCATATAAAAATACACACACTTGTAAGCAACTGACTATATGCCACCATTGGGGGAAGGGGAGGGATCATGGAATAATGTAGAGAAGAAACTTTAATCATAGTCCTATAGGCTTCCTTTTTAAAATGTTTAAAAATAGATTGACCTTTAAAACCCTACACGGCATGGGTCCATGTTATCTGAGAGACCACGTCTTCTCTTCCCATACATCTACTGTACCTGTCCCATCAGCTCTGGCAAGAGAGGCGTGCTCTGGGTCCCATCTGTGAATAAGTTCCATCTGAAGGGACGCAGGAGGTGAGCCTTTTCTGCCCTGGCACTTGCCTTCTGGAACGTCATCCTTCCCCAGGTCAAGGGAACCCAATCTTTATTGCTTTCTGGAAAGTCCTTAAATTGTGCTTTCTTTTCTAATAGGCCTGGGGGATCTCCTGGTGGTAGAGAGCCCATCTGTTGGTTTTATTATGTGTGATATTCTCCCGGTATGGTTAGTTTTTAATCTATGTTTTAATCGACTTTAATTGGTTTCATAATATTTTTAATACTAGGTATCACTGTGTGAGATTCATGGCTATATAAATTTCCCAAAATAAATAAACAAACAAAGCCTTCTCCAGAATTAGGGTTGTTTTTTTCATAATGTATTCAAATTAAGAAAAACAAAACCAGGGGGTCTGATTACTATTCAGTTTGCAATAATTCTCCAAAACAGCTAGATAACACTAGAACCTCTGAAATTGGGGCAGAATGCCGTATATTATACATAATCTTAACAAGGTGTATTCAGTGATCACAGCCTCTGATAAAGAAAAATGATTGCCGCAAAGTGTGGAATTCAAGCAGGAACAGAGGTCTCCTGCTGTAACATTCAGTGATTAATAACATGCAAAACCTTCTCTGCACACCATTATGCCCTCTATTCAACATGACATCACAGCACATGATTATTTTTTTAAAATTACATCCTGCCTTTTGGACATGCTACAAAAAAGAGAACCCAGCAGCTTTCTGATGCTCTCACTTCTTTTTTTTTTAAAGGTATAGTTCTAAAGTGCTACATTTTAAGAAAGTGGCATTCGGTGTGAGCACATCATCTAGCAATATCAATTGAACAATAGAACCCTTTGAGTGGATTACAGGAATTTTGAGCAGAGAATACTTTGAACAATGAGACCAGCGTTATTGCACCGTTGAACTCAATTAAATGGGAAGGTGTTTCTGAGATACAATTAAACCGCAATACAAGACACTTGCAATTTGTCTTCAGGACAGACCCATCCCTCTCAAGATTCGAACTGAGACATCTGCTCTGGGTGGAAGTTCAAGAGGGGTGGTATATTGTGCCCAGGCAATCCATCTGTCACAAATGCCTGCTTCCACTGTCATCACCACAGGTGCTTTAACTCAATTGCAGCTTTACTCTTTTCCGCATCTGCTTCTTCTGTGTGAACTACAGGCCAACCAGCTGGGTCCTCTCATTCATTTCTGATGTACTTTATGAAAACAAAACCAAACAAAGCAAAACTGGACAATAAAAATTCTCTTCACTGTTGGTAGCTCATCCATGCTAGATCACTATGGTTCACTCTCTATCTGGATTCTGGTATGCTATACAACTGTTGAACTCGGGAAGCACCGACCATAAATTTTCTTGCTAGCTATACCTATCCTATGAAAGCAGTTGGCTGTGGCTTCTTCTGAATGCAAAGACACTCTTCGCTTTCAGCCCTAAAAAGCCAGCTGCTTCCCAATCACACCATGGCTGAGCCCAGCAGGAACATAAGTACACTTGATTTAGTACCCATATGCTTTAATTCGAGAACAGCCTCAAGCTCTAGACACGGTGTTCTCTGCTCTCACTATTGTTCTAAGACATGATTTTTACAGGCACAGCTTCAAAGCAGAGCCACCCTTTTACTTTACCCAAGAATGAGGACCTACCACTGGGGAAGGCAGGAATCAAAACATGACCTAACGTCTTCCTCAGTTCAACCTCAGCCAGACAGCCAAGGCAAATGCCACCTGAGCTTTTTGGGCCGATATCCCAAATAGTCTTTTCTATCTTGAGCTGGCTTAAGTTGTGCTATCCATTTTGCAGGCTGTATTCTGATTCTTTGTAATCCAACCCTTCTATAGAGCAGGACTTTTCAACCAATGGTAGGGGTACCACCTGTGGTACATCGGCACCTGGCAGGTGGTACATGACCATCTTAGAAAAGTGGTAGCAGGGGAGGGGAATGAGCTGAACCGGTGGCAGCACTGCACAAGCCTCAGCGGAAGATGGCTGGAGCTGCAGGGCTGTCAGGGCTCAGCGGAAGTGCCAGGATCAGTGCTTCTTCGGGGCTGTCAGGGCTCAGCGGAAGCGCCAGAATCAGCGGCAGTCTCCAGCTGGAGCTCGGTGCTGGTCCTGGCATTTCTGCTGAGCCCAAAAGAAGCGCTGATCAGCTGGAATGTTGTAGCATCCCAGGTGTTATGTTTCGGGTTCGGACGAGCAGGAAAGACGCCAGGCAGATGAGTACAGAAGTATAGTTGCTTTATTCATAACTTTAACAGTACTAAGGGTTAGGGGTATTCATGCAGTCTTTATATAGTCTCCCATAGTCTGAACAACCAATCAGATTGAACCCATCATTCCCGCCAAGTTGACTGCAGCCTGGACTGGAAAGTCCCAACTGTGTTGCTGGAGAACCGTTAGCTTCCCAGCGTACACGTGATAAGTTTTTCTCAAAAGCTCAATACATAACACCCCTTCCCCTTTTAAGGAACAGACATTATAACCCTTGACATTTAAGGATTATGATTCACTCCCAACCTCCAATGCTTAATTGAATGTTTGACCCCAATTCAAGGTAGAATAATCATAACGCGACCTTCTCGGATGTGCAGTGTACAGGTTGCATGCAATGAGACTAAAGACAGCTTTGCTGTTCTGCCAGTAGTATTACAGCACCTTATGTACAAATGGACTACAATGAAATTAAAGAACGATTTCTGAGAGATGTTCTCTCTGTTAATCCCTTTTCAGTATGCAATGCAACCTAATACATATTGATTAACAAAATCCAAAAAACAATGGGCATGCTCACAAGCTGGTAAACCATTTACAATACTTGTCTTATTTAACAACATAGTCAGCAAGGTAAGCCGGTGGCCTGTGAGGCCGTGAGGAACGTCTTTGGGTTCCACCCACTCTGTGGTCTACCAACTTATCTGGCACGCCAGGTGTGTTCATGCTCTCCTGAGTTGGAAAATCTGAGGATGGAGGATTGCTCTGGCTGGCCTCACCCGGTAGGCCCACCCCAGAGTCAAAGCTTGAAGCAGAGTGAGTGCAGTGGTCACTGTAGTTTGGCTGATCCGACTGATCAGGGATTCCCTGTTGCACCTCCATGCTGTCCTGGTCCTCTTCTGACTCAAAACCTGTGTGTGCTGAAAATGCTGATAGGGAGGATAAGAGCTAGCCTGTGTGCCAGCTTGATAACTACGAGAGGGACTAGTACCCCCATACTCACTTAGTGACCATTCTGGAAATCTCTTCCTTAGTTGGTCCACATGCCGTCTTACCAGACGCCCTCCCTCCACCCCTACTGTGTAAGATAGGAGCCCTGTTTTGTCAACCACCTTCTCCGGAACCCACAAGTGTCCCGGCCCATAATTTCTGGCCCAGTTCAAGTCACCAGGTTGTAGCCCCCTCGGGGGTTTGGGTTGAGCAGCATCTGATGCCACTCTGTCTGGATGGAGTCTGTCCAGCGCAGTGATGAGGCGTCTGCCCCAGCGAAGCTCTGCAGGACTTTTTCCTGTGGCTGTACAAGGTGTGGAGTGTTGACAGAGTAGAAAGTCTGCTAGTCTGTGGTGCCAGTCACCTGTGCTGATGAGCTTGAGTGCATCATTGGTCATTCTCACCATTTGTTCTGCTTGTCCGTTCGGCGATGGGTGGAGTGGTGCAGATGTGGCATGTCTGATCATGTTTGCTCTGAGGAAAGCCTGAAACTCAGCAGCGGTAAATTGAGCCCCATTATTTGAAACCACGACATCAGGTAGCACATGTGTAGCAAAAAGTTTTCTCAGCAACTGGATGGTCCTAACAGTAGTCATATTGGGGACTGGAACTACTTCCAGCCATTTTGAGTGGCTATCCACTATAACTAAGAATAGCTGTCCTTGAAAAGGCCCAGCGTAATTAATATGAATCCTGGACCAGGGCATGTGAGTTGCCTCCCATCTATGGACAGGTGCCTGAGGCATTTGGCTGATATAGCAACCGTGTACCTGCTCCTCAACAGCCTTATCTAAACCAGGCCACCACAGGTAGCTTCTAGCTAATGCTTTCATGCGCACTATACCAGGGTGTCCCTCATGCAAGGACTGTAGTACTCTATCCCTTAAGACTGATGAATAATGACTCTATTACCCCATAACAAATATCCTTTGTGTGCAGATAACTCATGCCTTCTTTTTTTTATTTAAAAAGTTTTACAATACATTTTAACTTTAATCCCCCCCTCCCCCACCCCTATCCAACCCTCCCTATCCCTCTCCCCCACTCCCTCCCCCCCCGACTTCCCAGAGCTAAATACAGGGCATAAAATCAAAAAACAAACATAAACACCCCTATGTTATCAACAATAAACTATAAATTCTATCTCTCTCTAGCTCATATAAAATGAATACAAACAATATTAACATTACAAATAAAGTAGAGAAAAAAAAGAGGAAAACAGAAAAAGAGCTTTACTCAAAATAATTTTTTTTAATCCCAGTCCTTATTCATATTAATTTCAAAAAAGAAAAAAGAAAAGAAAAAAAAACCTTTCACCTGCTATTTGCATTCTCCCACCTTTCTCTAATTTCCAAACAAATTCTCAGTTACACGCCAAAAGCGCCTATCTCTGTTAATCTTAATAATCTCCAACCAAACTAAACTACGATCAAAAATAGTTCTTGCATGTATCACGCCAAATGTCTCGCAGTTCCAAATCATCCTTAAGTTCAAATAAAAGTTCAAATACAAAGAATATATAAAAAAAAAGATTTAGGCAATCTCTAAGACAACTTGTTGTTAATTAGGAGCTTACATACCCATTCTTAGTTCAACACATACTTTAAGTCCATTACCCTAATATACTTTTCTAGCAAGCAATCTTAAATTGTGTAAAATATTAACAACAAAAAAAAAGAAAAAAAAACCTTCTTTCTCCTCTATAATAATTTTACTCCATTGACATTCTAATCTAAAAATTAATCAGCAATCTTAACGCCCCAAAACTTTTGGAGCACCTCTGTCATGACCCCCAAAACTTCTTTAGACCGCTCCTCTCTCACATCTTCACTGTAAGCACGCTTTGGAGATTCCATAACTTTCTGCTGATCTTGCTCTTGCTCTCGTCTCGCTCTTCTTAGGACGGTACGCGTCATCTTCTGGCCTCCTGCAGCAACCGATGAAACTGTGACTTGATCCCCTCCAACACCATTGTCCTCTGTCTGTCTATCTGTAACATCTTGAGGCTTTCCCCCACCGTATCCTTTTGCAGCTTCCAAAAATGATAGGGGGGTTGCTTTTAACACATTACTATAAAAATCACGTGCCTGAGCCACAGTAACCAAACGATGTCTTTTACCTTCATACGTTGTCACCAATCCAACTGGAATCTCCCATCTAAACTTAATATCACGTTTCTTAAGTTCCTGTACCAGAAATGCAAAATCTTTCCTTCTCCTTAGGATCTTTGGAGGGATCTCTTTTAAAACCAAAACTTCTTGCTCAGCCACTACCAAATTAGTATCATAAGCAGCTTGAATAACTTCATCTCTCATTACTCTCTTTGTAAAATAGACCACCACATCTCTGGGTAACTTCCTCTGTCTTGCAATCCATGAATTTACACGAAAAACTTTGTCCATATTTCCCTCAATTTCAGATGCTGACTGGCCCAGTACCCCTTCCAGAGCCTTAGAAATCAGCTGCTTTAAATCTTCTTTACCATTCTCCTTTAAACCCCTAATTCTAATAGCATACTGCATCTGATTATACTGAACAAGGCTCAATTCTTCGTCCATTTTATCCCTTATATTTTCATTTTCTAATACCTTTGCTTCTAATATAGAGTTCTTTTGACTAAGATCCTCCACTTTTATATCCAGCTGTAGCACACATTCAGCTACGGATTCAACCTTAGACAAAATGTCCACCCTCATTGCTCTCAGCTTCTCTTCTATCTTCTTCTCCAATTTCTCCATTTTCTCCTCCATTTTCTCCTCCAGCTTTTTCAACTTTTCATCCATCATATCAGACATCAATTGTGCATGCTTTCCAAGAGCGTCTTGTAAATCCTTAAGTGTCAATGCCGGGGGAGATGCAGGAGGAAGCAAAGCTTGCAATGAGGTCTCTTGCACCAGGGAAGACCCCGCATTCCGAAGAGCTTTAGAAGTTTTAGCCGCCATCTTCCCCCACTTTCACTTATTACTCACTTTCACTTTGAAGCTATAAAATCCATTGAGCTAGAGAGTAAAAATAAAGAGTCCACTTCACCTTGACCTCCTGTACCGCTCTGCCTGCTTCTTGATAATCAAAAGTATTTCCATTTGGCAGGGGTGGTTGCTAACGCCTGGCTCTGCTCCAATAATCCCAGAGCAGAGGCGCTGCGCAGCTCGGAGCAACCCAGGCTTCGGGGGGGCTCATCCTTCAGCCGCCCAAGCTCTCAGCTCAGGTGGCCCCAGAGAGCTCAACCCCTACTTGGGGCCTCACCCCCTCCTCTTCTCCCGAGGAGGGGGCTTCAAATCCATCTAAACAGCTGATCGGCGCTGTTTACGATGGAAAAACACAGCTGCGGAGCGGGCAGCCCGAAAACGGCTGTCTTCGGCGTCGCGTCGCCACCGGAAGTCGATAACTCATGCCTTCTGATAAAATAACTCTGGAATTCAGGGCCTGGACTTATCCTGCCATCCCATGAATACCCATGACAATACTCTGCTTAGAATTCTATCTGTAGCAGTTTCAGCAGCTATGTCCCCAGCATGGAGGGGGAATTCAGGTAACTCCTGTATGGACAGTATTTGTGCAGCCGGTGCTGGATCAGGATCCACAAGAGGTAAGGGGAGCCTACTGAGGCCATCTGCATGGCCCATTTCTTTTCCAGGTTTGTGAATCATCTTGAAATTATAAGCAGACACAAATATGGACCACCTGAGCATTCTAGGTGATAATATGTGGGGGGTTTGCTTATCTGTTGTGAATAAGCCCAAAAGAGGTTTGTGATCAGTAAATACAGTGAATTTCCTTCCATATAAATAATCATGGAATTTTTTTACCCCAGCCACTATGGCTAAGGCTTTCTTATCAATTTGTGCATAATTTCTTTCAGCAACAGATAAGGTTCTAGAATAGTATGCTATAGGGACTTGCTTCCCATTTTTTTCTAAGTGGCTTAAAACAGCTCCCACTCTATAGGGAGATGCATCACAAGCAATGCAGATTTAGATTCTATATAATGTGTGACAGTAGATTTGTCTGACAACAGGCCAAGGTCCTGAAAACTCCTCTCATGTACATTGGTCCAATTCCAGACAGCCTTCTTATCAAGCAGCCTGTGGAGGGGCTCTGCAATGGCTGCCTTATGCAGCAGAAATGTATGATAAAAATTCAATTAACCCAAAAATGCTTGTAATTCTGCTTTATTCTTGGGACTAGGAGCCGATTTGATGGCCCTTACCTTTGATTCTGCAGGGTGGATTCCACTGGCATCTATATGGAATCCCAAAAACTGTTGAAATGACTCCTATGCTGCATTTGTTTCTATTTGACTCCTATGCTGCATTTGTTTCTATTTGGCTCGTGTTGCGTAGCGTAGCCTGTGTAATACAGCCTACTAGCCAAAACCTCTTCAGATTCTCCTGCGATGAGAACATCATCAAAGTATGGGCAAACACCCTGAATGCCCTTAAGTGCATGTTCCATAATTTCTTGAAATATGCCAGGTGCTACACTTACGCCAAACTGCAACCATTTGACCTTGAAAGCTCCTTTGTGTGTGACTATAGTTTGAGCTGCTGCTGTGGCCTCATCTACAGGCAGCTGCTGGTACGCCTGCGCCAAATCGAGCTTAGTGAAAATGGCGCCTCCCTGTAAAGAGGCGAGAATATGGCTGACTATTGGAACCAGGTAAGCATGCTGGTTTAAAGCTTTATTTAGGGTGCATTTATAGTCCGTGCAAATACAAACTTCTCCATTTGGCTTAAGTGGGGTAACGATAGGGGTTTCCCAATTCCCCCCTTCAACAGGTTGCAACACTCCTTGTTCCACTAATTTATCTATTTCTGCTTCGATTTTGTGTTTTAACGCAAACAGAACTCTTCTTGGTTTTATTCTGATTGGCATTACATTAGGGTCTAATTTGAATGAAATAGGTGGCCCTGTGTAAGTCCCCAACTTAAGAATTGAATACGTCTGCAAATTCCTCACACACAGTTCTCAGGTCAATACTTTGTGTTCGATTTATGCCTGTTATCTGGATTCCCAATGACTCAAACCAGTCAAGTCCTATCAGACTTGTTTGTTGGCCCTCTACCACTACGACATCCAGGTGCCCTAGAAACTTTTTAAATTTTACTGACAAGGTGGCCTCCCCCTTGATTTTAACATGGGCATTCTGAAAGTCGGTCAGAATAATGCTTGAGGGCCTCAATTTTACCCAGTGATTGCTGCGACTGCAAACATAGTTAAATGTCTCATGTGAAATGATCGAGACTGCTGAGCCAGAGTCTAATTCCATTTTACATGGAATGCCTTGTAATTTGATTGAAAGTTTAAGCTTGGATTTAAGGGGACGACGAGTCCCTGTGCAGCAGATACTCCTTTGGCTTTTAAAAAATCCCACAATGGTTGGACCCTGGGCCCCAGTACCTCTCCTTGTCGGATCCCCCGACTGCTGCTTGTGTTGACCATCTCTTTGACGAGCTCAGCAAACGACCGCGATGTGTCCAGTCCTTCCACAGGCCTGACACGTGGCCATACGGAACCTGCAGTTCACGTGGGCATGGTTGCCGCCACAACCCATGCATCTAGGGAAGAGAACTGCCTTATAATTGTTCTCTTTTTGTTGAAGTCCTCGTTCTTGTGTTCCTGCTTGCTTCTGTAGCTTGTCTACTTCTGATTCTTCCTCTACTGTGGTTTCGCCGCCATATTTTGCGAACTCGTGGTGGATTGATTCTTCTGTTTTGAGAGGTTTGGTAGTTTGCACTACTTGTACTGCGCCTCCGGCTGCTTCATCAGCCATTATTTCGTCTTGTGCCTCCAACAGTGTTAAATTTGGTTTTGCAAATAGTCTCTGTTGGAGGGCTTTATCGCGAAGGCCGCATACTAACTGATCCCTTAGGCATTCTTCCAGGTTGGAGAATTTGCAAAGACGCATGGCCTGGTGCAGGCCTGCAATGAACTCCGACGCCGTTTCTCCTGGGCGTTGCACTCTCTGATCAAATTTAAATCTCCATGCCATTTCAGACATTCTTTGTTTAAAATGCCCATTCAACTTCTGCTTGAGGTTGGCAAACGATACTGTCTCTATCGGCGCGGGGGCAAATAGGCTCTCCACTAAATCAAACATTGCAGGTCCGCATATGCAGAGCAGTGTTGCTGCCTTGAGACCTTCTTCAGCAATTTGATTGGCCCGTAGGTAATTTTCGATCTGTCCAAGGTACGACAGCCACTCTTCAGGGTGGTGAATGTTGAACTCACGGAGCTTGCTGACCTTTGGCATCTTCTCAGCTCCTCCGTTCTGGATCCTGCTTCACGAGCTCAGACGGATAATTCTGAGCGTGTGGCTGCTAGCGTATTAGTACTAGCTGGCTGAAAGGGGGGGGGAAGATGCCTCTATCCTCCAGCATGTAAAGCCGACCCCTCGTGACCAGCTCTTTGCAAAGCAGGATCCCACCTTCATCGCCACTGTTATGTTTCGGGTTTGGACGAGCAGGAA
Organism: Vipera ursinii; assembly: GCF_947247035.1. Classification (NCBI taxonomy): domain Eukaryota; kingdom Metazoa; phylum Chordata; class Lepidosauria; order Squamata; family Viperidae; genus Vipera; species Vipera ursinii. The sequence continues at coordinate 129,043,544 of NC_139512.1, forward strand.
AGATGCCAGGCAGATGAGTACAGAAGAATAGTTGCTTTATTCATAACTTTAACTGTACTAAGGGTTAGGGGTATTCATGCAGTCTTTATATAGTCTCCCATAGTCTGAACAACCAATCAGATTGAACCCATCATTCCCGCCAAGTTGACTGCAGCCTGGACTGGAAAGTCCCAACTGTGTTGCTGGAGAACCGTTAGCTTCCCAGCATACATGTGATAAGGTTTTCCCAAAAGCTCAATACATAACACCAGGGTCTTGTGATTTACATTCAGATGCTTGGCAACTGATTTGTATTTATGACAGTCACAGTGTCCAAGGTCATGTGAAGTGATCAAAACCTGCTGCAACCACCCAGCAGAGCGGGGGGTGGGAATAAAAACCAAACACCACACCACCCCACCCTCGCTGCCAATCCTGAACAGAAATGCTCACAACAATGAAAACCTCGGATAGGAGGAAGAGTGCCCTGGGCGGGCAGGCAGGTGTCTTGCTCGGTTGTGGCTTGGGGGGCACTTTTTTCAGTGCCATTGTAACTTCGAACAGTCACTAAGCGATCTGTTGTAAGTCAAGGACTACCTGTACTTCATCACTTTTTTCCTTTTTTTTTGATCATCAAGTTTTTGACACCTTGCTAGGCGACTGGTGGTACTCGGATGTTGCCATATCCTAAAAGTGGTACAATGGGTGAAAAGGTTGAAAAGCCCTGCCCTAGCCTAGCTGTTTTGTGTTTTACCAGTTTAGAAGGGATAAAGTAGTAGAGCCCACAATAAACACATGTAGGAGGACGGTACCACCCAAGAAATATTTTGGGAATGTTAAAAGGACAGAAAGGAATAATGGAGATGATCTTAAAAAGGCAGAAACTTCTCCCTCCCCTCAACCAGAAACTCAGCAGAAACCAGGTCTGTAGAAATGCAGATGTGATAATCCTTTCAGAAAGACTGGAGCCAGGAAGCTTAGAGCTGATGGGATTAGAAAGCCAAAAGATCCCTAGAATCAACAACCCCTCACCCAAGAAATCCAAAACAGGAAATAAGCCATCAACCATAGACACAGAGAAGCAGGATATGACCTTTGGGACATAATAAGATTAACCCACCACCATTAGAATACCAGAAAGGCACATTTAACCTCAGGTCAAAGTTCATGCCACAGGAACAACTCCAAACACAAAAGCCCAAGAAGATATTAAAACCCACCATTCCCAGCGACATTTTTTATTTATTTTATTTTATTTTAATTCCATTTATATCCCGCCCTTCTCTGAAGACTCAGGGCGGCTTACAAGCTTAGCAGACATGTGGCCAGTTGCTCCAGAGCTTCATGTCTTGTGGTTCTGCTCTTCAATAAACTACAACCTTCTTTCTAAAGCAGCTTCCATTTTGTTTATTCCTGCCTTGGACTGGACCCTGATGAAGACTTTTTCAACACACAGTTGGCACAAAGTATCAAGCCATCCCTAGAAGGAGACTTCTTGAAACAGCTTCATTTCCTTTATTTTATATGTAGGAAATAATTAGCTGAAGTTTGCAGTCCCCTAAACTGGAAATTTATAAATGGAGATAAGGGCCCTTATTTTTTGCCTTGTTGTCTGAAAATAAACTCACCTTATTTTATTTACTTATTTCCCACCCTTATTATTTTTATTACACAATATTTCTTCCTCCTACTTTCCCCACAACAACAACCTGGGAGATGAGTTAGGCTGAGAGGAAGTGACTAGACCAAAGTCACCTAGCTGGATTTCATAGCTAAGGTGGGACTAGAACTCACAGTTTCTTGACTTCTAGCCTGGTGCCTTAACTACTACTACACTAACTGTCTTCGTGGACTACACCAAATTTACTCTGTTTCAAACATAGTCATTTGATTTTAATCCACCTTATTTTCCCTGAGGATGGGTCCAGCAGGAGTCTGAAAGCTCAGAAGACTAAACCTTTGGTCTCAGTGACTGACCCAGATTGGATCCTGCAATGCATTAAATTAGGTTATTAGAATGCCTCCGTATTCTAAGGTTACTTGATAAATATTCAAGGTTTGGGGGTTAAAAAACAAAAAACACCACACTTATCTTTTGTAACTAATAAGGGTAGATGATAACCTTTTCCAGTATTCCTTCAGCATTCAGAATCCCTGGAGAGCTTATAAATAACCAGTGAACCTAGGAGATGTCAGGTTTATATACATTTACTTAAGAATAAAGACTAGAAGGAGAGAAAGAGATTACCAGTAAATGAAAGTAGATCAATGCACATTGTAGCCACCATTTATTGTGACTGAGCCTGTCTTCAACACATTTACACAGGATTATCAAAATATTTAACAGACAATAACTCATTTGAGCAACCAGGTTTCCCTCCTGTCTAGATTGTGCTCAAATTCTTTCACAAAATGCATCACACAGCAGAATTCAAGCAGGAATACATACAGTTCGAGCAGTATAAAAAATACCAACGATATAGTTCAAAACGAGAGTTTAAACGCAGCTCAAAATCCAGGGATTCAGCCATCAAAATAACTCCTGAAGTCTATAATACAATACAATACTGCTTCAAGCAGGAAGAGGCTTAGAACTGATTCTTTTATTGTCCAAACTCTCTGGGCATTGCCCAAAGCTCAGTTGCTGGCCATTGGAGAGGCAGTAACTTTGAGATGGGCAGGCCTTTACTCAAAGCAAGACTGTGTTTGCATAAAGCACTAGTTGTTTAACCATGGCTTGCTAAATTAATTCAGCTGACTACATTGAGATAATGTTCCAAAATATAAATTAAAGTCCTGTCTCCAACAAGATAGAAAAGCATTTTATTTACTTATTCATTCATTCATTCATTTATTTATTAAATTTATTGGCCACCTGTCTTATCACAGGGTAACTCCCAAGCAGTAACTCTTGTTAACTTCAAGCAGACCGAAGGGAGAAAAAATAACAATAGGTTGTATTGATCTTCAAAAAGAATAAAAGGCTCCAGAAATTCTCTCTACAGACTGGAAAACAGGATTGATCCAGCTACAAAAAACAACAACAACAATTGATCCTCTTTTTTTCCATTGCCTGGAAACATTTGGATGACATAGAGCTAGAAAAAGGTTAGAAAGAAGCTTAAGAGAAGTTGGTATTCTCTTCTACTCTACGTTGTTAGGATCACAGCTAGGATATTCTGGGTACCACCTTTTAGGAAGGATATTAACAAAGTAAAACGGGACTGGAAAAGAACAGTCAACATTATTAAAGTCCGAAATTAGGAGGAATGGTTGGAGGCACTGAATTTTTAACCTGGAGAAGAAAAGTCTGAAAAGGCAGGTGATAGTTGCCTTGTGAAGGGCTGTCATGTAGAAGTCATGGCAAAATTGTTCCAGGAGACAGAAGAAAAATTTTAAATTACAAGGAAATAGGTTTTGCTTGGACAACAGGAAAAAATCCCTAATCATAAGAGCTCTTTGACAATAAAGCATGAGCCTTGAGAGGTGGTAAACTCTAAAAGGTAAAAGTAAAGGTAAAGGTTCCCCCGCACATGCATGCTAGTCATTTCCGACTCTAGGGGCCGGTGCTCATCTCCGTTTCAAAGCCAAAGAGCCAGCGCTTGTCCGAGGACGTCTCCGTGGTCATGTGGCCGGCATGACTAGACGCCAAAGGCGCACGGAACGCTGTTACCTTCCCACCGTCCCTATTTTTCTACTTGCATTTTTACGTGCTTTCGAACTGCTAGGTTGGCAGAAGCTGGGACGAGTAACAGGCGCTCACTCTGTTACGCGGCACTCGGGATTCGACCCGCCAAACTGCCGACCTTCTGATCGACAAGCTCAGCGTCCTAACCCACTGAGCCACCGCATCCCGGTAAACTCTAAAGCTCTTTAAATAGAGTCAAGATGGCCAGGTGTCAGGGGCACAGTAATAGTAAACTTTACATTGGTGGAGGGTGGGAGTGGACTAGATGACCCAAGGCCCCTTCCAACTCTTACATTTATAGGATTATATATCACATGACTCCCCATCACAGCCCCAGTTGTGCCAGTCCCAATCAAGCCACTATAAAATGGTGATTTTTTTTTTGCCTAACAGGAAGAAAAAAGAAATAGGAAACGACAGAGTGCCAGTCAGCCACTTCAAAGGTGTTCTCCATATTTCTAGTAGTCATCTCAGTTTTTGCTGCCAAGATGTGATAGCCCTAATGATGGACCATTTCAGACATGTCAAACACAAGGCCCAGGGGCTGGATACAAAGTGGGCTGCAAAACAAATAATAGCCGTTGGCATCCTTCAAGAAGACCCTCCCTCTCTTCCCCCAGGCCTCCCTGGAAAATTAAAAAGGATGGCTTATTGTAACCTAGTCCTTCACTTGGAAGCATGCCAAACCGCTCTGAAAAATAAGCTAGATGGAGAAAAATAGCCAGGAAAACTACAGGAAGGTGCAGTAAGCTAGTTCACCACCTTGCTCTCTAAGAAATGCATGTTTTATGACTGGCTAACCCAGCACAGCATACATTTTGGCAAACCTGCCACAGTTGTTATTTTGTAAAACTGACATACCAGATGATCCTTGTTTCAGCATGCTATCAGCTAATATATCTAAGTGTAGAAAAATATAGTGAATGGACCAATTAAGAATCAGATTTGTGTACATTCCTGAGTTTATGTTGCTGGTGATTTAAAAAGCAAACAAAAAACTAAAAAAAGCAATCTCCAAAATGCGTATCCCATGCATATTTTAGTACACTTTGAATACATTCCAGACTAAAAAATAGCATTTACGGTAGCTAAACTGAAACTGATCCTTCCCATTGCACTTATGCTTACTTATGTCAGTTACACTCTTTTGCTGTTCTTCCTCTTTCTGGACACCTTAACACAGACATGTCAAACACAAGGCCCGGGGGCCGGATCCGGCCCGCGAAGTGGTTTCATGTGGCCCGCGAAGCCATCCTGGAAACAGTGAGGGAACGGCCCCCACTGCCTTGGCCCTGGCCCAGAGACCCTCCTTCTGCCAGAGACCCTCAGATCTGTCCCACTCCTGCCCAGGCCCCCATAGGCACCCTTGATGCGAACGGTGTAGAGCTGGCCATACCCACTCAGTAGTCCATATGCATTCTAGCCATGCCCACCCAATAGGCCACACCCACCCTGGCCATACCCACCCGACCCCCTGAGGGCAACCGCAGTGCTGATGCGGTCCTCAATGAAATTGAGTTTGACACCCCTGAACCATTTGATAAACTCCTGAAACATTAGTATTACTAGTCAATGTGAGATGTTTATCTCAAACAGGAGAGATAAAGTCTATGGTATGTGTGTGTGTGAGAGAGAGAGAGACAGAGAGAGACAGAGACAGAGAGACAGACAGACAGAGAGACAGACAGACTGACTGACTGACTTTCCCCAGGAGCACAAGGGGGTTTGCAATATATGGGAATCTCTCTTCCTTTTCTTCTCCCAGCAATTCTGAAAATGATTGGCCCAAAGTCACTAGGGAGTTTTGGTCTGAGGCTAGTTTTGATCCTGGATTTTCCTGGTTCTTAAACCAATACCTTCATCACTAGACTAAGTTATATTGTATTGTATGTTATGAAATGGTGATAAAAGTGTTAGTTACTATTGTCATATTTTCACTGATAGGCAAGGAAGAAGCATTTGCGAGTCTTTTGCTTTGAATGCTACATAGGTATGATACAACATGATTTCTGTGGAAAAGGAGGGAAAAAACGTTTATTGCTTTGCCTCAGGTAGCAAATATCTTCAGCCAATTCCAACCCCAGGATCCTATTAAAATGAGTGTACTGTAACAATGTAATGCGAAGTTGTAGCAGTTTAGATGGATAAATATTTATTAATGGTGCAAGGCCATAAATACATGCAATGAAATTATTCCCTGAACTTTAATTTCATATCACCTACTAATACCTAAAAGAAGAGATTCTGAGGCTTAAATCAGCTCCTTATTGATCTTTCACAGAGAGAGTCAGACTGACACCTATAAAGGATTATTAATTTTTCTTTTATAACCCCGTGAAGTATATTAAGCTCATCTGCTGGAGAAGCTTTATAGATGCAAGTATCTACCAGTTCCATGTCTGAAAGTCTAGTCCCTTTACCACAGCAGTTCTTAGCTTGGTTTCTTACCACAAGCTAGATTAAAATATTGTTATCTAGCTGTCATTCAGGGTATTGTGTGATTGGAGTCAGGTTGGTTAGTTTATGATTAAGGGTTTTGTTTTTTGTAAACAGGGATGTTGAGGAGTGAGCAGGATCCAGATTGTTGGGGGCAATAAGCTGACTTTGTAATAATGCCGCTTGGGGGGGGCGCGAAAGCCCTAATAAGCAGGCATATACATAGAATGAAGGCTATTGCTAAGCACATTGGTTTGTGCTTAAATTGTAAGCCACCGTGAGTCTTCAGAGAAGGGCGGGATATAAATGGGATTTTTTTAAAAAGGGGGGGTTATAACCATGCAATTTAAGCCCTGCTCTTTTCATCCACATTGTGTTTGATACATAACAGCAGAGAGTCAATAGTATGATTGTAAACACTTTGTTGACTTTTTTGAACCATCCCTGGAGATGCTGCATTTGCAAACGTGTGTACGTATATTGTGGGATCTTTTAGTCACACTTCTAGCCTCCTGCAAGATTTCACTGTCAAATATGTGCAAATTTTCTTTTTAACTATAGGTGATAATTTAGTGCTGCAAAACTTGCCATATGCACAACATTACACAATGCACCAGAATTTAACTCTTATCCCCAAGCTATATTTGGTAAGACTGACACAAAATTAAAGTGTGCAAAATACACTCACTGACAACTCAGATAAGCTAACTGCATTCATCACTGAGGCTGTATTTCCCACCACCCAAAATTAATAATCTTTCTCTGTAGAGATGTTTGTATGTGTCCACAGTCACTTTCTTCAAAATATAGTACGTTTTTCTTTATTGACATTAATAAACTTCAGGAATATGCCAAGGCTTCACAGCACTCTCCACACACAGAGAGAAATCTGAACTTGCAGATCTTTGTCTAGAGTGCCTACACAAGCTCTGTGACCTATACAAGCTCAAGTAAATAGGTCCCTTGTTCACCTAAAAGGGAAGGACATAAGAATATTGGGGCATGATGACCTTGGCATATACTAGATGAATGGTATGTAGGACTGATCTTGAGAAATAGGGTGAAGAGATGCTGCATAAGTAATGGACAGCTAAGAGAGAACATAGCCCACAACTTCATAATGGGAGAAGCAAGAGGCTAAGGAGGGATCTTCCTTAAGTTCTCATGTTCTGATGGGGGACAAAAAGCAAGCATATTCTCATGTGACCTCATGCTTCTGTATCCTGAAATCTATGTTTGACATTAAAGTTTTCCCAGGCTCTGGAGTGATTTTTTTGAGAACTGTCTGCCTGAGCCTGAAGATGTTTATAAGCCTTCCTAGCTGTGCAGAATCTTTGTCAAAGCAAGGAAGTCATGTTGGCTCTAGAACTTGTCTTTCTTCTGAAAATCTGTCAGGTAAGTTTTGACATCTCTGCCTTTGTACAGGTAATCCTTGACTTACAACCATTCGTTCTGTGACTTTTTGAAGTTGCAATGGCACTGAAAAAAGTGATTTATGACTGGTCTTCGCACTTATGATTCCCACGATCACATGAACAAAATTTGGGCATTTGGTAATCAGCACATATTTAGGATAGTTGCAACATTCCTGGGTCATGTAATCACCATTTGCAACATTCCCAGCCAGCTTCCAACAAGTAAAGTCAATAGGATTAGCTGGATTTATTTAATGACCACATGATTCATTTAACATCTGAAATGATTTGCTTAACAGCCAGGACGAATAAGGTCATAAAATTAGGTTCAATTCACTGAATATTCAAATATTTAGCTCCCCACTGAGTTAAGAGACAGTATATTTGCTTCATGTATTAAAAAAGCTTAACATCGCAATTCACATTCTAACTTCGATCTAGCTCACATATCCAGTGATTTATTGAACACATGTGGTGCTTTCCCATAAGATACTGGGCAAAACCGTGGTTTGAGTAGTTTAAGGTCTAATGTATCAAGCAAACTCAGTCCACATTATTCTGTGTGCTACTTGCTATCAAGCAACTAACAAAAATATTTGCACTCAAGACATAACCCAATAGTATCCATTGCAGAGGCATGCACAGGCATTAATTCTTCCATTATTCTTTGGATCCTGCCAGCTAGTATCTTAAAAAAAGAAAAATAAACAGAGGACAAAAGGGCAAGAAACAGAACAGGAGTCGGGAAGCCCACATTAATTTGTGGAAGCAATAATAATTTTACTAGTCATCTGTGTTTCCTGAGGGGTGTAACTGCAATGATTCAAAGTCACGAAGGTTCCATTTGCTTTTGCTTGTCATCAGTTCGGCTTGTTCAGCTCTTCTCCAAAGCTTCAAAATCACCTGACCTTTGTATCCGTCCATCATTCCTTTACATGACAGTATTCAGCCTAGGGATTTCTCAGCCCCAAACTCCAGCATTAAGCCATGTTTTTATTTCCTTCGCTCGATAATCACCAAATGTTTTCCACAAAGGTTAAGAGTCTTTGGGGCACCTTAAAGACTGACAAATTTATAACATGAATATAATGCTAACTTGAAGATATTCATTGTTGCCTAGGCTTTAGTGGATCATAACACACTTAGCTGATGTATTAAAATGTTATTATGAATTTCATTTTTTTAAAAAAAATCTAGCATCTATGGAAGCAGACCTAAATAGAACTGAGAAAGCTAGGGGGGAAAATGAAATATAAGAAGTATAGTCAGTGATAATTGCATTATTAACAAAGGCCATTCATGTGATTTGTTTCTTCAGGGACATAAGTGGCAAGAAAGGTGAATGAATATAAACACAAACACCTCCCAATGTATCTTATTAGGGCTCCCAGTTGAATACAAGGTTGTCAGTTTGTTGAATGGATCACTTTTGACAGCTCCTTTGCAGTCTTCTGGCTAAAAGGACACAACAATCTTCTCAAGAATGTAGACAAAGAGGAATCTACATTGCAGGGCTTGTAAGCATATTCAGACCCTCATTTTAGCTTTCGTAATAAGCAAACACTAAGAAATATTTTTATGTTGGTGGTCTAATTGACAGGTAATATAATTTTAAAAAATCTTTTCGAGTATAGTAATAGAAAATAGAGATGAATTTCTCTTGATGTCAATAAAGTAATTATCACTACCCATACTTTAAACATTTCTTATCGCATAGACCCTACTATTTATTAACCCAAATATATGAAAATCAGGATAGCAATTCACACATCTAATGACTGGGTTATAGTTCTGTCAAGGTATTGCTTTAACAGCTAACCAGCTTATGTAATGTAAGATGTAATGATGGGAATGACTCAGCAGGGTCTGTATCTCTTTAAGAGCCTTTGTATAAAAGGAAGGCCCTGCTGATGTGTTCTCTCTCTTCCATTTCCTGCTGTAATTTGTTCGATCCTGCTGTATTAGCACATGTATGTATATTGTTCCTGGTGTATGATATTGTAGCTACTGTAAGCTAAACTACCATTTAATACAAACCACTGTTTACTGTGTTTACTCCTGGATTATCTTGCACAATAAGACTGTGCATGTTCTGACAAGTTCTCAGAACCTAATGGTACAAGAAACTTTAAAGTGGACACAATAATTGTAGTTTAGTATCCAAAATGAATGCCTTTCTGGAAATTGTTATAAAAGTTAACTTGCTATCTCCATAGAATTTAGTGAATTTTCTATGTTTTATGTATAAATACAAGGAAATTTGGCAGAATGTGATGCTTAATTACCAGCAACACTGAGCTAACTTTTTATTCAGTATTATTTGCATGCCACATCTTCCTTGTGCATCACTTCCCAAATCATTTCATGTCTTGTTCTCGGATGTCCTTTCATAACATTGTCCTAACTCAATCTGCCTTGCAGTTCTTGCCAGCTAGTAATATCCTTAATTCTGAACATTTCAGCCTCTCAAATCCTAGAGAGATTATCATTGGTCTTTGAAAAAAAAACCATCCTTTCCCCATCTGTCTTCCTTGACTGTTATTCATTCTATAACTGGATTGTTGGATTAAAAATTGGCACGCATGTACATGAGAAATGGGATCAGGTTTCTCTCAGTGACACATTTTCATTTCATTCATGGAGATTGTTTGTATCTTCATGAGAGGATGCGAGATCTATACACAAGGAGTCCCTTGGCCTTAAAATGAAAGAATTCGTCTTTACCTATAAAGATAATAACCTAGATGATAAAGACCCACACATTTCTAGAACCTGCTTATATTGTTCGACTGACTTGATGAATATCAGCTGAACAGTATTTGATGTATATTAAATGAATAAGAATCACTGATTAAAGAGAATGTCAATACAGTTGCAGTACTGTTAGGAAGTTTTCCACGATTTTGTCTCATACACACTTTTGTGGGAGTAAACAAGCTGAGGGATTCATGACTCAATGAGCATGCATAACAGTGTACCATCACACTCTGTGAGCTTGTTCACAAATCTAAATAAGAGTGTTTTCACACCTTCACAATCCTGATGATCCATGTTAATTTCTCACTCCTTCTTCCCTGGTTATATCTGTTGTTTCCTTCTCTCTCTCAAGATGGTTCCCTGGGCTTCTCACCCATTTCCCTGCCAACTTTTATTCCTTGTTTGATATTCTTCCCCAAATCTTACATCTTCTCAGGGTTTGCCCAACACATTTTGTTAGCTGGAACAACAAATGATATTTCCCTCCTTCTACAGAGGAGTATGCATTATTATATTTAAGGCTGGCCAAGATAGATTGATACCCCTAATGACAAATCCAGAATTGCTTCTCCGTGGGAGTAAAAATACAGTTTTTAAAACATCCAGCCCTTTCCTATTACCTAGAATCAGCTGTCTGGAGTGGTTCTCTCACTTTGTTTGAAATCAGGGCTGATCCTGGTGAAGTGTCCTGTCTTTGTTCTTGTTCTACCCATCTGCCAGCTTGTCATATCAGACTGATGTCAAGCCTCAAAGCGGGGCCCCTCGTCACATCTCCTTTATATGCAGCCCCTTGGGAACTGCAGAGCTGTGTGAATCCTCCCTGATGGACATTAGCTATTAAAAACTCCTGGAATCTATCACATTCACCTGCCTGTGCAGATGAAGAGGCAATCAATTTGTGCTGTTTAAATTTGTCCAGATAAAAGAAGATGCACTCCATTTTTCCCCCCTACTCAATAGAATATTGGAAATAAATTACATCGTGGCTTGGGCTTCTGTCTGTCTATCCATCGGTAAGATAATTCACTGAAAATGGAACAGAATGGAACCAAATTTGGTATGGTGGGAGAAGCCAGCAAAAGAAATTTTGAGTTAAAAATGGGGTCGATTGGGTGGGAGCTGCAGAGAAAAATATTCCAGAAATAATGCACCAATGCATTCCTGTGGGAGAGGCTAAGATCAGAATTTTGGTAATTGTTCCATTCTAAGCCTCCCTCCCTCCCCTTCCCAATCATGTGACTCAGGGTGGAGCTCTTATTGATGGGTTGAGAAGAATTCCCACAAATATCATCAGATTCCTATCTATATCACTTGAAAAAATGGGTTTGGGATAGTTAATCTGGAATTCCCCAAGAATCAAGGAAGCTGAAATGTAAAATTTCTGAGCTGGCATCAGGACCTGAAATCCACATATGTGGAACCATTAAGCTGGGCAGGGCTAAATGTAAAATAGCAAAGAGAGTACACATGCTTTCAAAATTTATTTCTTTATTCAATTTCTAAACCATTGGCAGTCATGGGGCCAATGCACTAATATATGTAATATAATTTTCTTATGGGCGTTCTTCTCTCACAGGGAACTCCTCACTGCAAGCAGCAGAAATGTAACTCTTTTCAGTTAATATTTTACAAAAATGCAGCAGACATTGTTATTTGGAAATGATTCATCTAAATTAATTCATCCTTGACCATTATTTTATGATTGTGGCATTGTCTGGTTACTGGATTTGATCCATTATAGTATAAAGATCAGGGTATTATCCAGAACTGTAAATGTTTTCATTGCCCTTCTCTACTTTGGAAGTTACATTTCCTGACATTTCCTACATTTGTAAATAAATCCCTACATCCCTTATATATCCCTCTCTATATAAGAGGCCTCAATTTTGCTTGTCTTTAGAAAAGCTTTTAAGGTCTAGCTTTTTCCCAGGCATCTGAGTCCAATTGAGCAGAGTTCCCCCTTTGGTTGCTTAATTCAGTGTTTTTCATGCTTAGCCATTTTAAGACCGGTGGACTTCAACTCCCAGAATTCATGCTGGCTGGGGAATTCTGGGAGTTGAAGTCCACCTTTCTTAAAGTAGCTAAGCTTGAGAAACACTGGTTTAATTCTCCCATTTGGTCACAATTTTATGTCTGGGTTGTTCTTTTTTTAACATTGTATGGTTAATTATCTTTACTTTTTTTGTACATTACCCAAAAAAGTTTTGTTTAAATTGGGTGACCCTATAAATCCATGAAAAAAATACATAAATAAATTCACCCAAATGTCAGGATACAATTTAGGGCTTTTTTCCCATTCTATGTATTTTTGTGAAATGCAACTTCCAATCTGAAAGATTCTTTTTTTTCTCCTAGTGTCGTGTTTTACCTCAGTCACACATAAAACCACTGAACTTGTTCCAGTAATCTATGTGCATACATCTGCACTCATTCTATTGTTCTATAAGATTTCAGCTGATCTATACTTTATTACTGTCTCAAGGTTGTTCTTGGTTTATATTTCATAGGATCTGATACTTGGGTATAGTTTAATGAAGAGAAGGGCGAGGGGTGACATGATAGCCATGTTCCAATATCTCAGGGGCTGCCACAAAGAAGAATGAGTCAATCTATTCTCCAAGGCTCCTGAAGGCAGGACAAGAAGCAATGGATGGAAACTAATCAAGGAGAGAAGCAACCTAGAACTAAGGAGAAACTTCCTGACAGTTAGAACAATTAAACAGTGGAACAACCTGCCTGGAGAAGCGGTAAATACTCCAACACTGGAAATTTTTAAGAAGAGACTGGACAACCATTTGTCTGAAATGGTATAGGGTTTCCTGCCTGAGCAGGGGGTTGGACTAGATGACCTCCAAGGTCCCTTCTAACATTATAATTATTGATGTTATTGTTATTGTGTTGTTATTATTATTCATACCATAGCATAATATTTTGGCTGTCTCTATCCCATAGCTAACTTTGCTTCTCTTTTTAAATCATCTCAGAGAGGCCATGCATTAATGGCAGTTGCATATTGTAAGTTTCTAGTTTCTAACCCTAACCCTAACCCTCAGAATATGTCCCACAAACCATCTAGTTGCATTCCTACAACTAGAATAAAGTTCTACTTTTCTTTCAACATATTTTCTTTGCAAAAAAAGTCAAGTAACTTTAAGCCATTTGGCAGTTGCCTGGGGAAACTCTTGATCAACTAAATATTCATGGAGTTGATGCTGGAAGAACCTTGGCTATGGGGAAAATAGAAAAAGGAAAGTGGATATGTTCACCACCTTGAATTATTTGTAAAAATAATAAAGGTAGGCTAATAACAATAACAACAACAACAATAATGTCTAAATCCCTTATTAATTATGTGTTCAAACATTTTTAGATAGAATAACCTTCAACTTCTTATAGAAACAACCTAAAATGACCAACTCCCATTTTGGTTGGTTTCCATTGTAGCAAAGGACAAAAACAATATGTAGATCTAACTGAAGAGTTGGTGCATGTCTGGAACAGAACATAGGCAAACAGACAAGAGACATCTGGATAGAAAGGCAGATGGAAGACTTGTCATCTGGAAATATAGATTTTATGGTTTCTTGAAGTAGCAAATCAGTAAGGTGTCCAGAAAGAGGAAGAACATCAAAAGGGTGTAACTGACATAAGTAAGCATAAGTGCAGTGGGAAGGATCAGTTTCAGTTTAGCTACCGTAAATGCTATTTTTTAGTCTGGAATGTATTCAAAGTGTACTAAAATATGCATGGGATACGCATTTTGGAGATTGCTTTTTTTTAGTTTTTTGTTTGCTTTTTAAATCACCAGCAACATAAACTCAGGAATGTACACAAATCTGATTCTTAATTGGTCCATTCACTATATTTTTCTACACTTAGATATATTAGCTGATAGCATGCTGAAACAAGGATCATCTGGTGTGTCAGTTTTACAAAATAACAACTATAGCAGGTTTGCCAAAATGTATGCTGTGCTGGGTTAGCCAGTCATAAAACATGCATTTCTTAGAAAGCAAGGTGGTGAACTAGCTTACTGCACCTTCCCGTAGTTTTCCTAGCTATTTTTCTCCATGTAGCTTATTTTTCGGAGCGGTTTGGCATGCTTCCAAGTGAAGGACTAGGTTACAATAAGCCATCCTTTTTAATTTTCCAGGGAGGCCTGGGGGAAGAGAGGGAGGGTCTTCTTGAAGGATGCCAACGGCAATTATTTGTTTTGCAGCCCACTTTGTATGTAATATCTGTACATTAAAAGCAACTCTTAAAAAATTAAATCAGGTGAGGCAGAAAGACTGACAGGTGCCAAGGGAAATGATTGCAACTAACATGCATCAAACTGCCTACTCTTATTTTATAGCAGCACTTCCAAGATGGAAATAAAGCATGGAAGAGGGACATTTGTATTTTGTAGATTAATCATTTAATGATTAATTAAATGTAGGTTCCGCATCATACGATGATGAATTTTAAGGTCTGGATTTGTGCCATTGGTAACAAAAACAGTCTATAATGATTGTGCTTAGAAATAAAGGCAGCGAAAGAATTAATGATGTGAGTAAAAGATGATATAATATACAAGGAAAAGTCAGTGAAAGTATATGTTCTGATTGCAGAAAAATGTGATGCAATCAAAAATATATACAGATAGTCCTTAACTTACGACTGCAGTTGGGACCAGATTTTCAGTTGTAAGTCACTGTGGTTGTAGTGTTGAGATGTCCATGTGATCAGACTCGATTTTACAATATTTTTTGCAGTGGTTGTCAAGTGAATCACCAGATTCATTATGCAAATCCACTGTCGTTAAATGATGTTAAAAAATATTACAAATCACGGCCACAGAATGTTGCAACTGGTCATAAAGACAAGCCAGTTGCCAAGCACCCAAAATGTGGTCACGTTACTGCAGGGGTTTGTGTTATGTATGTGGCGCAACATTTTATGACGGCCATTTAATTATGTGCTTTCCAGGGCATAATTTTGAACAGGAGTCATACATAAGGAAAATGAAAAAAGAATGTAATTAAATGTAATTACTCACTTTTTTCTATATAAAACATAGGAAATATTTCCAACATTGGAAATAAAATCTGACAGCAAGAAGTACAGTAATAACTTTCACAGAAGGTTGCCCACCACCGATGCTCTGTTAACTTCCTGAACTGAAAGTAATTTTGCATTGTTCCAGGGCTGATGTTGAAACCCCAGGTAAATGTAATTTTTATTACATCTGCATTATTAGCCGTGATTGTATTAGTATGATTATAGGTAAAGGTAAAGGTTCCCCCGCACATGCGTGCTAGTTGTTTCCGACTCTAGGGGCCGGTGTTCATCTCTGTTTCAAAGCCGAAGAGCCAGCATTTGTCCGAAGACGTCTTCCATGGTCATGTGGCGGCATGACTAGACGCCAAAGGCGCACGGAACGCTGTTACCTTCCCACCGTAGTGGTCCCTATTTTTCTACTTGCATTTTTACGTGCTTTTGAACTGCTAGGTTGGCAGAAGCTGGGACGAGTAACAGGCGCTCACTCTGTTACACAGCACTCAGGATTCGACCCGCCAAACTGCCGACCTTCTGATCGACAAGCTCAGCGTCCTAACCCACTGAGACACTGCGTCCCATAGTATGATTATAATGAATAACAATAATAATCACAATATTAATACAAGGGCCTGACCATAACACAGGGAAAAATAATTAGGTGTGATGAAATGCTTTGAAGATGGTAAATATTGTTATAATTTGTGCAGTGGCCACCATCAGATTGGTTTTATAGATATAAGGGTTTAGTTTAGTTTAGTTTAGTTTTTAAGCCTATAGTAAGAATGTGTCCTGCTAATACCACATGCATATTTTCACTTTGCTTTACTGACCAGGGAGTGAAGAACAGAACCAAATTTAATGTCACACACTGCTGGAACCCAATCTGACTGTAATTGCTAAAAACTGCTGTATTATTTTCTGCCATTTCAAACTGGGAAATGCATGAAAGGAATCATATAACTCCCAAATATGTGTGGCATTGTGTAAAGCACAAAGGATAAATGCAAACATTCCTCTTAGGAAAAACAACAAATGCACATACCAAAAAAAAACAACAAAAAAAACCCAACCCACTTGGTCCTACACATATGCACGGCACAATTCCACATAATTTGCATTACTGGCCAAAAAGGTAAGTATGGACTCTAGTTATCCAAATGTTGCTGATCCTTCTGTTTTCTAATGCATAGTGGTCTGCATCTAGAAACAAGGTTGGTTTCTGAGGGAAAATTGAGCTTTAAAGGAAATTTCAGAAGTTATATTACCTGAAAATACAGTGTGACGTATGCTTAATGGCTAGAAGAAGAAGACACATCCTTGCATAATACTGTCATAAACATTCTGTTCATTGTTAATACTACCTCTGTCACTGCAGTGTAGTAGAAAAGGTTCACAAAATAGCCAAATCAAGGAATCAATATGGCATTAGCAATGCAAATCTTTTCCCCCCAAAAAAGTAGTAATCACATTGATCATATTAAGCAGATGTATCACAAAGTTATGGAAAACCAATCACATAATATGTTGCTGGAGTAGAATAGCAAAATAGAACAGCCAAATCACAGTACAATCAAGAAGGAATGTTGTGGCATAGATTCCGTATGTGAAGATGGTGGACCTCTTGAAACATGTCTTTAGGAGCACAGGAACAGAGACCATTATAGTTCTGTAAGAATATCTTGTTACTTTATGGCAGCTGATCCCAGCTAGTACGTAAGTGCTCAGACACACACACACACAAAGAAATACAGGATCCTGAAATCAGTCACCCTCACGACCACAGCTTATTCAGATGAGGTCTACAAAATGTTGTTATGCATTGCAGTAATAATTTATAGGAATGTTTAGATCTTAGCTGAACTTGAACAAGTAAAGCAAGGTCAGACCTACAATGCATTCAGAAAGTCTTCAGGCCCCCTTCACTTTTGTCAATTTTGTTATGCTGCAGCCTGATTCTACAGTTGTTGAAATTCATTTTTTCCCCTCATTAATCTACACTCAGTACCCCATAATGACAAAGTGGAAACAGAATTTTAGAAATGTTTGTAAATTTATTATACTATATAAGCTCTTTTGTCTACCTTAAATCTCTGTACTAACTGTAAAAGAGAAAACCACTGGCAACTATATCTCTCTAACAGCAGTTCTTCTCTTGATTTTATTTTCTATTCCCCTCGACAAAATTCTAGTATTTCATAATAAATTAGCCATTTCTGTTGGTCTATATTTCTCATCTGCAAAATGCTTCTTAAGCTGACAGCCACAAAGGTGTTCTCGGGCACAACATGGATTTGTATCTACAGTGGTACCTTGGTACTCAACTGCTTTGAAAGTCATCAAATTGGATACTCAATGCATTTTGATGTGAAAATTTTGTCCCGGAAGTCATAGTTTGTTTGGCATTCAATGCACGTTAGAACTTGTGGGTATTGGCTGCCTTGTGACTCACTACATTATTCCTTATGAGAAATATTTTTTGTACTCATTGTTTTTATCTCATCACATCTCCCAGAATCAATTAAGGATGAGTACTGATGTACAACTGTACTCCATACTTTCAATATGGCACATCTTACATAATGATTTTTAAAATCCATACTAACCTTGGCTTTGTTGTACCCCATATATCCATGCCATGGGTTCCAAATGAAGATTAGCTGGCAAAAGCCAGAAGGGAAAATGAAATGTTGCTAATATCCTGAGACCTAGTTTGGTGTAGTGATGAAAGCATGATTAAGGCACTGGAACAGAAACAGGAGATTGTGAGTTTTAGTCCTGCCTTAGGCACAACATCGGCTGGGTGACCATGGACCAGTCATTCTCTCTCAGCCCTAGGAAGAAGGCAAAGGCCTTCTGAAATTTTGCCAGGAAAACTGCAGTGACTATAGGCACTCACCAGAAGTCAACAGTGACTTGAAAGCACAAACACACACAAAAAAACCACTGTTTAAATAGGCATGGTATTTCAAGTTCTTACTGTTTTACTGTTGGAGATCACTGTGGGTAGTTTTCAATTTAGTTTCCACCCAGCACATGCCAGAAAATTTTCCCCTCCAGATCAGATCAAGTATACAGGCCGTCCATTATAGCTAGCAGAAAGTATAACTTGATGCTTATTTATAAATCACCAGGAAACATCAACAGCTCACTGGCAAAATGGGCCATAAAGCAGGCAAAAATGGCAAGAGAAAGATAGGAACAACAGGCCAGAATTAGGTATATACCTTAACTATATCAAAAGCTCTGAACTTTCCAGAGCCACTGAACAATACTGTGGGTAATTAGCATGAAGGGTTTCAAATAACCTTTGGTTATTTCAGCTTTAACCCTTGTGTACACAGCAGAAAAGAGGTAGATAGTAGGACACAAGGTGATCCCTCTTTTATGCTGCACCACAAAACAAACAATGTTGCATATATCAAGAAGAATAAAGGAAATAAGCTCATCAACTCAATTTGTGTCTACTCCAAACGAACCATTAAAAAGTCACTTTCTCATTCATTGACAACATAATAGAATGTTCTTGTAAGGATTTTGTTTATGTAAGCTGCCTTTCTCATGACATCATTATAAGAGTTTTGCTTACCCCAGAGGTTGAAAAGATTAAGTTTAAACTTTTAAATTTTAAAAGTTTAAAAGGATTTCTTTCATTATGCTTCATTAAATCCATTATAGCAGGGGTCCCCAACCCCCAGGCCGTGGACTGGCACTGGTCCGCGGTCTGCTGGGAACCAGGCTGCATAAGCGGCGGGCAAGCGCAGCAAGTTTCATTTGTTCATGCGCAGGATTAGGTTGCACACGCAAAACCATCCCCTTCCCCCCAGTGCCACCACTTCTGCTGCTGCCAATTCGAAAAGCCAGAAAAGCTGGAGCATTAGAAAACAGAAGGATCAGCAACTTTTGGATAACATGATTTCATACTTAACTTTTGGGGCAGTAATGCAAAGTATGTGGAATTGTGCCATGCATATGTGTAGGGCCAAGTGTTTTTTTGTATGTATCTATATTTTTTTTTCCTAAAAGGAATGTTTGTATTTATCCCTTGTGCTTTACACTATGCCATACATATTTGGGAGCATTATTATTTGAAAAGGTGACCTGGCATCTGGTTATTTGAGGTTCACTTTAGCCAGACTGTATATGTTTCAAATAAAGAATCCAAGGATGTATTAAATTTCTACAGAACTATAGATTCTATTAATGTTATATGTCTCCCTAAGGTGCCCTTGGACAAACGGACAAAAGCAAGGTATAAGATGATATATAACAGGTTAAAACCAAGGTAGAAATCAACAATAAATGCAAGAGAACCCCAACTCTTTGCAATAGTAGTTGACAATACTCCAAAATACCAAATATTACCAATATATGGCAATAATTATTATACAACTCAAGTACAATAATATGATATTGTGAATACTTGGACAATACCTATTAGCCATTAGACACATCTATAAATTGAATTACAGGTAGTCTTCAGGTTATGATAGCAATTCAGCCCTCAGTCGTAATTTGTGACAGTTGTAATTAAGTCACTCACATGATTGGCAAAACTGTCGTAAAACACGGTCACATGATCACAGGACACTGCAAACAGCCGTAAATACAGAATGGCTGCCAAGCAACCAAAATACAGACACGTGACTGACACCAGAACTTCATAACTAGGTTGTAAGTAACTTTGTGCGCTCTCTCTCTCTCTCTCTCTCTCTCTCTCTCTCTCTCTCTCTCTCTCTCTCTCTCTCTCTCTCTCTGTGTTGTAATATCAAATGATGACTAAGTGACCAATCATAAGGATTATCTATGAAAGATCAATTCTGTCTCACACAAACGCTCCCCACTCCCCCCATTCTATTTTTCTGTGTTCATTTTTTTGTTTCTGTCCATCTATCTGTAATATAATCTACTTATCATCTTTCTATCATCTCTATATCTATCATCTATCTATCTATCTATCTATCTATCTATCTATCTATCTATCTATCTATCTATCTATCATCTATCTATCTATCTATCTATCTATCTATCTATCTATCTATCTATCTAGCTATCTAGCTATCTAGCTATCTAGCTATCTAGCTATCTAGCTATCTAGCTATCTAGCATCTAGCTATCATCTAGCTAGCATCTATCTAGCTATCCATCTAAAGTTGAAACCATCTGGTGATTAGTTCATTTATGTTTTGCTCTTTCTGTTATCAGCCAAAGAAGATGCTTAGTCTGATTTTACAAGCTATGGCACTGAAGCTCTAATGTGACAACCCCAGACGTAAAATATTTCTCCCAGTCTGCTATGTGCAACTGCAGTAAGCTTCAAAACACTCCAGCATCAGCTAGCACAATCAAAGTGCCATAGGAAATTTCCAATTTCATAAATTTTCATTTGAAATAAAAAGATCCAACCTATTTCCTGAGGTAGACAGGGATGGCAGACGTTTTATTACCTTTATATGTGGTATGTCTCATATGATACATTTCTTCCTAGGGTGACAAACCCTTTCCCTTTCCTTGTCTTAAAAATCAAACATCCCAATGCCTCCAAAAGCTTGTGCATGGCCCCTCCAACTTTAATTTTAATGTGACTGCATACAAAGAAATATACACTATATGGGATTATAACTATCCAATTCATTTATGGATACAGGTAGTCCTCAATTTATGACCCCAATTGAGCCCAAAATTTCCATTGCTAAGCAATTGCTAAGCAATTAAGTGAGTTTTGCCCCATTTTAAGACTTTTGCCACCGTTATTAAGCAAATCGCTGTAGCTGTTAAGTAAATCACATGGTTACTAAGTGAATTCAGCTTTCTCCATTGCCTATACTTGTCAGAAGCTAGCTGGGAAGGTTATAAATGGCAATTACATGATCCTGGTACAGTGCAACCGTCATAAATATATGCCAGTTGACAAGTTGACCTGAATTTTGATCACCTGACGGTGGGGATGCTGCGGTGGTCATAAGTGTGAAAAATGGTTACAAGTAATTTTTTTCAATCCATTGTAACTTCAAACAGTTACAGGAACAATTATGAGATATATGAATTAATGGAGGACTACCTGCATAACTGATCATGTTCATAGTATTTGATTGACTTAGTCTAAATTAAATAAACTTGAACTCTCCTCCTAGCCTAGCCCTACCCTTTATTGCTCTGATCCTACCTATTATTTGGTGAGTGGATTCCAGCCTTTGGCTAAGAGTAGCCCTATGGCCCGAATAACACTTCACACTCAAGTTTCAAAATAAAAGTTATGCACCTCCTTAGAAACCAACTTTTGTAAATTAACCATCGGCTTTGCAATCTCTGTATGATGAATTCCTTTCTCCTTTCTTTTGTCAGCCTTCACCTACACAAAAGATCATTGTGATGTAAGCCACTTCCTTCCTTGGCTAATTAGAAAGATTGCAGAGCATAGAAAACCCCCTTTTTGAGGCTTTGGCAAGCTGATACCAATTAAGGGGAAATATTGGACTTAGAATGGTCATTTCCTTATTGGAAAAAGCCAAATGTATTTTTTTCTGAAAACAAGCTATGAATGTGAAAAACTGAGGACAAAAGACAGCGTAGTTCACATACATATTCATTCGCTAACATCAGCATAGAAGCAGAGTTACAATTTCTATAAGCTGAATAAAAATTCAACACATCTCATTACTGTTTGCAAAAAACCACATGCAAACATTATCTTCATGTTTGCCTACTCATTCCCTTGTTTGGTCTAAAAGCTAGTTTTTACATGGCCAAAGCAAGCAGACTGATATCAGATCCCAAAACAAGAAGCATATGGAAACTGTCCGTCTCCCCCCCAGAAAATGTCTTTTCTACCCTTTTACTTACAAGAGAAAGAGATAGAAGAATGTGGACCCTGGTTGCACTTTCAATAGAGCTGGGATTTGATGCCTATCAGTTGCTAGAACTCTTTGGTAATGGCTTCTTAGCTTTCGTAAAATAAATCAGTTCTCACATCCATCTCTCCATCTGTTTTCTCTTCCAGTTCACCTTATCTGAGAGAAGCCTGACCTTTTTGGTACTATCTATTGCTGAGTTCATTTTCAGAGGCCTAGCTACTAATGCTAGAAAACACATTTAGAAAATAAGCAGGAATCCCAAAACAGAATCTCTTGAGGTTTTAAAAGTTTAAGTTGTGCTATTCTTACACTCAAAATGTGAACTGGCCTTTCAGATGGTGGAAATTGTGCAACGCTCCGGGACAGGGTTTTCTCATGGTCTACTTTTGTCCATTGCTGCGATCCAAATGTTGAAGGCAGCACCACACACCTAAAATACACAACAATGCACAAAATGTTGGCTATAGTTATCTAGTTGGGATATGAGCATTCTGTATTCCACTTCAGCAGCAAAATTTCTTGAGCTGACATTGCCCTCAAGCTCCCAAGATTTATGAACAGCTTCTTCTATAATAACCCCATACCTCAATAAGTCTGTCTGTCTGCCTTCTGCTCCCGAACTCCACTCCTGGCATAAAATGAAGCTGTGAGGGAGAGAAAGATAATAAATTATGGCTGAGTTTGCACATCACATTAAGGTTTATTTGGTTCTGGCTCTGCATTTGGTGTGAATCCAGTCATGGAAGTTTGCCGAAGCTGTAAGCCATGAATGTGATCCTGGACTACGTTTATATGTTCTGCAGAAACTAGGAAATTGCCCTTCTGATCTTTTCCCTCTTATACAGGAAAGTAGCTCCCCCTCTGTGAATATAAGAAAGGTGTCCATTCTTTTTGTGATTTCCAAGTACTATCTCTTCATCTCATTTGCAAGTTTAGCAACTGCAATACACCAGAAATACTTGGGGGCTTTTTTCATTTATCCCTAACCATGGGACAAAAATACCTGGCGTGACCACATTTTTTTCCTTGACACTGCCCTGATGTTGCTTTATTTCACCCTTAGCTCTTCAATGAGAGAAGCTTAACTAATCATTGATTGTCCAAATGTTAAAGTAGGGTTTCTCCTCCTATTGTCATACTGTTTAAGAACACTTTAAAATGGATATACTCTGTTAGCTTTACCATCTTCCATTATGTTTGAGGTGGTCACCTGAGCAATGGCAGGTATAAATATAGGAGTCTTTATTAAATATTTGATACTGTTGCAATCTTATCTTCACCTTGCTGTCTTCTTATCATCCTCAAATATGACCCTTTTGCCTCCCTGAAAGCTGAATGGCAATAAAAATATCTCCTGAGCTGATTACCACTTAAGTCTCATGGGCTGGCTACACTTTAGGACTAAAGTAATGAACACCAACCAAAAGATTCAAGGTGCTGGTGATGACCTATAAAGCCCTAAATGGCTTGGGTCCGGGATATCTGAGGGAGCACCTGCTGCCGGCATCAAGCTCCCTTCGTCTTGTGTGCTCCCACAGGGAGGGTCTTCTCAGGGTACCGCCGGTAAAAGATTGCTGGCGGACAATACCCAGGGGGAGGGCCTTCTCTGTGGGTGCGCCTGCCCTTTGGAACCAGCTGCCTGTAGAGCTTAGGACTGCCCCTGACCTTCGCTCATTCCGCCAGGACCTGAAGACCTGGCTCTTTGAGCTTTCTGGCCTGAACTGAGAGTATTCATTGGGGTTTTAATTGGATTCTAATTGGGATTTTTATGTATTCAAGGTTAATGTAATCATTTTAATTGTTTTTAATTTTTGTAATTGTTGTATTGTTTTTAAAAAACCTTGTGAACTGCCCTGAGTCCTATGGGAGAAGGGCGGTATATAAGTTTAATAAATAAATAAATAAATAAATAAATAAATAAATAAATAAATAAATAAATAAATAGTCAAAACTGTTTTTCCCCAACTGTCTCAAAAAGCAAGAAAGCATACCTATTCCAGCTTTCTTTTTAGCCTGGCAGCAGTTGAAGGATGCTTGAATCATTTTTTTCTTTGTTTTAAGCATCAAGAAAATAAGTTTGGTCAGAAGAATGCTTTTTTGAAAGTTATGCTTACCTCTTCCTCCTCTTTTTTTTCCACGTTTAAATGCATTTTCCCATTTTTTTAAATTCTCACAAAGTTTGACAGAGGATGAAGGAAAGAGAATGGCTATCAAATACCTAGTCAAATGTTCTGGTTAGTGAAACTCACTCTCTCTTGCCGTAGATCTCCCTATACACTTTGTAGGCCTTTCCCAAGCCCCTTTCTCCCAGGCTACAAGAAACCTTAGTAACTTTTGAATTGTTATGCTTTATTATAACTTCCACCCTTTAAAAGAATTCCTTGATTGAGAACCTATGTTATTTCCCTCTCCCTCTCCAACTCCCACAATACATTATTCCTGCAATTTATCAAAACCCACTGCGGTTCTTGTCATTTTTTAGAACAATTGTTTCCTAAACGGAATGTATTGGTGGGAAACTGAATGAGATCTTTTCTTTTAGGGAACTTACAAACACAGAACTTGTACGAGACTAACCTCACATGGTTGCAAAGTTAATGTAAGAAATAATGACTTGAGGAAAGACAGAGATAAAAAATCTCTCTCCCCCCCCAACTTTAGCCAAAGTAGAATTAAAGATGGAGTGAGCCAGGAGTTTCTGTTGTGCTCAGTGGATTTGCAGACATATGCTCAGAGAGTATAGAGTCTATCAGTCTCCCTTAATGCACACTGTATATGCATTCTGTATATACCCATCCTCGCATTCTATTTTCGTACAAGCAACATTAAGCAGTGCTTAGATAAGGAAATATCAAGTCAGAGAAATTGGAATGGGACAAGAAAAGGAAACATTGCTAAAATCAGCTTACTGCAACCTCATGCATTGTACCTCTCTATTGTTCTGTACCAGCCTGCTACCGGCCCTGCAGAAAAGGCAGGGACAACCCCTTTTACAAGAAGGCAAGAGGCTGGAATTAAGCCTGCCAAATTTATTGATACAAAAACAAACGGAACAAGACACGAACCAAGAAACAGGAGCTTTTCAAGCGGTTGCCTTCAGCAAACCAGCCCTCCCACGCATTCCCCTTTTATACAGTTCAGGGCGTGGCTTCTCTCTGCCTCCTTCCGAGGTGCCCCATTGCCTTCCTCTGTTTACTCCTGATTGACTGCCTCCTGCGTCGGGCGTCCTTGAACAGGGCCAGCTGTGGGTCATCTTCATCCACGCTGTCAGGCTCATACAGCTGGGTCTCCGTCGTGACCAGGTGGGAGGGGCCTGGCTGAGGGCTCTCATCAGCAAGATCTTCAACCCCCTCAGCAAGCTCTTCAACACCCTCCTCCTCCTCTGAGTCATCCGACCCAACTGCCGAACCCACAGGCTGACCCTGAATCACAACATCTATGTCTTTGGTCTGCTAAACCATCTTTTTGTCTATCACATCCATTTGCTGCTTTCACAAATTGCCCTTTGGGGTATTTCTTTTTTTGTCTCACTTTCTCTGATTGGGATCTTATCTCCATCCAATTTTTGTTTTCTTGGTCTTCATCTCCCTCTTGGCCATTTACTCTTCCTTGAAATATTTAAATTTCACAATCTGATCCTCATTCTTTCTACACAACCAAACCATTTGCTGGTTGCTCACTTTGTACTCAAATCACATTCATTCATCACCCATTTGCATCTGGTTCTCTCTTCCTATTTTACAATGCAATTTCTTAATTACCCCTAAACTGCTGCATTCAACTTATTTTAGGGTACTCTGGACACAGCTAACTTTCTCCCTTCCATCTAACATACTATCTAGAAGTATGCTGTTATACACAGAAAAATTTCTTTTAACCAACATTAAACTTAACACATGCGTTTGTCCATAAATACACTAAATAACCAAGAGTCATCAGTCATCCTTGTCTTACTCCTTTTTTCAAGGATGAACTGTTTGCTAAGCATTCTATTTATTCTGATTCATGCATTACTCTCCTTGTGTATTGCTCCAATTACATTCAGCAACCAACTTTTAATTCCATATTCATGGAAAAGATTCGCAATTTTATTCTGTTCATGATATCATTCACTTGATATCAACACACGTGCAATGAACATTCTTTCTCGCATTCATTTCTCAATGACTTGCTGAAGAGCAAAATTCTTACCTGCAAATACCCACTTGAAATAAAGTCACAATGTTTTCTCCCCAACACACATCACACCTCCCTGCAATCACATCATCTATACCTGCAATCTTCCATTTTTCAACATTCTCATAGCATCTTAAGACATTTATCCAACTTTTTTGGAGTTAATTTTTATAGCACATTTGTTTTGTTAAAATTCCGTTCTTTAATATATGACTATCATTCATATACAGTTCTCTGCTTTCATCCTTTTCTCCTTTGATTTCATCCCAAATAATTTCATCATCTTTATTCTTAATTCCCAAACTTTGCTGTCTGTCACCTTCAAAATGTTTTTTTTTAATTCCATCAAAATCACTCTACATTTTCTCTGTTCTTTTAATTGTTTAACTCTTTGTAACTGCATTTCTCTCATCCTTATTTTTACAGCATTTTCTTATATGCATTTTTTCTTATTATTTTTCTTATTCTTTATTTCATCCTTTACCACATGTTCCTTTTTATACTTCCTATTACAGTATTGTAACTCTACACAGAATCTGGCAGTTTCACAAATCCTCTAGGCAGATCACGTCTGCACTTCTACAGAATATTAGGACACCATATCCAGTAGCAAGTCAGGGCAGAGGACAACTAGAATCAGAAATGGAAACAGCAAAATCCATGTTGGTTTATTTTTCTGCCTAAATCATTCGTCTAGCAAAAAATCTTTTTGCACTGCATTAGAAAACAAGCTAAAAAATGGTGGAGCAAGAAGCTTGTGGATTTGACTCAGGTTTGTCTATTTTCTACTGCACCAAAAAAAGTTCAGGACGGGAATCCAATTTAGCCAAGCCAAATTTACAAACCATTCTAATATTAGAAGGTCTGGAATAAAATGTACAGTTTAGATGGAACAGCATGTCTTCTCTTTCTGTCAATCATTTTACTCAGTGTGCCTTGCACACATAAAATCAGAACACCGCATCCAATAGCAAGTCAGGGCGGAGGACAACTAGAATCAGAAATGGAAACTGCAAAAATCATGTTGGTTTACTTTTCTGCCTAATCAAGATTAGGTGAAGAGACTTTTAACTCAGTAGAATCCTAAACCTTCAAAGCCTTGGAAGTAGAATCAGAATAAAAGTACGGAAAGAAACAAAAATTCTAGAGATGGATAATGTAGAGAGCAAGAATATATTTCCCATGTTCAACTACAGCCTGATCCTGTTCAAAAACCTTACTAAATCCATTGATTCCCACAAAAATGCATACAGGGCTGCAATGATTTTTCTATCATGACCGCTGGGCGGCGGAACCGACCAGGTGGTTCCGCCCCAGGCGCCTAATGGACCCGGATCGGTTCCAGAGGGCGCTTGGGCCTATACCTATCACCCTTACCCACAGCCCAGTCGATGCTCTGGTGGAGGCCTGGGAAACGGCTGCCACCAGGGCACTTGACTGCGTTGTACCCATGCGACCTCTGACCCGGCGCAGATCCCGTTGGGCCCCATGGTTCTCTGTGGAGCTCCGGGAGATGAAGCGTCGGAGACGAGGTCTAGAGAGCGGTTGGAGATCCAGCCGATCCGAATCCGACCAATTGCAGTTAAGAACCTTTATAAGGTCTTATCTTGCGGCGATAAGGACGGCGAAGTCTAACTACTTTGCCGCCCTTATCGCGTCCGCAGATAATCGCCCAGCCGCCCTGTTTAGGGTGACTCGCTCCCTCCTTAATCAGGAGGTGAGAGAGGATCCCTTGCAGGGACAAGCCGAGGAGTTTAGTCATCATCTGGCGGACAAAATCGCTCGGATCCAGACCGGCCTGGACTCTGACTGGGCAGAGTCTGATGTGGAGGAATCAGGCGGTCTTGAGCACGTTATCTGGACTGAGTTCGACCCTGTTTCCCCTGATGATGTGGACAGGATCATGGGGAGACTGAGCACCACCACCTGTTTGTTGGATCCGTGCCCCTCCTGGCTAGCTTATGCTGCTCGGGAGGGAACACGAGGCTGGTTCCATGCAGTAATAACTGCTTCTTTGAAGGAGGGTGTCTTCCCTGCCGCCTTGAAGGAGGCGGTGGTGAGACCCCTTCTCAAGAAGCCTGCTTTGGACCCGACCTCCGATCATTCCGCCGGGGCCTGAAGACCTGGCTCTTTGAGCTCTCGGGCCCAGGCTGAGGAGAAATTTATTTTAAATTGGGGTTTTTAATAGTACAGGGTTGATTTAATATTTTTAAATTGGTTTTTAACTTTTGTATGCTTGATTTTTAACTCCCTGTAAACCGCCCTGAGTCCTCAGGGAAAGGGCGGTATATAAATGCAATAAAATAAAATAAAAATAAATAAAGAAAATGGGCCGCAGCTGAATAGGATTGAAAAAAGCAGCTGAAAGGGGGGAAAAATCAGGTTTGGCTGCAAAGTAAGGACAACGTCACTAAGGAAGAAGAAAAAAGTGAACAATAGTCAAAAACCTTCACAAGTCCACTTGAAAGATAGCCTTACTTTATGAACATATTTCCAAACAAATCCCAACTCTTTGGTAGGCCTCTAATTTACCACAAAAACTTTCAATCAAGACAGAAGTCTGATACAACCTGGAGGAGAATTTCACCAATAATGAATCTCCCATGAAGCAGGAAAAATAAGCTTAAGTTATTAGAAGAAACTCAGAGGGACACCCATCCAAAATACATCTTTATGGATTGATGTAGGCTGTAACTCAACAAAACTGGCCTTTTCATTGATTTCTTGAATTGTTTAGGGGGAACTGTTGGAACTCTACTTAATCTCACCAAAGGATTAAGAAATGAGTTACTGTATCCTCTCTAAATCATTTTTTGAAATCTCTGGATGAAAATTATTGTGTAAAAGCTATAACCCTATAGTAGGAAAAATCCAACACGCGATGTGATTTTGTTCCCCGTTGCAAATGTGGTTTTAAATTTAAATAAAAGTAAGCTTACCTTGGGTTGAAAGATGCCTTTGCTCTCTCTTTCTGCCTTTTAACTATTTCAGGGCACATTTCTTCTCTACTCTGATTAAAGCATTCCTGCCAACCCTTTTTGGCAAAATTTTCACAGTGAGGTTGCATTTCCATTCTTTGAGAGCAGCGGCTGTACTGTACAAATATCTGAAGAGGTGAGCAGTTTGACACAAAATGAAACTAGACCAGCATGCACAGGTGAGGATAATAGCCCTATATAATTTGCATGGAAACCTATTTAACAATGGCAGGGAGCTACAAGGTACTTCTGTTTGCTAGTCTAGTTAAAATCACA
Organism: Vipera ursinii; assembly: GCF_947247035.1. Taxonomy (NCBI): domain Eukaryota; kingdom Metazoa; phylum Chordata; class Lepidosauria; order Squamata; family Viperidae; genus Vipera; species Vipera ursinii. Next base: position 129,073,140 of record NC_139512.1, read on the forward strand.
TATGCAATTGGAGAAGTATTTCTGTACTTGCATTTTCAGTATACTTTCCTCAAATCCATGCCCAATGTAATATTTTAAATGATATATATTAAGAGTGCCATTTTTACTATTGGCTGGTCTAAAATCCGAACAAGGATTATGCAGATAAGACTGGATATACTTCAGACTCAAACAGCAATTCTGAAGTATCACAGAGTGTATTTTCTCTGTTTCCTTGGCTGTTTCACACATTGTTTGCCAGTTCCTCTTTGGACTAATTCGCAAGTTTACACCCAAATGAACTATAGGACTCTTGGCTCACACACTTTTGACAGGACTCGGAGTTCTTAACATCTAACAGATTCGATCATCCATATATTTTAATAATTCTGCTTTTTCTGCAGCAAGATTTACACTGTGTAATTATTTTGAGAAGGACTTGAGATTGCTCCCCTTTTAAGGCTGAGGAAGAGGCTTAAAACATACCGTTTTAACTAGTCCAGTTACAGTGCTGGAGGCGCATGGGGTAGTTTTAACTGGTTTTGTTTTTTTTCTTACCATGTCTCAGCAAGCTACCTAGAGTCATGGGACTGCGCATGATGATATACATTTGCTAAATAAATAATTTTTTGTTATTCTTGTGCTTTGTGAAGTACAGTATTCGTGGCTAGGTGTAATGATAGACTGTACCATCTGAAAATCTGTAGACTTGCTTTATTTATTTATTTGGTTTCCAGCCTGCTCATTCATCAAGTGACTCTGGATGGCTTACAAATAATTAAAAGCACCATGTCACACAAAGCAAAATACAAACAACAACAACAACAACGTCCCATTAATACATCACTATGCAGGAAACAAACAAATCCCAAATACACATGGGTCTGCATCCTGGCCTAATACTTGAAAGAAGAATCCAGCTGTCAGGATTATAATTACCTGGGGCAAGCCCAGTCACAAAAAAGGCACAACTCCTGGGTCTCATGAAATGGCATTGTTTTATTGGCAGGACCTGGACAATGCTTGCTCTGTCAGGTCAGGTCTAGCAAGGTAGGCAGAGATTGTAACAATTGGGATTATTGGAATGGTTCTTACCATAAGTACTATAATACACAGACTTTCTTAGCTCATGTATACAGAGACAGTCTCTGATAAATATTATAAGACGGGCATTCTCCTATGAAACCATAAAGTAACCCAAAGTGACTCATGATTGATTAAAACATCTTTATGATGGACTTGAAAAGTAGGGTAGATTTCCAGGAATATTTTGCAGAAGTTTCCTGATTATGCAATGACCAATTTGGATGCATTATCAACTACCTCCCTGCCATTAGCATTCCTTGTAGGGGTTACTGTCCAACTTGCTCTTTGCATGTATATGATTTGGCAAATATAGCAATTAATTAATCATTCAGCTATAATGATCAAAATGAAGGCTATGCAGATTAATTTTGGAAGGGCCGAGTTTCATTTGTTTATCTGAAATTCTGGACGGTTCCCAATTCAATCAAGGCTGGAAAAAATCCAGCTCTCTTCAAGCAGGTCAGCCCCAGGCTTTTTAAACCATAAGTATTTTCCTTCTGTAGTTACTAGCTGATGGACTGTGAGAAGATCTTCTCTCTACCTTGAATGTGCCAGCTCAGTGTTTACATAATAGTTTCCTGGTTTCTCTAAGCTTCATGAGCTCAAGGTAGCTTCCATGGAGACCTTCTTTACTGTTATCCTCACAACAAAATATTACAAAGTAGACTGGCTGAGAAATAATTGCCCAAAGTCTCTCAGTGAGTTTCTATGTCTCAGTGAGTTTCTATGGCTAGGGGTAAATTTGGACTCAGTCCTCCTCCAACCCGTTAACTACTCCCTAGTTCTCCTATATCCTTTTTCCTCAGGGTACAATGATATAGATTTAATTCTGAGTAAATGCGAATAGGATTTTGCTGTATATATGTGCACATGTGTTTAGCGGTCAATTCCATGTACTGTTGATTATAGAAGTGGCTTAGATGGGGAGATTCTTAAGAAGTACACCAAGCAAGTCCTTCCCATTTGTTGACCCATCCTGCCTATAATCCAACAGTTCTATTTTACAGGGTGATGTCAACTACTTTTCTGTGCAGTTCTGTGACACTAATCATTTTTGGGTGTTTATAATTAGAATAAGAGACGCAGTGGCTCAGTGGGTTAGGACGCTGAGCTTGTCGATCAGATGGTTGGCAGTTTGGCGGGTCGAATCCCGAGTGCCGCGTAACAGAGTGAGCGCCTGTTACTCGTCCCAGCTTCTGCCAACCTAGCAGTTTGAAAGCACGTAAAAATGCAAGTAGAAAAATAGGGACCACTACGGTGGGAAGGTAACAGCGTTCCGTGCGCCTTTGGCGTCTAGTCATGCCGGCCACATGACCAGGCAGACGTCCTCGGACAAGCGCTGGCTCTTCGGCTTTGAAACGGAGATAAGCACTGGCCCCTAGAGTTGGAAATGACTAGCATGCATGTGCAGGGGAACCTTTACCTTTACCTTTATAGTTAGAATGAGAAAACTGGAGCAGTGCCTTAAATAGAACACACTAATTAAGAGCAACATTTCTAATCAACCCTTATACTATCTTCTTTTAAAATACCTGAAAGCCAGAATAATATATTTACTGGTAGGGTCTAGATGTGGTTTAAAGTAACTACAATGCAGTGGAATCAATGGTGGGATTCAGCCAGTTCGCACCACTTCGGCAGAACCAGTAGCTAATTTTTTGTTGCCCAGGCCCCGAAAGGACTTCCAGAAGCAGCATCCACACAGAGAACCGGTTGTTCACATATTTGAATCCCACCACTGAGTAGAATGGTTCTTATTGAGAGTTGCCTAGAGATTGTTTTGTAGCATAAAGTATGTTTTACCTAATAAAAGGAACCCAGGTAGCAAGGTTCAAAAGCTCAGCTAATTGCTTGCCACAATAGACACACAATAGACAGCCTTGTCTAACAAGCTGTTTGTTAAAATACTTGGAATGCTTTTAGGGATATGTGATGGGAAATATGGAAGGGAAAACTTCAAAGATCTAATAGAATATACTGAATTATGTGAGACTATAAACACGTTTTTAAGTTCTTGGATGGCTGTCTTAATTTAAACAGAACAGTGGGGGCTGACTTTGTAATATTCTTTTAAAGGCCATAAAGTTATAATGAGTTACAGTTCTGTATATATTTGAAAAAGAGTGTAAGATTGCCATGGGGTGACAGACTGTCCTCCATGGAAAATTAGTTCATTAATTTGGGCCAGTCATTCTCTCAACTCAACTTACCTTACAGGGTTGTTGCTGGGGAGAAGAATTGAAGGAGAAAACTCTGTATGCTATCCTGAACTCCTATCATGTAAAAGCCCCATTAACAATTTAGAACTCTAATTTACTAGCAGAATAGGTATGCAAGTCAATACATCTGAATTTTTTTTTTAATCCCATTTATATCCCGCCCTTCTCCGAAGACTCAGGGCGGCTTACAATCTAAGCACAAATCAAATGTGCTTAGCAATAGCCTTCATTCTATGTATATGCCTGCTTATTAGGGCTTTCGCCCCCCCAAGCGGCATTATTACAAAGTCAGCTTATTGCCCCCAACAATCTGGGTCTGATATAAGTGCAAAATTATGGACTGCTATCAAAAAGCGTTTTAGAATTATTATTTTTTAAAAAAAAACAAACCTAAAGATTGGAATAGAAACCTGGCTGTTTTTATCATCTGTTTGCCGGGCCATTGACACCTCTACAGAAGACTAACCCAAGGTAAGACATGTTACCTACAGATCATAAAAGGAGAAAGGGGGTCAAAACCCTAGCCATTATAGGTAGTCCTCGACTTACAACCACAACTGAGCCCAAAATTTATGTTGTTATGTGAGACATTTGTTAAGTGAATTTTGCCCCATTTTACAACTTTTCCTGCCACAGCGGTTAACTGAATCACTGCAGTTGATAAGTTAGTAACCCGGTTGTTAAGTGAAACTAGCTTCCCCATTGACTTCGTTTGTCAAAAGCTTGCAAAAGGTGATCACATGACCTTGAGACACAGCAACGGTCATAAATATGAGTCAGTTGATAAGCGGTATACAAATTAAATTAAATTAAATTAAATAAATCTGAATTTTGATCACATGACCATGGGGATACTGCAAAGGTTGTAACTGTGAAAAATGGTCATAGGTCACATTTTTCAGTGCCGTTGTAACTTTGAACGGTCACTAAATGAACTGTCACTAAATGAACTGTTGTAAGTCGAGGTCTACCTGTATTAAAAAAAAACCATCACCGAAGGGAAAAAACCCCATAAAAGCAGTCAGTTTAGATAGAAGGACTCTGATCTGGGATGAGATTTGAACCCAGGCTTTCCCGGTTGATACAGTTCCTCCGTCGTTCTCAACCTATTCGGAGGGACGCATCTTTGCTCCAAGTCACTGTGCTTCTTCCCCCCCCCCCCCATTTCCCCTCTCCCCCCGTGAATGAGCGCCTTCCATTCGGCGGCGGACGGGCGTTCCGAGTCTTACTGCCACCTGTTTCCTCGCCCTACCCGAGCCGCTCATCCGGCAGAGACTACAGCTCCCAGCATGCACCTCGCCGCTCACTCTTCGGCTCCAGTACGGTATAGCAGCGGTTTTGTTTTTTTCTTCTCCCCGTGGATTGCGCATGCCTAACCAGACGTGGCAGCAGCCGCTCGTTCTTCCAGCGCGAGCGGGAGCCGGAGCTGAAGCCGGAGCAAGGCTGGGTTACTATGGCTCAGCCGGGGCGCAGCTTCAAAGGGGCTCCGGTCTGCGGAAGGAGAACGCTGCTGCTGCTACTGCTTACTCTTTGGGTAAGCACCCGGCATCCGCGGGGAGGGTTCTCCTTTGGGAGGACGATTACTTGACGGATGCAGTGGGCAGCGGACGAGTTTTTCCTGCGGGCGCTTGGCTTGGAACCCGGGGAGAGAGCTGGTTGTGGGACAGTCGGGGCGGGTGTGTGTGTGTGTGTGTGCATGCGTGTGCGTGCGCGGCTGTCGCCCGAGTGTCATCCAGAAGCAGCCGGCGCAAGTTAGGCGGGAGCTCTGGCAGCGCCAGAAGTTAAAACTTCTTTGGCCTCGGGAGGCAGGGGCGGGGGAGGGTGGCTCACGGGAGGCGCTGCGGTTGGAGCTTGCCAGGCTCTCTTGCACGGGAGAGTTGGCGGGCGGTTGCCTCCAAGAGACCCCCCCGCACCCTTCCTGCTCAACGACTCCCGAGGCTTTGCCCGTTCCCCGCCCCAGTACCGTTTGTTAACTCTTTCTTTCTTTCTTTTTTTTTGCGATTGCGTTTAATTGGGAACCGGGGGGGAAGTCATCACCTATTCTCTGCGAGGCGGGATGCCTGTGGCAGTACCAGGTGTTGGCTCTCAGTTGCATCTGGGGAAGAATCTCCTGCGTGTATTTTGCTCCTCTGCAAAACAAGACCCCTTAACAATGAAAGCAGAGATCTGCTCACCTCTTAGTCAAGGCTAGTTAGTTGTACGCAATTGTGTAATCTTCTGCCTGCTTGAAAGTATTTCTTCAGTGTGTGTGTGTGTGTGTGTGTGTGTGTGTGTGGAGGGGGCATTTCTCCCGGGGTAAATGTGCATATAGCTTAAAGGTTAATTGTTGGAGATAGTGCTTCGAACCTGCTTCCAAGCAACAACAACAAAACCCACCAAGCTCCGGCTGCTTACATCCTATTCTGATGTGGGATTACTCAGCAGTAAATCCCACTTGGATGGACTCCCAGATCCATAGAATTGCTTTTGGCTTGATCTTAATTATATTTGTTCAGATTTCTCACTCTATTGGCTTACGATGTGGATTTAGTTTTCATTTTATGTAAAGGACAATTCTACAAATTCTGGTTAAAAATAGCTAGTACTGTGTGTAAGAATTGCAAGTATTTTCTTAAAAGAGGTGAGGATGGAAGATTGATAGCTGAAATTTACGTGGGTGCTTAGATTTGTGACCTGGCCTGCAAATGCAACACATTCCTCACTATTTGTTTTCTACTTCCCTTGATTCTCTGGACTTTTCCCCTACCTCAGTCTCAAAACAGGAACACTTAGTGAGTGCTTGTTTTTTTTCCATTTCCTCTGTCATTTTGTAGACTTGTTTTTTAATATTATAATGCTTACTGTTATTACAGTGAAGTAGCAAACTCTGTTAACTAGGAGAAAAACTTGATTGACAAGGCTATACTATATCTGTTCTAGTTCCCCCTCCCTCCCCAATTCAATTGTTAAACTCTGGATCTATAGGATAAAATGTAGTTGACAACGTGAGCTCTGGGAGGCACTAAAATGAGAAGCAATTCTGGAGCTATGGCTGCCCTTTCCCTTCTGTAAGATCACTCTGTGCGTGGTTACATTTCATATATGAGCTTTTTCACTGAAGGTTTTGGGATAATTGAGTTAGCTTTGAAGTTCTGAACATTGAGTAGAAAAGCTTTATCACTCCACATTGAGAATTATCTAGGAAAAGTATGCATGCTTTAAATGCAGAGAACACCACAAACTGTTTAATCATACTAACTTTTTAAAATTGAGCTCTTTTTTGTAGTGGAAGAAAAAGCTTTTAGAACTCTGAGTAGATTCTGTAAAACTCTTAACATGAACAATGAAAAGTGAATGTGTGAATTACTGAATAGAACTAAAGTGCCTTTAAACTCTTGACAGATAATATTAAAATCTTTTTAATTTTCTGACATTATTACGTCAGAAGTACAGGTCTAATACAGAATGATGGAATGATAATCCACTACAGTATTCTGAATAAAGCAAACAAAATATTTCTGCCTTGCTTTCTTTCTCCCTCTTCATTTAAGTTTTATTTTCCTCCTACACAATAGGGAACTGGCCATCTTTGGTAAATTAGAATTGGTTGATCTTCACTGATCCTTGTATCAAATATGAGCTTTAACTGTCGACTTGAAAAGACAGAAATCCAAGTGAAAACCTATAAAATAGTCCTTATCTATAGAGTCATTTATATAGTGCTAAAGACAACCACTAATGTTTCATTCCTTTGTAAAATACATTCTTCGTGCAACATCTAAGAATTTTACCAAAAGTATTTATTGAAAGAAGACTCATGTTGTGAACCGTTTCCTTCTGATACATTACTGCTACTCTGGAAGAGCACCTCAGCTAGTTTTGTAGAGATTAGAGACACTTTTACTAGGTCCTTGGATGCAAATAGTTCTCAGACCACAGATGGAAAATTCTTCTAAGATGAGCAGGTGTAGATATAATTTCAGCTTCATTACAAAAACATCTTTGAGAATTCCCCTGTGATATTATTTGGATACCATTTTTCAGCTTGTCTATTACAGTCTGACTCCTCTTCCCTACTGTGTTGTTTGGTTTGCATATTGTATGAAGCTATAGTTCTATTAATTTTAGTTGAATAAATTACAATGGGCCTCACTTTCTACTGTCCACAAATCTGCTAATCTCACTTTTCTAATCCCTCCTCCAAAATTAGTGATAAAGACAGAGCAGGTGGTAGTTGTGGCCAGGTAGGCCATTGCATGAGTTTATCCTATGCAACAGTTGCATTTTTTCCTTGACCAGAAGGCTCTTTAGATCAGGGGTCTTCAAATTTTGCCCTTTTATGACTTGTGGACTTCAACTCTCAGAATTCCTCAGCCAGGCACGCTGGCTGAGGAATTCTGGGAGTTGAAGTCCATAAGTCATAAAAGGACCAGGTTTGAAGACCCCTGCTTTAGATAGTCACTCATGCCCTAGTCATCTCATAAATGGACTACCATGTACTCTACATGCTGTTGCCCTTGAAGACCATGCTGGGTCCAAATGGAGCAGTATGAGCAGTAATGAGTGTTTCTCATTATGCTCATTTTATTATTTTTACAAACAACTCAAGGTGGCAAAACATCCAACACACCACCACCCTCCTATTTTTTTCCACAACAGTTACCCCCATGAGGTAGGTTAGGCTGAGAGAGAGTGAGTGGCCCGAAGTCCCCCAGCTAGCGTTTATGGCTAAGGCAGAAGTATACCTCATGGTTTCCCACTTTTCTAACCTGGTACCTTAACCACTAGACAAAACTGGCTCTAGTATTTGCTTGTAGCATTTGCTGCTATACAAACTGCATTGGTTACCTGTTTGCTTCTCGGTGCAAATTCAGAGTGCTAGATATTCTTCAAAGCACGGGGCCTATTACCATTTTTTTATGTCTATCCAGTGCATTCTGGCAGAGTGGGTATGCTCCAATCCCTTCAATTATAATAACAATTTTGTGGGACCAAAGAAGCATGTCTTCTCTATTGCAGCCCCTACCTTCTGTAGCAAAACATCCCCTGGTGATATGCATTGATTCCATTCCCCAAGGGTTCCAGAAGTCCCTTAAAACATGGCTGTGTTCCCAGACCTGGAACTAGGGTGTCTTTGGACCCTGTCAAGCTTTTTCTCAGTGTTAGGATTGCTGGTTTGGTTCAGGGAGCTGTGTTAGTTGTATTTTTTAATCCTTTGTATTAGACATACTACAAGTTGTATGTAATTGATGCATAAACTTTGATATAATTGTTTAACAATTGTTTGGTATAATTGTTTAACAATTTCTCCATCCGTCTAATGGTGATGTAGTCTAGCCCACACTTCGCTATATTCCCAGCTATAATCTAGTGGGATACTTTGTCAAATCCTTTTGTTGAAATCAAAATGCATCATGTCCATCACATTCCTGTGGTCAGGTAAACTGGTCGTTTTATCAAAGAAAACATACCAAGTTGGTAGGTCATAATTTATTCTCAATAAATCAATGCTGGCTCCTACCAAGCAGTTGTTGGCATTCTTTTCCAAAAGCTCACTGTTTTTGCCAGTTGTTTTGCTTACTTCCATTTGAACACAGATTGTAATAATGTGTGAGAAAGCCCTTGAGAAACAGGTGAAAAGATGCTGGTTAGAAATGGAACAGTCAGGTAAGAGAAAGCATAGCCCATAGCTGCTAATGGGCACAGACCCCTTCTTATCTAGTTTCTCAGGCTGTAAAGGAGATGGGAGATCATATCACTGACAACCAGGAAGGTCCTTTTATGTTGTTTGTGAAAATCTTACATTCCTTTTGTGCTTTAGCCTTTCTAATGGAACTAATTATTTTTGAAGATGCTAGCTATTTGCTGGTAAGCTTCCTCTATTATTATTATCTTCCATTTCCCATACATCTTTCTTAATTCATAATTCAGGTAAAACTTCCTTATAAATCCACAATAGTTTTCCAGTCTGCAGCACCTTCATCCATCCATATATCCGTAGCTGCAAATTTCAGTGAATGATTATAGGCAGCCTAAAATTCAAAAAAAATATTGCAATTAAAATACTAAAAACATTTTAAAACTATAAAAACACTAAAAAGAATTTTATTTTGTATTTTGTCTCATCCAAATGAGATTGTTTTCTTTTTGAAAATTTCCTTAACCTCCAGTGTTGTCCTTGACCGGAAAATTTATGTCCAAGCCCCCCCCCCTCTGTTTATGGTATATTTTTTATTTCTCCTTTCTGCCTGACTTTCTTCTGGACAGAAAATTCTTATGTCTCTCAATGTCCTTATGGTTCTATATTTCTGAATCTTAAATGATAGCCAGCTTCTACACAACAGTTTTAAATTAGCACTAGAGCTTGAATTATACTGTAATATGAAAGAAGACCTCATAATATTAATAAATAAATATATAATACTATATAATAGTATACCATAATACTCAACTTACAACTGAGCCCAAAATTTATGTTGCTAAGCAAGACAGTTTAGTGAGTTTTGCTTCATTTTATGACCTTTTTGCCACAGTTGTTAAGCAAATCACTGCAGTTAAGTGAATTATTCAGTCATTAAGTGAATTTGGCTTTTTCCATTGGCTTTGCTTGTCGGAAGCTGGTTGGGAAGGTTACAGAATGTGATCACATGACCCCAGGACAGCGCAACTGTCATAAATACATGCCAGTTGCCGAGTACCTGAATTTTGATCGTGTGACTGTGGGAGAGGCCGTGACAGTTGTAAGTGTGAAAACTGGTTATAAGTGACTTTTTTCAGTGCTATTGTAACTTCGAACAGTCACTAAACGAATGGCTGTAAGTTGAGGACTATCTGTACTCTATGATGGCAATGTTATTCATTCATTCGTGTCCAACTCTTGGTGATTCTATTAGCCAGATCTCTCCATGTCTTCCAATCTTACACTGCTTTTTTGAGTTTTTCTGTGCTCTGGCTGGTGTCAGCTTTTGACTGTCCAGCCATTGAGTTTGTTGGTGGCCTGGTTTCCATTTACCACTAACTCTTCTCAACATAATTGCTTTCTCCAGTGAATTCTCCACATGACATGGTCAATAGAAGTGAAATGCAGTTTTGTGATTTTTCCTTCCAGTGACATGTCTGATGTTATGCACTCTTATACTTACCTTAAATGTCCAAAGACCCTGTACTCTATAGTAGTGTTAATATTTGTAATGAATCCTCTTCCTTGGAAAGAGAAGTAGCTTCTTGTTTTAAGGTTTTTAAAATTAATTGTCAAGCATGCAATTTCTATTGCTCTTAGAATCTTTTCTTCAAATTTGTACTTTCTGAAATCATGTGGCTATATTACCTGAAGGATAACTATTTGTTCCGTATTTTATTCTTATTCAAAATTTACATTGATTCAAAAGGTCTTTTTTCAACAGTACATAGGATATGTTTTCTGATATTCTGAAATTTGACAATTTCTGCATTGGCTTGACACTATTTAGTCAACTATGCAATGAATTATAAAGCTGCTTCTGTCAGTTTTCGTGGAAATAATATAGTGATGCAAGCCCCATTTTTAACCATAAATAAGTCCATTTCACTGCAGCAAAATAGTTTGAATAACATAGATCAAAGATGTCAGATCAGAAACATGTTCTAACTTGATACTTGCATTGAAAATCTGTACATTGTATGTCATGTTATAAATGCATGCATCCATGCAATTTTTTAAAAAAAACAACTGGCTAATTTGTAAATTCAGAATCTGATTTTTTTAAAACCTGCAGCTGAAAAGCTTATGAAATTGGGGAAGTAAACATCAGTTGTAATTATATATATGTTAAATTATATATAACCTACATCGACAAGCATTCTATAATCTTTGGAAGAATCCTATGTACTCATGCCTATTGTGTTAGCTATTCTTATATGAATGTTAAAAAGTTTATTCTTTATTTCATAGTGTTTATCTTGATGTTCTGTTTGTGGAGTTATCCATTGTAGCTTGCATATGACTGATTGGAGAAAATATATAGTTGCACTAAAAGCATAGTGTTCCTGGTTTGAGGTGAGATAATTGGAGTAGGCAATGAAATGGTGACTTAATGCCTATTTTTTTCTTCAGGCAAAATATTTAACAAAACCCAAAGTGCTATAAGCTTCTAACTTAGCTCTAACAATCTTAGCTCTCAGAGATTTTCATTATTACTGTGTATTCACACCATTGCTTGAATGCATACAAAAAATTGTTTCATGTTCATCATGACAAACTGGAAGCTGCTTTCAGCCAGTCAAGCGCTCAGTTATTATCCAATGTAGCAAGAAAAGCCAAGGATTGGTTGGTTGACTTTCAGTGAAGAATCTTTCTGATTCTTCCCTTTATTTTTCACAAGTATCTGCTGATGAACTTGACTTATAGCTTTTTGCGGGGGAAGAAATGTTGTTCTGATGGAAGAGACAAAATGTTGCTTTGAAATCTTTATACAAAGGTTGATAACTTCCTTGTGAGAATGACAAAGCTTCATGGGCTCCCACATGTGGCAGAGCCGTTTTTGGTCTACAGTTCTTGGGCAATTTGAAAATAGGAAATAGACTACACAATGCCATGTTTGTGCACGCATGCACACGCACACACTCACACAAACACACACGATGCAGAATATTAGAACAGATAATCTGGCAGGATGTTTCATTTTTAGAGATTTTCTTTCAGTACAGGCAGTCCTTGGGTTATGAACGAGATCTGTTCCTGTATTTAAGTCAAATTTGTATGTAAATTGGAACAGGCTATTTAGCATAAGTTAGTCAAATATTTGTCTTAGCTTATAGTATTTATTTTACCTTTCTATGCATATAAAACACTCAAGAAACAGCAATGTGATCTGAGTAAAATTGGCAGATGGCGTTCTCTTTCTTGGAGCCCACGAACCACTGAGACAAACAATGTTTTCATGAAGTTCTGAAAACAGGTTGCCTATTAAAAATGGACACACTACTTTGTAAGAGTCATGAAAACATTACCTGCCTTCAGCGTTTCATGAAAACGTTGTGTAGCTTCAGTGCCTTGTCGGGTCAAGGAAGGACCCGAAAAATAGATTGCTATTTTTAGCAATAGGGAATCCATTCATAAATTTGAGTTGTTTGTAACTCGGACAGTCTTAACCTGGGGATCTACCTGTATGTAAGGTTGGTTAAAATGGCTTGGAGAACAAACTCTTTCAACTGTAAATCATTCTCTTCCTGTAATAGCACTTGCTTGTCCAACACAACCCATATATAGCAATCTACAGCCAACCAGTACTGGAGCATCTTTTGTTTTTCATTTGGAGACCTTGATTTAGCAGCAAAGCTATAAAGGAAATTAAATGCTTTCTTTATGCCTAAGTATATTTACCCATGTGGTATGACTTTTTTATTATTATTAACCTTTTCATCTTTTCTGCTATCTTCTCTTATTGGTATCATTATTATGATTGTTATTATGCTATTATTTTGCATGTACACTGACAGCTTCTGCACCAAAGACAAATTCCTTGTGTGTCTCATCCCACTTGGTCAAATAAAATATTCTATATCTTTAGCTTCTCTCTCTGGATAGTGTATTTGTACTCTTCCAAAATTGCTTCAATATAGTTGTTTTTTTTCTCCAGGAGAGGACAGGAGGGGAAGTCCTACAGATAAACCTAGTATGAGAATTCCATAGGATAGAAGATAGGTATTCTTAAATATCTTATTGAAAATATAAAAAGAGAATAAACTTAAACGATCAGAAAAAAATGGGCTGACATGATTGGAAGATTGAGTTCATTGAGTCTGCCCTTTGAATTTGTTTTTTTTTTCTTTTTAAGTAATTAATTTTTAATTGTTATTTTTTTTAAATTTTTGCCAGATGATGGTCATGTGCTTATCCCAAGCATGTTTAAACTCAGTTACTGGCAATTGGCCCATTACCTCCACTGGAAGTTCCAAGCTTCCACTACTCTTTCTGTAATTTCATTCATTCTACTGAACTTCCATCCTGTCAGTTTAAGGTTATGTCCCCGTGTTCTTGATTTTTGCTCAATATTGAAAATACTGCCTTCTAGAACCTTACCTCACACCTTTAATATATTTAAAGATTTCAATTATGTCCTGCCTCTCACTTCTGCCATCTAGGCTGTACATTTAAAGATATTTCCCCAGAAGTATTTCTAGCTACAGTTCTCCTATTTTTCTTTGCATGAGATCAGATTCATATCACAGTTGGGAGCTGATGCTTCTCCATTGAAGTTATTAGGTATGAATTTTCACAGGTAATGGGAGGCAATCAGTTCCTGTCCCTATTGTGTATTTCAAAGATTTTATGACCAATTTAATTTTATGGTATTAAAAATATGTCAGAATAAGGTTGTATAGTAGCTTCACTATATCGGTGGTAGACTGCAAAATAGACTAGAAAAAGTCTGAAACGTAGTGTTCTGAAAACTGATAAAGTAAATTAGCTCTTGGTGTTAAGAAAGGAAGTAATACCTCCAAAAGCTTAAGCTGAAAAACCAGTATAATAGGGAGAGGATTAAGGTAGAAAAACTCTGTACTTAAACTTTAATTATCATTGAAAGACTTTTGAGCCTAATTAATTTTCAAATGAATTTGAAGCTTATTTCTATTTGGAGCATTGGGTTTTATTTTCCTGTGTTGTATAATTCTGTCGTGTACACGTCTTCATGCATAAATGGAGAATCTTATTTTCTGTGGGTTCCTTGGTGCTGTCTGAGCTTGGTTATTTTCTTGCAGACGTTTCATTACCAAACTAGGTAACATCACTGGTAACCTTAAGCTTAACCCAGCACTGATGATGTTACCTAGATTGGTAATGAAACATTTGCAAGAAAACAACCAACCAACCAAGTGTTCTAGGATCATGTGATCACCTTATGCACCCTTCTGATAAGCAAAGGCAATGAGGGAGCCAGATTCCCTTAATAACCCTGCTACTAACTTAACCACTGCAGTGATTCGCTTAACAACTGTGGCACGAAAGGTCATAAAATGGGGCAAAACTCAACTGTCTCACTTAGCAACACAAATTTTGGGCTCAATTGTGGTGATAAGTCAAGGATTACCTGTATTTTTTTCTATCAGAATCTTACTTTCTCTTTAATGAATAACAGCAGCAGTAGCAGCAACAAAATTGGAAGGGACCTTGGAGGTCTTCTAGTCCAACATGCTTTATTTTTCTCAATGTGCTTAGTAAAGAAGGTAGGTTTTGTAAAAGTCAGATTGATTTAATGGAATCTGTATGTAATTTGGAGAAATAATTTCTCTAGAAGGAGGTTTTGATATGATTCAAACATGACCACTACAATACATTAATATAATATTGTGTTAGTATATGAAGGATTTTCACAGAAATGAGTGTTAGAATAGAGCATATAGACATTTTGTCTAGATTACAAAAGCAATTCAAGCTAGAAAGAATTAAACGAGGACAATTGGTACATCAACTCAATATGGGAGTTTTAACCAGAGAAAAGCATCATCTCCCAAAGTTAGTTAGCAAATATATATGTGGCAGATGGAGTAGTTTTATCATAATCTTAAATAGCCAGAGGGACCAAGGAAAGCTGTGTTTCATTTCTGCAAAGATCTTTTACTACAGATGAACTTTGAAGAAACTAAGATTATGAATTTTGCAGAAAACCAAAAACCCCTGTCTCTAGCATTGAGCTTCATAATATTAAGAAAATGATATGTTCCAATGAGGGAGAATATTTGTAGCTCAGGTTTGAAATGAGGGGGTCCTTAATGCCCTCTGAGCTTGGTTGTTTCCTTCCTTCACTACCCAAACTAGGTAACAACATGATCATCACTGAGTAATGAAACGTCTGCAAGAAAAAAACCCAGCTCAAAGAACACCAAGGACTCCTCAAGATGGTATGTTTCAAATATTTAGTGTTTGGGTTTCAATTTGCAGGTAACCAGAATGTCTGCATTATTCATGTTTAATTAAATTCTTAAGGGAATTCGTTAATTATTACTTTCTCTATTTGAAACATATGGGATACATTTCAACGGCTTTAAAATTACTTGAGGTTGAGCCACTGATGCAGTTCGCTGTTATGATCCCAGTTAAACCAATGGATCAGTTGAGGCAATTCAAACCAAACTTGAAAGAAAGTGATCCTTGTTGTTGTTAGTTGCGAAGTCGTGTCCGACCCATCGCGACCCTATGGACAATGTTCCTCCAGGCCTTCCTGTCCTCTACCATCTTCTGGAGTCCATTTAAGCTCACGCCTACTGCTTCAGTGACTCCATCCAGCCACCTCATTCTCTGTCGTCCCCTTCTTCTATTGCCCTCAATCTTTCCCAGCATTAGGCTCTTCTCCAGTGAGTCCTTCCTTCTCATTAGGTGGCCAAAGTATTTGAGTTTTAGCTTCAGGATCTGGCCTTCTAAAGAGCAGTCAGGGTTGATCTCCTCTAGGACTGACCGGTTTCATCGCCTTGCAGTCCAAGGAACTTGCAGGAATCTTCTCCAGCACCTTAGTTCAAAGGCTTCAATTCTTTGGCGCTCAGCCTTTCTTATGGTCCAGATTTCACTGCCATACATTGCAACTGGGAAGACCATAGCCTTGACTATACGCACTTTTGTTGACAGGGTGATGTCTCTGCTTTTTAGTGTGCTGTCTAGATTTGCCATGGCTTTCCTCCCAAGGAGCAAGCGTCTTTTAATTTCTTGGCTACAGTCCCCATCTGCAGTGATCTTGGAGCCCAGGAAAATAAAATCTGTCACTACCTCCATTTCTTCCCCATCTATTTGCCAGGAATTGAGATGGCCGGATGCCATGATCTTGGTTTTCTTAATGTTTAGTTTCAACCCAAGTTTTGCACTCTCCTTCTTCACTCGCAACAAGAGGCTCTTTAGTTCCTCTTGATCCTAGTGCATTCCTAATGCATCAGCATACTGTGCAAGAAATGGGGATAAATAAAATAGAGACTAGGCTATTATTGGCTAAAACTAAATTGTCTGCCTCAAGTAGCCTGATCTTGCAAACACTGACTGATAGTGATCAATCTTTCTGAAATGGGACATTGTTGACAGACTGTGTCACTGGATATATTACGAGTTCTTAATGGTTTTTGATTATGAGTAGGCTGTAGCATTGCTTAGGAAAAGGACTCTGAATAGGGAATCACAAATTGAATTTAGTAGAATTTCTGTAGGAGTCAAACTGGAAAACCATACGTTTTAAATTAGTAATTACAAGCAACTAAGCAGTTCATAAATACTGCAGTTCTTTTATGCTAACGCAACTGGACATCAGCACTTTTTGAGTATAATTTCAAAAGAAAGATTCCCTTAGCAGAAGGAACCTTATAGTACAGTCTGTTGACTCTTTGAATCATATTCTATTCTATTGTGACTTTTTCTGAGTCTTGCGGAAATAATTGTGCAAACAATTTTTAGTAAGATGTAATAGTGGTGAATGAGGTGCTTTGTCACTCTGATGGTATTGAAATTGGTTCCTTATTTTTTCCTCAATTTGATACATTTGTATTTAATATATTTAAATTATTGTTGGAAGTGATTTTAGCACAAATTGATAGAAATTATGGTATATAATATTACATTTATATTCTGTTTCTTTAAGTAGCTTAAATATACATAAATGGATCTCAGAGCCACTTGAAATTTCTTGAGCTGAGGAAACTGACTGATCCAAAATCAGATACTGTAGTGAGGTTCACAATCAAGTGTGACCCTGACTTTGAACTTCCCTAATCTAAGTCCATTTTAGTCATGAAAACATATACATAATTTTATACCGTAGGATAATATTTTATGTTTCTAGTTGGAAAGAAATTGATATATTTCCTACCTAACAAATAGTAAATTGAATTTTCCCCTACCCTTTGGAACATTTATTTATTCCTTTTTTTAGCCCACCATCATTACTTTATAAATAACCCAAGGCAGTGAACACTTACAACACTCCTATTTCCCCCACAAAAAACAAACCTGTAAAGTGGATTGGGCTCAAAGAAAGTGACTGGCCCAAAGACACCCAGCTTGGTTTTCATGGCATTTACCAGGATGACAAAAAAGTAGTTTTTATCAAGTTTTCCACTGGATATCTATACATGCCTAAGATAGTGAAAATTTAGGCAGCTCTGAGTTGTGTGTGGGGTTGTTTTTTTAGGTTTGGGTACAGAAATTTACTAAGAAACAAAAGTTAATTTCTTTGCCATTGTTAAAGCTATGAAGCAGTTAATATCATGACCAGTTCCTGTTATTTCACCAAGAACATATCACTTGCTTTAGCACTAATGTTACTTAAATGTCATTGGTCCATTAATCTATCATTTCTGTGGTGGTGGTGATTTGAAAAGCAGCAGTGGTAAGGTTTCAGAATGACAAAAGATGATAGAGTAGATGAAGTCTAAAGAATAAATACACAAAGTGAATTACCTGAAATTATACCAGTTCGTCACCTAATTAGAATTATTCTTCTTTTAAGTCTATTATTTTTCAACCAATTTGCTGTATTATTTTCCAGAGGTTCAGAATGAGCTTTATAATAATGCAGATTGATGACATTCAAAATGACTTGCCTGCTGTTGAAATCAATGCAGCAAACTGGAAAATCATGCATGAAATACTTGCCAGCAAAATAAAAGAAAGGTTATGATGCCAATCCTAAAGCTCTAAGAATTAATGCTGTCAATTTTATTACCCTCTGGGTTTTTTTTAACCTTCAGTTGAATATTAACATCTTTATATAGAAAACAGAATTAATGTTAAAGGAGACATGGTTACATGAATATTAAGCGTGGTGGTTCAGAAAACTCAAGCTTGAATTGATTGAATGAAAAATCATCAGCTAGTTTAGTTGTGATCATTTAGAATTTAACCAAGACATTGGACTTCATTTGAATACACATAGCATGGAGCTCTATGTTGGTTTGTTTGATTTTATGACACTGTGATTTGTAAACAGTGGTTAGAATTAGCAATGCTTTAAGCCAGGGGTGTCAAACTCAATTTCATTGAGGGCCGCATCAGCATTGCGGTTGCCCTCAGGGGGCTGGGTAGGCATAGCTAGAGTGCGTATGGCCTACTGGGTGGGCGTGGCCAGCTCTACATCGTTCGCATCATGGGGGCCTGGGCAGGAGTGGGACAGATCTGAGGGTCTCTGGCAGAAGGAGGGTCTCTGGGCCAGGGCCAAGGCAGTGGGGGCCGTTCCCTCACTGTTTCCAGGATGGCTTCACGGGCCACATGAAACCACTTCGCGGGCCGGATCCGGCCCCCGGGCCTTGTGTTTGACATGTCTGCTTTAAGCATTCTCTTCAAAAACAATATCGCGTAAGAATGCATATATGTGTTTGGCTTCTTGCTTGGAAAGTTATTATTATTGTACTGTATGATGTATTTTTTACTTATATGGTTCTTGTAATATACATCTACTTCAGCGCTATGATCAATTTTGTTTTCATGTATTTTGTTCTTTGATTTTCCCCATTTGTTTCTACTCCATAGGGTTTTCTTTTTATTTTAGGAGTGTAAAGTGGTACTTGGGGCTTAAATAATATCCACTTTCAGTTCTACTACCAAGATCATCATTTTAAGGAAGGAAGGAAACCTAAAGAATTATAGATCTTTAGTGATAGCCGGTTTGGTCTGGTAGAAACCAGGAGACTGTGAGTTCTAGTCCCGCCTTAGGCATGAAGGCCACCTGGGTGACTTTGGGCCAGTCACTCCCTAATCTACATCACAGAGTTGTTGTGGGGAATTGTATTGTATGTGTTCACCATCTTGAGTTATTTATAAAAAATACTAAAGGTGAAATAGAAATAAAACAAAAAAAAATACAGGTAGTCTTTGGCTTACAGCCACAAGTGAACCCAAAATTTCTGTTAAGCAAGACAACTGTTAAGTGAGTTTTCCCCCATTTTACAACCTTTCTTGCCACAGTTGTTAAGTGAAATGACTGCAGTTAAGTTAGTAACATGGGCGTTAAGTGAATCTGGCTTCCCCATTGACTGCTCGTCAGAAGTCACAAAAGGTGACCTTGGGACAGTGCCACCGTCCTAAATATAAGATGCCCAGCATCTGAATTTAGATCACGTAACGATAGGGATGCTGCAATGGTCATAAGTGTGAAAAATGATCATAAGTCATTTTTTTCAGTGCGGTTGTAACTTTGAACAGTCACTAAAGAAACTGTTGTAAGCCAAACCTGTATGCTTGTCATGTGAAGTCTTATATATGTCGACTCAAAAGTAAGCCATATAAATCCAGGAGTATTATTCCCAGATAAATGACCATAAGGTTTTTTTTTATCACAGTCTGCCTTTTCCAAGACATATCTGGCTGCTTCTGGACACTAAGTCTTCCTAGCCTGATTCCTGCTAAGCAAAAATTATCCATATTCAGTCTATTTACACTGTGGTCTGAGTCCTGGCAGCCAGATATTCATACAGCAGTTCTATGCACCGGTGAGTCAGAAATGAAATTATTTGTAGAGACAAAACTCTGTAAAAGAAAAGCGCTTTCAGTATTATTTCAGTATCACACTGAGAAACCTAAGGTAGGTTCCTGGAAAGAAGCACAATAAAACATGCTGTTTTCAAGGCCTAACTGAGCATAATGAGCTGGTATAAAAATACCTTTAGTTAACCAGATAAAAGGTTGGCAGTTATTGATGATAGTAACCTGGCACAGATATGTAGCTGAGCTGCCAACAAGATAATACATAAATCTGCCTGAAATCACAGGCCTTATTTAACACCTTGGATTCATGTTATTCCTAATATTAAATATAGGTAATTCTCATCAACCTTGAAGGCAAGTGCTTCAGGATAATTAGTTAATATTGGGCTACAGCTGAAGACATTACATTCTATACATGTGCTAAGTATTATTAAGAATAATTTGTTCCCATCTCTGATTTTCATTTAACGTGTTGATACACTTAGTGAATCTCTCTAGCCTTCCTTCTAGCAGGTAAATAACATGGCATGCTTTTTTTGATTAATTTTTACAAATGCATTCTTTTCACAAATGGTAATCTGGAACAAATGTGTTAATGAAATAATATAGGAGTAGGCTTCATGAAGAATTGAATTCAGCATTCCTAGTGAAAAGGAAAAGAAAAAAAAAGATCTTTGTAAGTGCTGCTAATTGACCATGTTACAATCATTTGCTAATTAGTATATACCGGTAGTTGTGAGGGTTTTCTTCAAAAATCATTTTAAAATTCACAGGATGCAATATCAATATGTGGCTACACAAGGATTTAACAAGATTTGCGGCAGAATTCTGTTTCTTACAACCCAGCATTTAATGATAGTGTTCTAATTTCAAGTCCCATCATTATCTTTGTAGCTTGATAACTGCATTTCTTATTTTGAAAATAAGCGACTAGAAAAAATAATTTAAATGAATGTCCTCTCTATAATGGTGTAGACCAGGGGTGTCAAACTGCCGGACACTTCACGCGGAAGCCGCGCCCACCCAATTGCCGGCAATGGCAAATTAGTCCCGATACGTTGCGCGATGTCACATGATGTCGCGAGTTTGACATGTCTGGTGTAGACTTTCACAGCCGGTATCTCAGTATTGGGACTAAGTTTCAGTGACAGTGGTCTAGAGTAGACAGCTGTTTTCCTGATGTTTTGTTGGCAAATACGGCTGATCCCTTCAGAAGCAAAGACTTTAGCCAAGCTGGTTTCTGATTGACGAGCCCTTGCCAACTTTCACTAGTTGGAAACTAGTTTGGCTAAAGATGAATCAGCAGTCAGGATACCTGCTGTAAAGACAGAAGCCCAGCCAGTTCCTGGATTATACTGAAAGTAAAAATTTGTGAGCATTGTAGTGTGTGGTGTGAGAATATAATAGAATAACAGAGCTGGAAGGGACCTTGGAGGTCTTCTAGTCCAACCCCCTGCTCAGGCAGGAAACCTTACACCATTTCAGACATAACTGGATTGATATATTTGCTTTTGAAAAGTACAGAAAAAGTATTCAAATATTATAGCTAAAGATCAGAATGATACTGTGTAGAAACAAATAGAAATGGACTATGATGACTTCTGCTTCCAATCTAAGATGCTATTAATATCTATATGCATACTTTGTATCAGATTATTCTAAGATTCCTGTATCTGTAGTTAAGATGTAAACATAAAGCTTTTGATGCTGAAAAGAAAGTTGAAAATAGAAATACCAAATAGTTAGAACATTACAATGAGTGATATTAGTCTATTGTGGAAAAAATGGGGAGTCCAGTAGCATCTTCTCCAACTAAGATAATTTATTAAAACATAATAATAAAAAGCAGCCCACTTCATCAGTTTATAGACTGATGTAAGATTTAAATTGGGGTGAGTCGAGTGCAGGGGAGGGGAAAATAGAGAGGAAGATACATTGGTTATGAAGATGCAGATTATATGTGAGATGGATTACAATTAGTTTGTCAATTAACAGTTGTAATGTGTTAAAAACACATTGTTTTGGAGACCTCCTTAGATTGCCTGAAGCCTTCTGATGTGTGCCAAGTTCAACTGATTTCTCACTTCGGCTTTGTGCTTGTGCGAAGACACCAGCCTGAAGATGACAAGTGGGACCTCATCAAAACATCACCAAGACACTCTCAATCTTACACGGGAAAAGACCCGAATACGCCAAGACCTAAAACATCCTACTATTAAATACAGTACATTGTGTTGTTTATTTATTTATTTATTTATTTATTTATTTATTTATTAGTTTTTATAAACCGCCCTTCTCCCGAGGGACTCGGGGCGGTGTACAGAGGAAGGTATACAGATGAACAATAAAAAGTAATAAAAACAATAGTGAAAACAAACTGGGACCCCAATTAACGCTATCATGCCAGGCCGGACTGCTGGAACAGGAAGGTTTTTAAGTCGCGACGGAAGGTACGGAGGTCGGGGGCCATCCGGATTTCGGTTGGTAAACTGTTCCAGAGGGCCGGCGCACCCACTGAGAATGCCCTCCCCCTGGGGGCCACCAGCCGACATTCCTTGAGCGGTGGCACCCTGAGGAGGCCCTCTCTGTGGGAGCGCACAGGACGGTGGGGTGCTGACATCGGCAGAAGGTGCTCCCGTAGGTAGTCCGGACCCATGCCATGTAGGGCTTTGTATGTCATTGTTAGCACCTTGAACTTCACTCGGAAGGCAACCGGAAGCCAGTGCAGCGCACGGAGGAGAGGTGTGATATGGGAGTATCGGGAGGCTCCCAAGAGTGTCCGTGCCGCCGCACTTTGCACCAGCTGAAGCTTCCGAGTGGATCTCAAGGGCAGCCCCATGTAGAGAGCGTTACAATAGTCTAGGCGAGAGGTCACAAGGGCATGGGTGACTGTACGTAAGGAATCCAGGTCTAGATAAGGCCGTAGTTGGCGAACTAGTCGAACCCGGGAGAAGGCCCCCTTGGTCACAACTCCTATGTGGTCTTCTAGGGAGAGCTGCGAGTCTAGGAGGACACCCAGGTTGCGGGCCCTATCAACAGGGGGTAGTAACATGTCCCCGATGTTAAGCAATGGGACATTCTGAATATCCTGGTTTGCCGGAACGTACAGCCATTCAGTCTTGTCCGGGTTCAGTTGAAGCCTGTTCCTCCCCATCCATTCCCGGACCGCTTTCAGGCAGCGGGACATCACGTCTAGGGCATCACTGATATTGTTTGGAGTTGAGATAAAAAGCTGGGTGTCATCAGCATACTGATGGAACCCTACTCCAAAACTGCGAATGATCTCACCCAGCGGTTTCATGTAGATGTTGAACAGGAGAGGCGAGAGGACCGACCCCTGAGGGACTCCGCAAGCGAGAGGCCTCGGGGTCGACCTCTGTCCCCCTGTCAGCACCGACTGCGAGCGACCCTGGAGAAAGGAGGAGAACCAACGCAGAACCGTGCCTCCCACTCCCAGTCCCCTGAGGCGTCGCAGCAAGATACCATGGTCGATGGTATCGAAAGCCGCCGAGAGGTCTAATAAGACTAGGACAGAGGAATAGCCCCTGTCCCGGGCTCTCCAGAGATCATTCATCAGAGCGACCAATGCCGTCTCCGTGCTGTAGCCCGGCCTGAAACCCGATTGGTACGGGTCTAGATAAACCGCTTCATCCAGGATCTGAGGAAGTTGGTGCGCCACCACGCTCTCAACAACCTTCGCAAGGAAGCGAAGATTGGAGACTGGACGAAAGTTATTTAAAGAGGATGGGTCCAAGGTGGGCTTCTTGAGGAGAGGTCTCACCACCGCCTCCTTCAAGGCGGTGGGGAAGTGACCCTCACTCAGAGAAGCAGAGATGACCGCTAGGAACCATCCACGTGTCCCCTCTCGAGCTGCATAGGCCAGCCAGGAAGGGCACGGGTCCAGTAAGCATGTGGAGGAGCTCAACCTTCTCATAATCCTGTCCACTTCCTTAGGAGTTACAGGATCAAATTCATCCCAGATGACGTCGACAAGACTGTCCATGTCTTGTTCTTCCATCTCAGCCCAGTTGGAGTCCAGGCCAGTTCGAGTTTAAGTGTTCCCTTTATTTTTTTGAGCAATATATATTGGGAAAGGGCGGCCACAGAGGCACTCAACCGAGTTGTACCCATGCGGCCCTTGACCCGGATCCCAATGGGCTCCATGGTTTTCCATGGAGCTCCGGGAGATGAAGCGTCGGAGACGGGGCCTAGAGAGCTGTTGGAGATCAAGCCGATCTGAATCCGACTGGTTGCGACTAAGGTCTTTTACGAGATCTTATCTCGCGGCGATGAGGACGGCGAGGTCTAATCACTTTGCCGCCCTCATCGCGTCCGCAGATAATCGCCCGGCTGCCCTGTTTAGGGTGACCCGCTCCCTCCTTGATTAGGAGGTGAGGGAGGAGCCCTTGCAGGGTCGTGCCGAGGAGTTTAGTCAACATCTGTCGGACAAAATCGATCGGATTCGGACCGGTTTGGACTCCGACTGGGTAGAGTCTGACGATGAGGACGAGGGCAGTCTTGTCGATATTATCTGGGAGGAGTTTGATCCTGTGACTCCTGAAGATGTGGACAGGATCATGGGGAAGCTGAGCTCCACCACGTGTTTATTGGATCCGTGCCCCTCCTGGCTGGTCTATGCAGCCCGGGATGGGACATGAGGTTGGCTCCAGGCAGTGATAACTGCTTCTTTGGGCGAGGGTAGTTTTCCCGCCGCCTTGAAGGAGGCGGTAGTGAGACCCCTCCTCAAGAAGCCTGCCCTGGACCCAGCTGTATTAAATAACTTTCGTCCGGTCTCCAACCTTCGCTTTCTCGCGAAGGTTGTTGAGAGTGTGGTGACGCATCAGCTCCCTTTGTTCTTGGAGGAAGCTGACTATCTGGACCCGTACCAATCGGGTTTCAGGCCCGGGTACAGCACGGAGACGGCATTGGTCGCGCTGGTGAATGATCTCTGGCGGGCTCGGGACAGGGGTTGTTCCTCTGTCCTAGTCCTGTTAGACCTCTCAGCGGCTTTTGATACCATCGACCATGGTATCTTGCTGCGGCGTCTCAGGGGGTTGGGAGTGGCAGGCACAGTTCTTCAGTGGTTCTCCTCCTACCTTCTGGGGCATTCGCAGTCGGTGTTGGCAGGGGGGCAGAGGTCGACCTTGAGGCCTCTCGTTTGTGGAGTTCCTCAGGGATTGGTCCTCTCGCCTCTCCTGTTCAACATCTATATGAAGCCTCTGGGTGAGATCATTCGTGGTTTTGGAGTTGGTTATCATCAGTATGCTGATGATACCCAACTTTTTATTTCAACCCAAAACCACCCCAGTGATGCCCTTGACGTGATGTCCTGTTGCCTGGAGGTGGTCCGGGTCTGGATGGGGAGGAACAGGCTTCAGCTCAACCCTGCCAAGACTAAGTGGCTGTGTGTGCTGGCATCTCTGGAAATGCAGATTATTCCATCTCTTACTATGGGGGTTGAGTTATTACCCCCCGTAGATCAGGCTCGCAACTTGGGGGTCCTCCTAGATTCACAGCTCTCCTTAGAAGACCATATAGGAGCTGTGACTAGGGGGGCCTTCGCCCAGGTTCGCCTGGTGCACCAGTTGCGGCCCTATCTAGACCGGGATGCCTTGCGCACAGTCACTCATGCGCTCGTGACCTCTCGTTTGGACTACTGCAACGCTCTCTACATAGGACTGCCCTTGAGGACCACTCGGAGGCTTCAGCTGGTGCAGAATGCAGCCGCGCGAGTAGTGTTTGGAGTCTCCCGATACTCCCATGTTACACCTCTGCTCTGCGAGCTGCATTGGCTGCCAGTTGCCCTCCGGGTGAGATTCAAGGTGCTGGTAATGACCTATAAAGCCCTACATGGCTTGGGTCCGGATTACCTACGGCAGCACCTGCTGCCGGCGTCAACCTCCCTCCGTCCAGTGCGCTCCCACAGAGTGGGCCTCCTCAGGGTGCCTCCGATCAGAGAATGTCGATTGGTGGCCCCCAGGGGGAGGGCGTTCTCTGTGGGCGCGCCAGACCTATGGAACCGCTTGCCGGTTGAGCTCTAGACGGCCCCCGACCTTCGCTCCTTCCGGCGTGATTTAAAAACCTATCTATTTGAACAATCCGGCCTGGTCTGATGGGTTTGGGGTTTGGATTTGGTTTTAACATTGTTTTAATTATTGTATTATATTGGGCATAATTATTTAATCTTTTTTAACTTTTGTATGTATATTTTGATATTTATTGCACTGTACACCGCCCTGAGTCCTTCGAGAGAAGGGCGGTATAAAAATTTAATCTTTTGTGTGTACTTGTTGGTATAGTTGTGTGATATAGTTGTGTGATCATGTATATACAGTATCTGGACTTGTCACAGGCTCTGTTTCCCATGTTGGCATCTTTGTCTTGTTGTTACTTGTTGCTTGAGAGAATCAGGCTGGGTGGTTGACTGTAGGCAAATAGGGGCCTGCCAGACAAACGCTGAGGAAGAGCAATATCATTGTCCAATATGGGCTAGGGCTTATGAATACTACATTATTAATAATTTAAGTGGCTTGGGCTGTGAGTTGCAAGAGATAACCATGGTATTCTATACCTGTGATCCATCTTTTAATAGGCCTTCTTGGGAACTGATATGGCTCTATTGATTTTTCTATTGATCTCATATACCTATGTCTATAGTATATCTATAGATATAAATATATGTGATTAATGGACAAATCAATATCTTTTGTTAGGATGTACAGGTTAAGTTTTGATGTTGATAAAAGTTAAAAATAAAAATACTAAGTGCTTAAACATTTGTAGGGTTTTAGTATAGTGTATAGGTGCTTGTTCTTGCCTTTGTGCATTAAGAACCAAATGATATAACTCTACTAAGTTCATCCCACAATAGTAGATAAGTAAGATTTCTTCCTGAAGAACAACTACTTTTAAATATATATTTAGATAACTCATAGGCCTATAGAGTCCCTCTAGGATCATACACCAAAACTGGGTAGTCAATTGTCAGCTATGGGGTTTTTTTTTTTGTTTTCAAATAAATAAGAAATCGATGTATTTAACTAGGAGGAAAAAAACTAAAATCCCTATTTTACTTTTCTGAATTTTTAAAAACAAATCTGAAATCTATCCCACTCTTCTCCCATCTCTTACAAGAATAGTAGCATAATGATTACTTGGCAATAAAATCACAGCTTTTTTGGAGGAACATTTAAACTAAATAATGGGGATAGTGAGTTAATTGATACAGAACATCACTGTCCCCGGCAATCTAAGAAAATAGGGGAAGCCAGGCACCACACAAGTTATGCAGCAAGTAAACACAGCGTCAGTCATAAAGGACTCAAATGTCTGTACACCAATGCGCAGAGTATGAACAGTAAGCAGGGTGAACTAGAAATTCAGGTAAATGAGGGCAGATATGATATTGTTGCCATTACGGAAACATGGTGGGACGAAACCTACAAATGGAACACACAGCTAGAGGGATTTAAACTATTTAAAAGAAACAGACTAAACAAAAGAGGAGGAGGAGTTGCTCTCTATATAAGAAATAACTTTATCTCTAAAGAAATAGAGCACAACAATGACGAAAACTGTAAACCTGAAAGCATTTGGGTCAATATAAAAGGGGGAAAAAATGACATTGCCATAGGTGTATACTATAGGCCGCCCAACCAAGCAGAGGAAATAGATGAACTTTTTGCTAGTCAGCTAACTAAGGTATGTAAGAAGCACATCACAATAGTAATGGGGGACTTTAATTACCCTGATATCAACTGGGAGACAAACTCTGCGCCAAGTGGAAGATCAAACAGATTCCTGTCAAACCTAGCAGACAACTTTCTCTCCCAAAAAGTAGAGAAGGGAACTAGGGGATTAGCCATATTGGATTTAATTCTCACAAACAGAGATGAAATGATAGAAAGTGTTGAAGCCACAGGAACCTTGGGGGGAAGTGATCATGCAATATTGGAATTCAACATTCTGGAGGCACAAGCAATAGAACACAGCCAAACTAGAGTCTTGGACTTTAAAAGAGCTAATTTCAATAAACTTAGAGAGACCATGGGAAGAATTCCATGGATGAGAATCCTAAAGGGGAAAACAACTCAAGAAGCTTGGGAAATTTTGAAAAGTGAGATAATAAAGGCCCAGTCTAGTACAATACCAACAAAGAAGAAAAATAACAGCTCTCAAAAGAAACCAGCATGGCTGCATAAAGAACTCTCTGATAAACTGAAAGATAAAAAGGACAAGTATAAGAAGTGGAAAGAGGGGCACATAACTAAGTCAGAATATCAGCAAATAGCCCGTGCCTGCAAAGATGAAGTGAGGAAAGCTAAGGCTCAAAATGAACTAAGGCTTGCGACCAAAGTCAAAAATAACAAAAAAAGCTTCTTTCAACATATAAAAAACAAGAAAAAAGTTAAGGAAATGATTGGTCCATTAGTGGGGGAAAGTGGCAAGAAGGTGACAAGCAATAGGGAGAAAGCAGAACTATTTAATTCGTTTTTTGCATCTGTCTTTACACAAAGGGAAAAAACAGTCCAACCTACCCAAACCAGTGCCATAAAAAACAGAATAGAAACACAAGTTAAGATAGGCAAGAAAATGGTAAGTGAGCACCTGTCCAGCCTAGACGAGTTCAAATCACCAAGACCAGATGGATTACACCCCAAGGTTCTCAAGGAACTGGCAGACGTGATCTCAGAGCCACTGAACTATATTTTTCAAAGATCCTGGAGCACTGGGGAACTACCAGAGGACTGGAAGAGAGCTGATGTAGTTCCCATCTTCAAAAAAGGGGAAAAAAATAGATCCAGGAAACTACAGACCTATCAGCCTGACTTCAATACCTGGGAAGATTCTGGAAAAGATAATCAAACAACAAATCAGCGAACACCTTGATGCAAACAAGGTCATCACTAAAAGCCAACATGGGTTTGTCAAAAACAGATCATGCCAGACAAATCTTATTACATTCTTTGACCAAGTGACAAAATTAGTGGATCAGAGGAATGCTGTAGATATAATTTACTTGGACTTCAGTAAGGCATTTGATAAAGTAGATCACAACCTACTACTTGATAAGATAGAAAAATGTGGGTTAGATAGCATTACCACCAGATGGATTCGTAGCTGGCTGACAGGCCGTACTCAGCGTGTGGTCCTCAATGGAACCGCATCTACATGGAAGGAAGTGTGTAGTGGGGTGCCCCAGGGCTCTGTTCTGGGCCCAGTGCTCTTCAATATCTTCATTAATGATTTGGATGAGGGGATAGATGGGGAACTCATCAAATTTGCAGACGACACCAAGCTGGCAGGAATAGCCAATACTCCAGAAGATAGGCTTAAGATACAGAAGGATCTGGACAGACTCGAACACTGGGCACTATCTAACAAAATGAAATTCAATGGTGAAAAAAGTAAGGCTCTACATTTAGGCAGGAAAAATAAAATGCACAGGTATAGTATAGGTGGTACCTTGCTCAATAGTAGTAACTGTGAGAGGGATCTCGGAGTCTTAGTAGACAATCACTTCAATATGAGCCAGCAGTGTGCTGCAGCTGCCAAAAAAGCCAACACAGTGCTAGGCTGCATTAACAGAGGGATAGAATCAAGATCAAGTGAAGTACTAATACCACTTTACAATGCTTTGGTAAGGCCACACCTGGAATACTGCATCCAGTTTTGGTCACCACGATGTAAAAAAGATGTCGAGACTCTAGAAAGGGTACAGAGAAGAGCAACCAAGATGATTAGGGGGCTGGAGGCTAAAACATATAGGGAACGGTTGCTGGAATTGGGTATGTGTAGTTTAATGAAGAGAAGGGTGAGGGGTGACATGATAGCAGTGTTCCAATATCTCAGGGGCTACCACAAAGAAGAGGGAATCAAGCTATTCTCCAAAGCACCTGAAAGCAGGACAAGAAGCAACGGATGGAAACTAGTCAAGGAGAGAAGCAACCTAGAACTAAGGAGAAACTTCCTGACAGTTAGAACAATTAACCAGTGGAACAACCTGCCTCCAGAGGTGGTGAATGCTCCAACACTGGAAGTTTTTAAGAAGAGACTGGACAGCCATTTGCCTGAAATGGTATAGGGTTTCCTGCCTGAGCAGGGGGTTGGACTAGATGACCTCCAAGGTCCCTTCCAACTTTATATTATTATTATTATTATTATTATTATTATTATTATTATTATTATTATTATTATTATTATTATTATTATTACCTCTGGAATCTAAAAAAATAAAATAAAAAATGAAGTGTTTCCTCCTGCTGAAAAAAGACAATAGCTCTAAACATTAAAATAATTTCTTTAGCTTATTATCATCTGCACATTTAGTTTCTTAAGTTGGCTGTGTTTTTTACAGCTCAGTTTCCTCTTGTGATAGAACAATAATAATTATGGTTCATGCATTTGGACATGAGAGCAAATTGCTTTCAACTGTAAAATTGCAAACCAAATTGTGGTTTGATAATTGATTAGTGAGCTGTCCATAGGTTCATGTTATGCTCCACTGAATCCTTATAATAGAAGAATCAGAGATGAGTTTGTGGAAGAAAACATGCAACATTCTGAATGAATGCAATCTACATGGAAAAAAAAATATTCTGCCAGACAACATGAATGGATGGGTGGGAAGGATATGAGAGAGTACAGAAAAAGTAATTGTTCAGAGATGCAAGAATGAATGAGAATGGAAACTCTTCAGTGAATATCCACTTTAAAAAGGGCCGGTTTGTATAAGCTTGTCTATTCATATATAGACTTGGCAAAGGAAGAAATATGAATTTAAAAACATGATTGATATGATTGTTTATGATTCAAAACCTGCAGAATTGGTGCAAGATACAAGAATTCGGGAATGGGAATAGACATCTTTGGTAGCATTAAAAGGGTATCTTGGGGAAAACTGAACTTGGAAAAAAGGACAGAAATAAAGAGTGAAAGTAGAATGATTGCAGAAGTATAAATATAAGCCATGTATGAAAAATGGTTAGAAGGCAGATTAATCTCCTAAGAGAGTGAATGGAAGGTGGAAAAGATGTTTGATTCCCCTTGGTTGTTTAATGTATTTATGGATAAATGTGTAAGGTATGTTTTTGGTGACGTTAAAAATACACTGCTTGGAGACATCAATATATATATTCTGCTTTAGTAATAGAAGTACCGTAAATGGATAAATAGCCTTCGAGTATTCTTGAAGATTTTCAGAGGAATTCATTTCAGTCAGATCCACAGAATGGAGCTTTGTGAATTGGCTTATTAATGACAATTCTATTAAGGATGTGGCTGACTAGCGACAATTCTATTATCACTGACCTCCTCTAGAAATTAAGAAGTCTTGTATTTGATAAAGTGTTTTCCTAATAAGTAATAACAGGCCAGAATAAGGGATTTTGTCCTTTCCTAGTAAAAGGATGAAATTGATAAGCTATTTGTGGCATCCTCTAGTGATGACAGACAATGCACAATGAACAGAATTAGTGTGCAGACAAGAAAAGGTCATTCTGTAATCAATTACGTTGGCATAGTTGCACTTGCAGCTATGGTTATGATCATCTGAAAGTAGCTTCAGATTCTCTGAACTTTATAAGGATAGAACTCTTTTTTTTAATAAAATAAACTGTTGATACAGAATAAATAAAACAGACTCTAGCAACCAAGGTTGTGGAACATGCATCTCAGTAAGATGTATACATGAACATCTTTGGCTGTTAGCCCAGCCAGCAGCCTATTTTTGCTTCAGCAGGATTATCTGGTAGATTGGCCGCTTTTCTGTGTAGTAGTTTTAATTCAACCTGGCATTTTGTTGTTATGTTATACTGCGTATTTTAAACATTCAATGAGTAGCCTTGAGTTTTTTTAGATAAGCCTGTGAATCTTCTAAATAATAAATGAAAGGGCTTTTTTTAGAGATGGATATTGAATCCTTGCTTGAAAGAATTTTTAACTTTTCATAGGGCTGTACAGTAGAACATACTGCAAAGAGTTCTTTCAGCCCTACATGTCACTTCACTAGATTAAAATCTGAAGCACTTCTTTGTAATGTCCCTTTTGATATCATATATCTGTGGAATAGAGAGACATGGGAAACCCAGAAATCTACATAACTTTGATGACTGTTATCAACATGGAATAGATACCTGGTTTAAAGAAAATCCAGAGGATTTCTTACATTGTTTTAAAAAGGCAGAAGCTAAATTAGATTTCACGATACTGATTTGTTGCATGGAGAAAGTTGGAGAAAAGGGCTT
Source organism: Vipera ursinii (assembly GCF_947247035.1). NCBI lineage: Eukaryota > Metazoa > Chordata > Lepidosauria > Squamata > Viperidae > Vipera > Vipera ursinii. Next base: position 129,105,083 of record NC_139512.1, read on the forward strand.
TTCACTTTTGTTCCTTCATCTTTTGCTCTAAGCCAAATTCATATTTTATGGTAAGTACTTAGCTGTTCTACATGTCCATCACTATCTGATTTGGAAAAGAAAAAAATGACTTGCTGCTAAAGGATTAAACAATAGGGATGGATAGAATATTAAACTTATAAGGCTTGCAAGTTCATTTTACACTCAGCCATAAGGCTTATTTTTTTTTTATTGAAAAGTTTTAACATACAATTTTCCTTTAAAACCCCCCTCCCCCTCCCTTCACCCCCCAGCCATAAGGCTTATTGAATGACCTTGGGTCATTGATAGTGCTCAGGTCAGACAATTCTCAGATCATAATTTGAAAAACTTGTAAAAGAATCCTTCATTGTTCTTGGTTTCCTTTTTCCTGTTCAATACTAACCACTGTTCATTGTGAGCTCCATATCAGTAAAGTCTCATTAGAGCTTTCTTAAATAAATAAGCAGACCCCTCCCCAGTTCAACATACAAACACTTAAATGGGAAACAGAGGGGAACAATGCACATTTGCAGTTTCTTAAACCTCTCCAGATATGGTTCCACTGTAATGCAAATGGATCTTGTTCATAGGTATGGTTAGGGATGATAGGAATTGATACTCCACCAGGATTGTCTGAATAGGATATCTTCCTGCTTCACCTACTATATAGAATAGTTGTGAAGATCACACAAAAAATCTGTGATGATCCTGAGGTTAAAGAAAGGGCAAAATTTAGCTGTAATTGAGAAACAAATGTAATTAGAAAACTGCATAATTGCTATGTGGTCTCTAAGCTTGGTTGTTTGCTTGAAGACATTTCATTACCCAACTAGGTCTCTTTATTGGTGCAAGTGTATGGGGGTTTGTTCCCTGTTTATAGGCAGTAGCTTGCCCTACTAGTTTTGATGGGGTGTAGTTTCCTCCTTGGTGGTTCCTTGGTTAGAGTATTGTTTTCTTCTTAATTGTCTTGTTCTGATCCCTGTTTATCTATATACAACTTTCTGGAGGGAATGTTTTGTAGTCATTTTGTTTCTTTCCTTTTTTGTTGTTTTTCTCTCTTTTACAAAGGTTTTTTGTATAACAGTGAAGAGACTATAAACTGTAGGGTCCACACAACTGAGGCCTATTTCTTTTTCTGAATGTTTGGGGATCATGATGATAACTCCTTCCCTTCTTGTGTGATTCATCTGGAAAATTTCACAAAAAGTGTTGGGTATTAACCATGAACATGAATGAACTGTGAATGGTCCTAATCACTGTGTCTTGGAAAACATTTGTTACCAATAGTTGAGAGATTGAAGTGATTGCAGTATTCTAGAGAATGTAAATAGCAATTTGTTGTTGTTGTTAGCTGCGAAGTCGTGTCTGACCCATCGCGACCCCATGGACAACGTTCCTCCAGGCCTTCCTGTCCTCTACCATCTTCTGGAGTCCATTTAAGCTCACGCCTACTGCTTCAGTGACTCCATCCAGCCACCTCATTCTCTGTCGTCCCCTTCTTCTATTGCCCTCAATGTTTCCCAGCATTAGGCTCTTCTCCAGTGAGTCCTTCCTTCTCATTAGGTGGCCAAAGTATTTGAGTTTCAACTTCAGGATCTGGCCTTCTAAAGAGCAGTCAGGGTTGATCTCCTCTAGGACTGACCGGTTTGATCGCCTTGCAGTCCAAGGGACTTGCAGGAGTCTTCTCCAGCACCAGAGTTCAAAGGCCTCAATTCTTTGGCGCTCAGCCTTTTTTATGGTCCAACGTTTACTGGCATACATTGCAACTGGGAAGACCATAGCCTTGACTATATGCACTTTTGTTGACAGGGTGATATCTCTGCTTTTTAGTATGCTGTCTAGATTTGCCATGGCTTTTCTTCCGAGGAGCAAGTGTCTTTTAATTTCTTGGCTACAGTCCCCATCTACAGTGATCTTGAAGCCCAGGAAAATGAAATCTGTCACTACCTCCATTTCTTCACCATCTATTTGCCTGTTCTGAACCAGCCCTCTTCTCGCACCCATAATCAAAAGAAGAGTCTGGAAAGCGTCCAAGACCAAAAGGCTTCTGCCAAGTTTTAATTACACTGTTACAAAAATACAAGAGCTTGACTTCTCAAACGAAAAAGTTGCTTTCAGCAACCAGCCCCTCCCCAAACACTTCTTTTATAGAGAGCTCAGGGCGTGGTCTCCCTGTGCCTCCTCCCGAGGAGTCCCATAGCCTTTCTTTGTTTGTCCCTGCTCGTCTGCCTCCTGCGTCGGGCGTCCTTGAACAGGGCCAGCTGTGGGTCATCATCCTCCGCACTCTCGGGCTCACACAGCTGAGAAGAGGTTCCCGGCTGAGGACTCTGCAAAGCCTCCAAATCATCATCAGCCGGTTCGTTTCCCTCCTCCCCCACATCTGAGTCCTCCGATACATCGGACCCGGCTGTCGGACCCACAGGCTGGCCCTGAGTCACAACACTATCCCGCACCGCAGGGCCCTTCCCCCGGGTCTGCCGATCCGGATGCGGTCGGGATGGGAACTGTTCGTGAAAAGCAGTCACCAACGCAGGGGCATGAACGGCGGTCGCGTCTTCCCATGTGAAGTCCTCCGGCCCGTACCCTTTCCACTCGATCAGGTACTGGAAGCGACCTTTCAGCCAGCGGGAATCCCTGATGCTGGCGACCTCGTACTCGGGGGTGCTGTCGCCATCACGAGGTCCTGATGGGGGAGGTTCCGCTTGGCGAAGTGGACAAGCCGGTTGTTCGGGGACCAACAAGGACCGATGGAAGACGGGGTGCACGCGCAGGGAACGTGGCAGAGTTAAACGATAGGCGACCGGGTTGATGACGGCCTCGACTGGGAACGGTCCAAGGTAACGGTGGTCCAGCTTCCTCGCCGGCCGAGTGGATGGTAGGTTCCTGGTGGACAGCCAGACCCGATCCCCCACCGATAATGGAGGCGTATCCCTTCTCGACCGATCGGCGAACCTCTTGTAGTCGGCCTTGGCCTTCTCCAGCTGCCGTCGCACCAACCGATGGATCGCCTGTAACTCCGCCATGAATTCGTTCGCTGCCGGCTCCGGTGAGTCCACGGGAGAAAGGGGGAAAAACCGAGGGTGATAACCCACATTGGCCAAGAACGGTGTCATCTGCGTGGAGGTGTGCTGCGAGTTGTTAAAGGCAAACTCGGCTATGGCCAAATAGTCCACCCAATTGTCCTGCTGCAGGTTAACGTAGCAGCGCAGATACTGCTCCAAAATGCCGATGACCTTCTCGGTACCCCCGTCGGTCTGAGGATGATGCGCGGACGAGAGGCAAACCTTAATGTCCAACGCCCGCATCAACTCCTGCCAGAAGCGGGCTGTAAACTGGGCCCCCCTATCGGAGACGACTCTATCGGGAAGGCCGTGCAGCCGGAACACCTGTTGGATGAACATGCGACTAGTGGCGCGAGCTGACGGTAAGCCGCGACAGGGGATGAAGTGCGCCATCTTGGTCAACATGTCCACCACCACAAACACTGTCGTGAAGCCGGAGGATGGGGGTAGATCCGTCAGAAAGTCCATGGACACAGCCCCCCAGGGTCTCTTGGGCGTTGGCAAAGGCTGCAGTAAACCAGGCGGGGCCCCTGTCGCTGACTTGGCCTGCCTGCATGGGACGCAGGAGGTGACATAAGACTGGACATCGTGTCGGACTCGGGGCCACCAGAATGTACGGGAGACCAGGTTCAGAGTCTTGAACAGGCCAAAATGCCCCGCAGCCGGGTTATCATGACATTGGCTGAGGACGAGTCCCCTGAGTGGCCCTCCTGGAACATAGAGCCGGTCACGATAATACAGGAGTCCATCCGTGACCGACCAAGGCGAATCTGGCCCCACCTCTTCCATCCGCTGAGCCACCCACGCCTCCTGCTGCTGCGCCTCCCGGATCCGAGCCCGTATATCCACCGGCTCCCGCACCGCAGCAAAAGACTCGACGGGGATCACGGTCCTGGGCGGAAGCTTGTCTTCCACTCGGGTGTACTCGGGCTTCCTGGACAGAGCATCCGCTCTCTGGTTGTGCCCGCTTGGTATGTACCGCACCCGGAAGTCAAACCTCGCAAAGAAGAGGGACCACCGGATCTGGCGTTGGTTCAAATTCCGAGCGGTCTGCAGGCTTTCCAGATTCTTGTGGTCCGTCCGGACCTCGATTTGATGCCGCGCCCCCTCCAGATGATGCCTCCAAGCCTCGAACGCCGCCTTGATGGCCAGCAGCTCCTTCTCCCAGATGGTATAGTTGCGCTCCGAGGGATTCAATTTCCGTGAGTGATACGCGCAAGGGAAAAGGGTACCGTTGGGCGTCGCTGCCTGAAGTAACACGGCCCCAATGGCAATGTCGGAGGCGTCCGCCTCCACGACAAACGGCCGTTGCGGGTCAGGATGCTTCAAGATGGGCTCCTTCATGAAGGCGTCCTTCAAAGCTTGGAACGCCTGTTGTTCGGGGGCGTTCCACTGGAACCGAGTCTTCTTCTGCAGGAGCCGGGTGAGGGGGGCTGTCAAGGCAGCAAAGCCAGGGATGAATGTCCGATAGTAGTTGGCAAATCCAAGAAGTCGCTGAATATCCTTCACGCGACGCGGGGGTTGCCAACTCTGCAACGACTCAACTTTACTCGGTTCCATGGCGATGCCCTCAGGAGAAATGCGGTGACCCAAGAAATCAATGGTCACCTGGTAGAACTGGCACTTCTCCAACTTGGCAAACAGCCGATGTTTCCGGAGGCGCTGCAGGACCTGACGGAGATGCTGATGATGCGCTTCACGCGACGGGGAGTAAATCAGGATGTCGTCCAGGTAAATCACAACAAACTGGTCCAACAGATCCCGAAAGACGTCATTCATAAAATGCTGAAACACAGCGGGGGCGTTGGTCAGGCCAAACGGCATCACCGTGTACTCGAAATGTCCATAGCGAGTACCAAACGCCGTCTTCCACTCATCACCCGGCCGAACCCTGACGAGGTTGTAAGCTCCACGCAGGTCCAGTTTCGTGAAGATCTTAGCCTCCCGGAGTCGGTCCAAGAGCTCGGGGATGAGGGGCAGCGGGTAGCGGTTACGCACCGTGATAGCGTTGAGTTTCCGCTAGTCACAGCAAAGCCGTAACTCGCCCGACTTCTTTTTGACGAAGAGCACGGGCGCAGACACTGGCGAGGACGAGGGCCGGATGAAACCACGAGCCAAGTTCTTCGTCAGGAAGTCCCGCAATGCAGCCAACTCGGGCTCCGACATGGAGTACAAACGCCCCACTGGGAGAGGCGCATCAGGGACTAGGTCAATGGAGCAGTCGTAGGGCCTGTGCGGGGGTAATTGGTCCGCCTCTGACTCGCTGAACACGTCAGCAAAGTCGGACAGTTCGGGAGGCAAGGAAACCCCTGGGGAACCCTCCACCTGGCCGGCACAGATATGGCGGGTGTGGTCCACGCACTGCAAACTTGGGAAGGTGACCAAGTTCTGAGACCAATAGATCTGTGGATCATGCGCCCGGAGCCACGCCAGTCCCAAGACCACGGGGAAGTGCAGATCCGAAGTGACGTAGAACTGAATGGCCTCCACATGGGTACTGATGGCCATACACACGGGTTGCGTGGCGGCCGTGATAGGCCCGGACAGGAGCACTCGACCATCGATGGTCTCCACAAGCATGGGCGGATCCACTGGACACTGGGGAACAGCCCATTTGGCCACAAAGGCCGAATCCATAAAGTTAGTGGTAGCCCCAGAGTCAATTAAGGCATGGACTGAAATCCCCTCTGGCTTGCCAGGGAGGATCAGACGTGCCTCCAAAATCAAATGCCGTGGAGGTTCACAGGCACCGTCGGAACGGCGTCGCTCGGTGTGGATGTTGTGGGTCGCCCGATCTTTCACACCGTCTAGATCGGGCTCGGGCCGTTTCCCGATAACAAAGCAGGGGAGTTTCTCGGGGCAGGCTTGGTCACTGACGCCCGCTGACGCTTCTTCGGGCAAGAAGCAGCCAAATGTCCAGGGTCCCCACAGTAATAACACAACCCCTCCGATCGTCGTCTGTCCATTTCCGTCACCGATAGACGGGACCTGGCGGCACCCAGCTCCATTGGCTCCTCCCTCTGGACCGGGGGCTCACGCACAACAGGGGCGGCAGGGGTCTGTGGGGTGGCACGGCGACTCTTACGCTGCTGCAGCCGGGCATCGATCCGCAGACAAAGATGGATCAGCCCATTCAAGTCTGAGGGAATGTCCACGCGGGCCAGCTCATCCAACATCTCCTCTGACAAGCCATCCTGAAAGGCATCCACGAGCGCAGCCTCATTCCAGGCGGAATCCTGGCTAAGCAGCCGGAAATCGCTGATATAGGCCTGTAGAGGGCGCTGACCCTGCCTCAAAGCTTTCAGGCGTCGGGTGGCCGTCTGCGCCTTAATCGGGTCCTCGTACATGAGGCGCATATGGTCACAAAACCCCCCAAAGTTATCCAACAAAGGGCTAGGCTGTGCCAACAGAGGCGTGCCCCAACGAGCTGCATCTCCCGACAGAAGGCTCAACACGAATCCCACCTTATCTCGGTCAGTGGGGAAATCAGCTGCTCTCACGCTGATATAAAGCTGGCATTGTCCCAGGAAGGCAGGAAACAGTTCTGGTTTACCAGCAAATTTATCCGGCATAGCTATCTGACATTTCCTCCTGGGTGGGGGGGCAGCATGTACCTGAGCCTGCAGTTGTGCCACCTGAGTGGCCAGCAAAGTGAGTTGCTGGTTGAGCTGGGCATTCTCGGCAAGAAGCTGCTCCATCGTAGTATTAAGGGGTGGGTGGCTGAAAGCAAACTGTTCTGAACCAGCCCTCTTCTCGCACCCCTAATCAAAAGAAGAGTCTGGAAAGCGTCCAAGACCAAAAGGCTTCTGCCAAGTTTTAATTACACTGTTACAAAAATACAAGAGCTTGACTTCTCAAACGAAAAAGTTGCTTTCAGCAACCAGCCCCTCCCCAAACACTTCTTTTATAGAGAGCTCAGGGCGTGGTCTCCCTGTGCCTCCTCCCGAGGAGTCCCATAGCCTTTCTTTGTTTGTCCCTGCTCGTCTGCCTCCTGCGTCGGGCGTCCTTGAACAGGGCCAGCTGTGGGTCATCATCCTCCGCACTCTCGGGCTCACACAGCTGAGAAGAGGTTCCCGGCTGAGGACTCTGCAAAGCCTCCAAATCATCATCAGCCGGTTCGTTTCCCTCCTCCCCCACATCTGAGTCCTCCGATACATCGGACCCAGCTGTCGGACCCACAGGCTGGCCCTGAGTCACAACATTGCCAGGAATTGAGATGGCCGGATGCCATGATCTTGGTTTTCTTAATGTTAAGTTTCAACCCAGGTTTTGCATTCTCCTTCTTCACCCGCAACAAGAGGCTCTTTAGTTCTTCTTCACTTTCTGCCATTAGAGTGGTATCATCTGCATATCTTAGGTTGTTGATATTTCTTCTGGCAATCTTAATTCCAACATTTGATTCATCTAGCCCTGCCTTTCTCATGATGTGCTCTGCATATAAGTTAAATAGGCAGGGCAACAGTATATAGCCTTGCCAGACTCCTTTCCCAATTTTGAACCAATCAGTGGTTCCGTGTCCAGTTCTCACTGTTGCTTCTTGGCCCACATATAGGTTTCTCAAGAGACAAATAAGATGGTCTGGTACGCCCATCTCTTTAAGAACTTGCCACAGTTTGTTATCCACACAATCAAAGGTTTAGCATAGTCAATGAAGCAGAAGTAGACGTTTTTCTGGAACTCTCTAGATTTCTCCATGATCCAGCGTATGTTGGCAATTTGATCTCTAGTTCCTCTGCCTCTTCGAAATCCTGCCTGTACTTCTGGTAGTTCTCGATCCACATACTGCTGAAGTCTAGCTTGTAGGATTTTAAGCATAACTTTACTAGCATGAGAAATGAGTGCAATGGTGCAATAGTTTGAACATTCTTTGGCACTTCCTTTCTTTGGAATTGGAATGTAAACTGATCTTTCCCAATACTGTGGCCACTGTTGAGTTTTCCAAATTTGCTGGCAAATTGAATGTAGCACTTTTACTGCATTGTCTTTTAAAATTTTGAATAGCTCAGCTGGAATACTGTCACCTCCACTAGCTTTGTTGTTGCTCAGCTTTTCTAAGGCCCACTTCACTTCACATTCTAGGATGTCTGGCTCGAGGTCAGTGACCATCTCATTGTGATTATCAGGGACGTTAAGCTCATTCTTGTGTAGTTCTTCTGTGTAATTTTGCCACCTTTTCTTAATCTCTTCTGCCTGTGTTAGGTCCCTGCCATTTTGGTCCTTTATCATGCCCATTTTTGCATGAAACGTTCCCTTCATCTCTCCAATTTTCTTGAAAAGATCTCTGGTCCTCCCTATTCTGTTGTTTTCTTCTATTTCTTTGCACTGTTCATTTAAGAAGGCATTCTTATCTCTTCTAGCTATTCTCTGGAATTCTGCATTCAATTGGGTGTATCTTTCTTTTTCTCCCTTGCCTTTCGCTTCCCTCCTTTCCTCAGCTATTTGCAAAGCTTCCTCAGACAGCCATTTTGCTTTCTTGCATTTCTTTTTCTTTGGGATGGTTTTGGTTGCTACCTGTTCTACAATGTTGCGAACCTCTGTCCATAGTTCTTCAGGAACTCTGTCTATCAGATCTAATTCCTTAAATCTATTTGTCACCTCTACTGTATATTCAACAGGGATATGATTTAATTCATACCTGAGTGGCCTAGTGTTTTTCCCTACTTTCTTCAGTTTAAGCCTAAACTTTGCAACAAGAAGCTCATGGTCTGAGCCACAGTCAGCTCCTGGTCTTGTTTTTACTGACTGTATAGAGCTTCTCCATCTTTGGCTGCAGAGCATATAGTCAATCTGATTTCTGTGTTGACTGTCTGGTGATGTCCATGTGTAGAGCCGTCTCTTGGATTGTTGGAAAAGAGTGTTTGTTATGACCATCCTATTCTCTTGACAAAATTCTATCTGCCTGTGCCCTACTTCATTTTGTACTCCAAGGCCAAACTTGCCTGTTATTCCGGTTATCTTTTGGCTTCCTACTTTAGCATTCCAATCCCCCATGATGATAAGGACATCATTTTTTGGTGTTAGTTCTATAAGGTGCTGTAGGGCTTCATAGAACTGGTCAATTTCATCCTCTTCAGCACTGGTGGTTGGGGCAAAGACTTGGACTACTGTGATATTGAATGGTTTGCCTTGGATTCAAACTGAGATCACGACAAGGCAGTAATCCATGAAGGGGGTAAATAGCAATAGAAAGGAGCAATTTGTGAAGGGAAAGGAAGAACTTACTGCACAAGGTCAGCAGTATAATATTTTGCATGATGAACAAAAGAGAAAAGTGTGCCTTCCAAATCCTTGTCTGCTCTCTGTCATTCTTTTTCTTTAATCCCTTTCTCATTCACATCCTCTTTTCCTTTCATCATTCCACCATATATGTTTTTATCATACATCCCATTAAGGTCCAAACATTTATGTAGCATTCTATAACAAAATTCCTTTTACTCTGTAACAAGTCATTTCTACTTCATTTTTCTTTATGTCCACCTTCCATTCAGTTTCCTAGGAGAGTAAAGTATTTTCTGGTAATTTTTTCATATAGGACTTGAATGTATACTTCCTGCAATCACTCTACTTTCACTCTTAACTTGTTATCTGTGGGACCGCCTTTCCCTAAGGACATCTACCAATCCTACCAGGTTAAATAGGTGGGCACCTTCTTAGTCTCTTCCTTTAAACGTTGCCATAGATAAAGTTTTTGCCATATGGCTACAAGTATGGGATGGGTCATACTGCCCTTTGAATAAGCAGATTCTTATTCATTATTGAGTCTCTGAATGGCCCACTCACCTTTTCTGTATTTCCATCTATCCATTTATCACACCTAACAGAATTATTATTTTTTTCCTTGGATCACATTCATTCAGAGTATTGCACATTTTCCCCCCAAAATTCATCCTTGGTTCTTCTATCATTCACTGGACTACAATGTGCTTTCAAATATTGCATCGGTCACAGCAAGAAGCTGTGTCTATGCAATACTGCTTTAGCATAGAGAAGAAAAAAGTCACATGTGTAGAAGATCTGAATATTGCAGAATAGAGAAATCAAGTCCTGTACTGAATATAGATCTACTTGAAAATTTGCATTGCAGTATAAGCCTTTTCCTTCCAACTTTTTGAATCAACATAATTTTTGCCATTCTTTACCAGACTTAAGAATCTGAATCATCTCAGCATTTACATAATAGTTCTATTTGGACTGAGAATTGCTGTTTTCAACCTTGACAACTCTAGTCTTTACAACTCATATCTCCCTATATGGATTTCTATTTTCAAATGAACCCTCACTAATCTAGATGGTATCAGTTCATGTTTCCTGGCCTAATTATACCCTCTTTGTTCATAATTAAAACCATGCCTTTGGGTTTTTTGCATATATACTGCACAATATGAGTCCATGTTCATTCACAGACTTATTGTCTTCTTCCCCCTTTTCTCAGATGCACATTTCTTTCTTTGTTTTTCCTGTCTTTCATTTGATTCATTCATTCATTCATTCATTCATTCATTCATTCATTCATTCATTCATGTTGGTATACAAAGATGACTTGGAGAGATTGGCCAGTTTGTATGAGGTGTTGGAAACTGTAGTTATGAAGAGGTGAAATTGGATGAACGTTTTGGAGGTCATTGCATTGTGTTGTTGTTTGGTTAAGGAGCAGTTTAGGAGGCTTAGGTTTGAGGGGGAGATTAGGATCATCAACTTTGAAAGGCCTACTATGTTGCTGGTAGAGACTGGGCTGTACTACCATGGAGGCTTTTCAGGCTATGCAGCTGCTGGAGATTAGCTGTTGTTTGGGAAGCAAACAACTAGTTGCTGCTGGTTAATGCCAGGCGTGTCTATAATGGAAGCATTTCCATCTGTGATCTGGTAGTGGACAAGCACATAGATTCGATATGTATTACTGAAACCTGTCTGAGAGAGGACAGAGATGCTGCTTTCTCAGAAATCTGCCCATTCATGTTTCAGGTCTTATACCCACTTCAATATCAAGGTGGCATTGACCTCTCATGATACCTTGTTTATGTTCAGGGTCAGTGTATCTAAGATGGCATGGTGAGATTGTCTATGTGCTGATCTGGACATAAGAACAAGTAATAGTAACAACAACAACAACAACAACAACAACAACAACAACAACAACAACAATAATAATAATAATAATAATAATAATAATAATAATAATAATAATAATAATTTAATTTCTATACCGCCCTTCTCCCGAAGGACTCAGGGCAGTGTACAGGGCAATACAATAAAATACAACATACAAAAATTAAAAAAAAATATTAAATATTACAGCCCAATTCAATACATTAATACAATAACATTAAAATAGTACATTAAAGGACTACCTTTAATGTACTGGCTGCCTTTCTGTTCACTAGGATCCCTCTCTGGGCTCCTTGATCTGACCACTGGCTTGCTAGTGGAAATTTCCTGCTTGCTGGTATTGGGGAGCTTCAACTTTCATGTAGGGTTGGCCAACTCTGGTAGAACCCAGAGGTTCATGGCCTCCATGAAAACCATGGGCTTGTCCAGTAATATTGAAAAGTAGAATCAAGATTGTGTAGATATTTCTTAGTTTATATAGAACTTTGTTTTGGATAGTTTTCACTGGCCAACGATTGTATTTAAATCATGAGTATTAATAGGAAAAATGTGTAGGAGGAAGAAAAACAAATAAGCTTGTGACAACCATTTTGCCAATAATGAGTAGGTTATAGAGGACAGCCTGTTTATCTTTTAGCAACATTATGAAAGCTGGATTTGAGTTAATTATATCTTATCACGTTTGCATTATACATTAAGCAAACCTTAGCATTAAATATGCTCATACACTCACACAAAATGCAATCCAAATGACATTAAAACTGTACCAGCCCTTTCAGTCCTATTTTTTCCCCTCTGGTTGATATTCTAGACTACTTTTTCATTGGCAAAAAAATTGCAACAATGTTTTCCCTCATGGCCTGATCAGAATCAGACACATTGTGTAGGTTGGAGGAAAATTAGTCCTTTCCCCAGCATCCTTGTTTTTAAAATCAAGTTTTTAGTTACCTTCAGAAGATTAAAACAAACACACATACAAAGCAAAACACATGAGATGGTTCCACGGTGGAAATTCTGTAGCATCATTATCATTTTTTCTGGAGGACTAACAACTGCTTCACCTCATTGGGGTGAAGTTCAAATAACATTAGATTTTTGTCATAGTAAGCTGTGCTTTAATGAGCCTTGGTTAGCTGTTCAAAGGTGATTGATAGTGAGATGAGTGCCAAATACATTCAATAAATAACAAAATGATTACAGACTATGGTAAAGCATTTCTTGGTTCTGTTCCCCCAACGTGTTTAACCTAGTAAGCTACTAACATCTTACTGATAGGTTTGGCAGCACTCGTTGGAGAGTAGAGTCTCAAACCATATAATCAAAAGCATAGGAAGGAAACATGGGACACATCCCTTTTAGCAGCTAATACCTGTATAACTAAGGGACGCGGTGGCTCAGTGGGTTAGGACGCTGAGCTTGTCGACCAGATGGTCGGCAGTTTGGCGGGTCAAATCCCGAGTGCTGCGTAACAGAGTGAGTGCCTGTTACTCGTGCCAACCTAGCAGTTCGAAAGCATATAAAAATGCAAGTAGAAAAATAGGGACCACTACGGTGGGAAGGTAACAGCGTTCCGTGCACCTTTGGCATCTAGTCATGCCGGTCACATGACCACGGAGACGTCCTCGGACAAGCACTGGCTCTTTGGCTTTGAAACGGAGATGAGCACCGGCCCCTAGAGTCGGAAACAACTAGCACGCATGTGCGGGGGAACCTTTACCTTTACCTTTTACCTGTATAACTAGGAAGCAACACCAGGTAAACAGGGAAGAAGCAGCCTAATTTATTTATTTATTTATTTATTACATTTAATGAAGGAGTCATAGAGGAAGCCACACTCCCACTAAGACTGGCAAGTTAAGTTATTGTATATAAACTTCCACTAAACATCAGTTTCCCAAATGGCTGATGATGTTCCCTAGACTGGTAATGAAATGTCTACAAGAAAATAACCAAGCCCAAAGTGCACTGAGAACCCCTGAGCTAGTTATATTCACTGGATATTGAGACTGTATTGCTATAACGTTAGTATGTTGGATCACTTTGTAGGAATTGTAGTTAAGTTGAAAATACATCTGTATGCTTGTTAAGAGGGACTAACCTCATATTTTACCTATATTGGCACTGTTTTGAAGATCAGCTCAGTGTGCTGGTATTCTTTTGTTGTTGTTTTTTACTATATTTAGGTTAGGATTCAGGGACTATTTAAACTCACATAACTAGTCCTCAAATAATTGAGTTCCAGATTACAGTCCCTAATATCTTATCACAGAAGAGATTTCACGATAACAGCAATTCGAAACAAAATGACTTCCCAATAATTGAAATTTCTGCCTCTGTCATTTGCCAAGTCTGATTTTTGCTGTGTTCAGCTTGTGCGGAAAGCTTGTGTGACATGAAAGAAGGAAAAAGCGAAACAGCTTTTAAGGAGTTTTAAAATTGCCTTAACCCTTATTCAAAGGGAATTTAGCAATCTGCTTTTGCATCTCTGCCAAGAATTTTTTTTAGACAACCTTAGTTCTTCTAAACAAAAATTCTCTCCTTCAAAATAATAGTTGCCAATTAGACCTATGCCAGTCTTTAGAAATAATATGAAATGCATTCAGTAAATGTAATTACATAGCTCTTTTTCCTCTGCATCCTGCTTTTCTCTTTGGATATGCAATATTAATGTCAGTTCAGTTCAGTTCAATAGAAACCAATCTATTCAGTGTCTTCTCTAGATACAGAAATTTGATTCTGGGTTTCTTAGATAACTTCCGACATGCTAGGCCAGGCATGTCAAACTGCTGGCCCACGGGCTGGATGCGTCACGATGAAACCATGTCTACCCCATTGCCGGCAATGGGGAAAATGTCACAATGCCATGCCTGTGCTAGGCTATTCATGGGATCAGTTGGTACATGGGATTTACCGTATATACTTGAGTATAAGCCGAATTTTTCAGCCCACTTTTTGGGCTGAAAAATTCCACTTCGGCTTATACTCCAGTCAACAAAAAAACTTACCGAGGACTTGTGCGCGGCCGAGGCTTTGGTGCTTCCGTGATCGCGCGCACCTCTCCCAAGCCACCGCCGTCCGGAGACCTGCCGTCCGGAGACCTGCGCACCTCCCCAAACCTCCCCAAACGTCGGCAGGTCTCCGGATCTCCGTGCCCTGCCTGCCTGCTTCTTTCCTCTGCGGAAAGAAGCAGGCAGGCAGGGCGCGGAGGTCGGGAGACCTGCCGACGTTTGGGGAGGTTTCCCAAACGTCGGCAGGTCTCCGGATCTCCGTGCCCTGCCTGCCTGCTTCTTTCCGCTGCGGAAAGAAGCAGGCAGGCAGGGCACGGAGATCCGGAGACCTGCCGACGTTTGGGGAGGTTTGGGGAGGTGCGCGCGCACCTCCCCAAACCTCCCCAAACTTCGGCAGGTCTCCGGACGGCGGCGGCTTGGGAGAGGTGCGCGCGATCGTGGAAGCACCGAAGCCTCGGTCGCGCGCAAGTCCTCGGTAAGCTCCGGGCAGTCACTTGCTTCGCGTCTCCTGAGGGAAGGGGGGGCGACTGGAGCGGGCGTGTTTCCTCGCCTGCTGGGCGCCGCGATTTGCCCGGGGAACGCGCGGGCCCCGAATGGCAGCGTGGAGCGAGGAAGCGGACAGCCAGGGCTTCCCCGAGAGCCGCGGCCACACAGGGTATTCCTGTGTATTCAGGCTTGCAAAATGGCGGATCGAGCCTCTGCTGGCGGCAGAGGCTTGCAGAGCGCGGATCCAGCCTCCGGCGGCGGCGGAGGCTTGCAGAACGGCGGATCGGCTTATACTCGAGTCAATAACTTTTTCCAGTTTTGGGGGGTGAAATTGGGGGTCTCGGCTTATACTCGAGTCGGCTTATACTCAAGTATATACCGTATCTGGTTTTGGCTTAGTGTATTGTGCAAATCTAGCCACTGTTGTTGGTAAAGCAGGGTTACAAGGATAGTGGAGTCAGTTTGGCCCACAGTGCCTTTAGTAGGCAAGAGACATTCCATGGTTTTTATTTTATTTTATTTTTTATTTTAATTCCATTTATATCCCGCCCTTCTCCGAAGACTCAGGGCGGCTTTACAAACTTAGCAGTTTTCATATTGTTCTTCACTGTAGGTGACATCTTCATCTATCTGAGGAAGGAACCATCTCATTTGGAGAAAAGCAGACTTTTTTCAGACTTGATATCTAGATGTGCATGTTACTTGAACTTGCAGATAATATATTTATTTGGAGATAACGTATTTATTCCCTGAGGACTAAGAGGATGGTGAAGAAGAGTAAAAGAAGGAACTTTCTGAAGTATCGTTACTTCCAACCATGTTGAGTTTGTGAATTGATGAGAATCTGATTGAATTTGGAACCTGAATAGAGCAAGGTGTACTAGTAACTAATCAATCAATTTGTGGTAGCAAATGATGGTACTTGCTGAAGCAATATTGAGTTTGCTACTTGCAGACTAGCATTTTGGTCTTGCAGAGTTTGAGAAATGTATGCAATTATTATGCATCTCTGCACAGATACCATATGTATTTAGACTGTAGGCAATTGACTACAGTTGTTTCTCAATGATTACACCAGCAATAATTTCATAGCTCAGGGGGGATTGTTAGGAAAATGTAGTGGAAGAATTTGAAGGACTATCACATTAATAAATATTGTCTTAAAGGCTAAATGGAAAGTATTTTAAAAAATGATAATTATCAATTACTGCAGATAAGAGGTTTACAAAGGGAACATTTGAGATCAAAAATAATTTTTTGCATATTAGTTTAATATTCAGATTGATATTTGTCCCCCTCCATGCTGGTTATGGCAGTGAATCACAGATAGTTTACTTATATTCAGGAAGCCACTAAAACTTAGCTTCCCATAAATTACAGAATTCTGGCTGCTGCAGTATTTAAATCAAACCTCGTGTGCGTATGTATATTTGTGTATCTGCTGCAAAGTTTATGTTCTAGTCATTTTCTTCCCGCCCTTTTGAAATTTGGTCATTCTCTTCCCAGCCTTGAGATTAGGAGCTACCTGATCAATGCTTACATAACTTAGCCTGACTATTGCTATCCCACCTTATCAGCTTCCACACTTACATTTTAATAGCTGTTAATATCTGAATACATGATTATTATTATATTTT
Organism: Vipera ursinii; assembly: GCF_947247035.1. Classification (NCBI taxonomy): domain Eukaryota; kingdom Metazoa; phylum Chordata; class Lepidosauria; order Squamata; family Viperidae; genus Vipera; species Vipera ursinii. Next base: position 129,121,382 of record NC_139512.1, read on the forward strand.
ATCACATCTTTTTTATATATAACTCAAGGTACTGAATATACTCCTTCCTCCTTCAGTTTTCTCCATAATAACAATACTATAAGATGAGTTGGGCTGAGAGGAACTGGCCCAAAGTCACCCAGCCAGCTTTAATGCCTAAGCCATGGGTCGGCAACCGACAGCTCTGGAGCCGCATGCGGCTCTTTCAGCCTTCTCCTGTGGCTCCCAGTTTGCAGAGAGAGAGAGAGAGAGAGAGAGAGAGAGGCATTTGCGCTTCTCTCTCTCTCTCTCTCTCTCTCTCTCTCTCTCTCTCTCTCTCTCTCTCTCTCTCTCTCTCTCTCTCTCTCTCTCTCTCTAACTCACGTTGTCCTCCGAGGAGCTGATGAGCTTATTGGGTGGGGCTCCTGCTCCACAGGAAGCAGGAAGAGAGCCAGCTTGTCCAAGAGCAACATGAAGCCAACTTGCCAGGTGAGAAGAAGATCGGAGAGAGGAAGAGAGGGGGGAGAGAGAGGGAGGTGCAAGTGCCCCCCCTCTCTCTCACACACAACACACAAAAACACTGAGTGGGGAAGAGGACTGGCAGACCAAGGGCAGAAAGAGAGAGGGAGGGAGGGAGAGAGGGAGAAAGGGAGGGAGGGAGAGAGAGAGAGAAAGGAAGGGAGAGATAGAGAGGGAGAGAAAATATGAATATCTGTGGTGGTCCTTACTGGACTTTTAGTAAAGAACGTTTAATGAAATATTTTGATGTTTTTTTTAATTAAGAGGTGAGATATGGAGTTAATTATGCTGTATTTAAAGGTGGTAGATAAGCTACTAAAATTGTTTTTACCTGTTGGGATGAAGAAGAAAGGTTTTTTTTTCCCCCTCTTTCTCTTGTCCTTTTCTTTCCCCCCCCCACCCGCAATTTTTTTCTTTTCTATTTTTCTGTTTGTAGTTTTTATAGTTTGCACCAGCTTTTTATTTCATAAATATGAGGAGGACTCAAATAGACATTTGAGGATTTTATTTGAAAGTAACCTTCGACCCAGCATCTTTTTTTTTTTAGTTCAAAATGCTTTTGTTGCATGCAGAAATAAAAATTTGTTTTCTTTGTAGCACTTCACTGATTTCATAAATAAAGCACGCTATAGTTTTTTTTATACATAGCATAAAGGTAAAAAACAATATATGCAGTTTTATCTTCATTTTAGATGTCAAAAGGGTTTTGCAGCTCCCAGTGTTTTCGGTGGGAAACGGGTCCAAGTGGCTCCTTGAGTGTTTTAGGTTGCCTACCCCTGGGCTAAGGCAGACCTAGAACTGAAGGTTTTCTGGTTTCTAGGCCAGCACCTTAATCACTACACCAAATTGGTATATATGTTATAATACATGAGCTGCCTAGAGTTTTTTTGTGCCACCCATCTCCCTTATAAGGTGACTCTGGATGGCTTTATTATTTATTCGTCTCTAATATAACTGAGTTTTCACCCCAGAGAAAATGCACTCCACATAGTTTTGTAGTATTTTGGAATTCTTTTAACTGTCTTTTTCTATACAAATATGAGGCAAAATTGGTAGGTGCAATTCACAGTTAAGAATTCATATCATGCTTTTGGCTTCTACTGTAAGTATGCAACAGGAAAGTAGGAATTAGCAGTTCCCACCTAGTTTACTAATTCACTGTCTTTTAAAGTTTGCTGATGACTTCATAGAAGAACGATCCCCAGTACAGTACAGTACAGTATAGTAACTGTAAGTCACTATACTTTTGTAAAGTGTCTTCAAATGATTTTGGATATCTGACAGCGGTTGCAAACTTTGGTGTTTGAAGTAACCAGTATAACGTTAAAAGCAACTGTCAACAACTTGTCATGTTGTTGGAATGCAGCTATATATAACTAACAACAACTGATTCCATAGTGATATTTTCCCCCTAGTCCAGGGGTGTCAAACTGCCGGTCCACGGGCCGGAGCGTCACGAAGAAACCGCGCCCATCCCATTTTCAGCAATGGGAAAAAGTTCTGATACGTCGCGAGTTTGACATGCCTGCCCTAGTGGTTGCAGAAGATAACCTGGCCCTTAAGTTCTTTGTAATGTTGTTTTTAAACCTATGCAACACTCCACTTCTCAGAATTAGCAAGTCATTAAAAGTGCTGCTTCTTAGTTTGTTCTGGAAGATTCAATAAGTTTATTTGTTTTTGTAAATAACTGTTAACATAAATTAGAGTTCTGTTAGCAGCCAAAATAATTATAACATTTCAAAATTCTGCATCAAATGTGGTCTGTAACATAGAAAAAAAAAGATAGTTATGAAGGCAGCCCTTTGATTCTTTTCAAAATATCCCTCTTTATTCTTAAAATAAGAAACAGATATCAAAACTGCTAAAGTAGTGCCGGTTACTCATGTAACGAAATTGTTAGTCCACCCAGTTATATCACTGGATTAACTGTCAGGAAGAAGCTGTTGGAAACACAGTGGTAATCAGGGGTAAACAGGCTAAAAAAGATCCTGATTACTGTTTCCTGTTGAGATGGCAACTGCTTTTTTCTCACTTCTCAAGGGCATCTTTAAAATTCCCTACATCAGAAGAACGGTTGCCCCCACCCACCCAACCGTTCAGGTTAGAGGCCTCCATGATGGGCAAGCATCCAAAGTATATACAACTGCATACATTTCCTCAACCTCCTTGCTGGCAGCTGTGAAGGAAATGGACTGAAATTGATCCAAGCAGACATAGCAATAGAGTGCCAATGACACCTCGGCTTCCTCTTTCTTTCAACAATAATAGCCAAATTCCACCGGATATGAGCAATTTTATACACAAAATGTCCAGCCAATTTCTTCACAAAGGGGTTACCGAAATGCAGAAACGAGAAAATTCCTTCTTAGCCAGAACTTCTCTTCTGTCAGACATCGAACGGCAAGAAGAAATCAGTAGCTGTCATGGATTCCAATAATGGGCTGTTTCTTGCAGGAACAATATAGTTAGCAATTAGATGTAGTATCTCTGCTACTATTTCTGTCTTGATATAACCTAGGTTTTCAAAAGCATGCACAATTACAGTTAAGCTTGTGAACTGTTTTCCTCAAGATTTTCCAATAGAATTTGTAGACGGCAAAAGGATTGTTTTTGTTTAAATGATTATTACTGTCAAATGATAAGCTTTTCAAAATTGTTAGTGATACAGATTTCCTGTTGTAAGTCATGTGTGATGGTGGGGAGAGATTGGGGGAGGGAGAAACATTTTTCTTTTGCAAGAGTGTGTATATTTTTTCTATCATCTCAAGATGTGATATTAGGTTTAAACAAATGAATAGAAATAGAAAGGCTAGTATTATCTTTTTGAAGTCATTTACAAAAAATATACAGTAATGGGCACATCTTTTGAGCCAAATCCAAGATACTGACAAACTTTGTTGGTGTGCATAGTCAATTAATTGAGCAGTGTTACTAGTTAACTTTCCAAAGTTTTCTTATTATTTCTGTTACTATTTTTCGAAGGATTTTTTTTTTTTTTGCTTTTCAGTTAACAACAGAACACTTTTCTAGAAAAGCCCAAATTTTCTATTAATTACTTTCCCAACAAAAAGTGCTAAATGTTTCTGCAAAGCACACATTCCAGCAATGGTTTAGTATTTTGAGGTCAAGGCTGATTATTTATTATACACCTTCCTGTGCATTTTACAATAAAAACAGCTGTAAAACACATAATAAATAATGTATTAAAACATACTGAAAAAATATATTCATTCTAAAATTAGTAATGGGAAGTATTCTTCTGCCACTCACACTAGGAAGGTTTGAATGAAGAGGTAAATTTACAGACTATGTCTAAAAGGTGTTAGAGTAGGCATCTCCCAATTTCTGGTAGGACAACATACCAGAACATAGATTCTACTACAGAGAAAGTCTACCAGATAGCATGCAGTAGATCTTGGTATAGGTTGTAGGATCTTTCTTGATAATCTCAGTGACCAACCAGGTCTATCAAGGGAAAAGGCTGCATCATAGTCTCAAGTTTTTTAGATCTTTGTAACATGGTGATTTAAATCTCCTACTTCTTTCTTTCTTTCTTTCTTTCTTTCTTTCTTTCTTTCTTTCTTTCTTTCTTTCTTTCTTTCTTTCTTTCTTTCTTTCTTTCTTTCTTTCGCAACTCCATTTGAAATAAACTGCTCAATTCCCAAACCTGGGAGCCAGCAATTAAAAACATTGCTATTTTATTTTGATTGAATCTCAATTTTTTGATCTTACCCACTTCATCATTGCATCCAGGCACTGATTCAGAATTTGCACAGTTTACCCCAATTCAGAAATTATGGAGAGGTAGAGCTGAGTGTTATCTAGACATGGTGTCCCCTAATGCAAGTCCCCTGATGACTCTATTCATCTGTTTTATTTTGATGTGAAATAGCATTGAGAAAGCAGTAGTGCTTATAAGAAGCAGTAGTTTCTTATAAGGAATTACTTAGATTGGAAGGGAATGATTGGCAACTTAAATCATTAAATGAGTTAAGACAAGAAAACATAAGTCCTTGGTTTCAATATACCCAATTGAAAGCTAGGTGGAAGTTAGATCAAAAGGTTGGCATCACAATTATAGATCAAAATTTAGTAAAACAAATTAGAGACTTAAATTGTGCACATATAAAGAGGATATATAATGCTTTAATTGAATTGGATTCGGAAACGGAATTAGTTAAAGATTGTATGATAAAGTGGGCACAAAATATTCAGGAACCAATTTCGCTGGACACTTGGGAGATAATTTGGGTCAGAAATGTTAAATTTACTCAGGCTCAAAACTTAAGAGAAAATTTTTATAAAATGTTTTATAGATGGCATCTGGATCCCAAGAAGTTGTCTAACATGTATCCTAACTTACCGTATTTTCCGGCGTATAAGACGACTTTTTAACCCATGAAAATCACCTCAAAAGTTGGGGGGGTCATCTTATACGCCCAGTCGCCTTATACGCCGGAAAATCAGTGGGTGGCGTCTGGCGGGAGCCGGCAGGGCAGTCCTGCGCACGCGCGCACTCCCCGGCTGCTCCTTAGCAGCTGGGGAGTGCGCGCGCACGCAGGACTTCCCTGCCGGCTCGCTCTTCCCTCTTGAGGCAGCTGTTGCCTCAAGAGGGAAGAGCGTGGAACCGGCAGGGAAATCCTGCGTGTGCGCGCGTGTGCAGGACTTCCCTGCCGGCTCCTGTCCGACGCTCTTCCCTCTTGAGGCAGCAGCTGCCTCAAGAGGGAAGAGCGTCGGACAGGAGCCGGCAGGGAAGTCCTGCTCCTGTCCGACGCTGCGCTTCCGCCGGGCGGTGCTGGCCGAGACGAGCCAGCAGGCAGCCGCCGTGAGCGCGGCGCTGAGGGGCAGCGGCAGGACGGCCAGCAGCCCCACGCGCAGCAGCCGCCGCCGGTTCAGCAACAGGTCCGAGCGCAGGAGCCGCACCGCCAGGCTGCCCAGGAAAAGCAGCTACACCGAGAGGCTGCACGCCCAGTCCAGCTCCATGAGGGGCAGGGTGGGAAGCCGGCCGGGAAGAGGGACCGGGAGCCCGGGCCGAGCGCGCCTCGGCCGACGGTAAGAGGGAAGCGGCACATGAAAAAGGCTGCGGGCGGAGCTGCCCCGCCCTGCGCCGAATGGGAGAAGTTCAAGGCCTGGGGGGGGAAGCAGGAGGGGCGCCGGCCGTGGCGGGGTGGCGGCTGCCCTCCAGCGCTGCCTGCCACTCGGGAAACGCTGCGCCTCGGGGGCCGGCAGAAGCACGGGAGCAGCGGGAGGGCCGGCGGGGCCAGTTGGGCCTTCGCCTCCTCTGCGACGGATAGGGAGGGCAGGGCAGGTAAGTATTTTCTGGCGTATAAGACAAAAAACCTTGAAAAACTTCTTAAAAGTAGGGGGTCGTCTTATACGCCGGGTCGTCTTATACGCCGGAAAACACGGTACAGTCTAAATGTTGGAGATGTGGTAGTTTAGAAGCCACCTATTTTCATATGTGGTGGACTTGTAGAAATATAAAAGCTTTTTGGATTAAAATTTGGTGGAACATTCAAAAGATTTTTAAGAGAAAGATAAAGTTTTCTCCGCAATTGTTTTTATTGGGTATTGTTGTAGATTGTGATGTTAAAGAAACCAATTTGATGTTGAATATGATAACAGCATATTGGTGAGACAATATTGGAAGAAGGATAGTTTGCCTACTATAGAAGAATGGGTGTTTAAAGTTTCGAATCTTGCAGAAATGTCTAAGATTTCTGCTTACTTGAAAGATCATTCACAGGAAAGATATATTTCAGTTTGGAGGAGATGGATAGATTATATTCAGAATAAATATGGGACTAAAAAGTTCCATTTAGCTTATGAGTAGATTTTAGAGGGATATTGTTATTGATCTTAGTGTTGGTACTTTGTATGTATTTGTGTTAAAGGGGAGTTAAAGCACATTATGAATTTGGTTAATTGTATATTATGCATAATTTTTATTTAGAATATGATTATTATAACTATAATCCTGTATTTAGCTCTGGGAAGTGGGGGGGGGAGTGGGCGGGTTTGGGGTGGGGGGGATTTGGGGATATATTGTAAAATTTTGTTTTTGTAAAACTCTTTAATAAAAAAAAGAGAAAGCAGTAGTGCTTGATGGAGTCAAGGACCTTCGCTCCTTCCGGCACGATCTTAAAACATTCTTTTTCGAACAAGCTGGCCTGGTCTGACGGGATGGGGTTGGGTTTTTAAAACTAGTTTTAACTTTAATATGTACTGATTTTATGGGCATGATGTTTAATGATTTTTTAATTTTTGTATTCGATTTTTATTGTGTATTGCCCTGTTCACCGCCCTGAGTCCTTCGGGAGAAGGGCGGTATAGAAATTAAATTATTATTATTATTATTATTATTATTATTATTATTATTATTATTATTATTAATTGCCAGGATACAGAAGCAAAAGTCATACAATACTATATTCTGAGACTATCCCTACAAGTTAAACCAGAACCACTTTTATAAAAACACCCTGTGCTATCTCAAGAGAGTTATGTAACCAGTAGTGTAGATCAGGGGTGTCAAACTCAATTTCATTGAGGGCTGCATTAGCATTGCGGTTACCCTCAGGGGGCTGGGTGGGTGTGGCCAGGGTGGGCAAAGCCTACTGGGTGGGCGTGGCCAGCTCTACATTGTTCGCGTCAAGGGTGCCTATAGGGGCCTGGGCAGGAGTGGGACAGATCTGAGGGTCTCTGGCAGACGGAGATGGGACTGGGGCAAGTGCCAAGCATGGTCCACTGGAGGAGCCTCACTGTTCCTCTCAGACCATGCGGGGCGTGGGGGGGGCTGGATGGTGGCGCAGAGGTCAAATACCCGGCCCGGCCCTCAAACACTCGCGGCACTAAGCCCAGCCCCACTTTCCCAAGGGGGCGCCCAGCTGAACTTAAGTCCTCCTCAAGGCTGCTGCTGCTGTGCTTACTTTCCTTAGCCAGGTTGCTCATGATGGTTACGAAGGCAAAGTCAAAAGGGATACCCACTCCCTCTCCATGTGAAGAGACCTGGATTTGTATCCAAAGCTTCCTTAGCAATAGGATGGGAGACCCCCCCCCAGGATAGGCTGGGAAGAGGGGGCAAGGGGATGGTGAAAGGGCAGCAGGGAAGGACTAAGGCAGGACTTCCCTCAGATCCTTCCTTCCTTCCTTCCTTCCTTCCTTCCTTCCTTCCTTCCTTCCTTCCTTCCTTCCTTCCTTCCTTCCGTGGGAAAATATTTCTTCCTTCCTTCGAGTGGTGGGGAAATATTTGAGATGAGGGAGGGAGAACAACAGGCAAGAAATGCAGCTGGGGAAGTGTCATCCTTTGTGAGGAATGAAGAAATGTACCATCGCCTGGAAGTGGCCAGCACATGGCCCTCTCCTACTTCACATATCCGGTTTGGTAGACTCTGGGGTAGGGGATGCCATGAGCAGCATGAGTCAATGTTACCTGTGCAATGCTGCCCAGCCTGCCCGGTTTTGACAGGCAGCGGGGCGTTCTCCTCACAGTGCCAAGAGGCTGAGCCAGGTGGCATGAATCTGAAGAAAAGTGCAATGCTGCCCAGCCCCTAGCCTGCCCGAAGTAGGCAGGGCCATGTGCTGGCTTCTTCCAGGTGATGGTGCATTTCTTCATTCCTCACAAAGAGTGATAACTCCCCAGCACGTGCCCAGGGAGCAGGGCCGACGTGGTAGGGGCTGGTCCCTCGCTGTTTCCGGATGGCCTTGTGGAGCTAAGACCGAATGCATTACAGCATAGATGGCCACCACGAAATTGTACATTGGCTCCCACCTGGCCTGGGCCAGAGCCAAGGCAGCGGGGACCATTCCCTCACTGTTTGCAGGATGGCTTTGTGGGCCACATGAAACCACTTCGTGGGCCGGATCTGGCCCCCGGGCCTTGTGTTTGACATGTCTGGTGTAGATAAATTAAGTAGCGTAGATAAATTAAGTAGTGTTGAAAGAAACATCAGGTCCAGTTCCAAGCTGGGAATTCAATGGATGCTGCTTAAGCAAGAAGGTTCCTGTTTATTGATGAGCAGGACCAGCAACAGCATGCAGTTCTGGGACAGCTGACAAAATGGAGTTGAGAGTGGGTGGGTTATTATACCTTCTTTGAGGCTTTGTGTTTGAGATGCCTGTTGTGAAATGTACCTTGACCTGTGCTTGAGTGTGCCCCTTTGGTATTCTAATTATTGTTGCCTGATTCCCATTGTGGCTGGGAAGTCCTGTCCTGTCCTTGGAGCTGGGTGGAGGAATGTAAATTCTTAATCCCATCAGCTGTGGGGGCTGAAGATGTTTTGCTTATGAATAGTGTGCCCCAGTCTTTCTGAATGGATTATCATTTCTAAAGATTGGCCTCCTAAGGTTTCTGCCTGAGAAAAGGGAGACTGTTTCTGCCTAAGATTTTTTTTCTCCATTTCTCCTTCAGGGGAAATATTCTATCCTGCCTGTTTTAATATTCCCCAAAATATTTCATTCTCGGGGGGGGGGGGGGAGGGAGAGGATGCTAACTTCCTACAGTAGCTTAAACAGTTTCTTGCAGGAGATCAAAGTGATAATGACTGATTTTCTTTCCAAATCAGCCTGAATAATACACACAGACACAGACAGAGAGAGGGGGGGGGGGGAGAATATCAAAATGTACATGCGTTTGCAATTCATATAAAACAAATACTAACATATAAACTATCCATTTATACAAGAATAAAGTTGGGTAAATAGCCACTCAATAGTGGCTGGATAGTTAGGTTTGTTTGTTAATTTGTGCACTATTTACACTGATGAATTTTATTTGTTTTGTGCTTTGGTAAAGGAATGCTGTTGTTGCTGCTATTAGTATTATTATTTTTATAGTATTCATATAATGGTTATATATGGAAATATATACAAATATAAGTTGATCTCAAAATCCCAAGTATTTGGTAAACTTAAGCATGCATATGACATACCCTGCAGAGTTGATTTTTGACATTTTGAATTCATTGTTAGTTTTTAACAAAATAAAGGCAGCTCTTCCATAATTTGTTTTTGTGTAGCTCATTTTGCGGTTCCAGTATGATAGTTACACACTTCTCAAACTTTGTCATGCATAAGACTGTTACTGATCTATTACTATTAGATCATTACCATTTCACACTATAATTTATTCACTTGGCACTTCTGTGATATTGAGATGTTACTGTGTTCATTTTCCCACTTAAAATAAATTAGAGATTGAAACCTATCCTTACTTGCTTGGGAATAAGCTATATTTGAATACTGAATAAACATGCATAGGAGGCACAGCACGTTAAAGGAAGTGAAAAATACATAAAGATATCTGAGTCTCATAATAATGTATTTATGTCTTTTTTATTATAGAGTTTTTATATGAAATTACATAGTGAAAGTATCTAACTAGCTTGCCAATACAATATTGATCAAGAGAGATTGGCTGTAATGTAACTGAAAAGAAATACAGGTAGGCCTTCACACAACCTTTTGTTTATAAAAAATAAGGCACTTTTAATTGTTTTTCACACTTATGACCTTTGCAGCATTTCTATGGTCACATGATCAAAATGACTGCTTTCTATGTTTGTGATACTACATACAACAGTCCTCCTAGATTCACAGCTTTCTTTGGAAGACCACATAATAGCTGTGACTAGGGGAGCCTTTGCCAAAGTTCGCCTGGTGCGCCAATTGCGGCCCTATCTAGACTGGGATGCCCTGCGTACGGTCACTCATGCGCTCGTGACCTCTCATTTAGACTACTGCAATGCTCTCTACATGGGGCTGTCCTTGAGGACCACTCGGAGGCTCCAACTGGTACAGAATGCAGCCGTGAGAGTTGTGTTGGGAGTCTCCCGATACTCCCATGTTACACCTCTGTTCCGTGAGCTGCATTGGTTCCCAGTTGCCCTCCGGGTGAGATTCAAGGTGCTGGTGATGGCTTTCAAAGCCCTACATGGCATGGGTCTGGAGTACCTTAGGAATCACCTGCTGCCGGCGTCAACTTCCCTCCGCCCAGTGCGCTCCCACAGAGAGGGCCTCCTAAGGGTGCTGCCGTTAGGAGAATGCCGTCTGGTGGCTCCCAAGGGGGAGGGCGTTCTCTGTGGGCGCGCCTGACCTATGGAACCGTTTACCGGTTGAGCTCCGGATGGCTCCCGACCTTCGCTCCTTCCGACGCAACCTAAAACCCTATCTGTTTGAGCAATCCGGTCTGGTCTGACGGGTTTTGTTTTAATTATTGTTTTAATGTAACTTATCTTCTGCATTTGGGCATTAGGGTTTGATTTGTTTTCAATTTCTGTATTTGTGCATTTTGATATTTATGTCACTGTTCACTGCCCTGAGTCCTTGGGGCGAAGGGCGGTATACAAATCAAATAAATAAATAAATAAATAAATAAATAAATAAATAAATAAATAAATAAATAAATAAATAAATAAATAAATAAAAGTACAAAGCTAATAGCCCAGATTTAAGCTTTCTTTCCAAGTAGATTTTTGATACAAGTCAAAAATTCATTGTATCTGTGGAGGGTGGAAACTTGTCTTAAGCTGCATTTTCCCATATTAATTTTTGAAAGAAATGAGTTTAAAAATCTAGAGTGCAGCTTGAGATGTGCTTATTTTAAGTAAAAAATAAAGCCACCTGGATTTTGTTACATAATCTGGTAATTGAGACATAGTTCGAATATTTTTGTATTAAAGGCTACATAGTATAGCCTGACTGTCACTCTTAAAAAGTGTAGCCTGTTACAAAATCTAGGAGAGCTCATTTGGATGACTATTGTACTATACCTTAAATCATGTAGTTTCACTTATCTACATAAATTGAGCTCCAATCTTTATAGGCAGAATAGTATACTGATTTGTTCATCCTAGCTAAGAAGAAAATAAGGTTTAATTGCTCGCATGTCATGGTAATGTTCAAAGCACTCAAAACCTTTTGACCTATTTCTTGTCTTTGAAGAGATACTGAGGTAACCAAAGAATTGGTATTTGTCCAAGAAGTCATGAATTACAGAGGGCTTGTGATTTTCTAAGCTGGTCATAGGTATCCAGACTGAGGAAAAAATTACACCTGCAAAATTTAAAAGTGACCAGCTGCATAGTGTCATAAGATGCATTATCCCATGATGTAATTTGGTTAGGGTTTAGCATGTATGAATCATTACCATTTTTGGTTAAGTCAAACCATGTTACTAAGGTGAACTCAGACTCAACTTTATAAAATATATGCATGTGATAGAATCAGTAATGATTTGTTCCTATATCATGCAAATATGAAACAGATAGTTATTGTCTCCACCCTATGCATAATAGAGTGACTGAAATAAATATTACTGTAATATCTTATTAAGGTATAGTCTTCAGTATAGCTTACCGTATATACTTGAGTATAAGCCGACTCGAGTATAAGCCGAGACCCCAAATTTCACCCCCAAAAACTGGAAAAAGTTGTTGACTCGAGTATAAGCCGATCCGCCGTTCTGCAAGCCTCTGCCGCCAGCAGAGGCTCGATCCGCCATTTTGCAAGCCTGAATACACAGGAATACCCTGTGTGGCCTTGGCTCTCCGGGAAGCCCTGGCTGTCCGCTTCCTCGCTCCACGCTGCTATTCGGGGCCCGTGCGTTCCCCGGGCAAATCGCGGTGCCCAGCAGGCGAGGAAACACGCCTGCTCCAGTCGCCCCCCCTTCCCTCAGGAGACGCGAAGCAAGTGACCGCCCAGAGCTTACCGAGGACTTGCTTCGGTGCTTCCAGGATCGCGCGCACCTCTCCCAAGCCGCCGCCCGGAGACCTGCCGAAGTTTGGGGAGGTTTGGGGAGGTGCGCGCGCACCTCCCCAAACCCCCCCAAACGTCGGCAGGTCTCCGTTCCTCTGCGCCCTGCCTGCCTGCTTCTTTCCACAGCGGAAAGAAGCAGGCAGGCAGGGGGCGGAGGAACGGAGACCCGGCGACGTTTGGGGAGGTTTGGGCGCCTCTCCAAATATCCCCAAACGTCGCTGGGTCTCCGTTCCTCTGTGCCCTGCCTGCCTGCTTCTTTCCACAGCGGAAAGAAGCAGGCAGGCAGGGGGCGGAGGAACGGAGACCCGGCGAACGTTTGGGGAGGTTTGGGCGCCTCTCCAAATATCCCCAAACGTCGCCGGGTCTCCGTTCCTCCGCCCCCTGCCTGCCTGCTTCTTTCCGCTGTGGAAAGAAGCAGGCAGGCAGGGCACAGAGGAACGGAGACCCGGCGACGTTTGGGGATATTTGGAGAGGCGCCCAAACCTCCCCAAACGTTCGCCGGGTCTCCGTTCCTCCGCCCCCTGCCTGCCTGCTTCTTTCCGCTGTGCAAAGAAGCAGGCAGGCAGGGCACAGAGGAACGGAGACCCGGCGACGTTTGGGGATATTTGGAGAGGCGCCCAAACCTCCCCAAACGTCGCCGGGTCTCCGTTCCTCCGCCCCCTGCCTGCCTGCTTCTTTCCGCTGTGGAAAGAAGCAGGCAGGCAGGGCACAGAGGAACAGAGACCCGGCGACGTTTGGGGATATTTGGGGAGGCGCCCAAACCTCCCCAAACGTCGCCGGGTCTCCGTTCCTCCGCCCCCTGCCTGCCTGCTTCTTTCCGCTGTGGAAAGAAGCAGGCAGGCAGGGCGCAGAGGAACGGAGACCCGGCGACGTTTGGGGATATTTGGGGAGGCGCCCAAACCTCCCCAAACGTCGCCGGGTCTCCGTTCCTCCGAGCCCTGCCTGCCTGCTTCTTTCCGCTGTGGAAAGAAGCAGGCAGGCAGGGGGCGGAGGAACGGAGACCCGGCTTCGTTTGGGGAGGTTTGGGGAGGTGCGCGCGCACCTCCCCAAACCTCCCCAAACTTCGGCAGGTCTCCGGACGGCGGCTTGGGAGAGGTGAGCGCGATCCCGGAAGCTCCAAAGCCTCGGCCGCGCACAAGTCCTCGGTAAGTTTTTTTGTTGACTGGAGTATAAGCCGAAGTGGAATTTTTCAGCCCAAAAAGTGGGCTGAAAAATTCGGCTTATACTCAAGTATATACGGTATATTGGAGTTTATAGCTCCATGCTGATGTAAGTTGATACATTTCATACCGTTAATGCAAGATCTCTGGGATCAACATTCAGTAAATAATAGTTTTCATAAGGAAAATAAAGATGTCCTAGGAGAAACAAGTCAAACCTAATATATTGTGGAACTGAAATGTATGTCTCATGTTACTATTAGATAATGCTCACCTATCCTGCTAGACAATCAATGTATAAATTATATATCCCTCTAGCTTCTAGCAGGAACATTATTTGTCTTTAAAAGAGATAGATTTTTAATATTCATAAAGTTTCACAGACATCACTTTCCCCTTCTTGCCAACCTATCTCATTTTCTCAAGAAAAAAGGCTTATCGTGGGAATAAGAAATAATACTAGGTTTTGGTCAGAATAAGACATTTATCAATTCCTTGTTTCTCCATTGCATTCCTTAGTGCTTAGTAGGAATTTCAGTTTTGGCATTGTTTATTCAAGGTATAGATGTAAATCACATTGTCACTTTTTGTATTTTTATGGAAACTAATGTAACTGCTTAAAGAATTCCTACGGCTCTGGCTTCTGGTTTTGCGCAGTAGCATAGCAGCTGAGGGATCACATTGTTCTGCATCCTATGTCCGATTTTTTCCTGTTAGGGGACTCTAAATAGGCCTAAACTCACCCCGGAGAGGCAATAAAGAAGGAGGGGAGCCTCACTGACCGCAGAGAGATGGCAGTTGATCCGGTCATTTGGGGAAAGCCCTCCAGAAACCAGCATAAGAAAGGCTAGCTTCACTCTAGAGCAGGGGTGTCAAACTCAATTTCATTGAGGGCCACATCAGCACTGCGGTTGCCCTCAGGGGGCCGGGTGGGTATGGCCAGGGTGGGCGTGGCCTACTGGGTGGGCGTGGCTAGAGTGTGTATGGCCTACTGGGTGGGCATGGCCAGCTCTACATCGTTCGCATCAAGGGGGCCTATGGGGGCCTGGGCAGGAGTGGGACAGATCTGAGGGTCTCTGGCGGGAGGAGGGTCTCTGGGCCAGGGCCAAGGCAGTGGGGGCCGTTCCCTCACTGTTTCCAGGATGGCTTCGCGGGCCGCATGAAACCACTTCGCGGGCCGGATCCGGCCCCCGGGCCTTGTGTTTGACATGTCTGCTCTAGAGTCTAGCCCAAGCTACAAGCAGTGGAAGCCAAAAAGCACTAAATCAAGCTTGATTGTGAACAGTGTGTTTGGAACTGGGTAAGAATATTGATTCTCTCTCTTCTACTTCATAATTGATTTCCTGGGGGGGAAAAACCCAAGAAGCAAAAATCCTCTGAAAGTGAGAAGGAGGGGGAATTTTGCCCCACCTTCCCACAGAAAAAAGTGGCGAATTAAACTTTTATGGGGGACAGAAATATATTGAAATGAAATGAATATAAGACTTAAATATGAATAAGTTTGAAATTGGTGGAATTAGATTTTCTTTTCAAAAGATTATTGATGAAAACAGAAGAAAGTAATTTCTTGTTTTGAAAACAGTTCGTTGACATCTAGTGGTTGATGAAAATATACAACTGTAGTTGCTCTAATACAGGAATTGGCAGAAAGCCCAGAAAAAGATAACTTGTTTTTGTGACCTCCAGTCTCTTAACTAAACAGAGAACAGCTGCAACAAAGAAAAGAAAACATTTTGGGCTACCTACAAGGTGAGAACTATAAACCTTAGGGGAAAAAAAGACCTTCTTGGATTATAAATACTTATTAAACTGTGACTCTAAAGCTGTTTAAAGACAAAGGAAAACTTTGATTTTTGGTTATCATGGAACATCAGAGATCTGCAAAAAGAACATATCAAGAAAAAACAAATACTTTCCAGGAAATGCATGCTAAGTTGCAACTAATTCAAACAACAATAATTTCAAACCACAAGGAAATTAAAAACAATTTTGAAAATATAAATGAACACATCTTCAATTTAACCTTACAACAACAAAACTCTCAGAAAATAAAAATAGAGAGCGGTCAGATAAAGCAGACAACTGAACATAAACCAGAGAAAAGAGATTTAAAGACGGAACTCAACAATGGAAGGAATTTAACCTACATTTCAAGATTGCAAAATAAGTCTGAGGACAAGAAAAAAGATTTGACAAAATGGATTATAGAACTGTCAGGAGAAGTACAAGAACTTGAGAGACAAAAAATGATAAAGAGACATTAAGAAAAAAAGAAAGAAAAAGATTTTCAAAGAATACAAAGGGGCAAAACCCTCCCCAAAAACATCTTACTGGATTTGTCTCTTGTACTTACAACAACATCTACAAAACAATGGGAAGACTTTTTGGTCCAGTGAGGCATACAGATTAGGAAAGATATTTGGGGAAAAAATGGCTAAAGTTAGAATTAAGAAATTAGATGATGGGATTTATCAGATGGAATATCTAAAGATTAAACGCTTGTTTGAATATGGTTAAAAATATAAAAAAATCTGGATATAAATCTATTTTAGTTTAAGAGGGATGGGCCCCTCAAGTAACATAGTATATATTTTTTCCACGATGTGAGGAAATATAAAAATGTTGGGATGGCTTATATGAGGGAAATGTTTTACATATTTAAGTGTAATTGATCTTGAGAAAATCTCAATTGATAAAAATGTTTTCAAAAATTTTTTCAAAACATTTTTCAAAACATTAGATGATTGGATTTATTAGATGGAATATTTAAAGATTAAACATCTGTTTGAATATGGGTAAAAGGAATAGAAAAATTTTGGACGTAAATGTATCAGCTTAAGAGGGACCTGTTTCTTAAGTAGTATACTACAGTATTTCCTTCTTTTTTTTCCTTCTCTTTTTTGTTTTGTTGCTTTTTTTTAAAGATATGAGAAATGTAAAATTGTTGGGATGGCTTGTATGAGGAAAACTTAAATACTTAAGTGCAATTAACTCTGAGAAAATCTTAACTGGTAAGAATGTTTTGAACATTGCGGGGAAAGCAAATCTAAAAAATTTGAAAACAGGATTTATGACAAGGTAATTAAGATGATCAATTAGAAAAGAAGCTTTATATTGATGTGGTTGTTAAATACTAGAAAAATGTTTCTATTCAATTGTTATATATCAAAATACTAAGAAATGTACTAATTCAAGGTTGGTAAAAAAGAATATTATTGGAAGAAGAGAAAATCAAAGAAAGTTGTGTGGATTATGGAATTATAGAAATTAATTGTTATTGATTGTTTTTAAATATAAACCCAGACAACATGCTATTAACCAAATATTAAAGTAACTATGTTAAAAAATCAATAAAATATATTTAAAAAAAACAGAATTCCTAGGGCTCTATTGTGGCTACTTCTAGTTCCCCCACAATCTTCTTATCAGTAACAAATAATTATTAATGTATTATTTATTTTATTAATCTATTAATTAATTCATCTATTAATTAATCCTATAAAAAGTAATTTATTAATAATTTTCTATAGCAGGGGTCCTCAACACCCGGCTGTGGACAAGTATCAGTCTGTGCTGAGTTAGGAACTGGCCTGCGCAAGCAGCAGGGGAGTAAACGAAGCTTAATCTTTGTGCATGCGTGATCCAGGTTGGGTGTGAAACCATCCGCCTCCTTGTTCCATGGAAGACAATTTTTCTTCCAAAACTCGTCCCTAGTACCAGAAAGGTTGGGGACCGCTATTCTATAGCATCTTCTGGAACACCATACCATCTGAAATTAGGTTAGTCTTGATTTTGACAGTCTTTTGAAAAGCCATTAACAGCTAGCTTCTTAATGTTTGCCCAGGAACAAACAAGGGTCAGGAAGTCAGTTGAGCCTAAGTGGTTTCCCCAGTTGCCATAGTATGTTTTTTACTTTATCTTTAGTTTTCTCCTTATTTTAATGGTGGGTTGGTTTTTAGATTCTGTTAGCTACCCAAATTTGCAGTTGAAATAAATAAATATTGTGGTTTGCAGTTTGGGCACCTGGTCTTTCTCTAACCATCTCTTTGTAGGTCTTCCACTTGACTATGTTTTGGATATAATGACTGCTAGTATGCTATTGAAAAATTTAAAAATACCACAACCCCCTAAGCACCATAACTCAGAACATTATTATAATAAGCATTTGTCCAGTTTTGTCTTAAAAACCTCCAGTGATGGTGGTGATGATGATGATTAAAGAACAAATGATGAGGATAAAGCATCATCTTCCAAACACCCTTCAGAGAGTTGAGCTGGTTTCTAGAAGGCCATCACCAAAGGGGCCAGGAGCCTAACATCAAGAAAGAGGCTATTCCAAAAAAGAGGCACCGTTGATGAAAAGCCACACTTTTTAAGCTGAGTCCCCTTCACCTCTCAAAAGTGGGGCACCATGAATAGCAGTTCTTTGGTGTACCTCTTTTGGAGGATACATATGAGGTTCCACATGGGATTGAGGCGTTTTCTCAGAATTTTGCGGATTTCTAGTTTCATATTATTGTTTCCTATTGTTATAGTTAAATATATGTGCCATTATATTGGAGGCTATGCTTTGAGGTCTGATGTGGTATAACTATTGGTACCAAATAGGCCTGGATAAATGATAACTCTTATTTCAGCCCACTGTGTGATCACAATATATAGTTGCCCAGAATTGCTTTAAGAGATGGGCAGCATATAAATTTAATAAATTAAGGCAAAAACATAACATCAAAATACAAAAAAAATTGTGCAGGAAAACATTATCCATTGTATTCTAGCCATCAATTCATGGATTTATCTTCTGGTTTTCACATATATTGAGTAAAGTTAAATTACAAATATATTGGGACTAATAGTTTAATTTTACAAGTAATATATAATATATATATATATATGACAAGGTACTGAGCCATTTACTGACACCTACATAGAATTTAAAAACATCTTTTTATATTTCTTAGTATACATCGACCATTGGCTAAAATAAAGCATATCATTTCAGTGAGTAACAAATGCTTAGTATTGGAGTATTTTTTTATTATTCTGTGTAGTATAGAACAGGGCTTTTCAACTTTTTCACCCATTGTACCACTTTTAGCATATGGCAACATCCAAGTACCCCCAGTTGCCTAGCAAGGTATCAAAAACTTGATGACCAAAAAAAGGAAAAAAGTGATGAAGTACAGGTAGTCCTCGACTTACAACAGTTTGCTTAGTGACTGTTCGAAGTTACAATGGCACTAAAAAAGTGCCCCCCAAGCCACAGCTGAGCAAGACACCTGCCTGCCTGCCTGGCGGTGCTCTTCCTCCTATCCGAGGTTTTCATTGTTGTGAGCATTTCTGTTGAGGATTGGCAGCGGGGGTGGGGGGGTGTTTGGTTTTTATTCCCCCCCCCTCTGCTGAGTGGTTGCAGCAGGTTTTGGTCACTTCACATGACCCTGGGACACTGTGACCATCATAAATATGAATCAGTTGCCAAGCATCTGAATGTAAATCTCAAGATTTAATAGTCACACTGAGCAGAAAATAAAAAGAGTTGAACAGTACACTGAATATAATAATAGGGTGGACACTTTGGCTCCTATAACAGGATCTCTATAATTTTGGAGTAGCAGCCAATAATGTCTACTCTTGCCCCTGATTCAGGATGTTTGGTAACAATAGCAGACGAAAGAGAAATAAATGGAAGCATAAGGGATAGGAAGAGACAGGTATAGTCACCCAATACTTGCATTATAGATAGAGCAGTCCAACCTCTCTACTGTACTTTGATTGCATTTTGTAGCTATTGTAAAAAGAGATGTGACATTTAGTAGTTAACACAAACATATTTGTGTTATAAAAAGGGAAATAGAATCTCCCAGACTGCTAGTACAGGACTTTCCTCTGAAAAATTCCACCGGAATAGACTTTGTTTGTTTGGGTTTTTTAAAATCAGGATGACTGCTGGAGAAGAAACATTTGAATACTTCCTGCCTGCTTGCAGCTATCTGAAGCCTAATAAACAAATTCAGCACAAACATTTTGATCTCTTTCAGAATCTTGTCAGATAAATAAGTGGGGCTTGCTTGTTTTATGTCACTACAGTCTCACTAAAAACAAGTTGTGTCACTAGAAGGCAAAATCATGAAACTGCATCTCACTTACTTTGGCCATGTGACGTGGGGAAATTCACTGGAGAAAACAATTATGGTTGGAAGAATTAGTGGTAAAAGAAAACCAGACCATCAAAGACCATGGTGGCTGGATACCAACAACTCTGACACCATTTGAAAAGCATAGAAAAACTCAAAGAAGTAGTGCAGGATCGGAAGATGTGGAGAGACCTGGCCCATTGAATTGCCAAGAGTCAGGCATGACTGAATAGAAATCAATCAATCAGAATAGAGCTGGAAGGGACCTTGGAGGTCTTCTAGTCTAGTCCCCTGCTCAAGCAGGAGTCCCTGTGTCTATATCATTTCAGACAAATTATTATTATTATTATTAATTTTATTTGTATACCGCCCTTCTCCCGAAGGACTCAGGGCGGTGAACAGGGCAGTACATATTAAAAGACAAAATACAAAAATTAAAAGAGATTAAACAAATGCCCACAGCTCTTACAATAAGTTAAAACACATTAAAAATAATAAAACCCAACCCCATCCCATCAGGCCAGGCCAGCTTGTTCAAAGAGATAAGTCTTTAGATCGCGCCGGAAGGAGTGCAGGTCGGGCGCCATCCGGAGCTCAACCGGAAGACAGTTCCATAAATCCGGCACGCTCACAGAGAACGCCCTCCCCCTGGGGGCCACCAGTGGTTGTCCAGTCTCTTCTTAAAAATCTTGAGTGATGAAGCACCCACAAAGTCTGAAGGCAAGATGTTCCACTGGTTAATTGTCTTCATTGTTAGGAAGCTTCTCCTTAATTCCAGGTTGCTTCTCTCCTTGATTAGTTTCCATCCATTGTTTCTTGTCTTGCCTTCTGGTGTCTTGGAAAATAAATTGACCCCCTCCTCCTTGTGGCAGCCTCTCAAATACTAGAATACTGCTATCATGTCCCCCCAGTCCTTCTTTTCTCTAGAAAAAAAAATCCTACAACCGTTCTTCATATGTTATAGTCTCCAGGCCTTTAATCATCTTAGTTGCTCTTCTTTGCACTTTTTCCAAAGTCTCAACATCTTTTTTGTATTGTGGTGACCAAAACTGGATGCAGTGTTTCAGATGTGGCCTTACTAAGGCTTTATAAAACAGTATTAATAATTCACGTGATTTTGATTCTTTGCCTTTGTTTATACAACCAAGGATTGTATTAGCTTTTTTGGTTGCTGCTGCACACTGCTGACTCATATTTAAGTGATTGTCCATTAGGACTCCAAGGTCCTTATCACAGTTACTGTTTTTGAGCCAGGTTTCACCTAATCTGTACTTGTAGCTTTGGTTTTTCCTGCCCAGGTGTAAAACCTTGCTTTTCTCCGCAATAAATATAATTTTGTTAGATAGGGCCCATTGTTCAAGTCTGTCAAAATCTTTTTGGATTCTGAGCTTGTCTTCTGGAGTCTGGCTATTCCTGCCAGTTTGGTGTCATCTGCAAATTTGATGAGATCCCCTTCTATTCGCTCATCTATGTCATTTATGAACATATTGAAGAGTACTGGGCCTAAAACAGAACCTTGTGGTACCCCACTGCTTACTTCCCTCCATGAAGATGTAGTACCATTAAGTACTATTCTTTGAGTATGGTTTGTCAGCCAGTTACAAGTCCATCTGGTGGTGATGCTGTCAAGTAGGTTGTGGTCATCATTATCATCATCTCACTAAAAATTAGTCCGCACATGTGTGTTAGTCGTTTCCAACTCTAGGGGCCGGTGCTCATCTCTGTTTCAAAGCCGAAGAGCCAGCGCTTCTCCGAGGACGTCTCCATGGTCATGTGGCTGGTATGACTAGATGCCAAAGGCTTACGGAACACTGTTACATTCCCACCGTAGTGGTCCCTATTTTTCTACTTGCATTTTTACGTGCTTTCAAACTGCTAGGTTGGCAGAAGCTGGGACGAGTAACAGGCGCTCAACTCTTACACGGCACTCGGGATTCGACCCGCCAAACTGCCCACCATCTGATCGACAAGCTCAGCGTCCTAACCCACTGAACCACCACATCCCTAGTTCATGGCTAGGGTTGCTTTTAGGCTTCATTTTCCTAGAGGGGCTCTGTTAAGAATGATCTTGCCATGATATCCACATTCTGGCAGGTGAACAATACACTTGCTATGAGCAGCTCAGTTGTAATCCATGAAATTATTAACTAGAGACTTTTATGAAAGTCAGGAAAAAATGCTATGGAAGATATTTTGTTAATAATTCAAATATTTAATACTGGAAAAAAAGAACAGCATATATGAAATACAAAATCATTTCTTTAATACACAGTTCCAAATCAGTCTTCCACAGTAAGGGCATCTTCTCCATATGTGTGGACTTCATTTACAGAATGTCCAACGCAATATGGCTATTGCTAAAAATTCTGGGTGCTGAGATCTATAATCCAGTTTAGTATTTCTCATCCTTGGCAAATTTAACATAAGTGTAGTTCAGCTCCGAGACTTCCCCAGCCAGCATGTTATCAAGGTTGAGAAACACTAAGCTAGAGGATGCCCAGACTGAGGAAGGCTATTTTAGCATAGTCTGAGTATGTAAAAGAAAAATACGCAATGTTTTTAGCCAAAAAAGCATGTTCAATCTGGGAGAGGACCTTTAATTTAACATTTAATTTAATTATTCAGTAAGCATAAGAGAGAGAATGGCTGCCTCTATGGTGTTGGTGGCACACATATTCAATAAATATGTGTGGAGTGTGTATGTGTTTCCGTTAACAAAATCTTTTCCCTCCCCTCCTCATGTATGCCTTGCTAATGGTAAAGAATTTCGACTCTTTAGAGCATTGGGGCTGGGGTTCCCATAATGAGCTATAGATCTCTAAAAACTTACTATTATAGCAGAGAAAAAATATATTAGTAGCTGTTTTGGCAGCTGAGCTGAGAGAGCTCTGTGATCAACCATAAACTTGTTTCACTATACTGACAGAACAGCTGTTAACACATGTAAAAGCTGAACAGTCCAGTTAACACTCATGCTTTCATTAACATTAAGCAGTCGGAGAGAAAGAAAGAATATTATACCTTTGCACCTAAGAATAGGTAATGATGGATCTTCCAGATGTTGATAAGCCTATTCCCAGCAGCCCTATGGGTAATGGCAGGGAAATGAAGGATACCTTATAGAGGGCTATATGTTGCAAATTTATGGTGTACATTGAGAATAGCAGTGGGCATGACCTGTGAAAATGGCGAATAATGATTCCGATCAGCCCATTCCCTAGTGAATGAAACATTAGTAGTTCTTGGTTTATTTAAGAATCTCTGTCTCTTAAGCAGACAGATAGATACCTAGTATTTTTAGTATTAGGAACTGAAATTGCAGCAGTGAGACAGGAGAACAGAAATTCAAGAGTCTTTTGTAGGTCTAATGTGTTTTTGTAGTGTTTATCGCTTCTTATTTTCCATTCTTTTGCACTCGCAGTTCAGATTTACTGTATGCATGAGAGGACAAAAAACAACTTACTGCTTGGGTTCACATTAAGACATAATAACCTTTATTTGTTTGGGCATAACATATTGTGCGAACACTGCAACTGTGTTTGGCTGAACTGGATTTCTCATTTATTGTGCACTCAGCCAACAAAGGAACTGGATTTTTGCTACGCTGTACAATTTTCCTCAGGACTTCATTTACAAAGGAGTCCAAAGCAGATGCATGCATCCTTTTCTGAAGCTAAGGTTAAAAAGAATTTGTTCATAATAATAATACTTCCTTTTGAAATTTGCTTGTACTTTTCTTTTTATCTTGCCACTGCAGGCTATCTTTCCAGCATGTGTGCTACCATCAAAGTTGTCACCCCTGATAGAAAAAATTAGTGATCAGAAGGACTTCAAAAAGCTGTTGAGAACACGAAATAATGTGTTGGTGCTATATTCTAAATCTGGTGAGTGTTCTTCAGTTTAAAAACATTTTAAGGATAATTGGTATTTAAACAAACATGCTACGTGATTGGCTAGATGAGAAGATAGGAAAAGCAGGAAAGTGTTTCAAAATCAAGATTTTGCACAACATTTATATAGGACCTGTTTTAGAAACTAAAACTTGCAGAGTGAGTTTACATAAATATTCAATTCTTCTCTGGTTACTTGATCTGTCTCATAATGTTGTCAAATTACTTCTTATTTTATTATTGTTATATCTGTAACCCCACTCTTTAAATAGACATGCACAAGCTATGCAACCAATAACTAGAGAGACGGTTTTTAACGTATTTGGAGCTATTTTATATTGAGGCACTTTTCCTGTCATCCTGCTTGGTTTTAGTTGCTTTCATATATTTTTTTGCTTTATTTTAACCTGCATTTCCACTATTTAGGTTTATGGTATCAACCTTATGTGCATGCAATAGATATCTGCTTGCTTTTCTCCTTAGTTCTTATTCATGTATTTATAATCAAATTTCTAGGTCATCCAACTCCAGTGATTCTGCAGGGCTTAGCGTAAAGAACCAATAAAATCAAAATCAACCCCAAAAGATAGTGATATCTGCTCCCCCCAACAGAAATAGAAACTCACTCCCCCTTCCAAGCATTCTAACCTAAAGACTTGGGGACAAAAAGTCATATTTTAAAGGCTCTTTTAAAAGCTGATAAAGTGGGGGTCGTGCAAATTTCTGAAGGGATGCTGTTCAAGCAGCAGGTGGGGCAACTGACAAGGCCTGTTTCCCATGTCTTGATAGATGAAATTACTTAATCTTCAAATCCAAGAGAAACCTAATTCTCAATTCTAACAGGACAGTCAGAAACCATATTAGCCCCTGTGCCTACTTGGCAGCAGTAACCCTTGTTTTAATCCTATGTGGTTAAGTTGTTTATGGACGCCTTTTTTAGGGACGCGGTGGCTCAGTGGGTTAGGATGCTGAGCTTGTCGATCGGAAGGTCGGCAGTTTGGTGGGTCGAATCCCGAATGCCGCGTAACAGAGTGAGCACCTGTTACTCGTCCCAGCTTCTGCCAACCTAGCAGTTCGAAAGCACGTAAAAATGCAAGTAGAAAAATAGGGACCACTCCGGTGGGAAGGTAACAGCGTTCCGTGCGCCTTTGGCGTCTAGTCATGCCGGCCACATGACCACGGAGACGTCCTCGGACAAGCGCTGGCTCTTCGGCTTTGAAACGGAGATGAGCACCGGCCCCTAGAGTCAGAAATGACTAGCACGCATGTGCGGGGGAACCTTTACCTTTTTATTGTCATGTGCTTTGCATTATCTGATGCTTCATCAATTCCTATTAACCTCTTGTCTGCTAGCCACCCACCAGCTGTCTCATTCTGTTATTATGAACTTGCTTAAGCCATTGTTGCTTCTGCTGCTGTTTGTTTCCCTCTTCCACTTCTGTCTCCTTTCTGCAGTGCAGTTTTTCTTCCACTTAATCATCCATAACAGATTGTGAGCTGCTCCTATAGCAAGATGGTTTGCAAGAACCTGACCCATTTAGAACACGGGTTAATTACACTTAGGTATAGTTGTTGTGATGTGTACTTGGCAAGAAGATGCATTTCTGCCCGTTAGCTCAAAAATGTGACCGGATTTAATGGCCTCAACACCTTCTCCTTCACACTTCTTTTTTTTTTCAGTCAAGGAACAAGAAACCGGCCAAGTTATATGTGCTTTTAACAAATATGTTATGCATTTAGGCTACCAACTCCAAATCACTATTTCTGAAGGAATTGCCTTTAAATCAGGAAGGAGGGAGGGGGGAAAAAGGGACAACTCTATCTGAGTAACTGACTAGAGGATATTTTCCTGTGACAAATTAGCTTATCTGAATTTCATACTTGTCTGATATTACAGTAAATCAGTTAGTGAGCAGCATTTGATTCAGCAGCAGAATTTTGTGGAATCCCTGATTACTGAAAGTGGTGTTTCTCCCTGGTTTTGTGAAGACAACTTTGGCTTTTCTTGCAAATTTCTCTTTATTAATTAAAAATAGAAAACGACAGTTGCTTGATTCGTAATTGCAGAATTTGAACTGTGGCTTATGCTAATATAATTATTATAACCGCCCAAATGATTGTATGTGCTAGATTTGATGGTCATGAATTATGATATGGTTATGATAGAAAAACAACAAAAGTAATAAGTTGGAAGGTACCTTGGAGGTCATCTAGTCCAATCCCTGCTCAGGCAGGAAACCCTATACCATTTCAGACAAATTGGCTGTCCAGTCTCTTCTTAAAAACTTCCAGTGTTGGAGCAGGTTGTTCTAACTGTCAGGAAATTTCTCCTTAGTTCTAGGTTGCTTCTCTCTTTGGTTAGTTTCCATCTGTTGCTTCTTGTCCTGCCTTCAGGTGCTTTGGAGAATAGCTTGACTCCCTCTTCTTTGTGGCAACCCCTGAGATATTGGAAGACTGCTATCATGTCCCCCCTCGTCTTTTTCTTCATTAAACTAGACATACCCAATTCCAGCAACCGTTCCTTATATGTTTTAGCCTCCAGTCCCCTAATCATCTTTGTTGCTCTTCTCTGCACTCTTTATTTTACCTGACAAATCATAGTCAAGACAGAAGGTTGCTGAATTTTGGAATAGGAAAACATTCTTATTACTTCCTTATCTGAAAGTGGTGAGTAGCTATCAAGCATGATTTACATTGAGCTTGCAAGCTCAAATCAAATTTGGATTTCTGTGGCAATGTACATAAATATGTAGATAGGCCAACAAATAGATATAATAGGTTTGGATTTGAACTATTTTTTTAAAAAAAAAGTTAAATTAGAAATATGCATAAGTGTACTATGAATAGATCATTCCATGAATAAAATACCAATTTAATGAGGTCTTGTCCAGATTAAATATGCAGGTATGTATGTATATTTCGCATTTCTAGGCCACCCATCTCCCTCAAAAGGGACTCTGAGGGGTGTACAGTACAATATCAGCATATAATACAATATATAAAATTAAAGTTAAAATATTGAAGTTAATTTAAGATTAACTTAAGGGAAGGGATATCATGGCGTCAACCAACCCCATGATGGCATACTCCTTTGTGCCTCCCATGCAAGGCTACAAAACCATGTTTTAACCACTTTTCAGAAGGTCAGGACAGTGGGGGCCTGCCTCACCTTTTGGGGAAGGATAGATAGATAGATAGATAGATAGAGTAGATAGATAGATAGATAGATAGATAGATAGATAGATAGATAGATAGATAGTAAAGGTAAAGGTATCCCTGCACATGCGTGCTAGTTGTTTCCGACTCTAGGGGCCGGTGCTCATCTCCATTTCAAAGCCAAAGAGCCAGCGCTTGTCCAAGGACGTCTCCATGGTCATGTGGCAAGCATGACTAGACGCCAAAGGCGCACAGAACGCTGTTACCTTCCCACCGTAGTGGTCCCTATTTTTCTACTTGCATTTTTACATGCTTTCAAACTGCTAGGTTGGCAGAAGCTGGGACGAGTAACAGGCGCTCACTCTGTTACGCGGCACTCGGGATTCAACCCGCCAAACTGCCGACCTTCTGATCAACAAGCTCAGCATCCTAACCCACTGAGCCACCGCGTCCCTTCAGATAGATAGATAGATAGATAGATAGATAGATAGATAGATAGATAGATAGATAGATAGATAGATAGATTATATCATGTTTTCCTGGCACAGATCTTCCAAAGTGGGAGCCAGTGCAGAATAGGAAAGCTATTGTCAGTATCAATGGCTAAGAGAAAGTACAGGGAGAAAAACTCTAGGACATTCAGTGGGGAAGATAAGTGGGCTGGTGGAGATGCCATGCTTGAAATGCAGTGTCAGCAGCTAAGGGAAGGAAGGTGCTGGGAAGATTGGGGAAAGGGATAGATGGACCAGCTGGGTGATGCAATACTTGAATCCAGATGCAGTGGCCAAGAGGAAGGAAGGCTTTGGCAAGGTTAGGTGGTTAGTGAGGAGGAGGAGAAAGGGGACAAGTTTGCATTATTTGCTGCACAAGAATCTCTTTGGAGTTCATTTTGACCAAAATATGCAACAATGAAGTTGTTTGGGGATTCAGTTTGGCTGAACTGCAGCCTGTCCAGAGTGGCTCAGCTGAAGTGCTACACCTGTTTGTTTTGCATATAGATCAAGTACGTCTCCTGCTTCATTTGCACGTCTAAGTAAAACCTTGTTAAACAATATATTAAGTTGCATCAAATTGTGCAAATAGAAAAGCTTAGATGAGAGGTGCCTAAACTTGATAAATAGAAACATTTGAAATATTTCTTAAGGAAAGGCATAACTTAGAAATGTCTTCTGGCCCACCAAGACTCCTTAGATCTTGCTATAATTCCACAAGGTACTATAAACAATTATGCTGGTGCTATAAGATAATCAACTGCAGGATAAATGCAAAGAAAATAAAGCAACAGAAAACCAGCGTATTTAATATCTAGAAAACCCATTCAAACACATTCTCAAAACACTATAATTCATCCTGGATATTATCTTTTTAAGGTCCTTCAGTAGTAGGCAAAAAGGTTGCAAATGCAAGGAAGAGGGATACTTTTTTATTTTCTTATTGTTGTGAACATATCTGACGAAGCTGTATGCATTTTTGATATATGTTACTTTTTGGAGATTTTTTTCAACATCGCTTTATACTCTTTTAGAAAAAGTATGTATCACACAATTGTAGGCATGCTTATGCTGACATTTGATTCACCATGTCCTGTCAAGTTTACTTTCTAATAAATACATTGGTTGGAACGAAATACTGCATAACTTCTAGTTTTCCATATACAGTAGGTAGATAGTTTATTTTTTGTCCATTCATTTGGGAATAAAATTTTAAATTCCTGGATGCTATGAACTAGAAAGTCATAAACATGAGTTAAAAATAAACTAATGTCTTCAGGTAGTTTCAAAGATAAAAGAGTCATAAGTAATACATTAATTAAGAATGTTTATAAAGCCAATGTATTATTCCCAATGAGTGTAAAAATGGAAATTGTTTTACATAAAAGCATACTTAAGTGAACCTGTCAAATTGTGTAAGGGAAATTACCTTAGCTGACATCATTGCTTTTTTCTTTATGTGGTGTAAAACTAAATTATCAGAAATTTGAAGATACAATGTCTAGGAAAGCTTGCAGCAAATAGGTGATGATTAACATTCTTCCGGCTCTTTGCCAACCCACCTCTTTGTGTGCCCTTTGAAACTGTAGCTTCAGTTTTTCCTGCATGTAACCTGCCATTTTTATGTGACAATCTATGTAATTACACCCGAGGTTTCTTCCCAGTTCTTCGGAAGTATGCTGAATTCTCCTCCAGCATAGAGCTGTGATTCTAGAGCTAGGCAGGTCTCTGGTCATATGTGTACAGAATGGGCTTGGCTGTGATTGTACACAGAGTTAGACAAAGTGTGTCGCATTCCCCTACACTTTAATTTTCATTTCACATAAAGAATATTTAGTATCTGTGAACTGTATCATTTGTTCCTTTGCCTGTCTGTAGTTATTATTCAAGAGCATACTGTTAGGCATATGGTGTTAGCCTACAATGTTGGGTTGAAAATATATTAACCATAATGCTATGACTTTAAGAAGTTAATTGCCTCATGGCCATAAGAGGAAGCTAGGAACGTAGCTTCTCTCTCTCTCTGAATTCACTGATCTCTACTATTACTGTTTTTGCTCTGCTGTTGGTTTACTACTGTTGTAAACCTGAACTGTGTATTGACCTCTGGACCGGTAAGAAGACTTTGTATTTTGGATTACTCCTTGGACTGTTGCTATTGTTTATGACCTGGACTGTTTATTTTTGACTGTGCATTTTTGTTTTTACACCACCTCAAAAGTAAAATACTTTTTGCTTTTACAACTCAGTGTACTCCTGTGTGTGACTCTTACTGCTCTCAGTACCCTTCCTTGTCTGTGCAACTCTTTGGTAGCACAAGGAGACCTCTGCACAACAAATTCCTCAACACATACAACTTTAGGAAACATTACAGGAGAAGATGATTTAAACTGTGTAATGACACTTAACATTTTGGAGGGCTATTTTTCTCCCATAGAAATGTTTAATGTTTGAAGTTTTTCTCTGCTTAGTTTCTGTTTCTCATCACTGTGCTATGTGGCTCAGATTTCCCCAGGACCACAAAGTTCGGGGAGCTGTCCAACAGGTCAGGACTAAGGTTAGAATAGCATGTGCGCTGTCCAGCTCAAGAGTTGTGAACTGGGCAGCTGAGAAGGGCCAGGTACAGCATTTGGTAAATAGGTTCTTAGTTAGTGCTTTTGCTGTTCTGTTTTCTTCTATATTGGTCCCTTATCCACGGTAGGTATTGGCTGATATTTTTTCCTCACAACGACAGGAAGAAACCCTATCTTACCAAAAAGAATTACGGAGATTTCTAATCTTGGCTTTGATTCAATCTACTTTTCTCTGAATTGGGGGCAGTACAAAGCAATGAAGCCTTATTTTCCAAAGGTCACTTGTCAAGGCTGAAATCTATATGTAACCAAACAAATGAAAGTACAAACCAATGAGACCAGAGTCGTGTCTGCATATTCACAAATATGTGAAAAAGCACAAATTTTAAATATTTCCACAATTTGTAATCATAACTGGATCACTGTAAAAAGGTTTGCAGAAGTGGTGATGGTAGTGGTACCTATTCCTCTAGCCTCTGGGTGGCTTACAAATTCCAAATACATAGATAAAACAATGAGAGATGAAATAAAACACACAGCCCAGACTATAAGCAGCCACAACAATAAAAGCACAAAATGTGGCCCCACAAACTCATTAACACCAGGCCTGGGAAAAGAGCTAGGTTTTCAGGACTTTCTAGAATCCTAGGAAAGGGGGTGTTGACAGTGTTTAATTGAGGAGAACTGGAGCACACTAACTTGTCCTGAATGTATTAGGTTGACAGAAACAATTAGAGTTAGTCAGTCCTTCAGATAATCAGGTTCTCTGCAGTTAAGGGCTTAGAAGTAAGAGTCATCACCTTGAATTATACCCAGAAGCAAATCATTGCAGCTTACATAGCAGCAGCAACACATGGGCATAATGAGAAAGTTACTGGTCTCACTGCTGCATTTTGAACCAGTTGTAGCTTCCAGATGGTCGTCAAGGGCAACTCAATGTATAGCTAGTTCATTGCAATAATCCTATCATGAGGTGACCAGGCCATGGGTGCTTGTCTGAAGAGCTTCCTGATTGAGTAAGGGCTGCAACTGCAATGCAATATGGACCTGTGCAAAGGCCCTAATGGCCAAAATTGATACCCACTCTTTGAGCCAGGAAGAGCCCCAAGTTGTGTACCAGTTGTGAAAGGGGAAGTGCAACCCCATCCAAGATAAACATGAACACTTCCTCTGAAACCCAGCAAGTTCCTTCAGTCACCTGGGTTGGGTGATCCTATCAGGCAAGTACCATAAGTGAACTGGAAGACAGCCAAAGAGTGATCTGTCCTTGGCTGTAGACTAATTGGTATCTCCTCCAATACCAAATCATACTGCAACTGCCCCAAGATAAAACAAGACCTAATGTGCAACCCTCAGCATGTGTTGGGCCCTCAATTATTTGGGAGAAATCTATGTTGCCATGGAGACCAGGGATTTTTGAGACATACCAGACTCAGTGTCATAAGGGGGGGCAATTGAAGTCCCCAAGGACTCCACCAACAACCCAGCAACATAATTTAACAGATACTACACAGCAAGGAATCCTAATTATTCCTAAAGACCCAACTTCAGCAAGAGGATCTCACTTCTGCTTATCTCAACAACTCACAGGTGACAATAGCTATCTTTTCCCCAAGATATCAGCTGATGTAAAACCTGAAACCAGCAGGGCATATTTCTGAGAGTCTTATCTGGGAGAGTAAAGCTATCATAGATTAACAATTGTTATGGATGTTGCCACCAGTATTAGAGACAATAAGTTTCAGTGCTAGTAATGATGGAGCATATCTAACTGATCACGTTCTCATAAATATCAGATTGAGCCATTGTAGGACAGAATACTGAGTGGCATGGACCTTCTGGTTGGATATACTGCAGCTATTTTTACATCTTTACAGACAAAACAGCAAAATGGATCGGCAATGGGAAAAAGTATGAACAATAAATAAACCTTTATGGTTCTTCAATGTAAAAAAGATACATTCAACTTGGATGTGTCAAAATATACAGGAACGATCGGAAGAACCATGCAATTAATTCTATGCACTAAAAAATGCTTGGGATTTGTAGTTTATCCACAGAAACACTCTATCAAGTGGCAAGGTACTTCAAGAATAATTTGTGAAATGAAACAGTCTTCTATTCAAAAAGGCAGGAAAAAAAGTCTCGCTGAGCATGTTCAAATGCTGTTTCAGATCCCAGCTGCCACAAAAGATTATGGGTGAAATTCATACTATATTTGGAAAATATTTGTTAGTTTCTAGTGCTTTTTAAAAATCCCAGTTAAAAGACAAAATGTTTTATGTAAGAATTCTACCAAGTTGTGTCTAGATGCTTATGATTTTTAAAGTAAATATATTCCTTTCTTTCTCCCAGCGGTAGCTGCTGACAATTCGCTCAGGTTATTATCTGATGTAGCCCAAGCTGTGAAAGGCTGCGGTACTATAACATGGATAGATTGCGGGTACGTAATACAATGCTTTTCATTTTCCCACCTACTGAAAACAGTTATGTCTGAAGTTTTGGTATTTTTATGTGAATTCTCCAGACTTACCCACTAGTCTTTGACAATTGTATTCAGCATCATGTGCATAGATGTCAAAAAATCTGTATTGTGTTTGCCAAAAACAATGAAGGTCACAGCACAAAAGTGTCTTGTATTAGAATGCCATGTCTACCATTTTGCCTTTATAGCCTCTTACACGATCCTACTCCTACCCCCGTGCCACAGATTACATTTACGTGTAGATTGTTGACATGGAAGAATGAGCCATTTTGAATCAGATTAAGTGGCTAATCAGATCTCTATGAGAAGAAATTCAGTGTAGCTTCAAGTTGCAATAAAGATTATTATCATCCATGTTCTATGTCTCAGACACTTTAACTAGTCTGAACATGAAGTTGTGGGATCAGGATTTACTGCTAAATGCTTGTCTGGGGAACTTCACTACCTTTTGTTATTAAATACTTACATGTAAGTGCTGACTGAGAAGTTTTAAGATTTTGGAGTGGGCCGTCATCAATAAGTGGAAATGTATTTCTATTTCTACTTAAAATCTTGTAAGACTGGTGATGGAAAACCAGTGCTTGGCAATTTCAGTAGAATGCTTAGATCAGCTTAATTAAGGCTCAATCCAGTTAAAGGAGAGGTCACTACTTTATATCACATGACAAGACTGAATCTGTCCAGAGAGAGTTGAACTTTCTCTGAAGAATCAGCTATACAGCTTGGATGTTCTTAAAACAGGAGTGCAATTTTGGGAGGTTGAAGCTGACATTTAGCCTTTGAATTGTGTGCTGGGGGTTACAGTGAAAATGTAATTTTCATTCAGATTCAATTTGATTTTTTTTACAATTCTTTTGTCACTCATTATAATTTGGGAACGACTTTTGGTTACATGCAAATCTTAAGAGGTCCAGGAGATTGAAGAAGAGGTCCTCACCCTAGTTCCTGCCAACCTAGCAGTTCAAAAGCACATAAATGCAAGTAGATAAATAGGTACCACTTTGATAGGAAGGTAACAGCGCTCTGTGGCATCATGCTGGCCACATGAATGCAGAAATGTCCAGACAACGCTGGCTCAATGGCTTTGAAACAGGGATGAGCACCACCACCCTGTAATTGGCAACGATTAGCAGAGTAATATCCTCCGGGACTCCTTTTTTTAACCTGGGGATTAAGATATATGACTATCTATGTGTCTTTCAGTCCCTTCAATCCATCCTTGGAAACTCTTAGTGAATCAATTGTTTCCCTAATCTCTGAATCTAGTAATGTAGCAATCAGAATTTTTGGGTGAGGGAGGGAGTTTCCAGTCTCTGAAAAGCTGTCTTTCCCCTAAAACATTCTCTCATGTTTCTAATTTTCAGTGCCACCTAATAACTATTCTGGTATCCCAGACAATGTTGTGCAGTTTAAATACTTTAAATATGTATTTAATTACTTATTTAAATACTTATTTAATTTAATAGTTGCTTTAGTTCTGCTAAGGCAGGGGTGTCAAACTCAATTTCATTGAGGGCCGCATCAGCATTGCGGTTGCCCTCAGGGGGCCGGGTGGGCGTGGCCTGGGTGGGCGTGGCTAAAGTGCATATGGCCTACTGGGTGGGCATGGCCAGCTCTACATGGTTCGCATCAAGGGTGCCTATGGGGGCCTGGGCAGGAGTGGGACAGATCTGAGGGTCTCTGGCAGGAAGAGGCTCTCTGGGCCAGGGCCAAGGCAGTGGGGGCCGTTCCCTCACTGTTTCCAGGATGGCTTCGCGGGCCACTTGAAACCACTTCACGGGCCGGATCTGGCCCCCAGGCCTTGTGTTTGACATGTCTGTGCTAAGGCCTTTTAACTTTTATGCCTGATGGTGCTTTTAATCTTGATATTTGTATTCTTTTGAGTTGATATTTGAGGTTTTTTAAATGCATTATTAGTCTCTGTGTTAAATTTTTGCTATGCACTACAGAAAATAATTTATTTTAAGAGAACATTAAATAAATTAAATAAAAATTAACCTTTGTCCAAGTGACATTAAATGGGAAGTATTTGGCGGGTTCTCTGTGATCCGTGCTCATTGCAGCATTTGATGGTTTGTGCCGCTAATCAAATGTCATTGCATGCCCTTCAGCAAAATCACTGTCTTATATTTCTACTTGTAACTTGAGAATAAAACCTTCAGAGGAAAAATGTAGCTGGATCTTGGAAACTACTAATATTCTTCCAAAATAAATTAAATGAATAGAGTTCTCGTTCTCTCGTTCTCTCTCTCTCTCTCTCTCTCTCTCTCTCTCTCTCTCTCTCTCTCTCTCTCTCTCTCTCTCTCTCTCTCTCTGTGTGTGTGTGTGTGTGTGTGTGTGTGTGTGTGTGTAAAATATAAAGAAATTTGCTAGAATTGGTGGTTTCCTATTGGAAGCAATTTCTCAGAAAAGCTCCATGCTCGAATGTATTCATTTTGTGTGCTTGCATAATTTCCCACAATGTGGAGTTCTTCATTTTGTCCAAGTTTATCAAGTCTGTTGCAGACTATAGATACCTCTGGATTGGCTCCCACCCACCCCTTGCAAAATTGCTTCAGAGAGATTTCTTCCATTGCAAGCTCACCCTGTAACTCCACGGTAGATTACATAGAAGTTTGGGGGAAGGGTATTTTTTGTGCAAGCTTGACTTGTTTGACAAATATTGACAAGAAGCAGTTTGCTTGACAGCTGTGTTCTCTGCCGCTCATAATTTTATTTTATTTTTTTGGTGTTTTCATATTATGGTATTGAAAAAGATTTCTGAAAGGGAGAAAAAGCCTGTTCTGGAATGTGGGTATTGGCAAGGCTGTCAGCCATGCTGTGCCGGGGCTTCTGCTTACTGCTCTTCCTGCAGCGATAACAGCTTTGCCTTTTATGGAATTGGCCATATTTTGTTTCTTACAGTTAATATTCTACTTCTGTCTGGAGAGGAAAGCAATATTGTGCCTGCTGCTATCAGATTTCATTATTCTGTTCCCTCACTGTTGATCCTAGCGTTCTTCAGTTCTTCAATATAACAATATCTATTGTTACATTTCTACTGCTTAGTTATTGTTACTAAATGACAGTAAGCACTAATTAATTTTGCTGGCGTTTCTCAGATTTTATTTTTACAAATTTCTCCTGCCATTTCACAAACTAGGACAATTCCTCTACCACTCCTTTCTTAAATCATTTAGTGTGGTCAGTGTTTAACTGACTAACGTGGGGCTGCTCAAATAGGTGGCAACACTTAACTGACTAATTAATCTGAAAAAAGTGAAGTTAGGCCTGGCCGGGGAAAAACTAAGAAAGCGGGTTATAAGCTATATTGGGAAGTTTTAAAAAAACCACCCTCAAACGATGGCACTGGTAAATCTTTTCAGTATTGCCAAAAGCTTACAGTGGGGTGGCCCTGAAGTTACTAGGAGCCTACTTCAATTCTGCAGACTCTTTAATGCATGACCAGCTACATGAATTTTATCCACACTGGCCACTTTTCCTTCATGGTTTCCTTCAGAATGTTTTCAAAATTCTGAAGAATGTAACAACAAAAGAACTGGGACGAAAAGGTTTGACAAACTGTACTCCAGTAATACAGATAGTCCTCGACTTACAACAGTTCATTTAGTGACTGTTCAAAGTTACAACGTCCCTGAAAAAAGTAACTTATGACCATTTCTCACAGTTATAACCATTGTAGCATCCCCATGGTCACGTCATTTACATTCGGTTGCTTGACAACTGGCTCACATTTATGATGGTTGCAGTGTCCTGGAGTCAAGTGATCCCCTTTTGCGACCTTCTGACAAGCAAAGTCAATGGGGAAACCAGATTCAGTTAACAACCGTGTTACTACCGTATTTTCCGGCGTATAAGATGACTTTTTAACCCATGAAAATCTTCTCAAAAGTTGGGGGGTCGTCTTATACGCCCAGTCGTCTTATACGCCCAGTCGTCTTATACGCCGGAAAAAAACATAAATCAATCGAGTGTCCCCATTCTTCCAAAGCAACTTCAAGCCTCCTTAGTTCAGTCCCCCCTCCAACGTGATTCTCCCTTCCCACCCCCAAGAGCCTCTAATCCCCTCCCCCTCCCCCTTGCAAACGCCAGACCCCAGGAGCGGCAGGAAGCCCCTCCCTCTCACCCAAGCGGCATCTGAGCATAAGCAGAGCGCGCCCTGCTACCCGCTATCTCTCCCGGCAGTCTGGACAGCGGTACTTGGCAGCCTGGCGCCCCTCTCGCTCGCAGACCACGCAGCGGCCCTCGCCAGCCGGCCTCGGCATGGCCGCCCCAAGCCCAGCTCTCCAGCACGTCTTCCAGGCCCGCCTGGCTGACCGCCTCCTGGGCGGGGCTTGGCTGCAGACACGCGGCTGCTCCGTCTGCAAATCCGCTCTCAAAGCCAGATTGCGCTCAGCTGTGCAGGCTGCCAAAAGGCAGGGACTTGGAGTTCCCGTGGTGGTTGCGGCTTCTGGCGTGCCGTTTGCAGAGTCTGGCCTGGAAGAGCGCGTCTTGTGAACGCAGCTCTTGCATTTATTCCAAAGGGTGGGTGGAAGGAAAAGCCCCTTTGGGCTTCAAAAGGGAGGCTTTGCACCATCTGCATCAGACGGGGCTGAATCAGGCTTGTGTTGGACACTTGGCAACTGGCATGTAAGTATTTTCCGGCATATAAGACGAAAAATCTGGAAAATCTTCCCAAAGGTTGGGGGTCGTCTTATACGCTGAGTCGTCTTATACGCCGGAAAATACGGTAATTTAGCAACTGCAGTGATTCGCTTAACAAATGTGGCAAAAAAAGTCATAAAATGGGTCAAAACTCACTTAACAAATTTGTCACTTAACAACATGAATTTTGGGCTCAGTTGTGGTCGTAAGTTGAGGACTACCTGTACTCCATTTTGGTGGGAAGGTAACAGTGTTCCATGCGCCTTGGTGTATAACTATGCTGGCCACATGACCATGGAAATGTCTTCAGACAACGTTGGCTCTCTCGGCTAAAAAACGGAGATGAGAACCACCCTCCTGTTCTAGTCGGACATGGCTAGAAAGGGGAAATTTTACCTTTACTCAAGTTATATATTTGCTGCAACACACACATGTTCAAGAAATAATAGAAGCAATATCCCAAAGATGCTTTTTCATGAGGCAACTGGATTTCCTTGTTTTTGAAGACATTTTGCTTCTCATCCAAAAAGCTTATTCAGCTCTGACTGGATGGTGGGGAATAAAAGGACTTATATTCCTTGCAGACAGCTGGTTATTTACATTCTTTTAGAGTCATTGAGGCAACCTGGAGATTTATCTGTCATCAGTGCAAATGGGTGTCGAGCCTTCTTGGAACTGGTGAAAGGACTGTATTGTAGACTGTCCAAAAGGTGGACTTTGATGAAGTTTATGAAATGATGCAGATCTGTACAATGGGGAAACAAAACAACCACTTCATAAACTCATGGCACAACATAGGAGAACAAACCCACCAGGACAAGAGTCAGCAGTCCATCTGCATTTATAAGACAAAAGGCACTCTTTTGAAGACAGCAAAGTCCACATTTTGGACAGAGAGGACCGGTGGTTTGAAAGTGGGGTCAAAGAGGCCATCTATGTCAAAACTGAACAGCCCTCTCTCAAAAGAGGGGGAGGGATCTGACATCATCTATCTCCAGTCTACAACACAGTCCTTTCAACAGTTCCAAGAAGGCTCCACACCCATTTGCACTACTCAGGTGACCTTGACGACACAGATAAACTACTTTCTCAAAGAATGCTAATGACCAGCTGTCTCCAAGGAGTATAAATCCTTCCATTCCTCGCCTTCCAGTCAGAGCTGAAGAAGCTTCTTTGATGAGAAGTGAAACATCTTCAAAGAAAAACAAGAAAGTCCAGTTGCCTCGTGAAAAAGCATCTTGGGACAAGTATCACTTGGATGACTGACAATCTCCATAGACGCAATAGTTATAAGTTGTTTTTCCTTCTTTCAATTTTCAACAAAAATATTTTATGGCAAATGCTAACTGCTATTTCTGTTAAAGCCTTTTTCCTGAATAAACAGTTGGAAAGTTAAAGCCTTGTCTTATTATGCCTGACCTGGAGAACAGGCAATGAGAAAGCACTGTAAATGTGACTGCTGAATCAATATTCAATGTCTTCTGTCACAAAGAGAATGAGGTTATCTCCTCTTGGAAGCTACATGATAAGCGCTTTCTGAAATGTTTTTTGCTTGACTTTGTATGAATAGATTTGTCCAGATTACATGAGATTTGAGAGATAAGAAACTGAGGTAGTGACTAATTTTATTTATTTACTTGTTTTACCAATGCCATCATAGGATATCCCTGAAAAAGATGCCAATTTTTCTGGAGTAGGGAATAGCATTATTTGTAAAACAATTCAGGTGATCCTCACTTAATGATCATCTTTGAAGTTATAATGCCACTCGAATGGTATTTATAACTGGACCTCATACTTACAATGGTTGCAGCAACCTCACAGTCACATGAGCACAATCCAGGCAACTGGCCCACAATTATGATGTCACAGCATCCCATGGTCATGTGATCGCCATTTGTCACCTTCACATTGTGACTCCATTGAGCAAAGTTAGGGAAGCCGCAGGAGGTCACAAATGACAACCACATGACATTGCGCTTAACAATAGCATTTAATTTGTGTAATTGAAAGTGCTGGAACTGCATATTGTATTTTATGTCCATGTTACTTAGTGATTAAAATTCCTGTCCCATTTACTGTTGATAAATGAGGACTACTTGTATCAAAAAATTTCTTTGAAAGCTATCTATATTTGATCAATTAATTATGTGCCATCAAGTCCATGCTATTCTTAGTGATCACATAAATAGATTTTCTCCATGATGATCCATTCCTGCCGTAGTCATTTACTTCTTCCAATGTTGCACTCGTCACCATTATTACTTAGTCCATTCATTTTAGAGTCCATTCATTTTCTAGTTTTCCTCTTCTTGTCTTTCTTTCCACCTTTTTCAGCATCATGCTGTTCTCTCGAGTGCTATGTCTTTCCATAATCTGCCCAACATCGGGTAATTTGAGGCTAATCATTTGTGATTCAAGTGAAAAGTCTAGGTTTGTTTTGTTTTCTTGGTAGACCACAATGTTCTTAGGAGTTTTCTCCAACACCAAATTTCAATAAAGGAGAATATTTTTAGCTCAGGGTTGAAATGAGAGGTCCTTGGTGCTCTTGGTTGATTTCATTACCCAAATTAGGTAACATCCTCAGTGCTAGGCTACCACTAATGATGTTACCTAGTTTGGATAATGAAAACATCTGCAAGAAAACAACCAAGCTTAGAGAGCACCAAGAATCCCTAACTTCAAGTGTGTCAATACCTTTTTATGTCCCACTTCTCCAATTTTCACTTCTATAAAGTCACAGGATACCATTGCCATTTTCGGATTACATGTCCCTTCCTTCCTTCCTTCCTTCCTTCCTTCCTTCCTTCCTTCCTTCCTTCCTTCCTTCCTTCCTTCCTTCCTTCCTTCCTTCCTTCCTTCCTTCCTTCCACCCTCCCCCTGTGTTCCAACCAGCCCCCGTCCTTCTGGATGTTACTAAGGACTTAGCTGTTGCCTCAGCACTGGGGTAGGACGAGATGAGGATGTTGAATCAGAAAAGTGTGATAGTAGCACCAGGTTTTTCTGTTTTTAATTTATCATTGGTGGTTTTACATTGTTATAAGCTACTCGGAGTTGATTTTAGAATGAGCAGCTATACGGAATGTTTTAAATAAAATAAGCCACACTCAACTAGCTAATACAATTGCACAACATACAAAAGGAAGTGTTCTATGAAGTCCATTAGGATTGAGCAGCTTATCAATTCAAATAAATAAATTAATATACATAAATAGTATCGAACATGAATCCTGGCAGTTTGTGATATTTCATTTTACTTGGGGATGGGGTTCTTCGGGGTCCAGCGGATGCCATAGCACTCAGCTGCTCAATTGCAAAGTATTGTCAGTAGCAGTATGCCTTTGATTGCCAGCTGTCAAAAGAAAAGGCTTCTGGGCTTTAAAAAAATTACAATGCCTGTGATCCTTTTGAAATTCTAATCAACTGAAAGTTGATTGGCAACTTTGAAAAATGGGCTGTTGGGCCAAATGCCTCCTTTATTCTGGTACTGTTTTTACAGGGTTTTTTTTGAAAGAGGACTATGGTGTCAATAAGCTAGAACAGGGGTCTCCAAACATGGCAACTTTATGGCTTGTCGACTTCAATTCTCAGAATTCCTCAGCCAGCATGGCTGGCTGAGGAATTCTAGGATTTTAAATCCACAAATCTTAAAGTTGCCAAGTTTGGAGACCCTTGGGCTAAAGTTATGGCCTATTTGTGAAGCTATCTTTCTATCCCTAAGGAAAGCAAAGACATTCACAAAAAATAAAATAAATAAATAAAATAAAATAAATCCAAACTAACCATTCGTGAGCTTGTTTGTACTGCCTAGAGAAATGTTTTGAATGTTATAGATGGCAGACGGTCCAGATTACAAAACCCCTATGCGTGCAAGACTTTTAATGTCAAGCGCCCAAGGGCACTTAGTGCTGGTTGAGCGATATGCTCTCATGCGTAAAAGAGAAGTCAGTGGCAGCGCAGCGAAGTGGGGCTCTTTTCAACAGGGGTGCCCTTCCTTCCTTTCCAGTAGGGAGAAATTAGAAGGGCTGTTTCTTCCTTTAGGTTTTGTGATTTGCTTTTGATTTCAAGAAGGCTTTTACACTCAGTAATGAACTTGATCTCTCTTTTTCTGATTCTGTTTTGTTTCATAGCAAGTTGTTGCCAGCACTTCTAGAAAAAGCAATAAAATATAAGCCTCATAAAGCATAACCAATGTCACTGGATGGTGATCTGCCTTTTCATCCCTTCCCAAATTTGAGATTTTGGGATTTTAGTTGGTGATACTGAAATAGCATGGCATTATTAAGTTCATTTGAGGTAAAACTACCTTTTTTCCTCCAGAGAAATGTCAAATAAACGCATGTTTAAAAGTGGCCAGATTTCTCCTTTTCCTTCTCCACAATGCCAGAGGGAGAATTTTGCATAATTAAGACAAAGTAGGTTCCGTTTAAAAAAAAAAGACCCACAACTGATGTGACAGATATGCTTTCATTTTATTGCGATTTCCTCATATTTTAATTAGAGAACTCTTGTCCAGGAATCTGATGTAGAATGATTAGCAGAACAGATGTTAGCATTTTAATAACTTCTAATGAGATTCAGCATATCTACTGTTTGTGGCTTGTCAATTTTGAGAGAGATGGGTATAGTTTGCTCAAAATAGACAAGATCTTATACAACAAATTAATATTATGAGCCAAAGGCTAAATATTAGGGCTGGCAATACAATTACTGTAATCATTGCAGTTCCATAAATTTTTATGTATTTTATGCTCTTTCTCTCTCCCTCTCTCTCTCTCTCTCTCTCTCTCTCTCTCTCTCTCTGTGTGTGTGTGTGTATCTATCTATCTATCTATCTATCTATCTATCTATCTATATCTATCTATCTATCTATCTATCTATCTATCTACATACACACACACAGTGCTTTTTTTCTAAAAAAAAAGGTGCTGGAAATCAGAGGCGCTGCCACTGGGAGCAATGCCGGTGTCTTGCTACAGAGTCGCTGCCCGTCCTTTGCATCCCCGCCCCTGTAGCTCGGAGCCATATACCGCAGGGATTCCCCTCCCCGCAGTTGCCACGCCGCAGCCCATGCTGAGCCCCCACCTGGAGCTGCTCTGAACCCCAACCCAGAGCTGTATTCTTCTTGGCAGTGGTCTCCAGTGCCAAACAGCTGATGGCCTCTGGCACCGGCACTCCTTCACTTACTGCCCCGTCACTTCCAAATGCAGTGAGTGAGTGAGCGAGCAAGTGGCGTTTGGAAGCGATGGGGCATTAAGTGAATGAGTGAATGAGCAAATGGCGTTTGGAAGCATTGGGGCAGTAAGTGAGTGTGTGAACGAGCAAATGGCATTTGGAAGCAACGGTGCAGTAAGTAAGTGAGTGAATGAGCAAATGGCGTTTGGAAGCGACGGGGCAGTAAGTGAGCGAGCGAGCAAGAGGCCTTTGAAAGAGACGGAGTGAGTGGGGGAGAGACTGAATGAGGTGCCTCTGAAAGAGACGGAGGAGTGAGTGAGCAAAGTGTGAGAGAGTGGGGGGGCTTTTGTGAGCGAAGGGTGAGAGAAAAAGGGAAAAGTGAGGGGGAGAAGGGAAAAAGAAAAGGCACTGACCTCTGACTTCCTCTGTTACAGGAGTAGAGGGAAGCATTAACATTGAACCTCAACTTTTTGCTTTTCTATAATATTATAAACTAGCCATTTCTATAACAATAAATGAATCTAACAAATGAAACCCAAAATACCCCCCCTTTTTTCATCAAGTTTTTGACACCTTGTTAACATTGGTGGTGCTTGAATATTGTCATGTCCTAAAAGTGGTATAATTTCTGAAAAGGTTGAAAAGCCCTGATGTAAATGCAGCCTAAATTGTTTATTGCCATCCTATTTGCAAATAATATCTTACTTACCTAGTTGAGATGGTGTAGTTGGGCAGCAGG
The DNA here is from genome assembly GCF_947247035.1 of Vipera ursinii. Taxonomy (NCBI): domain Eukaryota; kingdom Metazoa; phylum Chordata; class Lepidosauria; order Squamata; family Viperidae; genus Vipera; species Vipera ursinii. The sequence goes on from NC_139512.1 coordinate 129,164,060, forward strand.
GAGGGGTGCAAAGTTCCTGCCTTCTCTGCAGACAACTTGCCTGTGCAACGTTTGCCGGCCGGGTCTTTTGGCACGCTCAGCAGCAATTCCTATTGGCTTTCGAAAGCCAATAGGCCAGGCGTAGGCAACCTTGGCTCTTTTATGACTCGTGGACTTCAACTACCAGAAGATGTTACATAACATAACATCAACTGGAAGATTTTAAACTGTCCTTCTTTTCTTTCCTTCCCAAAAATTGTGTTAATGAGTCCTCTCTAAACTCTGCTGATCAGCTTGTCCTGGATTGTTTTGCCGCAAAACGGAACGGTTTGCAAGTTGCAGTTGAGACAGGTCATTTCATTTTAGATATATCATATAATTGAAGATTGTAATTAGTTGCATGTGCACATTCAGCAAGTGTGATGTATTTGTGCTGGCATTTCTAGGCCTCTTTCCAACCACATCCAGAAAAATTTGTAACAAACATTGGAATTCTCAAGGCCATGTTTTGTATTTCCCAGCAATCTGTTACTGGGAGGAAAAAGCAATCCCTGCTGCGTTACTGATCCCAGAGAAGCATTTGCATGTATGCAGGTATCCTTAGGGTGCCATAGTTATGGATGAGAAATATTGGTTGCAAAGTTGGCATTTCTGGATGTAAAACAGATATTTTGGACTTACCGTATTTTCTGGCGTATAAGACGACTGGGCGTATAAGACGACCCCCTACATTTACTGTTAAATTATAGGGTTTGGGCTATACTCACCGTATAAGACTACCCCTCTTCCAACGCACACCAAATAAAAATTAAAAAACATCAGATTTGATTTTAATATGGTAATTTTAATTCAAATGCTTATGACATGCAGGTACTTAGTAGGAAAACTGTCACTTATAAACATAAGGCTGTTTGTCATCAAACATGTAAACAAAACAGTGCAAGTGGATTAAACATAATAATAATAATAATAATAATAATAATAATAATAATAATAATAATGAGGAGGAGGAGGAGGAGGAGGAGGAGGAGGAGGAGGAGGAGGAGGAGGAGGAGGAAGGGACCTTGGAGGTCATTTAGCCCAACCCCCTGCTAAGGCAGGAAACCCTATACAATTTCAGACAAATGGCTGTCCAGTCTCTTCTTAAAAACTTCCAGTGTTGGAGCATTCACCACTTCTGGAGGCAGGTTGTTCCACTGGTTAATTGTTCTAACTGTCAGGAAGTTTCTCCTTAGTTCTAGGTTGCTTCTCTCCATGACTAGTTTCCATCCGTTGCTTCTTGTCCTGCTTTCAGGTGCTTTGGAGAATAGCTTGGCTCCCTCTTCTTTGTGGCAGCCCCTGAGATATTGGATCACTGCTATCATGTCACCCCTCACCCTTCTCTTCGTTAAACTACACATACCCAATTCCAGCAACCGTTTCCTATTTTCCTAATTCACTTTTTCACTTTTCCTAATTCACTCTAAAGCTTTCCCTGCGCAGAGCCTTAAGTAACACAAGCTGCCTGCAATTAGTGCATGTTCTCATCCCACCAGGCTCAAGGTTGAGTCAGCCTTCCATCTTTCCGAGGTAGGTAAAATGAGGACTCAGATTGTTGGGAGCAATAAGCTGACTTTGTAATAATGCTGCTGGGGGGGGGGGTGAAAGCTCTAATAGGCAGGCATATACATAGAATGAAGGCTATTGCTAAGCACATTGATTTGTGCTTTAAATTGTAAGCCGCCCTGAGTCTTTGGAGAAGGGTGGGATATAAATGGGATTAAAAAAAAAGACCAAATGGGAGATCCGCTCCAGGTTTTCCAGCCAGCCCGCCCAGTTCCTGAGTCAAATGTGTCCTTAGAGCTAAGTTGCTGCTCTGCTACGCATTCCCCACCTGCCTTTCAAATTGCTCTTGCATTCCCCACCTGCCTACAGCTGCTCTTCAACTTTAGAAGGAAAGAACCCCAGACCCCAGCCTGTAAAAAATCACAGACTGCAGCTTCTACTCCAATTGGTCCCGCTTTCCCTGCGCAGACTAAATGGAAGATCCGCTCCAGGTTTTCCAGCCAGCCCTGTCCCTAAATTTTCAGCACCCGGAGTATAAGACGACCCCTGACTTTTGAGAAGATTTTCATGGGTTAAAAAGTAGTCTTATACGCCGGAATCTACGGTATTTTTGTTTCTTTGCATGTTTGATATTTTTAAAAAGGCATATGCTACTGACTACGCTTATTCACATATGTAACATCTTTTGCTAGGATACATGACCACTGCTTGTCCAGAATGTGAAAAGTGAAAGATTGTGACTAAACAAAATTTTAATGTACAGATAATACCATGAGAAATTATTTTAGCCTTTTAAATAAATGTTGTTATTGATGTTAAGCTCACCATGGAAAACATCATATATTGTTATGTATATACTAGGATAATTATTTAAAGACTGAAGTGCAACATAACCAGATTCTAAATAATCTATTTTTCAAAACACACAACAGTCCAAACAGTAAAAGTAAAGTCCAAATTAAGAATATTTCATTCTTAAGAATTGTTTAATTTAAAGTGGTTTAGTTGTAATAGAGTATGTACAAAAGATACTACGGTATTTTTTTTCTAGCATCAGCTAAATTAGACGTTGAGAAAAAATGTTTCTCATTTCTTTCCTGTTACCTTTATTGATTTCATTGCAGAGATGTTAACATAGGAAATAGATTATTTTGTTATCTAATTTTACCTTCCAAAAGACAGAAGCAGATGAAAAATGTGAGGTTCTTTCCTGTTGGCTTTTTTGAATTAGCTGTTTTAGATTCTAAAAGTTTAGTTCCTAAAGAAGTAACCTTGTAAATAATTTTAATGTCCTCCTCTAGTGCAGGGTAGGCAACCTTGGTTCTTTTATGACTCAAAGACTTCAACTTCCAGAATTCCTGAGCCAACATGGCTCAGCTTGGAAACCTCTCTCTTTCCCCTCAGTGTGGCTGGCTCAGGATTTCTGGGAGTTGAAGTCCACGAGTCATAAAAAAGAGCCAAGATTGCCTACCACTGCAATAGGCTTTCGAAAACCAATAGAGGGAGCTTTATATATATATAATTAACGACTACAATGACCCAGATGTTGTTTGTAATTATTGAAAGGGTTCCTTGTATAGTATACTGATTAGCAAACAGTTAGCAAAAATCCATAAAACCAAGCAAGGAAATCTGTTAAATCCACTTTAATCAATCTGTTCCTATCTTCAGTTGGACTTCTTTCCAATTTATGGAAAGTTTTTATTTCTTATGCTTTGTTATTATTGTAATGTTTTTGTTTTGGGAAACATGTTTTAGTGAGACTTCTATTATAATGAAGGTTTTATGTAAAACAGGGGTGTCAAACTCAATTTCATTGAGGGCCACATCAGCATTGCAGTTGCCCTCAAGGGGCCGGGTGGGTATGGCCAGGGTGGGCGTGGCCTACTGGGTGGGCGTGGCTAGAGTGCATATGGCCTACTGGGTGGGCATGGCCAGCTCTACATTGTTCGCATCAAGGGTCCCTATGGGGGCCTGGGCAGGAGTGGGACAGATCTGAGGGTCTTTGGCAGAAGGAGGGTCTCTGGGCCAGGGCCAAGGCAGTGGAGGCCATTCCCTCACTGTTTCCAGGATGGCTTCGCGGGCCACATGAAACCACTTCGCGGGCCGGATCTGGCCCCCGGGCTTTGTGTTTGACATGTCTGATGTAAAAGATATTCTACAAACCAGCTGAAAAGTTATTAAACCATGCTATTACAATGCATGTTTTGCTTTCCAGCCATTGAAGATGGTAAAGGTTTTATCTAAATGAATGTGTGTTCATTATTCAAGTAGTCCTCAACTTAAAACCCTACTTGAGTCTGGAGTTATGACAGCCATTAAGCAGGTCACCACATGACCATACCCAATTTTATGGCCTTATTTTGCAGTGAACGTTAAATGAATGCCAAGATCTTTAAGTGAACCTGTTTTCACCAATGACTAGAAACCAGAATTAAATGCCCAAAACAGGGAAAAAAACCCACCAAAAATTGCAGTGGCATGATTGTTGGACTCTGCTAATGGTTATAAATGAGAGTCAGTTGCCATGTGCTCAGAATGCAATCATGTGAGTGCAGGAGTGGGTGTAGCTATTGGAACTTTGAAAATGGGTCATGATGTAGGAGATGACCAGGCTGTGCCTGAGGGAGGGTTCAAATGCATCATCAGTTTCGAGTCCCTTTCATGCCCACAAAAGATCCAAGTCCAGCCCTCCTTGAATCTTGTTGACTGTTATTTACTGCCAATTTGCCTAGACTGTTAGTAGTTCAGATTCTTCTTTAGAGGTAGCACAGAGTAAACTTGTACTCATTTGAACAACCCTGGTTCCTGACTTCTTCCGTCTGACATATAAGTAGCTTTGGGGTGGTCCTTTATAACTCTGAATGGTTGCTAAGCTAGTACTACTTGTTTAAGTTGAATTAATAAAATAAATATGGTCTTAATATTTTTTTAAAAAATTCCTTATAACAGAAGAGCCATGTTAGTTTATGGTGGTAAACTAAGTGGTAGCAGCTTTTCTGACTAACAAAGTTTATTAAAAGACAAATGCCTTTTAAAAGAACTACCAAGCTACTCTCTATAGAAACACATCTGGTTTCTGAAGTCTGTTTTTCTTTGCATTTTGTATAGAACATTTACCTGTCCTTCTGAAAGTTTCTAGGGTCAAGTTTGCTGACAGAAAAAAGTACATTCTTTTTAGCTCCACCAGGACAGTTAGATAGCAAAACACATTATTAAATCATTTCACCAAACCAGGCAAAACACATAACAATAAAATGTAACTGATTTGATTTCCCCAACCAGGGCAGAGATAATGCTGCAGTTGGGAAGCTGTTGTATTTCCCTTCAATAAATATAGATGGTAAAGCATTTGAACTTAGTCTCAGAGAAGGCTATATGATGATACCCCCATGCTTTTTTTATGGGTGTCTTAACTACAGCCCTTGGATTTCCTGCATGTCTTACATATAAATACTAATGATGCCCAGCCATTCTGAGCTTCAAAGCCCATAAAATTTCAGCCAGACGCTGATGTCTGTGAATTATAATTAAGCCACTTTCAGATTCATACAAAATTGAACTGGTAAGTCGTAACTTGTGCTAGTTATGGATAGGACCAATTTTAAAAAGTGGAAAAGTATTTGCTCCTCTTTGTGATACTTATTTGAAACTGTGGAAGACATGGTTTAGGACCAACAAGGAGATCAGTGATTTTTTAAAAAATCAAGACTCTGCAGAAAAAGAGTCTTCCCCCAAAGCATTGCTTAGTTAAGGAAATGATTGCGTCGTAATGTCAAAAAAGATTATAATTCATGAGGAAGAATACTTAAACTCAATCTGATAATGTAGAATGGATCAAAATCTTTTAACAATGGATGCATTGAAGGATATTTATGAACAGTGGACTCTGAAGTTAGTTTTAAAGATCCCTGCTATAATTGATAGACTAAACGATGTTATTGAAGAGAAACAAGTTTTGCTGGACAAGACTGAAGTTGATTCAAATGTGCACTTAAAAATGACAGGCTAGAACAGGCATATCAAACTAGCGACATCACGTGACGTCGCGTGATGTATCACGACTTTTTCCCCATTGCCGGCAATGGGGTGGGTGCGATTTCGGAGTGATGCATCCGGCCCAAGGGCTGGCAGTTTGACATGCCTGAGCTAGGAGAATGATATAGAAAAAGATAAAATATTGAATATTCAGATGAAATGGACTGATGATTTGTTAACTAAAAAGGACATATGGATAATAATAGACCTGAAGAGTGTCTTGGATAACATTTCTGTCTTGGATGTTATCAGCAATTTTGTGAGAGGAGATAAAAAAAATGGAAAGAAACCAACTGTTGGGATGCTATTTGAAGGAACTAAATATCAAAATTGTTGGAAGTAAGGGCAAGGAATATAAGATTGATTTATTTGACTAAGGTTAAAATAGATAAATTACTATTTCTGGAAATTTTTAAAGGATTTTTCTGACAAGAATTAGATAATGATGTATTAAGGTTTTGTTTATACCTAAGAGTTATAGGGGAAAGAGTTTATTTGCTATATTTTAAATATATTTGATTAAGGTTAAAACCTTAATATAATCTTTAATGAACTTTTAACTGAATAGATTTGAATGATGAGGTTGAATGATTTATGTAATGATAGTTATGAGATGTAAATTTAAAAGGAATAAATTCATCTGGTTTTATAATAGATAGGTTGTTATTTTTGGTAACCGTTAATGGACTTTTTCTAATTAGGATGGGTGATGAGGTTTTAAAGACATGTTTACAGAGAATGAGGTAAGATACCACAGGAAGAGATTATTGGTTGTATTTTAAGAGATAGTGGTAAGCTGTTAAAGTTGTTTGCTGGAACAAAGGGTAAGTTATTTCTTTTTTAAAAAAAATTCTTTTCTTTTTGCACTTTTTCTTTTGTGTATTCTGCTTTTTATCTATACAATGTAATCTTTATTAAAATTATTATTTAAAACACTTGGATTCTATTATCTCTTTTGTTATACATATGGGGCTTCCAGCAAACTTGCTAATAGTCAGAGGTTATGGGAGTTATAATCTAAAATACTCAGAGACATAGATTCTGCAAATCTACGGTTACGAGTTGCACTATTTAACTAGTTAAGTACTGAAATATTATATAGAAGTAAATAATAAGAGGGGGAAACATCTTCTTGCTTTGTTTCATAAATTGTACTAGGTATAGAGAATATCTTAAATATTTTGTGTGTTAATATTTAGAGCTTTATTAAAGATTCATTTTTTCTCCCTGCAATTTGTTTTTACATGCATGTAAAGTTGTACTTCTTTATTTTTAAATATTCACATTGTTGATCTCTTTACCTTAAACACTATAATAATGCTGATAATGATGATGATGATGATGATGATGATGATGATGATGGAAGGTACCTTGGAAGTCATCTAGTGCAACCCCTTGCTCAGGCAGGAAACCCTATACCATTTCGGACAAATCACTGAAAGTGATGGTATACATCATAAGTATGTATTTTTTTTAATTTTAACATGCTAGAATCTGCAGTAGGAAAGTTGAGATTTCCTTACATTATTGTAGGAGAAGAAGAAGCAGAGCCTGGGAGTGAAATTCAGGGAGTATTCAGTCTGGAGTCATTCCATTCACACAAGCAATCCAAGTCCAGTCCCCTTTGAATTCCATTCATTCTTATCGAGCACCAATTTACTACATTGTTAGTTGATTAACAATGTGTATAGGCTTGAGCAATAAATCTTCTGAACTAGAATTTAATGTGTGATCCTGATTCCTTACATCTGACAATTAGTCTGAAATAACTAAAAATATTAATCTAAAATTGGGCAGCATGTTTTTTCTGAAAAGACATCCATCTTCAAAAAGAGATGGCTACTTACAGTCATACAAGTGTGGTATTGGAATGTGCCATTGTTTCTAATCTCCTTATCAGGGTAGGAATCCAAATAAAAGTAGTCCAGATACATTGTTGAATAGCCTTCATTTGAACAACTCCTTAAAGGACCCCCTACTAGCTGTCTGGGGATAATTGGTTTCAGGGTCATATAGGTAATCCTTGCTTACAAACTACCTTAATTACTAATTATTCAAGTTTATGATGCTGAAAATTTTTTGTGACCAGTCCTCAAATTTACTATTGTTGTAGCATCCCTTGATCATATGATCGCCATTTTGATCTTCACAGCTAGCTTTTGACATGCAGAATTTTTTGCAGAATGCGGAAGTAAAATCGCAAATCGCAGTTACATGATGTCTCACTTAATGACCCTGGGGATTTCACTTAACAACTGAATGGAAAGCCCATCACAGTCACATGATTTTCTACTTAGTGGCTTCAGTAATTAGCAATGGATTTGCCAGTCTCAGTTGTACTCATTAGTGAGGACTATCTGTATTGCTTCAATTCTGATAAACCACAAACTAATAGTAAACCACTAGTTTATAAAATGAGATCAGTCATGTGGGTGTCCTGCTTACAATCATAATACATTATTAGAAAAGGAATGTTTTAACAATGAAAGGACACATAAGTCAGACGGGTTAAACTAGAAGACCTCCAAGATCACTTCCAATTCTGTATTCTGTATTCCGGGTAGGCCCTTTTATAGTTGTAAGTTGAGGATTCCTGTAGACTTACATTCAGTTTGTATTTGTATTCTGTTCAATATTTCACCAGTATGATTACCACCCAATACTAGTACCTAGTCGGGCATTATGCATTTTATACTTTTTATTTTTGTTGTTGTTTTCTGTATGAAGGATTTTATACATGTCTCTCTTAAATTCCGCTTTGTGACTTTCATCCTATTTAATTTATCAAGGTCACCTCACCAAAACTGGCAGGGAAATCTATTGCATATAAATAGGCGGCAAATCTTACAATCACTCACACTAATGATGTTACCTAGTTGGATAATGAAATATCTGTAAGCAAACAGAGAACACCAAGAACTCCATAGTTCACTCCTTAGTTGGAACTGTCAAAATCATTTTGAGTTTTATTTCTTGTAGAGTATTAGCCAATTTTACCTAATTTTATGTCATCCGCAAAACAATCCACCACCTCTTCATTCAAAGCATCAATGAAAATATTACAGTAGAAATCCCAAGGCTGATACTGCACCCGTTTGACACCTTTGTCCAATTTGTTGGGCAGCCATTGCTGAGCACTTTAAGAATAGTTTTCCAGCCATAATGGATCTAATTATCAGGTTATTCAGCTCACAGCTAGGTTGTTAAGCAGTGTGTGATGAGGTACAAAGACTTCGCTGAAATCAAGTTAGATCATGGCTATTGCACTTCACAATCTATTAAAAAAATGAGATATAATTGGTCTGGCAAGGTTTGTTCTTAACAAATTTATTCTGCTATCTAGTAATTACCTCATTTTTTTTCCTCAAGATGCTTAGAGAATGATCTTGTGATCTGCTCTAGAAAATTCCAAAGTATTACTATCAGACTGAAAGGTTTATTGTTTGATGAAACTTCTGCTTCTCCTTTTCTGTTTTTCAGTCATGTGGCATTTCATCCTGTCTTCAAGATCTGTCAGAAGTGTAAGGGTTCAGACAGTAAAGCCCTGTTAATAGCATCCCTCATTAACCTTGGCTCATTCTGACCTTTTGCTTTCCTGACATTAGCTCTGTAATTCTGGATTATATGTCTAGTCTTCCATTGTAGCTTCCTGCTCTTTTTTCAGCCTTGAAACTTGGAGAACTTTAATTCTCAAAAAAGAACTGACTATTTTAAATTGTTTCAGTCTTGAAGTACAGTAAACATTCTTTACTTGCCATGGCCTTTTTGAGTTTCTGCAATGTACTCTCAATTGCTTACTATGCTCACCGAAGTACATTTGCCTGGCATGTTACTTTATAATTTATTACCTTTTTATTTAAGCCAGAATTCAGTGTTCGAATTTACTAGGGTTCGTAATGAAGGTTTTAATACTGAATTTGTAGATGAAAAAAGCAGGATTTAAAAAAAAAATAATTCAAAAGTTTACACCGAGAGATGTGTTAGTCTAATGGTATGAGCACAGAGAAGGCGGTTTATGATTATTTTCTCAACAGAATTATCTGAGGGGCAATATTGAGTATAATTTTAATTAAAAAAAGAAGTATTCCAGTTGTTTGTTCCTACCCTGCCTCCATTCATTTATCTGTCTGAAAATAAAGTACAAATATCTCTTATTAAAGTTAGTAGAGTTCAATATAGTGAGGTATTTAGATTCAGGTTTTTAAATTCTGCTTTTATTATTTTTATAAATAACTCAATATGGCGAATGTATCTAGTATTCCTTCCTCCTCCTCTAATGCCTCCACAACAACAACCCTGTGAGATGGACTGAGCTGAGAGAAAATAACTGTCCAAAGTTACCCAGCTGGTGTTTGTGTCTAAGGCAGAACTAGAACTCAATCTCCTGGTTTCAAGCCTGGTGCTCTAACCACTAGACCAAACTGTTATTTGATTTCAGTGAGAAATTTCACCACACCTGCTCTTCATTTGCTCTTATTTCTGAAATACAGAAATGCAAGATAATACCATTCCATAAATATATGAAACTGGGAAAGTCAAGAAATGTTGCAAAGTAAAATGTAGTTATTTCTTTTTTGTGTACTTAGACTTTACTATAGATTAAGCAAAAAAGAAAAAATCACATCTTCATAGTTTTTCTTGTTTATCTTCCTTGTCCTCTCACCTGTATAATCTTTTGTCTGTCAACATTTCTTCGTCAAATGATTTTTGCATGTGTTTCGTATCATCACATTGAGATACAAAGCTTGGTAGCATGGAGATGACTCATGGATTTGAGACTGTTTCTCCCCCCCCCTTCCTATTCCTCATGGAATCTTTTTATTTACTGGTTGGGTCTTGTGTTAAAAAGCAGGTCTAGATTTTATCGACATGTGTAAGAGCAGAAGCTGGTAAATGAGACTCCACAATTTTCAGGTCAATGTCTCCAGCTTTCAAGACTGAGAAAAGAACAGCGAGAGGTCCATTGACTCAAAAGAGTGGGAGGAAAAGGTCTAAACTCTGTGGTTTTCTTTCCTACACACATATGCATGCAGACACACACACACACACACAGAGAGAGAGAGAGAGAGAGAGAGAGAGTATTTATGTCTTCTACAGAAGACAGATCATACATATGACTTATATTTGTCTGCGGTAAAAGCAACTGATCTAGCAGTATCAAACTGCATGGTTTCTGCTGCTTCTGAATTTAAGTTTCTGAATACTTTATTGCCAAGCCTTGCAAGCTGTCCTGGCAGCTCCTGGGTGTCATTCTCATCCCTTCTCTCTCATTCTCTCTCTCTCTCTCTCTCTCTCTCTCTCTCTCTCTCTCTCTCTCTCTCTCTCTCTCTCTCTCTCCCTCTCCCTCTCCCTCTCCCTCTCCCTCTCCCTCTCCCTCTCCCTCTCCCTCTCTCTCTCTCTCTCTCTCTCTCTCACACACACACACACACACACACACACACACACACCTTCAAATTAAGGTTGTCTCGGGAGATTGCAACAGTTCTGGAATAATTTGCCTATAAGTTTCCATATAAATTTGATTTATTACCATTTCCATTAGTGGCAGCTGCCATTGTACAATTAGGAAGCAATCATAAGCATACCAAAGGCGTCTCTGCAGCTAGAGCAGGAACTGATATATTTTTAATGTGGCTAGCACAATTCTGTGGCTTCTGTTTTATACATGTCCTGCAATTACAGGGGTATTAAGAATGTAGAAGATAATCATGTCAGTCTTTTCAAAGAACTTGTTCTGGCAGATTATTTTAAGTTTAAGAGAAAAAAGTTTAATGGTCTCTTACTTAAGGCAATAGTCTCTAAATGTATTTCCAAGCAACATAGAACCATCCTCTGCTAGCTTATTAAACAGGTATTGAACTGTAGGAAAGGGTTGTGCTTGAAGGAGCTGTATAGCATGCTTGTACTCTCTTTTGCAGAGCCAAATGAATGGGTTTAATCAACAAAACACTGCTACTTAAATTCCCGGTGAAATTGCCCGTTTACTGGATAGTGGAATAATGAAAGCTGAGTTAATTGCTGTTGATCTCCTCCTCCTCCTCCTCCTCCTCCTCCTCCTCCTCCTCCTCCTCCTCCTCCTCCTCCTCCTCCTTCTCCTCCTCCTCCTCCTCCTTCTCCTCCTCCTAACAATTGCAACAAAGGCTTGGTGTGATGCTGCTTCAAGGACTTCCTAAGGCTTTCTGGGCATGCTCCAGAAGCACCTTCTTCCAGGATAAGAAGCAAAGCACTTCCAGATATGTGAAAAGCTTGAGAAGTCCTCAAAATAGCTACAGTATGTTGAATCTTGATGTAGCTGCTTCATGGTTTCAAGTGGGGAGGAAGGGCCTTCTCAGATAATTTCTATAGTATCATAGTTACAGCCTCAAGAATACAGAATGAGAGTTTCAAGCCCCACACACCTGGGCATAACCAAGGACACAAGAACTGCACTAACTTCAATCAGGGATCTTTAATAACTTAAATATACAGGTAATCCTTGATTTATAACTGGTCACTTAGTGACCAACACTCAAAAAAGGAACTTACTACCTGGATTTGAAGTTATGACGTCCATCTCCACTACCCTCTACTGTCACATGGCTGCATTTTGGGTATTGGACAACTGGCCCACATTTTTGGCTGTGTGCAACATCCTGCAATTATTTGACTGCTATTTAGAGTGGTTTTCCTGAAAACTGGGTTTGCAAACTGTGGGTTTGCTTAAGGACTCTGGTATTTGCTTAGCAACCACCATGTTCACTTAACAATCCACATGAAAATGATCATAACACTGAGCACAGTCACATGATCTGCTCTACAACTATCACGACTTATGACTGAAATTGTGTGTTCAATTACGGTTGTACGTTGAGGACTACCTGTAGAAACATTTGGTAATTACAAAGAGAATTGCTTAACCTCATTTGTAGTAGGGTTCTCTGAATAATACTTGGATTTCCTTCCATTTTGTTGGACTGAGTTGCCCTTTATAAGATGAGCTGCAACAGTGTTTACTTCTGATGATGTTACCTAGTTGGGTAATGAAACGTCTGCAAAAAGAAACAACCAAACTGAGAGGGGGGAAAAATGGCATGTGATTATGTCTCCTCTGCCTTCCATTATTTTCCCAGTCTCTCACAATCTTTCACATCCAGCTTCTTTGGCATTTTCTTTCCACCTGTGGCCTTGGCTTGAAAAATGCTTTTTCTTGGGAATCTTGTAGTATTTTTGTTATATTAGTAGTGGGGAGACTCTGAGAACTGGGTCCTTTCCTACTTAGCTGCTGTGGCATTAAAAGCAGTGATGGAATCCTTTTGGTTTACCTAGCTAGAGCACTTGTATAATTTTCCTTCCTTACACTGAATTCTTGGAATCAGAAACCCCTCAGGGATTTCATTCACTCCCTTGCTATTTTTGAAAAACCCCTGCAAGATGTACGTGGATCCCAAGACATTTGTATGAATAAAGATGAAGTTGAGTCTGGTGATTTGCTTTTAAAGCATGTCAGCTGCTTTTTTTAAAAAAAGTTAAATACCATAATATATTTTTTTCTTAAAAAGGACATCGAATCTGACAGGCATCAAAGGTATGTGTCTGTGCTTTTATTTACCCTGCCTTTTAAAAGTACTGTTTATAGCCCTAAGAATGAATGGAGACCACCTCCCAGTTTTCTCTATACACGCTGATGTCTACCTGGAAAAGAAAGGAAGAAAGAAGTAGAATCCACATCATTTCAGTCAGTTACTTGACCTCATTTTCAGACCTGCACTGCTTTGATGTCTCTGTTAACCCTTTCTGAAAGCTACCTGCATTTTTCTAGTGCAACTAAGCAGAAAAGTGGTATTTGGAAGGAAAGAGTTTTTATAGACTGTAAAGGGCCACCTCCTCGCTCCTGTATGGATGTTCTCCTCTAGCCAAAAAGCTTTCATAGTCTTCCTCATCCTCTCCATAGTATGAGAGAGAGGAGCTTGTTGTGAAGCTGAAGCTGGCTGAAATCCAAAAGCATTCTCAGAGCAGAGAACAGAATGTCGGCTTGTATTTCATTGTGATTCAAAATAAAGGGGGGGGGCACTCACCAGATATTCCCTGGACGAGAAGCTTGGTAAGATAGCTTCTTTTTCTAGCATTGCAGTAAAATTAATAAAAGAATACCAAAAGAATTGTTGTTTATGGTGTTTCTTCCCTTTCATTTCAGCCTCACTTTTTTGTCCAGCTAAAATACTCTCCCAGTGGACCTGGGGATGGAACATTTATGAAATGAGAAGATAAATACCATAGTGTGTAGTTTCTTCTTTTCCCTCTGTCAAATACAGTCCTCTCTTAGTCCTTGATACTTTGGTTTTTAAATCTTTACCTGTGGCAGTACATTTGCTGCAAGTTCATTCAGGGTCTAAGCAACAGCACATCATTGTCTGAATACAAAAGTACATGTACATTCATGTCTCACAAACACCTCTAACATCATCACAAACATTTCTCACACAGGTAGTCCTCACGTTATGATGGCAACATTGTGACCGGAATTTCTGTAACTAAGCAATGACAAAGTGTCGTGAAGTGTGATTATATCGCTTAGCGATGGCAATCTCTACTGTCCCATTTGCCATAATTAACTGAATCATAACAGTTGTCAGGCAAGGGCCTCCTTGTTACTTCCCACCAGCTTCCCACATCCAAAGTCAGTGGGGAAGCTGGCAGGAAATTGCAAGTCTCAAGTGGTTAGTAAGCAGGCTGGCAAGCAGGTAAGTGGGCTACTGCTTGATGGGGGAGAGTGTGAGTGGTAGCTGAAGCTGCACAGTGCAACTGCAGCTTGCCTTGGGTGGTTGCTTCCAGATGAGTGAGTGAGTGAATGGTACAAGAGAGATTTGGGGAGGCTAAGGAAGGGTGCACAAAGGTGTATAAGGGTACACATGTGGGAGAGACTACCCTCGATGATTGCAACCTCCTCTCCCTCTGGCTTCTGCATTGATTTTCTGGGGAAACTGCCAGGGAAGTTATAAATGGCAATCATAGTGACCCCAGAGTGCTGTAACTGAGCGTAACTGCAAGCAGGGTCCCAAGAGCCCAGATGGTGATCATGTGCTGAGACAAACAGAACTCCGAGGACTGATTGTAACTACATTTGTTCAGAACTGCTGTAATTTCAAATGGTCCCTGAATGAATGGTCATAATTTAAGGATTACCCCATACCTTATATCTGTAAATATATCAAGCTTCACACATTTCATCTTCACATCAAACCATTCACTAACATTTATTCTTACACTTGCGTTACTGTCATCATATATTGCTGTTATTACATTTGGCAGCCAGCTTTCAATGCAATGCTTGCAGAAAATATTCCATGTTCTCTAAATCAACAAATGTACTTTCTTTCTCATATTCATACATTTCTCGGTGATATGCCAAAAACCTAAGCATGGTTATTAAAATGCAGATGAAGAATCTGAAAGGAAAAGGTTTGTTTTACCCTTCCTAAATTTCTATATATTTTCTCTTAAGTTACTTTGGTTGTGATTTCAGCTCAGAATAGTAAGATCCAAGCATCCATGAACAGTAGGACAAGAACTACTGGGGTGTTATAAATACTTGTGCAAGTGCCAAAGGAATAATTCTGTGGATGAAAGATTCTTTTGAATACAAAATACAAAAGGATACATTTTGGAACTGGTTCAGTAAATGGAAATATTTTTGCCATTTCTATCTATAACTAAAACAGAAATTGTTTTTTGCCCAATTAGCATGTATGATTCTTGATTTTTCACAGCACCTTCAGAGCATTTGTTAGACTCTTTACTTTTTTATTTGAGATGCAGGATAAAATGACTTTTACAACTCTCTACCCATTGTTTTAGGGACGCGGTGGCTCAGTGGGTTAGGACGCTGAGCTTGTCGATCAGAAGATCGGCAGTTTGACTTCCGGTGGCGTCGCGGCGCCGAAGACAGCCTTCCCGGGCTGCCCGCGGCTCAGCTGTTTGTTTTTTCGCCCGTAACAGCGCCGAACAGCTGTTCGGGCGAAATTGAAGCCCCCTCCTCGGGAGAAGAGGAGGGGGTGAGGCCCCAGGTAGGGGTTGAGTTCTCCGAGGCCGCCTGAGCTTGGAGCTTGGGCGGCTGAAGGATTGAACTCCCCCGAAGCCTGGGTTGCTCCCAGCTGGCCGGCGTGTCTGCTCTGAACTTTTTGGAGCAGAGCCAGGCGTCTGCGAACCATCCCTGCCTGAAGAAAGGACTATGATTTAAAGGAGCAGGCAGAGCGATACAAGAGATAAAGGTGAAGAGGCTTATTTTATTATACTCTCTAACTACTTGAACTTTTTAAACTCTAAGTGAAAGTGCGTCATATTTGAGGATTAAAAGATGGCGGCGAAACCTCCCCCTAAAACTCTTCGGAGTGGTGGATCCTCGCCAGTGCAACAATCATCTTTACAGGCGTTGCACCCTTCTGAAGCGCTGACAGCGAAGGAGTTTCGAGATGCTGTGGATAAACTTTTGGACTCAATTAATCAATCAATGGCTGATAAATTTGCGCAGATGGAGGAGAAATTGGAGAAACTGGAGGAGAGAATGGAAGAGAGGATGGAACAGAAGCTCAGCGTGATGAAGGTAGACATTTTGTCTTCAGTGCATAAAGTGGCGGAATGTGTGGAAGAATTAGATGAAAAGATGGATGATTTGGCTCAAAGGAATGCTATATTAGAAGTTAAAGTAAGAGAGAATGAAAATGTAAGAGACAAACTGGAGAAGGACTTAAGCTTAGCCCAATTTTACCAGATGCAGTTTGCTGTCAGAATCAGAGGCTTAAAAGAGGATACTAAAGAAGATTTGAAGCAGCTGATCTCTGAGGCTTTTGAAGAAGTATTAAACCTGCCAGCATCTGAAATAAGAGCAGCTATGGATAAAGTGTTTCGGGTGAACTCATGGATTGCCAGACAGAGGAAGTTGCCTAGAGATGTGGTGGTTTATTTTGCAAAAAGAGAGATCAGAGATCAAATTATACAAGCCGCCTATGATGTTAAAGTGGTGATTGCTGAACAAGAAGTTTTGGTTTTAAAAGAAATTCCTCCAAGGATTTTAAGGGGAAGGAAGGATTATACATTCCTCGTGCATGAGCTCAAGCAAAGAGATATAAGGTTCAGATGGGAGATTCCTCAGGGGCTGATGGTGATGCATGAAGGTAAAAGGTACCGGTTGATTACTGTGAAGCAAGCGCGTGATTTCTACAATAATGTCCTAAAAGCAACCCCATTAACGCTCCTGGAAGCTGGAAAAGGATCTGGAGAAGAAGAACAACAAGAGGAGGAAACAGAGGAAAGTGGTGTGGGAGGAGATCAAGTTACAACTTCTTTGGATGATCCTAGAGAGCAAAGAGTGACGCGTGCTGCTTTAAAACGAGCAAAGAAAATAATAGAACAAGATCAGCAAAAGTCTTCAGTTTCTTCGCAACGTACATACAGTCAAGCTGTGGGAGGGGCACGGCCTAAAGAAGTTAGTCCTATCAAGGCTGTGGTCCAAGGGCTTCTGGATGATATGCATGGCAACTAAATTTTTAACTTGGAATGTTAATGGACTAAATTCACCGCAGAAGAGGAAGAAAGTTTTTCAATATTTAAAGCAATTTAAGATAGATGTTATATGTTTGCAAGAAACGCATATTAGAGTTTTGGATCAAAAGTATTTACTGAACTCGAGACTGGGTACGCATTTTGTTGCCTCTGCAGAGAATAAGAAAAATGGAGTAGTTGTTTATGTTAAAAGTGCCTTAACAGCAGATTTAATTGAAGCAGATAAGCATGGAAGATATGTTATGATTGAGCTGCTGTTAGAAGGTAAAAAGATGCTTCTAGTTGGACTATATGCACCTAACCAACAACAAGCTGATTTTTTTAGCTTACTTCATACAAAGCTTACCCAGTTGGATTATAAATCTTTTATTTTTATGGGAGATTGGAATGGTGTTCTGGATGTACACTTGGATAAAGCTGGAGCTTTTAAGCGTATTCCAAGCCACGCCAGACTGCCTAAAACTTTTTTTGAATTGAAGGATGATCTCGAATTGCGAGATATCTGGCGGGAGAGGCACCTGCAGGAGAAGGATTATACTTTTTACTCTGACAGACACCAATCTTTCTCAAGGATTGATTTTATTTTGTTGACTAATGATTTCTTTTTGAGAACTAAAAAAGTGAAGATATGTGCAAGAACTATTTCAGACCACAGTCCAGTTTGGTTGGAGATTGATAAGGAGAAAAGAGACAGGCGCTCGTGGCGCGTAAATGAGAACTTGTTTAGAGATCAGAGAAATGTGGAAGAATGTAAACAGCGGATGAAGGATTTTTTTGAGATTAATATGAATAAGGGTACCTCTATGGATATGGTTTGGGATGCTAGTAAGGCCTATATGAGAGGTGTGTTGATATATATGAATAATAGACGTAGACGTGTAGTGGAAGCCAGAAGGAAAGAACTGGAGAATGAAATAAAGGAAAAAGAAAGGGCTTTGATTTTGAATCCAGGGGACGTGAAGATTAAAGAGGCTATTAGGCTGTTAAGAGGACAATTTGATAAATTAATGGCAGACCAAGTGGCAACCAATCTGCGGTTTGCTAGGCATAATACTTTTTGCAACGCTAATAAACCAGGCAGATGGTTAGCCTATAGACTGAGGAAGAAACAAAGGGCCTCTAATATAGACAAGATTGAATATAAAGGAAGGGTCGTGTTTCAACAGAATCTTATTAAGGATGCTTTTGTGGATTTTTATTCGAAATTATATACCAAAGAGGAAATTGAGGTAAAAGACATTGATAAATATTTGGAGAATGCTAATATTCCGGTCCTTACGCAAGCACAAAGAGAGGGGATTAACCAACTGATCACAGAAGAAGAAATCCTTACAGCAATTAAGGATTTGAAGGTTGATAAGGCGCCCGGTACAGATGGCTTGTCTGCGGCTTTTTATAAAAATTTACAATTTGAGATGATAAAACCGTTAAAGGAACTGTTCCAGACAATCCAGAGGGGGGGAAAGGTGCCACCGTCTTGGAGAACAGCTTTTATCTCATTGATTCCGAAGGAAGATCAGGATGCTACTCAAGTTAAAAACTACAGACCGATTTCGCTTTTAAATACAGATTATAAGATATTTGCTAAGGTTTTGGCTAATAGACTGATGAGGGTTCTGCAACAGGTGATTCATGGGGATCAAACGGGGTTTATTAGTGGTAGGCAAATGAAAAATAACGTTAGACATATAGTTGATGTGTTAGAGTATTTGGAAAGGCACAACCAGATCTCTGCAGCGCTAATCTTTTTAGATGCTGAAAAGGCTTTTGATCAATTGAATTGGCAATTTCTGTTGAGAATGTTAGATAAAATGGATTTTGGGGAAAATTTCTTACAGCCGATTAGGGCATTATATCAAAAGCAAACTGCCCGAATCATAGTTAACAATAGTCTGACGGCAGTATGTAATATTGAGAAGGGTACAAGGCAAGGATGTCCGTTATCGCCCTTGTTATTTGTATTAACTTTAGAGATATTATTGAACAAGATTCGGAATTCGGAAAAAATTAAGGGGATACAAGTTGGAGATCAGGACTATAGATTGAGAGCATTTGCAGATGATCTGGTTGTTACAGTGACCCAGCCAGAGAACTCTGTTGTGGACCTGATAGAGATAATAACACAATATGGGAAGGTTTCTGGATTTAAAGTAAACATACAGAAAACTAAAATTTTGGCTAGAAACATGACAGTTTCACAGAAGGCCTTCTTGGAAGGATTAACTGGATTTGAGATTGTTAAAAGGGTTAAATATTTGGGGGTAATTTTGTCGCCCTCGAATACAAAGCTATATAAAAATAATTATGAAAAATTGTGGGGGAAAATTCAAAAAGAATTGGAGAGTTGGCAAAAATTGCAATTGACTTTGTTGGGACGGATTGCAGCAGTGAAAATGAATGTCCTGCCCAAATTTTTATTTTTATTCCAAATGATACCGATTCTTAAGAAAGATTCTAATTTGGAGGAATGGCAGCGTGGTATCAATAAATTTGTGTGGGCAGGGAAAAAGCCACGAGTTAAACTTAAGATTATGCAGGATATTCGTGAGAGAGGTGGCCTTAAATTGCCTAATTTTAAATTATATTATGAAGCTGCTGCATTAGTAGGAATAAGTGATTGGATCAATTTGACGCAATCGAGGTTATTAAATCTTGAGGGCCATGATTTGTTGTTTGGCTGGCATGCATATTTGTTGTATGATAAGAAGGTAGGTACTGTGTTTAGGACGCATATTTTAAGACAGGCATTGCTGAGAGTTTGGAAGAAGTATAGACATAAGCTAAGTTGTAAGATACCATTGTGGGCAATTCCAAAACAC
This sequence comes from Vipera ursinii, assembly GCF_947247035.1. Classification (NCBI taxonomy): domain Eukaryota; kingdom Metazoa; phylum Chordata; class Lepidosauria; order Squamata; family Viperidae; genus Vipera; species Vipera ursinii. The sequence continues at coordinate 129,183,979 of NC_139512.1, forward strand.
GCAATAGAAAATATACATGCTGGTTTCAAACACGATGAGACTACCTACAAGGAAATTTTAAGTTTGGAAAGGAATGTTTGGTGCTTGAAATCATATAGCTTCTTGCGAGAAGAGAAGGTTGTTCAAACATGGTTTCAATATACTCAGTTACGGGCCAGGTGGAAAGAAGACCAGAAAATTGGATTTGCAACGATTGATGAAAATCTGATAAAGCAAATTAGAAATCAGGGACCTGCACACATTAAACGGATATATCTTGCATTGATAGAGATTGATTCAGAAACAGAGCTTGTTAAGGACTGTATGATAAAATGGGCCCAAAATATTCAGGAAGTTATTACAATGGACATGTGGGAGAAGATCTGGGTGAGGAATGTGAAATTTACTCAAGCTCAAAATTTAAGAGAGAATTTTTATAAGATGTTTTATAGATGGCATTTAGATCCTAAAAAGCTTGCAAGTATGTACCCGAATTATCAGCCTAAGTGTTGGAGGTGCGGGGTTGAAGATGCAACATATTTTCACATATGGTGGACATGTAAAAAGGTTAAGGCCTTTTGGATTAAAATCTGGTGGAATATACAGAAGATCTTTAAAAGGAGGATAAAGTTTTGTCCGCAATTTTTTTTGTTGGGAATAATTGTTGATGCTACAGTGGTGGACTCTAAGTTGATGCTGAATTTAGTCACGGCAGCAAGACTTTTGATAGGACAATATTGGAAGAAAGAGGAGCTGCCGACCATAGAAGAATGGACTTTAAAGGTTTCCGACCTGGCAGAGATGGCGAAGATATCGGCTTATTTGAAAGATCACTCGCAAGAACGTTATATTATGGAATGGAGAAAGTGGATTGAGTTTATCCAGAATAAGTATAGGGTTAAGAAGTTTTATCTAGCATTCGAATAAGTCTTCTTTCGTGTTTTTTCTTTTCTTTTCCTATTTTTTTTTATATATATTTAATAATGTTAAGTTTTGTTTGTTCTTATATAAGTTAGAGAGTGATGGATTTTAGAATTTATGGTTGTTAGTATATGGTTGCTTATGATTGCTTTTATATATATATACCTTGTATTTAGCTCTGGGAAGTCCGGGGGGGGAGGGGGGTGGGGGGGAGGTAGGGGAGGGAAGAGGGAGGGGGGAAGGGGGGAGGGAAGGGGGGAGGGAAGAGGTAGGGGGGAGGTAGGGAGGGGAGGGTGGAGGGGGATGGGGGTTTTTAATGGAAAATTGTATTGTAAAACTTTTCAATAAAAAAAAAAAAAAGAAGATCGGCAGTTTATTTATTTATTTAATTTATATACCGCCCTTCTCCCGAAGGACTCAGGGCGGTGAACAGGGCAATACATAAAAACTAGATACAAAAATTAAAAATTATTAAAAAGTAATTAAACAATGCCCATAATAAATTAATACAGATTAAAAATTGAAGTCCATTTATAAAAATCCCACCCCGTCCCATCAGGCCAGGCCAGCTTGTTTAAAGAGATGGGTTTTAAGATCGCGCCGGAAGGAGCAGAGATCGGGCGCCATCCGGAGCTCGACCGGAAGATGGTTCCATAAATCCGGTGCACAGTTTGGCGGGTCGAATCCCGAGTGCCGCGTAACAGAGTGAGCACCTGTTACTCGTCCCAGCTTCTGCCAACCTAGCAGTTCGAAAGCACGTAAAAATGCAAGTAGAAAAATAGGGACCACTACGGTGGGAAGGTAACAGCATTCCGTGCGCTTTTGGCGTCTAGTCATGCCGGCCACATGACCACGGAGATGTCCTCGGACAAGCGCTGGCTCTTCGGCTTTGAAACGGAGATGAGCACTGGCCCCTGGAGTTGGAAACAACTAGCACGCGTGTGCGGGGAAACCTTTACCTTTACCTTTACTTACCCATTGCTTTAATGAAATAGTATACTAGTGGACATGGGAACACAAATTGTTTGAACTTTAAATGGTACGTGCAATTATGTATGTTTTTTTCTCCTTTCCTTTTTTTAAACAATAGTAATAATCAGATGAAAACAGAAAAGGCCTATATTCTGTCCTGAGAGCAAAAATTTAATTTTGGATAGGGATGCTTTTGATCATGAAAAGTAGCCAAAGGAGGAAATGTTTCTATATAGCTAGTCCCTTACTTATGAACAGGTTACATTCCAAGAGGCTGTTTATATGTATTTTGTTCATAAGTCCAAGTATAAAAACTCATACAGAATACAGTTTTCATCTTACACAAGTTAAGTTACACTTAATTGATCACAGGCTTACCCTAGCCAGCGTGTCTTCCATGAAGCAATGAGAACCTTGGCTTTCTGATTCTCCTGACTCACAAAGGGGCAGATGAGGTGGTGTCTTCCTGGTTGTGGTGGGAGCCCGACTTCAGGTCCAGAGGACCTCTCTTGCGTTGATCTGCAGCTTTGCTTGCTGGCACTGGATGAACCAATTGTGCCATGAGCTGTTGGGTTCCTTGTTGAGAAAGGGCTGCTATCAGGACAACTGTCCACCGCCACTGCACATGACCCATGGACAGAGACATGAGATGCATGCTGGTCAGTCTTGACCCTACAAGCAGCAGTGGGAAGACCTACACTTCTCCATTTTTCACGGTGATAAGTGGGTGCTCTCAGTGGTAAAAGGCCCTTGGCATCAGGTCCCCGTGACAGTTTTTGTAGTATCGTGCTTCCCTGAGCTCTCCAATCAAATGAGTGCTTCATTTTTCCCCCTTCTCCACCGGATTAAGCCTCCTTCTGGGTCAGCATTCAGGCAGAGTGGACTCCCCCCCAAGCTCAGCAATCCTCTTTCCTCTGTGGATGCTTTGATTCTCTTTTAGGTAGGTCCATGCCTGTCTCTGCTTCACTTGGCCGAGGCATTTTGTTGTCCCCATGTCCTCAGTTGTGAGGTGCAGTCATTCTTCTTGAAGGAAGGTTCAGTTAACAACTGTGGCAAGAAAGGTCGTAAAATGGAGCAAAATTCACTTAGCGATGGAAATTTTGGGCTCAATTGTGGTCATAAGTCGAAGACTTCCTGTGTGTCTTTCAATTAGCAAGGCACACTATTTGCCTCTGTCTTGCTGGTTAGGTGAGGAGTAGACCCTGTATGCTGGAGATTCCATATCTTAGTGCTATAATATTAGTGGTGGCTGCAGATCCACCTCAAGAGATTAACTTACAGTCTATATAAATGGTTTCCATCGCTTTGCAACGCTGTAAAATTGCTAAGATTTTCCAGTGTGGTTGTTTTGTATGGAGCGTTTTGATTTTGGAAGTGAGTCTGACTTAATGTTTAAAATCTGCATGGACTAACAGTGTTGTGTGCAACTTTGCAGGATCTAGATTTGGGGCAAATTTCCCAGTGTATGCTTTCTCTTCTGACGACCATACGATCCCGTTAGGCAAAGCACTGGAAAGATGGAAAGTTTAAGTTTAATTGGTAAAAGCATTTATTTTTAAGTAAAGAAATGAGTCTTAGCGTTTTGCTCGTTAGTAAAACGCCAATGTCTATGTATGCTAGAGAGCTAATTATTATGCATAGCTGCCTGTTACATTTTCCCCAGTCAGAGCAACTTACCATCTGTAGGGTATATACCCAGCTTTCTTCTTACCCTAGCTCGCCTATCTTATCAGTAGCATAGCGTTAATTTATTGTTGTTCATTCTTTACATTTTGCAAGGAGACAGCTTGAAAATGTCAAGAGAATTAACAGGAATGCCAGCAGCAGCAAAAGCTGATTAGGAAAGTCACCCAGCATTCTTTTTTAAAAAGGGATCCAATCAATTTCACATTTCTCAAGTGTAGATGCATGCTCAGCACTTTCAGCACATTTTTTTTCTTTTATTCTTTTTCCTGGGCGGTTACATGTTCTCTGGGTCTTTTAAAACTAGACTCTGTCCAAAAATGTTTGGAGAGAAGTTGCTGAAATAGTCTTGGACCTGCTATTAATCCTCTTTACCTTGCCATCTTGTATTGTTTTCAGTCTGGACCAGAGGATCCAGGTCCTCCACTTTTGACCACAATTTAACCAAAATTTCCATTGCTAAGTGAGACAGTTGTTAAGTGGGTTTTGCCCCATTTTATTTATTTATTTATTTATTATTGGGACTTATATGCCACCCTATCTCCCGAAGGACTCAGGGCGGCTAACAATAAAACACAATAATACAAATGTTAAAAAAAGATTAAACTAACAAGCCCCAGTGATAAAATATTAAAAACATTTTTTATAAAAAAAAACCCTATCGTCAGTCCAGGTCAGCCTGATGGAAAAGAAATGTTTTGAGGTCGCGACGAAAGGACCGGTGATCCGGGACCATCCGGAGCTCAAGGGGGAGTTGCTCCCACAGCGAAGGCCCTCCCCCTGGGGGTCGCCAGCTGACATTGTCTAGCCGACGGCACCCTGAGGAGGCCCTCCCTGTGAGAGCGTACTGGGCGATGGGAAGTCGTTCCTGGTAGCAGACGGTCCTGCAAATATCCAGGGCCTAAGCCATAGGTGAGAACCAGCACCTTAAATTTATGACAGCTATTATTAATTGAATCACCACAGTCATTAAGAATGACATGGTTGTTAAGTGAATCTGGCTTCCCCATTGACTTTGCTTATCAGAGGGTTACAAAAGAGGATCACATGACCCAAGGACATTGCAACCATTATAACTAATGAGCCAGTTGCCAAGCATCCGAATTCTGACCACTTGACCATAGGGATGCTACAATGCTTATAAGTGTGAAAAATGGTCAGAATTCGCCAATAAAAGAGAATATTTGTAGCTCAGGGTTGAAATGAGGGGAGTTGGTGCTCTCTGAGCTTGGTTGTTTTCTTGCAGACATTTTATCATCCAAACTAGGTAACATCATCTGTGCTAATTATAGGCCACTTCTTTCAGTGCTGTTGTAACTTCAAAAAGTCATTATGTGAATAGTTTAATTTAATAATTTAATAATTTGATTTCTATACCGCCCTTTTCCCGAAGGACTCAGGGCGGTGAACAGGGCAATACACAGTAAAAATCGAATACAAAAATTAAAAAGCCATTAAACATCATGCCCATAAAATCAATTCATATTAAAATTAAAATTAAAACTAGTTTTAAAACCCAACCCCATCCCGTCAGACCAGGCCAGCTTGTTCAAAAAAGAATGTTTTGAGATCGCACCGGAAGGAGCGAAGGTCGGGGGCCATCCGGAGCTCAACCGGTAAGCGGTTCCAAAGGTCTGGCGCGCCCACAGAGAACGCTCTCCCCCTGGGGGTCACCAATCGGCATTCTTTGATCGGAGGCACCCTGAGGAGGCCCTCTCTGTGGGAGCGCACTGGACGGAGGGAAGTTGACGCCGGCCGCAGGTGTTGCCGTAGGTAATCCGGACCCATGGCGCCATGAAGGGCTTTGTAAGTCATAACTAACACCTTGAACCTCACCCGGAGAGCAACCGGTAGCCAATGCAGCTCGCGGAGCAAAGGTGTAACATGGGAGTATCGGGAAGCTCCCAAGACAACTCGCGCGGCTGCATTCTGCACAAGTTGGAGTCTCCGGGTGGACCTCAAGGGCAGCCCCATGTAGAGAGCATTACAGTAGTCTAGACGAGAGGTCACGAGCGCATGAGTGACTGTGCGCAAGGCATCCCGGTCTAGATAGGGCCGCAACTGGCGCACCAGGCGAACCTGGGCAAAGGCCCCCCTAGTCACAGCTCCAATATGCTCTTCCAAAGAGAGCTGTGAGTCTAGAAGGACCCCCAAGTTGCGGGCCCTATCTACGGTGGGTAATAGCTCACCCCCCCATGGCCAATGATGGAATAATCGGAATTTCCCGGGATGCCGGCACGAACAGCCACTCAGTCTTGTCAGGGTTGAGTCGAAGCCTGTTCCTCCCCATCCAGACCCGGACCGCCTCCAGGCAATGGGACATCACGTCGAGGGCATCGCTGGGGTGGTTTGGGGTAGAAATAAAAAGTTGGGTATCATCAGCATATTGGTGATACCCAACTCCAAAACCACGAATGATCTCACCCAGCGGCTTCATATAGATGTTGAACAGGAGAGGCGATAGAACCGATCCCTGAGGGACTCCACAAATGAGAGGTCTCAAGGTCGATCTCTGCCCCCCTGCCAACACCGACTGCGAATGTCCCAGAAGGTAAGAGGAGAACCACTGAAGAACTGTGCCTCCCATTCCTAACCCTCTGAGACGTCGCAGCAGGATACCATGGTCGATGGTATCAAAAGCCGCTGAGAGGTCTAAAAGGACTAGGACAGAGGAGCAACCTCTTTCCCGAGCCCGCCAGAGATCATTCACCAGCGCGACCAATGCCGTCTCCGTGCTGTACCCAGGCCTGAAACCCGATTGGTACGGGTCTAGGTAATCAGCTTCATCCAAGAACAAAGGGAGCTGCTTCGCCAAAAAGTGAAGGTTGGAGACCGGACGATAGTTGTTTAAAATTGCTGGGTCTAAGGCAGGCTTCTTGAGGAGGGGTCTCACCACCGCCTCCTTCAAGGCGGCGGGAAAGCTACCCTGACTCAAAGAGGCCGTAATCACTGCCTGGAGCCAGCCTCGTGTCCCATCCCGGGCTGCATAAGTCAGCCAGGAGGGGCACGGGTCCAACAAACATGTGGTGGAGCTCAGCTTCCCCATGATCTTGTCCACTTCTTCAGGAGTCACAGGATCAAACTCTTCCCAGATAATATCGACAAGGCCGCCCGTATCCTCTTCGTCAGACTCTGCCCAGTCGGAGTCCAAACCGGTCCGGATCCGAGCGATTTTGTCTGACAGAAATCGACTAAACTCCTCAGCTCGACCCTGCAAGGGTTCCTCCCTCACCTCCTGATTAAGAAGGGAGCGAGTCACCCTAAACAGGGCGGCCGGGCGATTATCTGCGGACGCGATGAGGGTGGCAAAGTGGTTAGACCTAGCCACCCTCAACGCTGTGAGATAAGTTCTCGTAAACGACCTTAGTCGTAACCGGTCGGATTTGGATCGGCTGGACCTCCAACAGCTCTCTAGGCCCCGTCTCCGACGCTTCATCTCGCGGAGCTCCATGGAGAACCATGGGGCCCGTTGAGATCTGCGTCGGGTCAAGGGCTGCATGGGTACAACTTGGTCGAGTGCCTCTGTGGCTGCCCTTTCCCAGGCTTCCACTAGGGCATCGACCGAGCTGTGAGCAAAGGAGGCAGGTGGGGGCCCAAGCGCTGTTTGGAACCGCTCAGGGTCCATAAGGCGTCTAGGGCGGAACCATCTTGTTGGCTCAGCAACCCCACGATAGGGAGTGGCAAAATGGAAGACCATCCGCAGGAGATGATGATCGGTCCATGACAGGGGTGAAATAATTGGAGAACCCCCCCCAAGATCATCTAACCACCGTCCGGATAGAAAAACCAAATCGAGCGTGTGACACCCCCCCCCCCCGTGAGTTGGGCCCAGAATAACCTGCTTCAGGTCCATGGCCGTCATGGAAGCCATGAACTCCCGAGCTAACTCAGATGATCCCCCCAGGGATGGTAGGTTGAAGTCACCCAAAACTATAAGTTTGGGGAACTCAACCACCAACCCTGAGAGGATATCGAGAAGCTCAGGCAGGGCTGCTGCCACGTGTCTAGGTGAAACATACACCAGCAGCAAGCCCAACTGAGCTCTGGGACCACATCTCAGGAGGAGGGACTCACACCCGACTATCTGGACCATGGTGGCCTCCCGCGGACATAAGGTCTCCCTTGCAACTACTGCCACTCCACCACCCCTACCCTGAGCCCGAGGCTGGTGCAGCACCCGGAAGCCTGATGGGCAAAGATCAACCAGGGGGACCCCGCCCTCTGGGCCCAACCAGGTCTCCGTAATGCAAGCCAGGTCTGCATGCTCCTCCTCAATCAACTCCTGAATGAGAGGAGCCTTATTCATTACGGACCTGGCATTGAAATACACGAGCCTGAGCTCAGGTGGCTGCTCATCCTCGCTCCCGGTACCACGAGCCGAAATCAGAGGGTCGGAGCGCATCACCGCTTGAAGACAGCGGGGACGCACTCCCGGGTATTGATACGGCCCTCTGTTCCTACATCTGCGGCCATTCCCTAGCGCCGTGGGAATAGGCAATCCCACACCCCTCTCCGGGGCCCCATAGGCCCCCAACCCAAGCCCCACCGCAGCGCGAGCAATCCCCGGCCTGGTCTGAGAAACGGTTGGTGGAACCCCCCCAGTCTCCAACCAAACCTTTTTAGAACCCTCCCCTCTCCCTAACCCCATAAAAAAATGAGATAAAAAATGCACCAGGGGCCTCTTATTAAATTTGTGATGGAGGCTCCTGTCCTTGCCCTTGCCCAACCATCTCTCAGGGTCCCAATAATTGGGCCCGTCATCAAGACGATAGGTTGAAATGAAGGCCGGTCGCACCCAGGAAGTGGGGGGCACCCCTGAGCGCGAGTAAGTCCGTGTCAGAATAAGTTGAAAGTGGAGGGCTACTTGTGCATCTTTCTCTGGTTGAAAGAGCTCAGTTTTTCCTTACTGGTTTATGTGGTCACCAATCTTAACAAGGATTTGGTATTAACCAGGATTTATTCTTATATAGCTATTTTTCTATAAAAAGTTAGTGCATATAAACATTTCTGGCATAAAACATAACTGTCTAAAGGGGTTAATTTTTAATCTTATCTACATGTAAAATAACACCTTTTCATTATTTTTCTTCCTTGTAACAACAACTAATGAGTATGTTACTAATCTTATTTCGGATTCCTTTGAAGGGTTGCAGTTCAGTTATATTAGTAATGCAAATAATAGGGGCCACTTGTGAAAGAGAAACTGCTATGGAGGACCGAACCAATAGGGCTGCCACCTCTGCCCTGGGCCGGATGGGGACAGTCAAAGGGCCAGATGTGGCTGGCGGGCTGTAAAATACCCAGGTTTGGCCTAAATAGTACTTGGTCCCACCAAAGAATAGTAGGGCTGTAAGCTAAGCAGGGAAGCCCAAAAGATCCTACTATACATTGTACGAAAATTACCCAAATATTTTCAAGTATAGTAATCACCAGGAGCTGAGCTCTGCTCAAGGGGATTTTAATTTCTTTTAATATTTTGCCTGCCTCTCCCTATTTTCCCCATTTCTCTGTATTTTAGTGCTAGATATCATGCTGTTTTAATTTTTCTTCTCAAGACAGATTTTCTTTATTTTTTTAGTTATATTCAATCAATTTTATTTTCCCATTTCTTCCACAAACAAGTCAACAAATATATCACCATACATAAATACATACACGTAGGTTTGGGTGCTACTCGTCCATTTCCCCTTTCACTGTATCCACCCTCCTTCCCTCTCTTCCCTCTTCTCTACTTTCTTTCTCCTTTCTTTCCTACTTCCCTCTTCTTCCTCGCCTCTCCTCTTTCCCTCACCACTCCCCTCCCATTTCTCCTCACTTCTCCTCTTTCTCTCCAACCTTCCTACTTCCTTCCCCCTCCTCTACTCTCTTCCCTCTCTCCTCTCCTTTCTTCCCTCCCATTCCTCTTCCGATACAATTCAGGGGTGATGTCCGAGCAGCTCCTCTCCTTGGATTTTCAATGTCTATATTAGGTATGATAATATCCTTATCTCCTCATTTTCCTTCATCTAAATTAGTATTAGCTGTCTTTTAAGCATATTCTCTTTTTCAACCACTCATAAAATTTTCCCCAAATTTCATAATACTCTGACTCTGTCTTATCTTTAATTATCATTGTTAATCTATTCATTTCCGCACATTCCATTATTTTCCCGATCACATCTTCTTCTGGAGGAGCTTTCAGTGCCTTCCAGTTTTGTGCAAACACAATCCTAGCTGCAGTGGTTATATGAATAATCAAATATGTGTTCTCTTTGCTATATTTCTCTGGTAAAATACCCAACAGGAATATTTCTGGTCTTAATTTTATACGTTGTTGTATCATCTTTTCTATCCATGATTTGATTATGTTCCAATAGGTTTTAGCTTTTGCACACGTCCACCACATATGATAGAAAGAGCCTGGTATTTGATGGCATTTCCAACATTTCATAGATCTGTCCTTAAACATTTTAGCTAGTCTTTCTGGAGACATATGCCATCTGTAGAACATCTTGTACATATTTTCTTTATACTCTGTCACCATTGTCAGTTTATAGTTTCTTTCCCACAATTGCTGCCATCTAATTCAATTGTATATCCAAAATTTCTTGACCATTTTATCATTGACTCCTTAACTTCTTCCTCCTCTAATTCCCTATATAATAAATAGCTATACATTTTTAATCCATTTTTCTTCAGTTCCTGTAAGTATTTCATCTAACTCTGTTCTCCCCAAATTAAAACCATCTATTTTAGCATCTTTTCATATCTAGATTGTATTTGCGTTCTCATGTACCAATCCATCTTTATTCCTTGTTCCTCTAATTGTTTGGTTTTCAGCTTCCCTGTATCTGTTAGTAGGTCTTTATATCTTATGTTTCCCATGTTAAACATATTGGGGTGTATTAACGCTTCCATCGTTGAGAGCCAATCTGGAATCCTCAAGTAATGCTTCCTCTTTATTTTCTCCCAAACCATCAATAAAGAATTCCTGATATGATGTCTCTGGAAATAGCTGTGTATTCTATTTTTCCCATACCATATGAACGCATGCCATCCCAACTGTAAATCATGTCCCCCTAATGTCAATAATCTAGTATTCCTCAGTAAAATCCATTCTCTCATCCATGACGTTACTGCAGCCTGGTAATATAATTCCCAATTAGGTAAGCTAAACCCACCTCTGAGTCTTGCATCGTGTAACATTTTTAAATTAATCCTTGCCTTTTCCCCCTGCCAAATATATTTCAAAATTATTTTATTTAGCCCCTCAAAATATTTCTTTTCCAATCTTATTGGTATTGTTGAAAACAAAAACAACAATCATGGTAATATATTCATTTTGATTATTGCAATCCTGCCCATTAATGATAGTTGTACCTTTTTCCATTTATCCAAATCTACTTCGATTTGTCTTTTCAATTTGTAATAGTTATCTTCTTTAATTGTTGTACATCTTGTTGTCAGGTGAATCCCCAGATATTTTACCTTCTTTCCAGTCTATGTCTAACTTTCCCATCAATTCTTTTTTTTTCAGTAATATTTTTTCACTAACATTTTTGTTTTATCTTTATTAATCTTCAAACCTGCTACCTCACCATATTTTTCTATTTGTTCTATTAATACAGGTCCTGTCTCTAGTGGCTCCTCCAAGATAAATACTAAATCATCTGCAAAAGCTTGTAGCTTATATTCTTCTCTCTTAACTTTCATACCTTTTATATCCTTATTCTGTCTTATAGTTCTATTTAGTATCTCTAGTGTCAATACAAACAATAATGGGGATAAAGGGCATCCCTGCCTTGTTCCCTTCATAATGTTAATCTTTTCAGTCATATCTCCATTAATCATTATTTTGGCTATTTGCTTATTGTAAATTGCTTTAATTACCTTTATAAATTTCTCCCCAAAATCCATAATATGTAGTTGTCTTATCATGAATTGCCAATTCACATTGTTGAATGCTTTCTGCGCATCCAAAAACATCAATGCCATTTGTTTTTCAGGATGTTTCATAATATTCTAATGTGTTTAATATAATTCGCATATTGTCTCTAATCTGTCTTTTGGGCAGGAACCCATTTTGATCCATATGTATAAATTCGTTTAGGAACATTTTAAGCCTTTCGGCCATGATGCAAATATTTTATAGTCCACATTCAGCAAGGAAATTGGTCTATAGTTTTTTATTTTCTGTATTTCCGTTTCTTCCTTTGGTATCAGGGTAATAAGTGCTTCCGACCACAAATCTGGTATCTTAGCTTCAGAGAGGAGTTCATTATAGAGTTCCAGCATTACATTGCCTAACAGTTCCTGCAATGTTCTATATCTGGTCCTGGTGTTTTGCCATACTTTTGTTTTTTAAGTGCTTCTGTTAATTCCATCATTGTTATTTTCTCTTCTAGTAGCTTTTTAAATTTCTCTGGTACTTTAGGTATCTCCGTTTTTTCCAAAAATTGTTTTATCCTATCATCTGAAACTACTTGTTGCTTATATAAATTCTCATAATATTTCCAAGCTATTTTTTTTTCTTTTCTTCATTCCGGTGTTGTAAAGTCCCCTCAGCATCTTCCAGTTGTTTAATCCATTTCTTCTCTTTCTCCTTTTTAATTTTATATGTCAACCATCTCCCTGGCTTGTTTGCATGTTCAGAAAAGGTTTGTTTAGCTACCTTTATTTTCCTTGCCACATCTTCATTTTCTATTAAGTTCATTTTATGCTTGTTCAACTCCATTAAATTTTTTATCTTTTTGTTTTGTGTATCTTTCTGTAATTCTTTCTCAAGAGTCTTATATTCTTCCTCCAGTTTTTCCCTATTTTGTCTTTTCTGTTTATTCTTTTTCCCCATATAACATATAGCAAGTCCTCTCATGTACGCTTTCGCCGTATCCCAGACATTTTGAAGTGAGGCATCTTCTGTTTTGTTTTCCTTAAAGAAGAAATATTGCTGGAAGTCTTTTTCATTCAATACAGTTTGATTTAATGTTCATCTTGTTCTTTTTTTTTTGTCCTTTCCATGTAATTGCGACTGGGTTGTGGTCCGCCCATGTGCTTGTTTCTATGTTTATATTTTGTGTACTTGTAAATAAGTCTATTGATGTCCATATCATATCTATTCTCGACCAGGACAGGTGTCTGTTAGAATAGAATGTATATTGCTTCTTTTCCAGATATTTTTCTCTCCAAACATCTAGTATATTTAATTTGTCCACCATATTATGGAAAGATTTTGGAAGTGTTCTCTTTATGGTCTTTTTTTTTTTGTCGTATTATAATCCAGCCCGGCCTTTACAATAGCATTGAAATCTCCAATCATACATATGCTTTCGAATTCCAATTCTATTATTTTCTGGTGTAATTTTGAATAGAAATTTTCTTGGTTTTCATTTGGGGTGTAAATTGTTACCAATAAAGTTTTTTTACAATTCATAATTACTTCCACCATTAAAATTCGCTCTTCTTCATCTGAATATAACAATGTAGTTTGTATTGCTTTTTGAATATATAATACCACACCTCTTTTACTCTGATCTGCAAGTGAGGTATATAATTCTCCCAATTTTGGATATTCTAATAGATTTTTATGTTGTTTCTTAATATGAACTTCTTGTAAACAAATTATATCCATTTTTAATTTCCCCAATTTATTTAGTGTTCTTTTTCTTTTTATAGCCGAATTCAGTCCATTTACGTTTATCGAAATTGCTTTTATTTCTTCTTCCATGATTATTTGAAGTTTTAGTTGCTCTCGTTATTCTCATCTGTCTTTGCTCTGTTGCCTCTTTTGCTCTTGTCCCTTCTCTCAACACCCTTTCCTCCTGTTCTATGTTATACATACTGCGTTGCTTCTCTGTCTCGTCTCCGTGCTGTCTGATTACTCTTTCCCCTCTCAGGCTTTATTCTTCTTGCTTCCCAAAGTATTGATCATAGAAAAGTTCTGCTTTCTCTATTGTGTCCAGTCTATGTCTCTGTTCTTGCCAATTTATCATTACTCCTTCTGGTATTAACCATCTAAAATTTATCCCTTTTTTAATTAAGCATTTTGTCAGAAATTGATACTCCTTTTACAGGTCTCTCACTCTTCTTGGGATCTGTTTTAACATCACTATCTCTCTTCCTTTATATTTTATTTTAACATTTCTCAGCTTCTGTAGTATATCTACCGTTAATGCTTTTTTAGTAAATCTTATATGCACCTCTCTGGGGACAGTATTTCTCGTTGCATATCTAGTGTATATTCTAAATATCTCATCTATATCATTAATTATCTTTTCCTTGCTTTCCTTCAATGCTTCTGCTAATATTCCCGCCATTACATCTGCTAGGTTCTCTCCCTTTTCTTCTTCAACATTGTGGAATCTTAAATAATAATCAGCTCTATCCATCTCTAAAGCAATGATCATTTTCTCCTGGTTCCTGTCTGTTAATGTAAGTCGGTTATCAATCTCCTCTAGTCTCTTATCTGTTAATTCAATTCTTTCTTCCGCTTGTTGCAATCTTTGTTCATTTTTCTCCATCAGTTCTTTGACCTCTTTTAGGTCCTCTTCTACTTTGCCAATCCCTTCTTTGTGTGTAGAGCCAGTATCATATTTTTCAATTCCATGTTTGATCTATCTTGCTGCGTTGTGTTGTCCAGTGATTTCTGTGCCACCGGACTCGGTGATATTAGGGCAGCTGTTGCTGGGTGTGTTGTGGTCTTCTTCATTTTCTCCAGTAGTTTGTAATCCAAATGTCAATGGGGTATTATAATCCAAATGTACTCCAAAAAAAAAAAGAGTACGAAAAATGTCAGCGATAAGTAAAGGTGAGTACAAAGGGAAAAGGAAAGAAAAAGAGAATGAAAAAGGCAAATATCCTTATATCTAAAAAAAAAGAAGAAAGAAATTAATCCATACAGGTTACGCTCTTCGTTCGTTTCAGAGGCTCTGTGCCTTAGTCCAAAAGAAAAAAAAATCAAAGTAAAAAACAATCCACCATTCCACAAACTAAAAAAAAAAAACCAAAACAGACTCTGTAAACTTCTTATCAGTGAGTCCAGCAGCTGTCATTCAAGGTCACTTACTCTCCCTTTTTTTCTTAAGCTTCAAGGGTATTCTCAGCCGAGATACTTGATTCATTGCCTTTTTTGCCTTCCATTGTTATCCGCTGCTACAGTTCCAGGAGGGGAGCAGTTTAAAAATCCGCTCCCCTCCCCCACTTCTCCACGGCTTCAAATTCTTCTTATTCCCCCCCTCCCAGTTTCCAGCATTTAAGGATTCTCAATCTTCTCACCCAGGCAATCCTGCAAACTTACTTTCAAGATCTTCCAAGTGGCCGCCCTGGCTTGTGACGGCTCGCAATGGCCATCTGACAGCTGCTAGTCCGGGAAGCTTCCATCGGCTCTCCAGGAGGTTGCAATCTCTCCTGTGCTGCCAAAACTGTGCCTCCCTTCTTCACCATCCCTACAGGACAGCTCTGATCTGTCTGAAACTCAGACAGATCCCCCAAACAGCTGAAAAGCGACAATCCTTCGGGAGCTTCCACAGGCTGTTGTCCTGCCACGGCGCTGGCCCCGCCCCACTTCTAGACAGATTTTCTTATGCAAACAGGATTATATAACCTTTAAAAAATAAGAAAAAGTACAGGGAGCCTCACAATAAATTTGTGATGCATGCCTCTAACAGCAATTTTCCAATGTGACCATTTCTAGAGCTAATGCACTCATTAATATATTTGTCATGTGATAAGGTGATAAGTTACTAAAATTGTTTATACTTGTGATGAAGATGGGAAATCACACACACATGTATTTTTATTTATTTATTTCTATTTCCCTTTTTCTGCACCCTTTCTTTTATTTTATTTTTACTTTGTATTAGTTTTCTTATAATCTTTAATAAAATTACTGTATAAAAAAGTAGAAATCCTGTCTGAGATTTGGAAAATCTAGTTAAAATAGATCTAGTTGCGTCTGATTATCATATATATTCTTATGTATTTGCACATGTTCTTACTTGCATTTGTCCAAGTGCGTCTGCGGTAGGGCTTTATCAATAGTGGTATTTTCATTCTATAGCACTTCTTGGAAAGCTTATCTGGGAATCAATCACAGAAAAAGAAGGATAAATATTCTAAGCAATGTCCAGCTTCTTCCCCTTGCCAACGTCAGGGAAAAATAAACTTAGGATTTCCCCTTCTGAATATGAGTGAATGTCAGAAATATTTGTCTGCTTGTGTGTGTCCATGTGTGTAGGTATACTTGCCAGAAATTCCATCCCAAACGTACATATTCATTGAAACAATCACTATTTAGAATTAATTTTCAGTACAAGGAGGTTCCCCATTTGTGAAACTGATCCTCATTGCATATACCAACTATTGTCTCTCACACATGTCACTTTCATTAAATGCCCATACACGTATTACAGGTACCGTTCTCCCTTCTAGCAGCAAAAATAGCAAAGCCACAGAGAGAGAGAGAGAAAAAAAAAATAGAGGCAAAAGTGGGCTGAAGGAAAGAGAGCTGCAAGAAAAGCACGAAACTAAATAATGATGCTGTAAAAAAAGAGGAACAAGAAAAATACTTATGCCTTATTGAACTGATTACATATGCTTTACATATACATACAACACACACACACACACACACACACACACACACACACAACCTTATAGTCAAAAGTTATCTGTGAAGCATGGAACATTAATGATTTTATGTTAGCATTTCATCATTCTATTGTTAATATCGGTTTATTGTTACTTTTTCCATTGAGAACTGGCATAGTGGAAAAAGCAGGTTCAGAAAAATCTTGTAAGAAGAAACTATTGCTTTTTTTTTAAAGGTTGTTTATCTCAAATAAAGTAGGTTCTGCTAGATGCTGTTTTTTCTTCAGGCTCTAATGTGATTTCAAATTCACAAATTGAATTTCCTGCCTGGCATGTAGCCGAGTTGATGTACAACCAAACAACAATGAAAAATTAATTTAAAGCTTTTACATTATAAAATTACAATCAGAACATTAAACCATGTTGAAATGATCACAGCTGCTATCTTTAAAGTATATAGAAATAGAATGGCTTTAACTTCTTTATGAAGGAAATATAATCAAAATGTTCAAAAAGCCCAGAAATTACAACTGAAACTTTGATATTTAATGTGAATTTTTTTATTATAAATTTTATTGGTTTTCTAATATTACAACTACATAATCGAAAAGCAACGTAGTGACTGTTACAATAATCCAATTACATACAAATATGATTGGTACAAATCTCAACCTAATACAGTAAATATTTTCTCTCTTTTCCTCTTAATATACACTGTCTCATATTTGAATTAACACAATTTTTATTCTAATAATCACATAAAAGCAGCCTTCTTACATTTTATCAATAGTTATATATATATATATATATATATATATATATATATATATATATATATATATATATATATATATATCTTATTTATGTTAACACTCAGTCTTTTAGACAATCAGTAACCTAATGACTTTTTCCCAATTTTGATTTACCATTAACATTTACATTTAACGTGTAATATTTTCATTTCCAAATTATAAATGACCCCAATTCCCTTTATCACAATTCCTTATGAAATCTGATGTTCAGGATACACGTCTTATCTATTTACGTTCTTGCCATTTACATCAACAAATTAATAATACAATATAATATTTTTATTTTCTAATGATTTCCAAATATCTTAAATTAGTAACCAAAATTTCTTTTATTTCAATATTTAATACTTCCTCTCTCCTCCTCTTTGTATCTATTTAATGTGGATTTTTATTTGATCTAAAGTATTACCTACGTTAAGTAGAGCTGCTAAACTGGAATAATATGCTTATAGTTAATATTAATTGTAATATGATACTAACACTTTATTAAAGATAAAATATTTTCATTTTTCTCTTACAGTGATTCAGAAAGCCGAAAACTATGCAAGAAGATGAAGGTTGATCCTGGTCTGAAAGAGAAAGGGGTAGAATTACTACACTACAAGTATGTGCATGAGTGGGTTAATGGCTATTATGCTGAAATTGCTAGGAAGCTCCCTGGCTTTGAGAATGACATAGTTGCACAATACAATCCTATACAGGGTTATATACATTTGTTTGTTTATTCAAGAACATTTCTTTGGCTAACCAACTCACTCTCAATGACTTTGGGTGGCTTATAAAAATCTTTTTAAGTCTAAATCAGAATAGGCTAGTAGCCTGTACCATATATGAATGATCTTGCTTTTTAACACAGTGATTGTTTAATTGAATATTTGTATTCTAGTTTCTGCTTCCTCCACATTTTGACTGCCAGTGAATTCCATTGTGAAGGTTAAAACCCATGCTGGCCAGATGTCCAAGATTGCTTGCAATAATCTGGTAGTCCCTAGTTAAATTCTGATTGAAGTTGAGTCAATTTTTCTTAACTGATTTCCATGAGAGTTCAGAATCCTTGCTTGACTGCCTTGTGCATACTAATATGATTTTAAAAAGCTTACCGGTAATCTAGATTACTGTATATAATAGATACAAATCTGATTTGTACATTGAATGCTTTATAATTTTTTACCATCCTTGTCAGCCCCAGCTCTGCTGGAATTATTCCCAAGGTTGAGTTTGACCCCCTGTGTATGTGTATTGTGTATGTCTGTGGGAAATTCGGGTGCAGGGATGGGAGCTTGATTAATCTGTGCATTTGCTACAAGTTGGAGTCCTATCAAATACAGGCCATAATTTCCCGCTTCAAGTGGGTATGGGGAAAACTTTGTTTCAATGCTCTTTCAGTCAACTTGCCAAGCTAAACTATACATTCATATTTTGTGTATCTCTCCATCCGTATTTCAGAAGAATGCTAACTTAAGTTTGCTTTGCATTGTTCTTGAAGCTCCAGATGTCATTGCTCTTGAGTAGAGATCATTCCCCTAGCACAGAAAAGTGACAGCTGTGGTTCTCATAAGTTACACTTCCTTGAACAGGAACAAGAGTCCTTGAGTCTGATTCAGTCTTCCTTTACAAGAAGTAGGACTCAATGGTGATCACCAGAGCAGAGGCTTACTTACCATTCCTTAAATATTTCCCTACCAAGTGTTACTTCTTTATTGTCTAATTAAAGAGGGATGCAGAATTTTAGCTCACTTCAGATTTCTTGGAGCAAGTTGCAGCCTGGCAATTTTGATACATCTGCTGATCAACTTCATCAGTCTCTCATTCCCATGGACTTACTTCTGTGTTCAGGACAAAATGCTCACCAAGAACATGAATAAGCTGATGTCCGGCTTCATTCCAAATTTGGAGCTGATCAGCTACCAGTAGCACAAGACCAATCCTTTCACTCTAAAAATTTCAGGCATCATAAGTAGGCAAGACCTCAACATTCTGACTGGCTGTCACCTCTCTCTTTTCTATAGAGAGATGGTAAGCAGTGTTATAAACAGCTGGCAACATATGTATGTATGTTTATTATTATAGAGCTTTTTGTTTTACGATAACAAAAGTGTGTTGCACCTTTAGGGCACTGCCTCAATAAAAGTGTTTTACAGATCAATAGCATAATAATTTTTTATTCCAGTACAAGCAGCAGCAGTAGAGGGTTAAAGTGATTTCTCGAAATTATCTCTTTTTTTCAAATCTGGTGTGAAAGAAATAGGGAAAATCATGTCAATATGATCCTGAATTGGTTAGCGTTTTTAAAAGCTGTTCTGTTTGAAAAACGGTTCAGAAACTAATACCAACACTTTGAGTTACTTTGAGCTACCTCTATGCTCCTTGATTCATTTCAGTAAGGTGGTCTCTAGCAATGTTTTCTGAATAAGTTGAAAGTATTTTCTCAGTTCATTGATTTCAGAGGACTTGAGCATAATATCTGCTTTTGTTCTGTGGGGATTAAACTGCCTAAATAGAGCAGTGCACTGTTAATGAAAGTTCCCCTGTGTATCTGCCACTCCCTAAACCTGGTCTGTGGTAAATGGTCTCATTAAGGGTTGAAGGAGTGATTACCCATTAGAGACCTGTTTGTTTCAAAAACTTGTTTTTCATTGTTTTGAACAAGCTTGCAAAAATGACAAAAAGTTCATTTAATCTGGCCAGAATAAAGAGCTTCCCGATTTTCTAATGGCGTTGCTAAAATTAATTACTGTTTTCCTTCTTTACAGAGATGGCGCATTTCACACTGAATATAACAGAGCATTTACACTGAAGGTAAATTTACAGTTGTTCCAAACCTTTTGGGAAAAAAAGGCTGTGTTTGGATGTAGAAAAGATGTTAATATATGCAGCTTTGTTTTTGGATGGGAGAGAGGTGGTACATTTTGTAAACAACTGTTTGAGTGACCTAAAGGTCTGAAATCTCCTGTACATATGCATGCCAAACATCCTGTGAATTTATGTGTGATTAACTACATTGAGATAATGCTAAATTGCAGCTTCATTGCAATTTGCTAACAAAGGGAGAGGGATGGTTATTGCAATTGTTTTTAATGAGAAGATCTCGGCTTTGCTCTAAGTTCCCTTTTATGCCAGCCTATATCTAATAGCATGGAACTCAGGGTGATTAGGAAAATACTCATCTTTTTATTATTATTTTTTCATTGGCTATGAAACAAGATTAAAAGAGAGATGAATTGGCTTTTTTCAAGATCTCATTGGAGACATAGATTAAACTCACTGAGAAGTTGCTTCAATCTAGAATGGGTGAAGTGGCCTTCCTCCTTAACCATGGTTTTCCTTCTCTTTCCTGCCTGGCCCTAATAGGATTTACACAAAGAAAGAACTTCAGAGAAAAACGGCCTCTAGAGGACACCAGAAAGTAGACTAGGTTAAAGAAGCTCCATCTCTGGGGTTTGAGCCATTGTCAGAGGCTGGGGGTTTTGCCTAGTACCGTGGTGGCGAGCCTATGCCAGGTGTGCCACAGGCGGCATGTAGAGCCTTCTCTGCGGGCACATGGGTCATCACTCCAGTCCTAGACCTTCAGCTGGGTTTTATAAAAGCTTTTCACTTTAGGCCTCCACCACTGTGTGCAAAAAAAAAAGTAAGTTCAACCAATAAATCAATTTCAACTTCTCACAGGGAAAAAAAAGATCTCGCAAAGTTGGAATTGATTGAACTTTTTAGTCCCACCCAGTCTGCCATTACCACCGAAGCCACGCCCACCCAGTGGGCCACACCCACCCAGTGGGCCACGCCCACCCAGCACCTGACAATACATAAGTGGATTTTGGGTTGCAGTTTGGGCACTCGGTCTCTAAAAGTTTCGCCATCACTGGCCTAGTAGGTGACTCCTTTGCCAAAATTTGGAGACTTTTGGCTTATGGTTCCCAATTCCAAGTAGGCAAATAGTGAGGATCAAGAAGGAATAGTAACTTAGCACAGGTTGTCCTCCTTCTCTACAGAGAAAGGTTGAGTGCCTCTGGTGGGGTGACTTCTAAATTTGGACCTAGCACAGTAGCAGCTTTAAGAAATAAAATAATTCACAAAGAAATCTCATGAGGCATAGGAATTTCAGTTGGCTCTGCCTCTGCATTTATTTCAAGAGATGTACAAATAGTCTTTGGTTAGCGATCATTCTCGGTTACGACAGTAATAAAAAAGTAACTTTGTGACCAATCCTTGCATTTATTACCTTTGCAGGTCTGTAAAGCAAAGGAAAGCTGAAGTAAGATAATAAATACAGTCATATTTTCACTTAATGACTGTTTTGCTTAAGGACCAAGTTGCTGGTCCTTATTCTGATCGCTAAATGAGAACTAACTATATTGAGCTCGAGAACATCGTTAAAGAATTCTGCTACTGGAATCCACTGTTCAGCTCAGTTGAATTTACCTTGTAAAAATGTAACCCCAGATTTTTACCCTAGCCTCCAGAACGTCTCCAAATTTTAAGCTATGAATTTTTATGAATCCATTTTATTTAGCATGGTAGCCCAGGCTATCAGCATGGGGAAAGTTCCATGTTTGAATAAGTTAAGCCTTGCTATCCTTGAAATTCTGGAAAAAATAAATATTCTGGGATGCATCACTAAAGGGATCACCAGAAGGTCCTAATACCACTATAGAGGGCTTTAGTCAGACCCCATTTGAAGTACTGTGTCCAGTTCTGGAGACCTCGCTTAAAAAAGATATTGACAAGATTGAGCAAGTCCAGAGATGGGCAACAAAAATGATACAAGCTCTGAGAGACAAAAGAATATCAGGAAAGATTGGAATACTGAGTATATGCAGACAAAGGGAAAGAGGAATCGTGATTGAAACCAATAAATATATTCAGGGTGTGAATAAGGTTGTAGAGCAATATTTTCAACACCAAGCAAAAATTAAGAACACAGGGGCATAACTCCAGACTGACAGGAGGGAAGTTCAAAAGTAATGTTAGAAAGCATTACCACACAGAAAGAGTAGGGGAAGCTTGGAACTAACTTCTAGTGGAGGTAGTGGTCAGTTGTTAGTAATGGGGTTTAAAAATATGCTTAGGATAAACACGTCCATTATCTGACATTTTTAAAAAAAACAATAACTCAAATGGCAGATTTGATGGACCACTAGGTCTTTTTCTGCCATCAGTTTTCTATGTTTCTATGAAATGTTCTACCTGTGTTTTAATCTTTCAAAAATCTTAAAGGTAGAGAAGGTGCAGAAAAGAGTATACAGATGCTACAGAAGCAGCTTTGGGGGGGGGGACAACTGAAGCATTTAGTCTTCTTTATATTGAGCAAAATAAGGGAACATTAAAGCAGCTTATAAAATTATGCAAAGTGCATAAATAGGACAGAGCAAGTGTTTGCTTTTGCAAACATTTGTTGGATTCAGAGCAGACAGAATAAATTACTTCATACACATAAACTTCAGATAGCTTTAAAAGGGGAATTGATTAATTCCTGGAAGGCGAGAGATATCAGCAGGTAATTATAGTAATGGCCTACTATTTCACCATGAGCAGAAAAAAAAAATCTGAGTGTCTTGGTGCACTCTTGGTGCACTTTCTGGCTCTGTGGACTAGCAGCAGTGGCGGTGGGGTGGGGGAGAGGATGGTTTTGTGCATGTACCTGCCGCTTGCACAAAAGGTGCTTTGTGAGCTTGCCCACCGCTTGCATGACCCAGTTCACGATAGGTAATGGATCGGGGGTTGGAGACCCCTGTCTTGGTGGATCATAGGCTGAACATGAGGCAACAGTTTTATGCAGTTGCAGAAAAGTCAGTGCTACCTAGACTGCATGTACAGAGGAATAGCCTCAGGGTCAAGAAAAGCCACTGTTCTACAGTACTCTATTCTGTACTTGTCATACCATAGCTAGAATACTGCATCCCATTTGGGGCATTGCATTTTAGAAAGGAGACTGATAAACTGGAGCATATCTGAAGGAAACCGAGCAAGATTAGAAGGGGCCTGGAAGGAAAAACCTGTCAGGAATATTTAGAAATATGGTATCTTCTTAATCTGCAGAAGTAAAGACTATGGGGAGGCATGATAGCTACCTTCAGATATCTGAAGGACTAGCAAATGGAGCAGAGTAGTTCCAAAAAAATGGGACAATTTTTTTTACAACAAAGTAGTTTTTAATTGACATCAGGAGAGGTTTCCTAAGACTAAGAGGTGTAGAATAATGAAATAGATTTCCATGGAATGGCTCAAATCTCTCTGGGTTCTATTTTATTCTCTCAAGCAAGAACTAAAGCTGTTACCCTTTGAACTTTTTAACTGTTTTAAATAATTTTGATACTCCAATGTGTTAAATTTTTTAGCACTCTGATTGTGTCACTGAATAAGTTTAGTAAAAAAAAATGAGGCATGAATATAAAAACATAACAAGTGTATGGTTTTTCAGCGTAGCAAGACCCAGGATGGGAGGGAGGTGGGATTTGTTCTTAATCGATCAACCCCTCCACTGTGATGCTTCCCAGGTCTTTAGGCTCTTATGGAAAATTGGGAGGGTTGGAGTCAATCTCATTTTGGGGGCAAGATGTTCCAGAGAGCAGGTGCAATGGGAGAGAAGGCCCTTTTCTTGGATCCTACCAGCCGGACTAATCAGGCCTACGGTGCCCACAGCATGCCTCCTCTGCCAGTAAGAGTGACACAGGCCTATCCCAGTGATTCCTGTAGGGAGAAGTTAATAAATAGTTTTCAGAAAGAGATGCTCATTTAGACCAGGCAGCAATTCTAAACTTTCTGTCTGGCAGTAGACCTGCTTGCTGAGTGATCTTCTGCTTCTGTCAAGGTGGGCTGTAATGGCAAGTGGAAATGACCTTGGGAGACAGGAGGAAGAGCCAGTTTCTTCCTGCTGTTTTCTGAAGACTTTCCAAAGCATCACAGGAACGATATGAGCCTTACCAGGTAGATCTGTCATAAAACCTGACCAAATAAGCCACTTCTACTTTATTGTAAAGATATATTAGTAGAATCTTGCAAGTCTGAAAGTACAATTCTTCTCCATTTCCTTTACAGTCCAAGAACTTAAGGATTGTCCCTCTTGAGTTTTTTGTTCTACCCGCTATACAGCTGCGGGCTAAGCTCTCTTTTATCTGACTGCTCCCTAGGCAGCATCTCAAGCCCATCTCCAAAGAGGCAGGCCATTCCCACATACCATTACAAACGATATATACAGTTTGGAGAATGTAGGTATAGCCTTCTTTTAGGGCTGTGCAAAGCCTTGGAAGCTTTCTGAAGACTTTCTGAAGCATTGCAAGAACGACATAGGCTGTTCAGAGAAAAGTACAAGCAGCCTTGAAAAGAGAGCCTGGTGCAGCCAGCAGCTGCCTTGCATAGGGCCAGCCAAGGTGTGCTTTCTCAGCAGTTGAAATGCCCCTGTGGTTGTAAGTTGGGTGGGCTGCGAAGCACTTGAATTTTGTTCATGTGACCTCGGGGACTGAGCTTAAGTACTATTCATTCAAGTGTGACCGTAACTTTGAACGGAAGCTAAATGCTGAATGTTCATTAAGCAAGAACTACCTATATTCTAAAACAGAACACATGCTAAGGCTAAACCATGCAATTCTAGAGGAGAAATACCCAACCCAGCAGTAATCAAAAAGAACTTCTTTTTGGGAAGAGAAGATAATTATTTTCTTACCAAACACTTACTAGCTAGGCTAAAGCCAGGTAGAGACTAGTTAGTGCTTAGATATAGCCTTCTCCTCAACTAATACAGCTATCATGCAGGTCCAGAACAAAGTCCCAAAAAGTTGTTGACAGATCTTTTTTTTTTAAGCAATCCAAAATTTCTCTCTTGCTGGAACTGATGGCAGCTGCTACAGTAGTGTTTTGCCTAAATCAAGATGATGAAAAAATCCAGCTGAAAAAAATACAGGGGCTCTTTATGTGGCACTTGAAACAAGCTTCCAACATTTGTTCTGCTATAAGTGGTATGCAGAATGTTTCTAATGATTATTCAACAGAAATAAGAATGAACCTTCTTAAAATAATTATGTAGACTCTATAACAACTGTTAAATCATGTCGATGACCACATCTGTAAGATTATGTGACAGTTATGCCTACCAGGAGGCATTTCTTTTTATATCTCACCCATGGTGAAATCTGGCCACTGCTGTTTGAGTAGACGAATACTTTGAACCTTAAAGCTGTCTCATCCTGCTAATGCTAAGCAACCAGTATCTGAGATATATTGTTAACTTAAGATTTAAGGTGTTGGTACTTACCTTTAAAGCCCTACATGGCCTAGGCCCAGGATATTTGCAAGACCATCTGCTGCCGGGGACAACTTCTCATCGCTCAGTGCGCTCACACAGAGAGGGCCTCCTCAGGGTGCCGTCGGCTAGACAATGTCAGCTGGTGACCCCCAGGGGGAGAGCCTTCTCTGTGGGAGCGCCAGCCCTGTGGAACCAACTCCCCCTTGAGCTCCAGATGGCCCCGGATCTCCGGTTCTTTCGCCGCGACCTCAAAACTTTCCTTTTTCATCAGGCTGACCTGGATTGACGACAGGTTTTTAAAATGTTTTAATTTTTAATTGTTTAGTTAATTTATTTTGGGGCTGTTTATTTAATTTCTTTTAACTTTTGTATTGTTGTTTTTATTGTTGTTGGCCGCCCTGAGTCCTTCGGGAGATAGGGCGGCATATAAGTCCCAAAAATAAATAAATAAATAAATAAACTTTTGAATGTAGAATTTTATTCACAGAGAGAAAGAGATTCTGCAGATTAAGTCAAGCTTATTCAATTTACATAATATTCTAGTCCAAAAATTTGTTTGATTTTGAACAACAAAAAAGAGAGGGTTTAATCTTGTCCTGCACGATGCAGCTGGGCCGTATGCTAAAGTTCCTCTCTTTTTTATTCTGTACATGTGGATAAAAACAAAAATAGCTCAGCAGTCACCTTTTCTGATTTCAATGCATTCTGTTTTTCTTATAACCTTTTACGTCAGCTCTCTGCAACCTGCTGTTCTTTGAGATTACTGGAATTCTGAACATTGACATATATCTGGACATTAGGGAAAGCTGTTCAGTGATAACAGGTTCTAATTCATAATTAAATTTTGAAGACTTTAAAAATCAGGCTCCAGAATAAATATTGTCTGAGTTATTGATAAAAGATATGAAAACTCACATTAGAATCTTTAGTTGTATTTGTTATTAACAATATTAAAGCAACAATTCCCTGCCTTAGGGCTCACAATTTGTATATTTATCAATAACAAGAGAGACAGAAACAATTATTTGAATAACTCAACAGAGATTGCTTTAAAATGCAATTTGTTTTATATGACTTAGTCTAGGATCAAACCTTTATTTTACTTGAAATCTCTCTCCTCTCTCTGAAGAGAATCCTCTTCAGTTCATCCTGCTGTTTGTGCTCTTGCCTTTAATTTGCGTGTGCTGTTTTTAAACTGTTAATAGATTCAACACTTCATTTTGTGTCAAATCAGCAAGAATGAACAAAGCTCTCCACATATGCTCTTCTGTATTTTAAACATGTTTTCTTTCTTGGGCTGCAGCCCAGGGTGGCTTTTTATACTCATGTAAGATTATGCCTAAGAGGAGTGGAGATCCAGAGTTTCCTCTCAAACATTCAGCAGTTTCCTCTGAATGGATGCATAAGTTTTCTTCTAGGTTTTTGAAAATGATTTCTTAAGCAGCGTTCCCTTTTCTTAAATTACCCAAAAGAGATCTAGAAGTTGTGATAAACCTAGATTATTAGATTGCAGATGCAAGGTGAAAGAAATGTTACCTTTACCTCATTAAACTCAGTAAGATAGGTACTCAATGCTTTGACTCCCTTCACAAGGTCATGGCTGGGAGGAACTCACCCACAATCACAGTTATATGAATCTTTGTTGAGCCTTTATTGTTTTCTGCACATAAAAACTAGCCCATTTTATATTGGCAATGTTTTTGCTGAAACAGAATGCGTGCTAATGAAGTTCAGCGGCCCAGTTATCAACAACAGATCACGGGGGCCTATAGGTATGGTTAGTTTATGGAAAAAGCATATGTAGTCTAAGCTTCTTTTCATACTTGAGGAAACACTGCTGAAATGGATATGATTGTGAAAGTAAATATCCACGTGCAGCCTTGCTAATAAAGGAAAGAAATCACAAAATCTAAATGTTTTAAATAGTTGTCCCATCCTAATCATATCTCTTAGATAGATCGGAAAGGAATTGTACAGCATTTTTCCCCCTTAATTCCTCAGCTTTTAGCTTGCCTTATAAACCTTGGATTGCAGAAACTTCCTTGGCTTTAGATCTCCCATTGTTTTTAAAAAGAGTTTAAGTATCAGAAAATAGTAAACTGGGAAAATAACAAAATGCTGCCTCTTGTGCTGTAACTCCAGGAATGAAGTATTTTTCAGTTCTGTTTATACTGAATACTATACAGGGAATTTTGCAACATGCTAGGTATCCAGTTATTTTTATATTAAAAGAGAATTTATTTAAAATAATCAAGAAGTTTGGAGTCCCAAGAAAAATGTTTGTGGCCTCCATGTTAAAGATCCCAAATCTAGCACATGGATTTGGTATGCAGGAATTTCTGAAGCTAAATAATGCAGCCAGTTTCTTTAACACTTGAAAGATTAGTTCCACCCTGTCCCTCAGGATTGCCCCGAGGAAAATTTATACTGATAAAGCTGTGGATAAGCAGAGAAAGCCAAAGGGTGTGTGCAGTGCATCTAAATAACTGGATGTGACTCCCTGCATTCAGATGAATGATACTGAGAACAGTTTTTGCTTGCAAGAGGAGGGAGGGAGGGAGAGAAGGAAGGAAGGAAGGAAGGAAGGAAGGAAGGAAGGAAGGAAGGAAGGAAGGAAGGAAGGAAGGAGGGTGTCATACTTTTTCAATGAAAAGAAATTGCTTATATACATTGGATTGAAACAGAACCATGCCTTCCTGCCCCACACTGTTGTGGGGGACTGAGTAACATTTGGAATGTTGCACATATATTGAAGGCAGGCGTACAGAATGGTGTGATCAGTCACAAAACATGCATTTCCACAAAAGCAGACCAGTGAATATCAGCATATACAGAAAAACTTTCTACCTACCATATATTTCAGTCATCCATTGCTAGAAAATTAAAATGGGCCACATAGATTACACACACCATCCGAAGAATAGGCATGTTGGTCATAAAATACAGATAAACATTACACAAAAATATAGACCAAAAATATAATGCACTAAAGCAAAATAGGTAAAGTAGCTAAACCACATCTTATTTTGAAGCAAAATATAACCTACTTTCTACAATTGCTAATTCCCATCTGTCTGTTTTCATGATTTTAGGGTCCACTGAATAGATGCACAGAGAATACTTGTCTGTGACATCTATGTTTGTTTTTAGAAAGGTTTTTTGGGACTATCTTATGTCCTTGAGATACACTTGTTAATAGCCCTATCACATAGTGTTGTGGGGAGAAAAGGAGGAGAGAGAGTGCTCTTTATATCAGATTGAGCTCCTAAATGAGGTCTAATAAATAAATGATGGAACATTTAATTAAAAAAATAGACACACAACTATATAGTATATTGAGAAAGATGTATCTGCTAAGTCTGCAGTATAACTTGTACATTGATCTTGCGATATAGGTGAGATTGAAGTCCTACTTAATGTTCAGTTTATAAGAAATACTCTGGTTGCATTCTAGCACATTGACAGTTTGTAACTTTTTAGTAACCAGATATTTCTGTTGTACAACATTTGGTTTTTGTCTTAGTTTTCCACCATGGAACTATATATGTTCACTTTCTTTGTTCTTTTCCTCAGAACAGTCTCACAAGGTAGAATTGGTGATGGCCTATAGTGACTTAGTAGCTTTTCTATTTTTGTATTGTTTTTATTGTAAACTGCTCAAAGTCACGTAGATAAGATGGGTGTTATACAAATGTGATATCTATCTTATATCTATCTGATATAAGATAGATAGACAGGTAGATGTTCAGCATGGCCTTTTCCCAATTCTAATCTATTCTTCTAAATATTCTACTGAAAATGCTATGTTTGGATTCAGTACTCTGAATCTGTTTTTAAAAACAAACATACTGGGAAAGAATTCCTTAAAGCTCTTGATAGGAAAAGCAGACCAAATATTTCTGTTTCTAGTCTCTGAAAGACCAAGACAGCATTTGACAGGTTTATTGTAGTTGTGATTAAAGGGCTGTGTCTTCCTTTCTAGTCACTGGTTGCCTTTCTAAAGGATCCTGAAGGAGCTCCATTGTGGGAGGAAGATCCTGAAGCCAAAGATGTTGTTCATATTGACAGTGAAAAGGTAAGCTCCCTTGAATTGTAATTAACATTTTAAAGAAACATATAAATAAATATCAGGTATGGAAATTTTTATTCTGGAATATTTAGAGAGCTTGTTTAGCAAACTGAAAGCACTGCAAGCTAAAATACATTGAGAATAATTGATCAGTAGAATGGGGACCGAGACCCTGTGTAAGGACCTGCCTCACTTAGATCTCCAAGAAAGCAGAACTCTTGAAACAGGCATTGTTTCAAAAGAAACTTTTATTGAGAGTTAATTATAGCAGGAGAGCAAAGCAAGGTCTGAAGAATTTGCGCGCACAAGGTTACATCATAATATCCATTTACAACTCCTCCCCCCAGTGTCCAACTGTCCGGTTGAAATCCAGCCAATCCATAGTGCCAGGTTGTTCTGAGAAGCTGGAGATAAGGCAGATGTTTTCAGTTCATATTCCTTTCTCACAAAGAGAGGATGTTTCAAAGAGGATGGAGCAGAGCTAGGCAAATACATTCCCCAAGCAAACAGCCCTTCTCCCACCAGAATGGCAGTCTCCGAAAATGAATACACAGGCAAAGCAATAACATGCAGGCAAATACATTGGAGGGGTCTGACACCCTGATTGGGCACCACCTCATGATAGCTATGGATTTATTTCAGAATCTACTAGGATAATAGCATGAACCTTACTCCAAAACATACTTCATCTTGAGCTGCCACTATGAGTGACTAAATTTATGTTGGCTTCTTTGACTGAAGGGTCCTTGAAAACTTCAAGGTTCTAATTGTCTTGGTATAAAATGCACTAATGCCTTCAGCATGGGATTATGGAGTTTAATAGCTTGCTAGCTAATGATATTGCCTTGACAAAGCCTGCCAAATAATTGGTAGGTTCTGTTTGAGATGAAAGGAAATGTTTGTAGAATGTATGAAAGTGTGCAGAATTAAGTGCAGAATGTTTTACAGTCAACATTGGGCATCTCTAGATAGGGTTGGGAGAGACAAACATACATCTGAAACCTTAGAGATCTGTTGACAGATTTATTATTATTATTATTATTATTATTATTATTATTATTATTATTATTATTATTATTATTATTATTATTATTATTTTTACTAAGATGGCGCATTCACACGCAGCGGCCCCGAGCTCCCAGTATTGGTGTGTGGTGTTTGGAATAATGTGTTTATGGATGTGTGTGCACAGTGTAGCGCAAGGAGTTAAATTTGCCTACACACGCGTAGAGCTGCTAAACATCGGGCTCGCAAGTCAATCCGGGATTACCAGCGATTTTCAGCAGTCCCACAACATACTGAACTGCATAGCGAGGCTTCCAGGATCTCCATGTATTGTCATTGGGTCGGGGAGGTGCCGATGAAAGTGAAAGCGAAAGGAGCAGAAACAAAAGCATGCCTGTAGAGCCGGTCAGTTGGATCGGCTCCGAAAGCAGCCCCACAGACAAGCGTTGCCATGTGTCTTCTTGAGCAACGCTAGATCCCTCATCCACAAAATTGACGAATTAGAGCTGGAGATGGCAGCAAGCAGGCTTCTCCGTGAAAGCTGTGTGATAATTGTCACAGAGACCTGGCTACACCTACCTGTACCCGATGCGGCAGTGGAGTTGACAAGCCAAGTCATTTATCGCTACGATAGAAATGGCGATTCCAGTAAGAGCAAGGGAGGAGGACTCTGTATCTATATACACAGTGACTGGCGTGTTAACAGCAGAGTAGTCTATACGTATTGCTCCCCAGATGTGGAACTGATGACTGTCACATGTAGGCTATTTTATCTGCCTAGAGAAATCACTGTGATAATTATTATAGCTGTTTATATTCCACCTGATGCCAATGTCAGTGTGGCGTTTCTAAACTTTATGACGTCATCTCCAGGCAGAAGCAAACTCACCCAGAGGGTGCTCTTGTCATGGCTGGGGACTTCAATCAAGCCTGTCTAAAGACAGCTCTCCCCAAGTTCGTCCAGTATGTGAAATTTTCCACCAGAAGGAAGAACACTTTAGACCAGAGGTTTCAAACTTCCGGCCCATGGGCCGGACGCGTCGTGACGAAACCATGCCCACCCTATTGCCGGCAATGGGGAAAAGCCACGATACATCGCACGACGTCACGTGACATCGCGAGTTTGACATGTCTGCTTTAGACCGTGTGTACTCTAACCTGAAACAGGCATACAGAGCAATCCCCCTCTCTCACCTGGGTACATCTGACCATCTTTCACTCCTGTTGTGCCCGAAGTATGTCCCTCTCAGGAAAAGAACTCAGCCAGTCACGAAAATGGTTAAAATCTGGCCAGAGGGTGCTCTGAGTCAGCTGCAGGACTGTTTTGAAACCACTGAGTAGTTGGAGTGTATTTGAACATCAAGTGGAGTGTATTTGACATCAAGACCTACATGAATACACTGATGCTGTACTCTCTTACATCAAAGTGTGCAATGACAGTGTGACAACAGAAAAGTGCATCAGAGTCTACGGGAATTGTAAACCCTGGATGACTGCAGACGTACGGACACTTCTGAGAGCCCAGGATTCTGCCTTTAAGGCAGGGGTCAGGGATACATATAGAGAGGCCAGGGCAAACCTTAGAAGAGTCATTAAGAAAGCAAAACAACAATACAAATATAAGGTGGAGAACCACCTAGCAGATAACAACCCGAAGCAAGTGTGGTAGGGACTGCAGCATCTAACTAACCATAAGGGCAACACGAGGAACACGGTCAATGCCGATGCCTTGTTGGTAGAGGAGTTGAAAATCTTCGCTTGCTATGAGGTGAAAAGACCAGATCCCGTAGCCTCTGCCTGCCGGCCTTCTGATTCCCAGCCACTCACCCTATACGGACATCAAGTGAAAGCTGCATTGAAGGCTGTGAATTCCAGCAAAGCTGCAGGCCCAGATGGGGTGCTGAAGATAGTGGTAAAGAATTGTGCCAATCAATTAGCAGGGGTCCTGACAAGGACCTTTAACATCTCCCTGCAAACGACCTGTGTTCCATCATGCTTGAAAGCAGCCACTATTGTCCCAGTCCCAAAGAAAACAGCAATTAACTGCCTAAACGACTACAGACCTATCACATTAACGTCTGTAGTGATGAAATACTTCGAAAGACTGGTTCTCCAACACCTTAGGGCATGCCTCCCACTGGACCTTGACAAACATCAGTTTGTCTACAGGGGGAATAGGTCAACAGACGACACCGTAGCTACTGTCTTCTGTAGCGAGCCACCTGGAGAAACCCAGAAACTATGTCAGGATGCTTTTCATTATCTATAGCTCAGCCTTCAATACTATCCTGCCGAGCATCCTTATCGAAAAGCTGACTGACTTGGATTTTCCCTCTTCCAACTGTGACTGGATCAAAGACTTTCTGAGGGACCGGCCACAAACAGTGAGGGTTGGATCTGTCACATCCATCTCCCTGAAGCTTTGCACTGGCTCGCCACAGGGCTTTGTGATCAGTCCCTACCTGTATTCACTGTACACACATGATTGTTGACCCATCTACTGCAATCATTAAGTTCGCAGATGATACCACCGTATTGGGTCTTACTACAGGTGGAGATGAAACAGCGTACAGGGGGAGGTTCAAAAACTATCTTCATGGTGCCTAGAAAACAACCTGCACCTGAACATTAGCAAGACAAAAGAGATGGTATTAGACTTCCAGAAGAAAAGAGAGGAACCCACCCCACTTTACATCAAGGGGGGCCTTGTGGAGAGAGTTTCCTCCTTTAAATTCCTGGGAGTCCACCTCAGCGAAGATCTCACCTGGAAAATCAACACAACCCAGGTGGCCAGAAAGGCCCAACAGAGACTCCACTTCCTTAGGGTCTTGCGAAAGAACAAAGTGAAACAACGACTGATGACCTCCTTTACCGGTCCACTGATGACCTCCTTTTACTGGTCACATTGCATTATGGTGTGGTATGCTGGCTTGACAGCCGCAGATAGAAAGACACTACAGAGGGTGGTGAGCACAGCACAAAACATCGCTGGCTGTCCCCTGATACCACTAGACGACATCGCTAGGGCCTGCTGCCTTAGAAGAGTAAGGACGACTCACCCTCTGGTCAACACTTCTTTACTCTCCTACCTTCGGGTAGGAGATATAGAAGCATAGCCAGCCGCACCAACAGGCTGAAGAACAGTTTCTACCCATGGGCTGTCAGACTCCTGAATGGAAAATAACTCCATGTCAACATAGTATGGTAGACTTGTGGGGCCGGCGCGTTGTGCAGTAAGTTCACATGGTGCAATAAGATTGTGTGTTTGTTAGTAGGATACCCTGGGTTAGGGATTTTTTTTTCCTTTTGTCTTCACTGTGAGTTGTGTTTGGGGTGTGCACGAAGGGAGGGTCAGCCAATCTCATTGTACACATGTTGTACTTTGACAATAAAGGTTGATTTGATTTGACATTCAGCAAAGGCAACACCATTGTTCAATCAACTAACCATCTGACAGCACAAAACAGCTTCCTGTGTTCGTACAAAGTATTGCACTGTTACCAAACACTCAACCTCTTTCTCCTAGAAAAGATGGATCAAACTGTTAACTGATTGGGAACCCAGGTATACTTTGAATGTTTTTATATAGATTGTAAAAAAATGACTTGCTGTAGATGCTTGAAATAAGTCATGTCATGGTGCAAAACTAATTAAGCAATGTAACCTATTTGGCCACATAGTTGACTTTGTGTCTCAGTTGCTCTTAAATAACAACTTACTAATATATTCTGTGTTTGGTTCTCTTGGTGCTTAAATTGTATTGTTTTTCAAAGCTCTGATGTAAACCACAGCCAACATATAGAGGTAGAGAACCATCACTCGCCTCTAGGTTTGAAGGACTAGTGGACACTTAAGGGCCATTAGAAAGTTCTTTGACTTTAGAGAAAACAGGTTTTGGTATTTAATATGGACAAATTTGGCAAGGGCATTGAATATTTTTAGATGAACTCAAGTAATCCTATTTTTGTTCTATACTCTTATTGTGAAACCTAACATTGCTGTACTTGCTGCTCCTTCTCTAGTGTCTATTTTTCTTTCCATTCTAATCAATTTTAAATTGTAATTGATTACTCTCTTGCTGGTATTCATAGTCATTTCAGTTTCTTAGTTTTCATTCCAGTATTAACAACAGTTACTTTGGCATTCACATTTGTCACAAGATTAATTTTTAATGTTCACCTTTCTGTTCCCATTTGCAGGTTCTGTAGGGCTTATTTGCAATTTAAAATGTTGCCTTTCTCAACATGGTAGCTGTAAAAAAACTTTTCTGGTGTCTTCCTATTACCTTAGATTGGTTTCTGGTTAAAGGAAACAAGTTATTTTTTCTGTTCAATTGCATTCTTAAAAAAGAATTTGACAAACATCCTGAATACACAATCATCACCCAGAGATTTTTGATCTTGTTTTAAAATAATGTTTGTTGTAGTCTGCTGTATGGTAGCCCTTGAATAATCAATTTTATGGTCTGTATAATATCAACACTTTTATCTTACCATAATTTCTGTGGCTTCTATATTTTTCCTTCTGGTGCCCATGGGTAGGACTAGTTACTAGAACTTTCTGCTTTCAGCATTGAACGTGTTGTGATTCAGGGTCAGCCTGTGGGTTCGGCAGTTGGGTCTGATGACTCAGAGGAGGAGGAGGGGGGTGTTGAAGACCTTGCTGAGGGGGTTGAAGATCTTGCTGATGAGAGTTCTCAGCCAGGCCCCTCCCACTTGGTCACCACGGAGACCCAGCTGTGTGAGCCTGACAGCATGGATGAAGATGACCCACAGCTGGCCCTGTTCAAGGACGCCCAACGCAGGAGGCAGTCAATTAGGAGTAAACAGAGGAAGGCAATGGGGCTTCTCGGAAGGAGGCAGAGAGAAGCCACGCCCTGAACTCTATATAAGGGGAATGTGTGGGGAGGGCTGGTTTGCTGAAGGCAACCGCTCTGATAGTTCGTGTTTCTTAAAGCTCCTGTTTCATGGTTCGTGTCTTGTTTGTTTTTGTAGTAATAAATTTGGCAGGCGTAATTCCAGCCTCTTGCCGTTTGTAAAGGGGTTGCCTTTTCTGCAGGGCCGGTAGCAGGCTGGTACAGAACAGAACAAACCATGATTCTTGAATGTGTTTGAATTCTGAACTGTATAATATTTCAACAATGGTAGCAAAAATGAGCCACCAATAAATAGGTCTTCACCTGCTGTATGTCTGTACACATTATTTGTTAAATTATAATGTCACAGAAAAACAGATTAGTTTACAATCAGAAGTAATTTTTTTCTGTGTTAGGTTTTTATTCAGTTAAGGATCCACTGCGTAGCAGCTTCCAAATTATTGTAATTTATTTATATAGGGCAGGGGTGTCAAACTACCGGCCCCCGGGCCAGACGCATCACCAGGAAACCGCGCCCACCCCATTGCCGGCAATGGGGAAAAAGCTCTGATACATTGCACGACGTTACGTGGCATTGCAAGTTTGACATGTCTGATATAGGGCATGATGTGTGAATTGCACATTACCAATTTAAATTATTAGTTGTGTTTTTTGTGGAACAATAAGATGAAAAGCAAGAGAAAGTAGAAGCAGTACTTATTTCAATAAAATTATAGTCCCATAAAGTCTTCTCTATATAGTTGAGAAAGCAAAGAACCAAAACAAAATCACAGAGGGAAGAAATTTAGTCCTAAAATATGCTAGGAAGTTGTCAATTTACAGGTAATCCTCAGTTAACCGTACACTTAATTGGAACTAGCAATTCCATTGCTAAGTGAAGCAGTCATTAAACAAAATTTATGACCACACTATCTTACAACAGCAGTTCCAGCAGTCTTGGTTGCAGTTTTCAGCAAATTATTGTGGTTGCCAAACAAGACACCATGTGATCACAATTTGCAACCTTTCACTGACTTCCCAATTGAGTTTGCTTGTGGGAAGCTGACTGGGAAACTTGCAAAGGGTGATCCCATGATCACAGTATGCTGTGACCATTGTAAATGCATGAGGGTTGCCAAACACTCAAATCACACTCGTGATGCAGGGATGCAGCAATGTTTATAAGTGAGAACCAGTTATAAGTACCTTTTTTCACTACTGTTGTAACTTTGAACAGCTGCTAAACAAATTATTGTTAAGTGAGGAGTACTTCTATGGCAAATAAATTTTACAATAAAAAATCTTACAATTAGGAGGAAACACAGTTAATAAAATGTGAAGAATATTGCAAAAGACAAATATTCAAATAATAAATGCAACTAATGGGCCTTATCAAGAGTTCTAATCCAAGAAGTATATAGTATTGGTCTACTGACAAGACCTAAGGGCTTTAATTAAATTAAGTCTCAATTGTGGAAGTGCTACCTAGATAGCGAATTTAAAGACTGAATTATTTTTAATTTTATCACAGTTGGTTGTTTGATATATCATGGTTTTAAATTTCATCATTGTGTTTTTAAGAGCTAATTCTAAAAGAGAGCTTATCAATCATTTAAGTGTCTTAAATACAAGTGCAAAGCCAACTCTTTAATATGTTTTGGATTTATTCATCATTAAAACATTAGGATTTATTGGTGCTATATGGGCTATACATCTATATGAGTGAAATCAAGAGCATTCATATGTTGGAAATAGCATCATCCTGTCTTGAGGCATGGTCTACACCTTGCGCACATGAATTAAGATGTCTCATAATGTGTATAAGAGGCAGAGCTGCCTTGCAATCAACATCAGATCCTATTGATGTGTCTGGCTGAGAGAGTTAAACTATAAGTTTCAATTGCTGAAAATATAATCCTTAGATAAAAATGGTTGACTGAGTTTTGTAAACTATGTTCAGAAGCCTTACATGCTTGCTTGCACATGGCCAATGCATTCTGCCCTTACATTTCTAGACTGCTAAATTGGCATAGTAATACCTAATTCAAATCCACAACTTTTCAACACTAATATAAAAATCTGCAGGTAGCACTAGCACATTGGGATCATTTGTTGTTATTAATTGCGAAGTCGTGTCCGACCCATCACGACCCCATGGACAACGTTCCTCCAGGCCTTCCTGTCCTCTACCATCTTCTGGAGTCCCTTTAAGTTCATGCCTACTGCCTCAGTGACTCCATCCAGCCAACTCATTCTCTGTCGTCCCCTTCTTCTCTTGCGCTCAACCTTTCCCAGCATTAGGCTCTTCTCCAGGGAGTCCTTCCTTCTCATTAGGTGGTCAAAGTATTTGAGTTTCACCTTCAGGATCTGGCCTTCTAAAGAGCAGTCAGGGTTGATCTCATACTGAAGTAATAATAAGCTTAATTGATTTATCCAGTTAGTCTGATTATATGGAAACCTCAAGGATGGTTTTAGGGCACTCTTATTAACAGGCACTATTAATAACAGGGCACTCTTATTAACAGTACTTTGAAAGCAAACACCAGCCGTGGTCATAATAAAGTTTCTAATATTGGAATTGGTTGCATGTTTTGGTTGCACTTTTAAATGTGCAATTTTAAGTGTGGGAAGCTTCAGTAAGAAGTGTTTGAACCCTAGGTGATAACAAACCATCCATTTGTTTGTAGCTGTTTAATTGAGGATTTAATGATAACCACATCACAAACTATTTGGCAGTACTATCAGATGGCTCCAATAGTTGTTAGAATTTTAGCTAAAATATGTGGAGTAAAGACTCTTAAATCTCATCTTTTTTATTTTCTCTTTTGGTTTTAAGGAACTGAAAAGACTTCTGAAGAAAGAAGATAAACATGTTCTGCTGATGTTCTATGCCCCTTGTGAGTAATACAGTATTTTTAAAAAATTGGTAGCCCCCTTACGGATAATTGTGTACCTCTGTTAAATTATTCCATTTGTTCATAGAAAACTGACAACACACATTCACTATCTGCTCATTACTCTGCATCTGATGTTCTTCATTCCTCAGTTTTTATTCCAGAATTCACCCCAAACATAGCAGTGTAGCATAAAAATATTTCAAATGATGCTCTTTTACTCTTTTTCTCTGCTAAAATTATGCAAAAAATGAATACTCAGGTTCAGGTGGACCTTGCAAATTTATTGCAGGTTTTCAATGTGTACAGACTATTCTTAGATATACTAAACTTTTTTGGAATACCCATTTGCTCCTGCTGTAATTTAAGGATCTGCAGTTATGTTGGCCTGCCATTATTCTTAAAATGGCTTGGCCATGTCAAGAAAGTAATATCCTGTCCCAACCAGCAATCATTTTAAAAGAGAAACCAACAAAAATAAATACTGTGATACCTTGGAGAGCTCCCTGCATTCAATAGATTTTTTTTCTAATCTCTGCCATTCTCAAGTTTGAAGTAATGCCTGCCACACCCCTGTTCCTCAGTAAAAATGCCGGAAAATTGATTCTGCAAATTTATTGGGTAACAGCCAATCTAAGCTGATCTCATGTAATCTAATGTCTACATGAATTAGAGACCATCTGGAAATTTCAGAGTTTTTGGCTAAATTAGGAAGCTGGGGAAAAAAATACCAGTGGTGAGCTACAGCTGTAAGGCTGACAAAAATAGTGCATGGATGCTGTCACCAGAAAACAAACTCAATTGATGGGCATATTTGTCTTTTTAATCTAGGTACAATTGTGCCTGTTGGCATGTTGAATAACCTTTACTATTGCTGGCCATATGGACATCTTTTTCTTCTGTTAGCTGATAGCCTCTATGAGGAATAAAGGCTTTTCATTGTGAGTGATTAGGATCTAGGACTGCAGGCATGTCAAAAACATATCAAAGAATTCATTTCCTTAACTCTGATCCTAATGACATCAAGCCTGTCTTTGTTGTAATATCTCATGGTGTAACAAGGGGCCAAAACCGTCAATTACCGTATATACTTGAGTATAAGCCGACTCGAGTATAAGCCGAGACCCCCAATTTCACCCCCAAAAACTGGAAAAAGTTATTGACTCGAGTATAAGCCGATCCGCCGTTCTGCAAGCCTCTGCCGCCAGCAGAGGCTCGATCCGCCATTTTGCAAGCCTGAATACACAGGAATACCCTGTGTAGCCGCGGCTCGTCGGCAGGTCTCCGTTCCTCCTGCCGACCTTTGGGGAGGTTTGGGCGCCTCCCCAAACCTCCCCAAACCTCGGCAGGTCTCCGTTCCTCCTGCCGACCTTTGGGGAGGTTTGGGCGCCTCCCCGAACCTCGGCAGGTCTCCGTTCCTCCGCGCAGACCTGCCGACGTTTGGGAAGGTTTGGGCGCCTCCCCAAACCTCCCCAGGTCCCCGTTCCTGTTTGGGGAGGTTTGGGCGCCTCCCCAAACCTCCCCAAACCTCGGCAGGTCTCCGTTCCTCCGCGCAGACCTGCCGACGTTTGGGAAGGTTTGGGCGCCTCCCCAAGTCTCCGTTCCTGTTTGGGGAGGTTTGGGCGCCTCCCCAAACCTCCCCAAACCTCGGCAGGTCTCCGTTCCTGTTTGGGGAGGTTTGGGCGCCTCCCCAAACCTCCCCAAACCTCGGCAGGTCTCCGTTCCTCCGCGCAGACCTGCCGACCTTTGGGGAGGTTTGGGCGCCTCCCCAAACGTCCCCAAACCTCGGCAGGTCTCCGTTCCTGTTTGGGGAGGTTTGGGCGCCTCCCCAAACCTCCCCAAACCTCGGCAGGTCTCCGTTCCTCCGCGCAGACCTGCCGACCTTTGGGGAGGTTTGGGCGCCTCCCCAAACGTCCCCAAACCTCGGCAGGTCTCCGTTCCTGTTTGGGGAGGTTTGGGCGCCTCCCCAAACCTCCCCAAACCTCGGCAGGTCTCCGTTCCTCCGCGCAGACCTGCCGACCTTTGGGGAGGTTTGGGCGCCTCCCCAAACGTCCCCAAACCTCGGCAGGTCTCCGTTCCTGTTTGGGGAGGTTTGGGCGCCTCCCCAAACCTCCCCAAACCTCGGCAGGTCTCCGTTCCTCCGCGCAGACCTGCCGACCTTTGGGGAGGTTTGGGCGCCTCCCCAAACGTCCCCAAACCTCGGCAGGTCTCCGTTCCTGTTTGGGGAGGTTTGGGCGCCTCCCCAAACGTCCCCAAACCTCGGCAGGTCTCCGTTCCTCCGCGCAGACCTGCCGACCTTTGGGGAGGTTTGGGCGCCTCCCCAAACATCCCCAAACCTCGGCAGGTCTCCGTTCCTGTTTGGGGAGGTTTGGGCGCCTCCCCAAACGTCCCCAAACCTCGGCAGGTCTCCGTTCCTGTTTGGGGAGGTTTGGGCGCCTCCCCAAACGTCCCCAAAACTCGGCAGGTCTCCGTTCCTCCGCGCAGACCTGCCGACCTTTGGGGAGGTTTGGGCGCCTCCCCAAACGTCCCCAAACCTCGGCAGGTCTCCGTTCCTGTTTGGGGAGGTTTGGGCGCCTCCCCAAACCTCCCCAAACCTCGGCAGGTCTCCGTTCCTGTTTGGGGAGGTTTGGGCGCCTCCCCAAACCTCCCCAAACCTCGGCAGGTCTCCGTTCCTCCGCGCAGACCTGCCGACCTTTGGGGAGGTTTGGGCGCCTCCCCAAACGTCCCCAAACCTCGGCAGGTCTCCGTTCCTGTTTGGGGAGGTTTGGGCGCCTCCCCAAACGTCCCCAAACCTCGGCAGGTCTCCGTTCCTCCGCGCAGACCTGCCGACCTTTGGGGAGGTTTGGGCGCCTCCCCAAACGTCCCCAAACCTCGGCAGGTCTCCGTTCCTGTTTGGGGAGGTTTGGGCGCCTCCCCAAACCTCCCCAAACCTCGGCAGGTCTCCGTTCCTCCGCGCAGACCTGCCGACCTTTGGGGAGGTTTGGGCGCCTCCCCAAACGTCCCCAAACCTCGGCAGGTCTCCGTTCCTGTTTGGGGAGGTTTGGGCGCCTCCCCAAACGTCCCCAAACCTCGGCAGGTCTCCGTTCCTCCGCGCAGACCTGCCGACCTTTGGGGAGGTTTGGGCGCCACCCCAAACGTCCCCAAACCTCGGCAGGTCTCCGTTCCTGTTTGGGGAGGTTTGGGCGCCTCCCCAAACCTCCCCAAACCTCGGCAGGTCTCCGTTCCTCCGCGCAGACCTGCTGACCTTTGGGGAGGTTTGGGCGCCTCCCCAAACGTCCCCAAACCTCGGCAGGTCTCCGTTCCTGTTTGGGGAGGTTTGGGCGCCTCCCCAAACGTCCCCAAACCTCGGCAGGTCTCCGTTCCTGTTTGGGGAGGTTTGGGCGCCTCCCCAAACGTCCCCAAACCTCGGCAGGTCTCCGTTCCTCCGCGCAGACCTGCCGACCTTTGGGGAGGTTTGGGCGCCTCCCCAAACGTCCCCAAACCTCGGCAGGTCTCCGTTCCTGTTTGGGGAGGTTTGGGCGCCTCCCCAAACGTCCCCAAACCTCGGCAGGTCTCCGTTCCTCCGCGCAGACCTGCCGACCTTTGGGGAGGTTTGGGCGCCTCCCCAAACGTCCCCAAACCTCGGCAGGTCTCCGTTCCTGTTTGGGGAGGTTTGGGCGCCTCCCCAAACGTCCCCAAACCTCGGCAGGTCTCCGTTCCTCCGCGCAGACCTGCCGACCTTTGGGGAGGTTTGGGCGCCACCCCCAAACGTCCCCAAACCTCGGCAGGTCTCCGTTCCTGTTTGGGGAGGTTTGGGCGCCTCCCCAAACCTCCCCAAACCTCGGCAGGTCTCCGTTCCTCCGCGCAGACCTGCCGACCTTTGGGGAGGTTTGGGCGCCTCCCCAAACGTCCCCAAACCTCGGCAGGTCTCCGTTCCTGTTTGGGGAGGTTTGGGCGCCTCCCCAAACGTCCCCAAACCTCGGCAGGTCTCCGTTCCTCCGCGCAGACCTGCCGACCTTTGGGGAGGTTTGGGCGCCTCCCCAAACGTCCCCAAACCTCGGCAGGTCTCCGTTCCTGTTTGGGGAGGTTTGGGCGCCTCCCCAAACGTCCCCAAACCTCGGCAGATCTCCGTTCCTCCGCGCAGACCTGCCGACCTTTGGGGAGGTTTGGGCGCCTCCCCAAACGTCCCCAAACCTCGGCAGGTCTCCGTTCTTCCTGCCGACCTTTGGGGAGGTTTGGGCGCCTCCCCAAACCTCCCCAAACCTCGGCAGGTCTGCGCGGAGGAACGGAGACCTGCCGAGGTTTGGGGAGGTTTGGGGAGGCGCCCAAACCTCCCCAAACAGGAACGGAGACCTGCCGAGGTTTGGGGACGTTTGGGGAGGCGCCCAAACCTCCCCAAAGGTCGGCAGGTCTGCGCGGAGGAACGGAGACCTGCCGAGGTTTGGGGACGTTTGGGGAGGCGCCCAAACCTCCCCAAACAGGAACGGAGACCTGCCGAGGTTTGAGGACGTTTGGGGAGGCGCCCAAACCTCCCCAAAGGTCGGCAGGTCTGCGCGGAGGAACGGAGACCTGCCGAGGTTTGGGGACGTTTGGGGAGGCGCCCAAACCTCCCCAAACAGGAACGGAGACCTGCCGAGGTTTGGGGACGTTTGGGGAGGCGCCCAAACCTCCCCAAAGGTCGGCAGGTCTGCGCGGAGGAACGGAGACCTGCCGAGGTTTGGGGAGGTTTGGGGAGGCGCCCAAACCTCCCCAAACAGGAACGGAGACCTGCCGAGGTTTGGGGAGGTTTGGGGAGGCACCCAAACCTCCCCAAACAGGAACGGAGACCTGCCGAGGTTTGGGGAGGTTTGGGGAGGCGCCCAAACCTCCCCAAACAGGAACGGAGACCTGGGGAGGTTTGGGGAGGCGCCCAAACCTTCCCAAACGTCGGCAGGTCTGCGCGGAGGAACGGAGACCTGCCGAGGTTTGGGGAGGCGCCCAAACCTCCCCAAAGGTCGGCAGGAGGAACGGAGACCTGCCGAGGTTTGGGGAGGTTTGGGGAGGCGCCCAAACCTCCCCAAAGGTCGGCAGGAGGAACGGAGACCTGCCGAGGTTTGGGGAGGCGCCCAAACCTCCCCAAACGTCGGCAGGTCTGCGCGGAGGAACGGAGACCTGCCGAGGTTTGGGGAGACGCCCAAACCTCCCCAAACGTCGGCAAGTCTCCGTTCCTCCGCGCCCTGCCTGCCTGCTTCTTTCCGCTGCGGAAAGAAGCAGGCAGGCAAGGCGCGGAGTTTGGGGAGGTGCGCGCGCACCTCCCCAAACCTCCCCAAACTTCGGCAGGTCTCGGACGGCGGTGGCTTGGGAGAGGTGCGGGCGATCCCGGAAGCACCAAAGCCTCGGCCGCGCACAAGTCCTCGGTAAGTTTTTTTTGTTGACTGGAGTATAAGCCGAAGTGGAATTTTTCAGCCCAAAAAGTGGGCTGAAAAATTCGGCTTATACTCAAGTATATACGGTAAGCTTTTATCAGGAGAAAAAAGAAACTTATGAATCTTCATTTCCAATTATAATCAAGATGAATAAATGGAAACCAAAATAATGTCCAATTTTCTGTTTGACATAGGTCTGAAAGTTAAAGCCTAAGCTTCTTCATCTTCCCTAGGAAAATGATTGAACATATGTGTTTTGTGGTTCTATCAACCCCCCCTTTTTTTAGGAAAACTGGGATTTTGTTTCATAATGTTCTTTAATCAAAGTAACTCACATTCTTGAATTACAAATAATCAGATAAATGAATTCTTTCGACATTTCCCTTTTCAAAAGTTATACAGTATTGACAGGAAACCCGTGGCTTCAAAATGTATTGAAATAATAATCTCACTTGAGTTTCTTTTGTAGCCAAACATGAAATTGGCTAAGTCACAACGAATAATAATTGTATTTTCCCTGACTACATTGGTGCTACCTAACACACACTGTGAAATAACTACATGCCCTTAAGAACACATTTCTCCAGATTTCTGATTCCAATCTTGTAGTATAACCTGTTGCGTGTTTAGGGAACATACCAAATTTACATCAAATTTCTTAACAAGGTCAGTCATTATGTCCCACTTCTGGGCTGAGAATGAGAGGAGTTGCACTCTGTGCACATCTGGAAAATATCAGCTTGGCAAAAGCTGCCGTTAAATTTCAGTAATGAAAAACATTGAGATCTCTGTGTTTTATCAGTGCATGTCATTTATATTTTGCTAGCAAGGGATGAACTACCACATGTTACAGAATAGGAATAATTTTGTTAACTTCCAGAAATGAATTTGTAGCAAAGGGGAAAAAAGGAAGTATAGATACAGGTTGCAAGAAATCTGAAAGTGAGTGCAGAACTGTATTAAATAAATATGTGGTATTCCTCAGCGAAAATACTTTGCATTGTTATGAAGATGCTACACAATATATTTACATTGCTCCTCAAGAAGCCATTTACCTGAAAGGGTTGATTTTACCTTCTCAGGGCTGAATACAATGGCATTCTAGCCATTTACCAAGAGAGCCAAGAACTAGCAGAATGAAAATTAATTCATGCTTATTGACTATATATATATATATATATATATATATATATATATATATATATATATATATATATATATATATATATATATTTGTTTTCTGAGGTTTCGCGGGTGCCTGTATGTGGATCCTTGGTTTTTTGGGTTTTTCCCCGCGTAGAACTAAAGGTGTAGGCGCAACGTTTCGACGGAATCCGAACCCACAATGATAACGAGGCACAACCACAAAACAGAAACCTAACTACAGCTGCAACATCAGCCACTTTAAACCCCTCCAAACCACACAATAAGCAAACTGACACCCACTATAAAAACATGGCACCACCACAAACACGAAGCCGAACAAAAGCAGCACAACTCATCAGCTCAGGTCTGGAGCTGGCAGCTGAGACCAGCCCATCCACTCAGAACACCCCCCCACCCAATCAGAACACACCCACCATTCAAAACACACTCCC
Organism: Vipera ursinii; assembly: GCF_947247035.1. Lineage (NCBI taxonomy): Eukaryota > Metazoa > Chordata > Lepidosauria > Squamata > Viperidae > Vipera > Vipera ursinii. The sequence goes on from NC_139512.1 coordinate 129,228,954, forward strand.
ACCCAATCAGAACACACTTGGTCCCCCACCCAATCAGAGCACACCTCCACAGAACACACCCCCTCTGGCAGTTTAAAAAAGAGGAACACAGCCATATGCTTCTCCCAGAAGAAGGAAGCTAAAGCCACCAGCCTGATGATGACGGATGGGATTCCGTCAAAACGTTGCGCCTACACCTTTAGTTCTACGCGGGGAAAAACCCTAAAAACCAAGGATCCATATATATATATATATATATATATATATATATATATATATATATATATATATATATATATATGGGGAATCACAGCAGATATATGTGGAATGGTGTTGTTTTGCAATGTCATGTAAAAAGGGAAAAACCTACAATTTTTCCTTAAGGCAACGAGCTCTTAAATAATCCTTGCTGTATACTGTTTATTTCTAGGACACAGCATATTTGTCTTTCATGCATATTTACTCTTCAGTACTGTTCTTGAAACTTCTGCAGGCTCTTTGTAAATTTTAGTTTTATCTCAGAAAAGCCTGGCTATTTCCTGGTTCACAGCATGTGTTGCAATTGACCACTGTTTTTATGTTGGTTGAAGTTATAATGTTTGCTTTAGTCTTATAAATAATTCCTTCAGGCTATGGTATTGAAAAGCCGCCTTTTTTTTTACTCACTAGCAAATAACTTATTTTCTACTATGAATTACTTTCTTACAAAGTATATCTGAGTCATTCAGTTTGGGCATTTCCCTAAGCAGGTTTCCCCCAGCATGGTTTTATAACTCATTTCTATGTTGTTCTTTTGGATATGATCAAAACTTACATTCTTTTAAGGAAGGAAAATCTGTCCTCCCAAGTATGTTTTTAGATTCTGGTGTTTCTGATTCTACAGTGGTGTTAAATGGAATAACAATAACTGCATCCAGTTCTGGTCACCATAATACAAGATGCTGAGATCTTAGAAAGAGTTCAGAGAAGAACAACAAAGGTGATAAGGAGTCTGGAGACTAAATCATAAGATGAATGATTGAGGAAACTGTGTATGTCTAGTCTAACTAAGAGAAGGATTAGGGAAGGATATGATGGCAGTCTTTCAGTACTTCTGTCACAGAGAAGAAGGAGTTGACCTATTCTCCAAAACACTTGAGGGCAGGACAAGAAGTAACTGGTAGAAGGTCATTAAAGAGAGATCCAAGCTAGAGAAATTTCCTGACAGTGAAAATGATTAGTGGAACTATTTGCCCCCAGAAGTTGTGGGTGCTCCATCATTGGAGGTTTTAAAGAAAAGATTGGACAGCCTTTGTCCAGAATGGCATAGGGTCTCCTGGTTGAGCAGGAGGTTGGACTAGAAAACTGTAGTAACTGTGAGAGGGATCTCAATCACTTCAATATGAGCCAGCAGTGTGCTGCAGCTGCCAAAAAAGCCAACACAGTGCTAGGCTGCATTAACAGAGGGATAGAATCAAGGTCACGTGAAGTACTAATACCACTTTACAATGCCTTGGTAAGGCCACTGAATACTGCATCCAGTTTTGGTCACCACGATGTAAAAAAGATGTCAAGACTCTAGAAAGAGTACAGAGAAGAGCAACAAAGATGATTGGGGGACTGGAGGATAAAACATATAGGGAACAGTTGCTGGAATTGGGTATGTGTAGTTTAATGAAGAGAAGGGTGAGGGGTGACATGATAGCAGTCTTCCAATATCTCAGGGGCTGCCACAAAGAAGAGGGAGCCAAGCTATTCTCCAAAGCACCTGAAAGCAGGAGAAGAAGCAATGGATGAAAACTAGTCAAGGAGAGAAGCAACCTAGAACTAAGGAGAAACTTCCTGACAGTTAGAACAATTAACCAGTGGAACAACCTGCCTCCAGAAGCTGTGAATGCTCCAACACTGGAAGTTTTTAAGAAGAGACTGGACAGCTACTACTACTACTACTACTACTACTACTACTACTACTACTACTACTTCTTCTTCTTCTTCTTCTTATTATTATTATTATTATTATTATTATTATTATTATTATTATTATTATTATTATTATTATTATTATTATCTGCAAGGTCCCTTCCAACCCTATTTTCTATGTTCTAAGTGAAGTAGATATCCATGAAACAGATGCTTCTGTAGGCAAGATGGGGAGGTGGATTTTACTTTCTCCCCTTACAGCTAATCCAATACTGGAATCATAATACTAAGAAACAAAACTGGAAGTGATGCCAGGTGCTGGGAAAAAAGATGGAAGAAAATGATCTCTCTTCTTTTTGCCTGCATTAGCATCCAGCTTGCAGTATAAAGGTTTTGCTAAGTTGGCTTCTTCATACTAAATAATTTTTTTCACTCAAAATTTAGAAAATCTGGATTGGATCCAACCCAATGAAGTGATTGTTTTACATTAAATACTGGTGAAATTATTCTGGCTTTATTTATTTAACATGAGCCAGTTTAGATGTTAATCGCCAATCTTCATCTCCAAAAGTTGAATTTAATTCACCCAACATTAAAAAAATGGAACACTTAATGTGATACACCTAGTCCTAGATTTTATGAGTATTGTCTTCTCCTTCAGGCTACCTAACTATATATAAGTAGTCAGTTTCTTGCAAATGCTACCAGATGACTTGGCGTTTTCCTCTTTTAATGAAAAATCTGTCTTCAGACTCTGCTATCAAATGCTTTTAGATACTAATGGAGGATCTTCTTTGAAGGTTACTTCTCCTTAGTAATCAAAGTAACACTGGGACTGCAATACTGGTTTTTGCTTAGTGTGATGAAAAATACTTCAGATAAATTCATTTTTAATCAAATGAGTAGACCCTAAGTGGCTTACGCATGGAGTCCGCAGATTGAAATAGGAACAAGAGGGTATGTGTGTGCGCAAACCCACAAATATATATAGAGAAAAGAAATTGCAATTGTACAGCAAACATTAACAAAATGAATAGACTGGAGCAAACAGATCAATAGTGTATTAAAAACAGCATAAATATGGCTAATACAAATAATGGATCTGAAAATAAAATTCTATGCATCCATGACTCCAACTACCTAATTGATTTTGAGCTAGAGGGTTTCTTTTTCTTTTTTAAAAAGGTCTTTATATATTGCTGTTAGTCCAGAAATTCTCCTTTTATGAACCAATTCTAAATCACTGGGTATATGACATTCACTGTGGTTTTGTACCAATGGGTGCAGGTGAAATAAACAGACTCTCGGATCTGACTTTCCTGCTTCAGTAGTTCCTCCTCCAGTATATAAAACTATCATAGCAGATTGAGAATCCTCTCCCATAGCTAGCATTTTCTGACCTGGGCTAGTATGAAAATACCCATATCAGCATTGGACAGTTTCCAGGCTAAACATATTAAAACTATTATCAGTAGAAGGTACATCCCATGCCAAAGCCTTGTCTAGTTTGCTTGTTTAAATGACTTTAACCTTATCTTATATTTAAAGTTATATCTGGGAGGGAGTCTGACTTTTGCTTTCTTAAAGGTTACATCTTCTCTGGGACTGACTTTATTGCAACTTCCAATATTCACTTAGTAAACTATTCATAAGACATTTCTGTAGCTGTAGAACCTGTCCAAAACTCCTCTAATCTTCTAATTCCTCACTGGAAGGAAAATTAGAATACTACAAGGGATTTTTATAAACATGTTTATAACATGTTATATATATATATATATATATATATATATATATATATATATATATATATATATATATATATATATATATATATATATATATATATATATATATATATATTATAACATGTTTATAAAAATACAATTAAAATTGACCATGAATATATTTTATAGATGCCACCATATTCCAGTAAATTACATTATATAAATCTCCAGCTTTCTAGAGTTAATGTTGGCAGAATTGATCTCAGATTGCCCTGTTTTTGGTGACAGCCCCAACTACTCAAATCAAAAGGTTTAACTTTCTTAAAGAAAATGGGAAGATAACCCAACAGTTTTTCACAAGTACTCCTGCTGTTGGTTTATTGATTGATTGCAACAGTGTCATTGAATCAGCTCCTGTTTCTAGCTGCTAAATTTACTGTTCTTATATTCTAAGAAGCTAATTGATACTGTACTAGTAATTAAAATTTTGGAAATAGCTCTGGGTGAAAAACCAGCGCAATAGTTAAAAGCTTTGAAAATTGCTACAATTAAGGATAAATGTATTCAAATATGGTCACCAATTACTAGCTGCCTTCGCAATATTTTTCTTGTACTGGTTACTTTCAACTGTGCAAATGTTATTTTGGGTAGAAATACCGAACAGGGGTGGTGTTTGTATTTCTCTGTAAGATCACATATTCATTTAACCATCTATGTGTGTGTTAGGTCTGTGCAATTTTCTAAAAAATTTCTTCAAAATGTCCAGGATACAAACTAAACATTCGTTTGCAACTCTTTCAAGTTACTGTAGCAGGTGAAGAGGCCTGTCATGCAAGCCCCAGAAAAGATACAGCTGCTTTAAAAAGTTGCAGATAGGTACTACATTAATACCCCCGTGCACTCTAAATTGATTTTTTCTAAAAACCATTTCATTCAGTATGTTGCGTAGCATTGGTGCACGTAGGTTCATTCCAAAGTTTCTATTCCATCTTTTCACTTCAAATTTGGAATTAATCTAAGAAAGGTAATATTATGAAATAGGTTTTTGATTGCTGAACACTTGAGTATATAAAGGTCAAGAGAAATGCTTAACTCAGGAATAATTTTTGGCAAGTCAGGAATAAATTTATGCATTTTAAAACATATGAACACAGAAAGTATGAAAGCCAGTGTGGTGCACTAATTTAGGTACAAGACTAGGAGCAGAGAGAATTAGATTCTAGATCCCCCATTGAACTGGGAAGTTGAAAAACATCTATCAGTGTGCACTAGACTGGCATGGTAGAGTATGATTATGCTGACCATATTTTCATTGAAAAATAAAAATAAAGGATAAACCTGAAAAAGAGGCAAATCTGAAAATGTTCATAATAATAAAATAATTTTTAATGTTTGTAACTTTGTTTTACAAAGGAAAATAAAGTGATCAAGGAATCAAAAAGTAAAAGAAACTTCACAAAAACTTTACAAAAATATATATGATATCAAATAATATATGGACATTTATTAAAAAAAACCCAATTTGATTTCCATAATTTTAACACAAAGTACTATTTGTATCAATAAAATTTAAATGAATGCCCAAAACAAAGGACAAAAGTGAGTTTATGGAAAGTAAATAAAGGACATCTTTGTGAAAGATTGTCCTTTTTAATAAAGGACATAGGGTCACTATAATTATGATCCATGATTGTTAATGAAGAATCTTTCATTCTGCAATCAAACACATGCATGTGGCTGGAGGAACTTTGTTCATTCAGTTTACTTTGTAGATAAATTTAAGAGTAATTATTCTTTTCTTTATATCTTGTATTAGGGTGTGGAGTTTGCAAAAGAATGATGCCAGCTTTCCAACAAGCATCCACCGAACTGAAGGGCATGTATGTAAGTGAAAAGTCTTGTAAGACATTTTTGGGTTTTTAATTACTTCATTAATAAAAAAATAATGCTTCTTTATTACTATGTTTTTAATATGTAATAGTCACCGTATGTAAAATATGCTTAAATTAAAAAGTGAACACAAATACTACCTTATTTATATTAATCTTCAGGGAACACTTGCTTGAAAGTATCAATTTAGAACAGGATTCCATGGGTCCTCGTTATACCTGAACATAAAGTCAAAATTAGATTTCCCATCTGGCTATTTTACATACCAGGGAAGGTTACTTTGAATTGAAAATAATGCAGTACCATGAAATCAAGTATTTCCAATTCTCCCTCCTGTTGTATTTAATCACACTTACATTTCCCCTTTCTTTTGGGGGATAGACAGTTCTTCAAAAGTAACACACTGGGAAAGTTTAGGCTGAATGGTAGTGACTGGCTCCAGGATCATTGTTTGGGGAATTAGTGTCAGATTGATATTTGCAGAGAAAGTCTTGGACTGGCCTGTCCATCTCTGTCACCTGTATTGTTAGATGATTGCATCTATAATTCTGGTTGAGTCTGTCCGTGACCTTTCAGGGAATTTGCATACATTTATTTTTCTTGTGCCAGAGTGCTATATCTGGTAAAAAGTGCAAAAAGACTTGATATTTGTATATATGCTTTTTCTCATGAGCAATATATTAATTGCTTTCAATAGTGCACTTAAATATATAGATAAAAATATATAGTATCTTGCGGTACAGGAAATAGCTTTCTTTGAGTATGCATGATCCAGGTTTAGGGCCCATTGCAGTTTACTGTCTCATACCTTACAAAATGTAGAGGCTATTTAATATTGCAGGAAGATTGGTAATGCAAAATCTTCTTCAAATGCAAAATGCTATTATTAAAGACTAGGCCCTGAATTGATAAGTCACACAAAGCAAAGTTAACCGTATGTGCCAGAAAATTCCAGAGTTCATATTGAAGTGATATCTTTGTTAGGGCAATGATGGTAGAATTCTCAATAACATGGTTCAACATAAAAGGAAGGTAATTTTATATACAATGCATTCAAAAAGTATTCAGACCCCCTTCACTTTTGTCAGTTTTGTTATGCTGAAGCCTGATTCTAGAGTTGTTGAAATTCATTTTTTTCTCATCAATCTACACTCAGTACCCCATAATGACAAAGTAAAAACAGAATTTTAGAAATGTCTGTAAATTTATTTTAAAAAACCTGAAATATCAATTGGCATGACTCTGTGCATTGAAATTTAGCTCAGGTGCCCCCCATTTCTCTTGATCATTGCTGACATGTTTCTACCCCTTGATGGGACTCCACCTACGGTTAAGCTGAATGGAGCAAAGTACAGGAAAACCTGTTCCATAACATTCAGGACCTCACACTGGGCTGAAAGTTCACTTTCCGTCATGACAACAATCCTAACCACACAGTCAAGGCACACACAGGAGTGGCGTTCAACTCTGTCAGAGCCCTGACGTAAACCTTATTGAACCTTATTGAACATCTCTGGAAGGACCTGAAAATGGCTGTCCGCTGATGGTCGCCATCCAACCTGACTGAACTTGAGAGGATTTGCAAGGAAGAATGGCAGAAAATCCTCCAATCCAGGTACACAAAGTTTGTCGCATCTTACCCAAAAAGACTCAAGGCTGTAATTGCTCCCAAAGGTGTCTCAATAAAGTACTAAGTGAAGGGTCTGAGTATTTATGCCAATGTGATATTTGAGGGTTTTTTTTTCTTTTTAACAAATTTACAGACATTTCTAAAATTCTATTTTCACTTTGTCATTATGGGGTACTGAGTGTAGATTAATGAGAAAAAAATGAATTTCAACAACCTGAATCAGGCTGCAGCATAACAAAATTGACAGTCTGAATACTTTCTGAATGCACTGTATATCCATCATCTGGAGTTTCATTCTGTGATGGTGCATTGATCAGCTAATGGCACCCAGATTGATTTAAAAAAAAACTATTGGAAATTACGTTTACCTTTCTTAATCAAAACTACCAGTCCAAAATCCTTTCTAGTGTCCTGTTTTGGATTTTCATTTACAAAAGGATTTACCCTGATGAATAATTCTGGAGACTTCTGAGGCTTTTCTAATTAGCTTAAAAGTATTGAATTAATATGGATTTTGGTTGCTTTTAATATGTTCAGCATGGCAACTTTTGCTGTTCATGTGACAGACAATATGCAGGTTAATTAAAGAAGTTTTATAAGTAATTTATAAGTAATTCAAACATCCACTGTAGCCTCATTCAGTATTCCGTTTCTTTTTCCGAGTGGCTAAAGATAATAATTTTGAAAAACTGTTTTTAAAACAAATATTGAAAAACAGTGATTGGAAAAATACAAGCAGCAAATAATAGAAGATGCTAGTAGAACCTGACATAATCCTTTGGGAGCAAAAGATAGCAAGACCAATCATAACACACTCAAACATCTCTTGACAGCAGAAAATAGCCGTTTGTTGGCCATTGGTGATGTTTCACAGATGTCTTCCAGAGGTCATTTCTAAGACATAATCCAAAAATCTTTCAAGTCCTTTCTGATGTCCTGGCTGTCTTGATGTCAGAAACCAAGGATGTGATCTTGAATGTGGTGAAATAGTGTTAATAACTGGAGAAATCAATTGACTGCACAGGTCAGAGCCTTCCAGCTGTTATTAAACTCCAGTTCCAACCGTCTCTAACCAGTATGTTTTATTAGAAAATACAATAGGAGACCAGTAATACTTGGAAAGCCAACTTTCCTTCCTCCTGATGTCTGCTTTGTAGCTGCATTGTTAGTACTGATTATTGCAGCCATTGATCATTTTCTTCAATTATAATTAAACCCATTAATATCTGTAGATCACTCCATGGCTCTTTCAAAACTTCAGCATTTGTAGGGGTTCTGGATGTGTGGTGAAGGGCAAACCCTGGCTTCTTTGTGAGAAAGCCACATCAGCAGGGCATGAATGTTTGCCAACTCAGTGCCTGCTGAGTATCAAGACTATTCTGAAAAAGAAGGGAAGAAGACAGGCAGGGAATAGAGAAAAAAGATGAGGAAAAAGGTCAAAATCCCAATGATCAGCAAAAAGAAAACTAGACAAGAAAACTGCTGGATTATCGTTATGAGGCTTATATAAATAAACTCCCCCACCCTTCTACACTGACTGGACTTGAATCAGGCAGAGAAGAGAGCTGATTTTTTGAGCTGGATACTTAGGAGGGAGGGGGAAAGTGTAGGGATTACACAAGAAAGGAGCTGCTGATGCACCCATATTTGAGGCTGATGAGCCCATTGTTGGCGAGACCATGGGAGATCAAGTTTCATATTGCTGCTGTTGGAGCAATTTATCTATTGGATAGGTTTTCCCCCCCAAATATTGATTTGAATTCTCTTTTTTTTTACTGTTGTGGCTCCAAGGAGTCTTGTTTTTTGTATTTTCAAACCTTGTCCCTTAGTACTCAGGGAATAGAATAATTCAAGTTCTCTTCAACTCTGGAAAATCAGTTATATGCTAGTCATTTCCACATCTTTCTATCTAGAAAGATCTTTGGCACAGGATAGATTTCTTTAATCTGATCTTGTTTTGAGATGCAGTGTTTAAATCTGTAATGTGTTACTCTAGATATGCTGGACATCAACACCCGTCATTTTTTTAGCCATGCTAGAGTTGAAGTCCAAGTCCTTCAGAGCCCCAGGTTGTAAGAAGCTGCAGTAACTATCACAATTTTCAGTTGTTTGCAGAATCATCAGAAGCTTTTTCTGAAAAGTGTGTTGGTTAAGATGTTATGCAAGGTCTAGGGCAGGGGTAGGCAACCTTGGCTCTTTTATGACTCGTGGACTTCAACTCCCAGAATTCCTGGCTCAGGAATTCTGGGAGTTGAAGTCCACGAGTCATAAAAGAGCCAAGGTTGCCTACCCCTGGTCTAGGGAAAGCCACTCTCAAGTTCACCCTCAGCTGTGGAAGTTTACTGGATGACTTTGAGCAAGTCACTTCTTCTCAGCCTGACCTACCTCACCATGTTGTTACTGTGAGGAAAAAATACTTGATACTCAATACTTTTATTTTGGCCAAGGGTGATTAGACACACAAGCAATTTGTCTCCAGCGCAGAAACTTTCAATGTACATGCAAAGCAACAGAGTAATAATAATCATAATATGATACCAATAAGAGGGGGTAGTAGAAAAGATGAGAAGGATAAAATAATACTACATCCATACAACATGGGTAAATATACTTAGAGATAAAACAATACTGTGAGGATTAGGTGTTCATCAAAGTGATGGCATGAGGGAAAATACTGTCCCTGAACTCAGGAGTTTAATTAGGAGGATAAGTTGCTATGTATGCAAATTGGAGCTCCTCGAGGGAAGACAGTATATAAACCAACCGATCAAATAAAAAAGCAAGTAAATAAAAGAATAAAGTAAAACAGGAAGTCTAGATTAGGAGAGGAAAAATCATCACCTTCCTCTGTGTGAAATTGTATTCAGATCATTCAGTCAGAGATGATTTTCATGTATGTGTGTGGCTAGAACAATAGTTCCTAATCTATTGTAAAATAATAGTATTGCTTCGATTGTATTGTAGATACTCCTTAACTTATGACTACAATTATGACCAGTATTGCAATTGTAAGTTTTTGCAGTCATAGGTTGAGTCATCATGTGACTGGACCTCATCCATTTTTACAGTGACTGTAAGTCAAGTCACGGAGATACATTAAGTGAATTCAGCTTCCTCAGTGGCCATTTTGCAAACTGTGATCAATGTGACCACAGGATTCTGCAGCTGGTTGTTAATGCTAGCTGGTTGCCAAATGCCCAAATTGCAATCACGTGGCCAAGGAGGGCATTGTGATAGTTTGTGGTAGTTGTAAGTGTAAATTTAGATTTTAAAATGACTCTTTTGACTTAATTTAGAACCATTGCTAAGCAAATAGTCATAATTTGGGAACTACCTGTATTCTGTAATTGAAACAAGTACTTTAAGCAGAATATAATTGTCTGAAAAAGGAAAGTGAATCAGGCAAAAAGGCTTGACTTTTCTGAAGAAAGTAATAACATTCAAATTTTGAAAGACTGAGTGAAGCACCAATTGAAGAGATTTTACACAGGTTAAAAACCAGGCAAGTGGACAAATTCAGCTATATTTGTACATATTTAATTTTTGTTTTAAATATAGAGAAAGATTCAAGATTCAACTGTTCTCCCATTTATGGAAAATTTAACTGATTCCATTCTGTTTTAAGATGAGACAACTAGAAAATGCAGATAATGAATATAATGGCATATCTGGGCACAATGTTGATAATTATATCTCTGCTTTTATTTCTTCTCAGAATTCTTTCATAGGGTATGTGCTTACAATTACAGCCTTGATACCGACTGGATATTTTGTTGCTTTTGTAGATAATAAGTTTTATAAATCATCCCAATGTGTTTTACAGGTTTTAAGCTTATAATAGTTGTGCTATCTTAAATTTTTCATTTACCTATAAGAACATGAATATATTGCTGTTTTTTTTTCTTTTTATTTGCACAAAGTCACAGTCTGTAATAAATTTTGCTCTCTTCAGCCTCTCTTTTCCTATTTTTGTCCTGCCACAGCACTTTACCAAAAGATAATTAGCACCTGGGAAGAAACTGAGTCAGGTTTCTTCAAATTAGTTTTCTGAGGAAGCCTTTTTGATGTGTAACATTTTATTAAACATGGATAACTGGACTGCTCAGCAATAGATTAGAGGCAGTACTAATGTTTAAAGGGCAAGGATTTGCAAAATACAGGTTTTTCCAGTCACTGGCATATAAATGTCCAGTTGAAAATTTAATACTTCTTCATAAAAATATAAACTCCCCTCTGAGGAAAGTTCATAAAAACAGAGCTGCTTCAGAAAACAGAGATTTCTCGGAGCATTCTTTTGCTGTCCCTAAGAGTGGAATTAGTTACATCAAACATAAAATTATCCAGTGATTTGCTAGACCATCCTTTCCCTTGCCCTTAAACCATAGTCCAGTCTACTTCTGGTGTAAACCATATTCTGAGGTATGGCAGAATACCTCAGAGAAAGGGAGACAGGTTGACAAGGTGTTGCTTTTTAAAACAGCAACAGCAGCAGGTCTGTAAATAAACCTATTGTTCTGGTATTTAAACTAATCAGAATAATTGTAGGATTATAACTGGTTGTGAGGGACGCGGTGGCTCAGTGGGTTAGGACGCTGAGCTTGTCGATCAGAAGGTCGGCAGTTTGGCGGGTCGAATCCTGAGTGCCGCGTAACAGAGTGAGCGCCTGTTACTCGTCCCAGCTTCTGCCAACCTAGCAGTTCGAAAGCACGTAAAAATGCAAGTAGAAAAATAGGGACCACTATAGTGGGAATGTAACAGCGTTCCATGCGCCTTTGGCGTCTAGTCATGCCAGCCACATGACCACGGAGACATCCTCGGACATCTTCGGCTTTGAAACGGAGATGAGCACCGGCCCCTAGAGTCGGAAACAACTAGCACACATGTGCGGGGGAACCTTTACCTTTACCTTTTAACTGGTTGTGAGGCCTATAGAATTTAGTCTAAAGGGGTGGAGGGTTGCATTTACCCCCATGATAACTTGATATATTTCTGTATGCAGAGATAGCTTGTCCGAGATAAGGGAGAGGGAGGGAGGGAGGGAAGGAAGGAAGGAAGGAAGGAAGGAAGGAAGGAAGGAAGGAAAAGAAAGAAAGAAAGAAAGAAAGAAAGAAAGAAAGAAAGAAAGAAAGAAAGAAAGAAAGAAAGAAAGAAAGAAAGAAAGAAAGAAAATCTGTGAAAACAACTTTCTGGGTCTTATAATATCGAGATGGAAATGGTGGATGTAGGAGTCTCCCTATTAATCTATTTGACATTGTTCAAAGTAGGTGTTGAGCATCCAGAATAGTCGATAAGGAAAAGACTTATGTGTGCTCTTAAACATTTTTCAAGGTTCCTGGGTAACAGCTGACCTTCTTCTTTGGATGATCTACTTTTAACATTTCATACCAGCTCTGAGCACATTTGGCTTCAGCAGTTCCTTCATTTGGGAAACTGGCATTAAATTCTGCTGCAGCATTTTATGTGGAAAGAGAAAATCCTGTTCTTGGATGAGGGACAAGTAGGGGAGATAGATTAATTCCATGCTGCTAAAGGGATTTAAGCCTTCGCTGGTATTAATCAGAAGTTAATCTTTCAATTGTATCTTCAGCAACTAGCCACGTGGGATAAAGCAGCAAGACTACTTGGATCAGAGAGAAACAGTCCTGTCCTCATTATAGTTTCATTTAAAAGTGCTTGGGGCTTTGGAAGAGCAGAAAGATATATTATTTCACACAGAGGATCTCAAGCTACAAATTCAGGATCTAAAAGTCTCTGTTTAGTTTTGCTTGTGCCAAGGAGTGAAGAGAATATTCTGAATCTACTCCCTTTTTTATTTTAAAAAAGAGCCTGGTACCTGAACAGCTACTGGTATAACTGTTATTTAAGTTCCAAAGATATCCTGGTGATACAGTTTCCAGCAAATATGAATGCTAAGTTATTTTCACTTACTTGAGATGTTTTTAAGGTATTCTTATCTGGAAATGTAATATATTCATGCAGTTTATATTGAGATTTCATCTATATTTCCTGAGCATTTGTCATATCTACAAAATTAGTAGAATTGTGTGCAAATAATGTGCTTTTCTCGGATTTGGTAGGAGCTGTTTCTTTTCATCTATGAAGTTAAAAAATAAAATAGATTGTTTCCACTCCCTTTGGTTTATATAGCTTTTGCAAATTAATCTGCAAATGTATTATATAGTCTGGCCACGGTATCCTGTTCTAGGTTGTTTGTAGCCAATTTACCTTGCCTCAAATCTTTACTTGTCACAGGAGACACAATAATCAAGGGATTCTTTAGAAACCTAATAGAGAAAAAAAATATTAGATCTAAAAGAGAAATTGCAAATTTAACTTTCTGCAAAAGCTTCCCCCTCCCCCGGTCATGGTCATCTCATATATTTAGAGAAATATCCAGCAAATTAAGAGATCTTCACAATCCACATGTGGCTAAGATTATAACAATATGTATTTTACTATTCCTGCTACCGATTTAATCCAGCATGATATGCATGGAATTCTCCCCTGATTATCTTTGTAACAATCTTGTAAAATACCTTAGGCTAAGTGGTTGTGATTTTTTGTACAAAGCTTTCATAAAATTTTATGGCATGATTTCAGTTCTCTTTGGTCATCTCCAACCATCAACCACTATGAAACCATATATGTTCTCAGAAGCCTTTCACGCAGTTATAGTATCTGAATATGTTAGTCATGATGGCAGACATGAGCAAAGTACTTATATCATAAAGAAATTGCTATCAAAGAAGGCTTTTACTGTATAATTTACAGTATCATCAGTAGGAGTTATTAAGCTTCCTCTGTTATGTCCTTAACACCACAGCAAACCTAAGACTTACCGGTACTTACATGACCACGATTGATAGAAAGGAATATATTAACAGAATGACATTTAATAGACTTTTAAAATAATAATTTGCCCAATACTTGTTGATTAATTGCTAGCACTGACACTATGGCAAGAATAAAAGATGAGAGCTGAAGTACTAATTGTATGGTGTCTTGTTTTAAATTGATTCCCAAGTTATGCATGCAGTAGCACATTTTATTGTTTAGACAGTTTTCCCACATCATTGCATATGTTTGCTACCATATTAAGTGATGGAATAGAGGATGATCTCTAGATGTTGCTGAACTACAACTCCCCCAGCTGCCTTTATCACAAAAACTCTGGGGCTGCTGAGAATTGTAACTTTTGGAGACCATAGATTCTACAATTACACTCTATGAGGCCAAAATTCATTTTTCTTCATAAATACAGCAGCAAGTCCCAGCATGTAAAAATAGCCAAAATTTTACTGAACAACTATAAGCCCATAAAGGAATGAATAAGAAGATATGTAAGTGGGATGATTCCCTTGGCTTTTAGGTGGGAGTTGCTAGCAACTACATGTTCTTTTCAAATATTATTTTCCTGCAGTTAATGTTGGGTTTTCAAGTTTTGGAAGAGCTGATTGGAGTAAGGATCTTTTGATTCTGTCATTGCAGGTACTCGCAGGGATGAATGTCTACTCATCTGAATTTGAAAAAATAAAAGAAGAATATAATATCCGGGGATATCCAACAATATGCTACTTTGAGTCAGTCTCTACATACTCTGCACATAAGTATTGCATATACAGTAATTACCTATCTATATTTATCCTTATATCCCAACTCCTCTCTGTTTCACTGCTTTTACAGAAAGGGGAAATTCCTGTTTAATTTTGAAAACTATGGTGCTACAGCAAAGGACATTGGAGAATGGCTGCAAAAGTGAGTTTTTAAAGTTGACACCGCCATCTTTGAGAATGATACTTTTTGATGAGCATTAGGGGAAAAATCTAAAGAATATATAACAATGTACCGTATTTTCTGGCATATAAGACGACCCGGCGTATAAGACGACCCCCTACTTTTCGTGTTAAATTATAGGGTTTGGGCTAATAACTCAATATTTCACTTCCTGGCACACAATCTGCATATTAACAACTCGTTTAGCGTTAGTACCCTTTTTTATAAGTGCCACGATGTTGCTAAAATAAAACAGGTAAACTTCATGACCCTCCCAGCCCGTGCATAAAACAGAAATGAAAAGGCTTAAGCCTTTCCGTTCCCAAATACCAAGGCTTCCCCCGAGTTTTGCACGGTTAAACAAACGGCATTTGCGTATTAATGTTTCTCCACGGAGCACAAAATTCACCCAAATTAAGGAAAGTGGGGAGCTAAAGAATCTGGGGCTACAGGGAATACCTCTGGCACGACAGGCAACCCTGGGAAACACGAGGACTGTAGCGGCACCCTCAGTTCGCACAATCCGATCCAGAAAGCGCTCGGAGGCTCCTTCGTTACTTCTAACTGCAGAACGTCTCCACGTCCCGCCCGCCTTGCCTTTTAAACCCCGCCCCCTTTTCCCCTGTAACATTTCTCTGCTCCGCCTGCTCTGTGATTTGCCCAGCTTTGCTCCTTCCCCACCAAATGGGTGCCTCACCTTTTTTCCTCTGAGCTCTCTCGCTTGGTGCACTGCCGCTCTCAGTTCCGCACTCCATGACCGGGCGATTCTTCTGGTCGGCGCGGTCAGGCGGTGCCTCGGCGGGAGCAAAGGTGCTCCCTTCCTACTGTTCAGCGGCGCGCCTCTGGGGACCGCCTGCCCCTCCTCTCGTCGGGGACCTGACAGCCAGCATTGGAAGCACCAGCATGACCAGTCCTAGAGAGAGCAATGGCGGCGGCTGCAGCCGCCGCCCCATGATCTGACGAGAGTTTGCCCTCCATCACCCGTTCGCTGTTGGCCGCCTAACCACGGGTCGCCATCGCCTACCTCCATTCACCCAGCGATCCCGCCGTCCAGCAGAAAAGATCAGAGAGGTGAATAGTATTTTCCGGCGTATAAGACGACCCGGCGTATAAGACGACGCCCAACTTTTGAGAAGATTTTCATGGGTTAAAAAGTCATCTTATACGCCGGAAAATACGGTAATCTTGAGTTAAAGGTAATCTTGAGCTCTAACTTATTTTCATTTGTCATGCTTTCTGTTTTGCATGTGTTAATTACAACTCTCCATTATCTTTTACTGAGCATTGATTTCACTTAAGCTTTATTTGTGGAAAAAAACTTTTTTGTCAGTCTGTCCTCTGTAACTCAGGATACATTGTCCAATAGTTCTGCATGCTTCTTTTCTCTTTGGCTAGTGGGCAAACTTAACAAAGTACATGCAATAATTATCACAGAGAAACAGTGACATCTCTATCCTCAGATCTGTAAGATCAGTCTTGATTTCCTGTAATACATTCCTTCTTTTCAAAGCCAATAATGCATCTTAGGCATTTGATAAGGAACAAAATGATGCAATCATGAATATATACAGTATATTTATTGCCCAAAGCATCTTAGAGAAAACGTAGCATAGGTTGAAAAATTAGAAAGAGGAGATACAAGAAAATATGCAAGGATCTCATGGAAAGTTACATACCAATTATTTGCCTGTGTTAATAGTGCTCGTGTCTCTGTGCCATGATACTGCTAAGAAAATTTTGTTTTTCTGTATAATATTTGAGCCATGTGCAATCCAAAAATGATTCAAATATATTCATGTATTTGGTCTTCTGCCAGACATGCCTGGCCATTATTTGTTCTGAAAGCAAATTGAGACACTGTACTGTTTTAAGGATTTAGATTGATATATTGTGTTAGGAGCACATGAGTCAGTGATGATTTACCGCTGGGTAAAGCTGAGTGCTTAAAGCTTCTTTGAGAATAAGTGATATTTTTCTTGTATCTGTTATCTGAATTACCCTAATAATAGCTCTCAAAAGACAATAAATGTCACTCCAAAATTAAATGTTTGGCAGAATGGGCTGAATTGGAAAAGAAGGTAAGTCTCATCTTAAGTCCTCTAACTCTGCAGTTGGACTGAAACATGCTTCGACACATCCAATTCAAATTGGACAATAATGTCATGATGCATTGGTAGTTTGCATTGCTTTTTATTCTTCCCGTATTTGATGCATACATATCAACTATTCCCTTTTGGGTTATACAACATTATGCAGAGACAGAAAAAAAGTAAGAAATATAAAGTCAAAGACACTAAAGATGTGAAATAAGAAACAGGAAAGGAAGCATCAGTAAAACCACTTTACATGAACACCATTTGTTATACTTCTTCATACATTTCTGTCCCTACATATTGTCCTTGCTTCTACCATATCTGCCCATCACTCCATACATTGATTGCCCTTTATTCTTTACACTTCTCACTTCTATGTTTTTCAGGATCTCATCAGTTCCACCTAAAAATGATTCCATCTTTTTCTTTTTTACTTCACTTTTCCTTCATTTGTTTTGCAGTTTGATCCTTGTCCATTTTCTCTGTATTTCTGTCAACATGTGCACGCCTGAATATTCCTTCCCCCATTTTCCCCATTTTGTTATACATTCTATCAGTAAATATAAATTCGTCGACTTGTTCTGCTTTTTTGCTTTCTATGTAACAATTGCTCTCTAAAACTTCAGATATATAATCCTTGTGGCCTCTTCCAACTGACCTCTCTGCAAATCATTTGGATTCTCAGCAAACAACACGACACCATCTGCATACAAAACTACCTGTACATTCATTTCATTAACAAATACTCATCTAACCTGGCCACAAATTAAGAACCAAGGGAACCTCACAAATCTTTCCTTTACTTCCTACTCATGTTCAGTCATCTCATTAATTCTTACGCATGCTAGAATGAATGCAACAGATAAATCACACAAAACTTTAAAAAAATCCATTCATCACATTCACAATCAAAAATTCTGTGTTAACCCAAAGTATTCCATAATTCAAGTTTGTTCATTTGTGTTTATCATACACAAATAAAAATTCTTTCTCACATTTATATATTTCTCAGTGATCTGCTAAAGATCAGTAACTTGGTCTTGCCATAGCTTCCTATTCATGTTTAACACACTCCGCCTTGCTACCATTCTCTTTGAAAATGGTAACAGTCATATCCTTCCAGTTGTCAGACCCATGTGCAATTTTCACATACATGTAAACCAAGTCACACAGCTACTCCATGTATGAGTCATGTGTGTTTTTAGTATTTCTGCAATCATACCTTATGCCAACAGCCTTTCAACATTTCAGTTGCATTTATGTTTCCTTTTTCATCATTCTTTTCCAGGAGAATAATTTTAATAGCATTAATGTCAATACCACTGTTCATACTGCTATCATTCACATTTAGATCAATAAAATACCCCAACATTTCCTTACTTTAGTGTCAGCCCAAATTATCTCTTCATTTTTGCTGTTAATTTATTTTGCTCTTCAGCAGGGCTCCCCCTTCCAAAACATTTTCAAAAAAAATCTGTCAGAACTGGTTTTTACATCCCTGCCACTTTAATCCATGGCTCTCTTTAGCTATATTTTTATAACTATCTTTTTCTTTTGCACATTATCTTTCAGATTCATTTTTATTACATTCTTGTATGTACTTTTTCTTCATTCACAGCCTCTTGGTTTATATCAACTAGACAACTATCCTATTTCTTATTTCCCATTAAATGTAATGTACTATGCAATATAATTCTTTTTACTCTCTTTCAAGCAGCTCTATTTCTTTCTTCCTTAGGTCCTCTTTCCATGCATTCCGTTGTGAATTTTATCTCCTTTTTTATACGGGGCTCATATTTCCTTTTTTGTTCAGTCAATCTACTTTAAACCCTATTTCTTTCATAACTCCCATTCCTTTAATTTTTCTCTTTTTCTTTCACGTCCATTTTTCTCACGTTTCACTGTTAATTCTACCCACAAATGGTTTGTTCCATTCAGGAACCTCTCGTCACTCTTGTAACTGTCACACATGTATACCTGCATTTGTCCAAAACTACCTGTACGCTTTCAATTCTGGGCAGATATTCATCAACTCAACTCCATTCTATAAGATCTGATGACTTTGCTTCAGATTTGTTATACTGTTCCTCCTTTTTTCTTAGTGTCACAAGACTTGTATTTTTTTTCCAGTTTCATTTCATTTGTTAATTCATGCTCTTTGTTCTTTTTCTTGTCTTGGGTTTGAGAACACAACCTTGCATGTGCCATGCTTGTTATTAGATAGGCCCATATTCATCTCCGTGTCCACAGTGGCTGCAGGTTGTAAAAAAATTGACCAGACATTGATGGCTGCCACATTGACTTTTTATTAAAATCCCTTTCCCCTCAGCAGGCACCCTTCACTATAAATCATGGCTGTCACGTATCCAGGCTTTCACATTTTCTTTTTTCAAGTAAGATGAAGATGTATATGCTAAGGCTACCAATTTTAGTTGTGCGGTTAATCCTTGACTTAACAACAGTTCGTTTAGTGACTGTTCAAAGTTATAATGGCACTGAAAAAAGTGACTTATGACCATTCCAGCATGGGCCATGTGATTAAAATTCAGATGCTTGGAACTGTGTTACTAACTTAACAACTACAGTTATTCACTTAATAACTGTGGCAAGAAAGGTCATAATATGGAGCAAAGTTCACTTTAACAGTCTCACTTACCAACAGAAATGTGGGCTCCATTGTGGTAGTACAAGTACTCCGTTGAGGACTACTTGTACCTTTATCACACACAAATCACGTTAAGGACAGCATTAGTCAGTATTTGCTCATTTTCGTTAGCATGTTTCAAATGGAACTTATGTGTAGTTTTACAACAACCATGCTCATGTCATTCTGGGCAAGGTAAATCAAATAGTCCTCATATAGTGACCATTTGCATTTATGACAATGATGAAAAAATAATCCTACAGCCAGTCCTTGCATTTGCAATCATTGTAGTACTGTAAAGCAAAGGATAGTTGAAATAAGATCTTAAGCACAGTTGAAGTTTCACTTAGCAATCACTTTGCTTAACAGTCAGTTTGCTGGCCCATATTTTGGACACTAAATGGGGATGAGAAGTACCTTTAATCTAGAGAATACTGTTCTTTATTATCTATCAAACAATTGCCTTTATGTCTGTCCTGTTGTAAACGCTTTTCTTAGACATAGCTTTTAAAGAGCACAGGTGTGTTTCTCTTAATTCCATTTAATGCAGTTAAAAGGAAGCACTAATTATTGCAGAGCTGGAAGCAGTTTAAAATATGCTTCTTTGGGAATTGTGCGTTCCCAGGTCCCTGGTTTGCTCTCAGTACTTTCTGATTGTGTGTTGGAGAGTGGGGTTTTTGTGTCAGAAGAGGCATCACAGAACATTTAGGCTGCAGCTTCTTACAGTGTCAAACATTAAGTACATTCAGCACCTGCTGTGCAGATCAAAGAGAGAGAAATGTCCTTAGTGTTAAAGCCTCTTTGGTCTTTTAAGAAAGCATGACCAATGAATGCAGAGAGGTTTTCTTTCCCTTCCCTGAATAACGATGCGTGCCTTCATCACCTTCAACACCTCCTTTTGCCTCAGCAAGGAGGTCCTTATCTCTTGGCGACCACGTGTGAACCATTTGAAGAAACTTCTAGAGTTATTTTTTCCCTTTCATTTCAGTTTGCCGACGTTATAGTTTCCTAATCCCGGTAATATTCAATACTTTTATATCAGTGCTGTGACAGCTACTGGATGCAGTTACTGAATGCAAAGCAAAAACAGCTGCAGACTGTTTCCAACGATAATGTCTGCTAACAAGCCACTCTGGGCTTTGGCTGACATTTCAGCCATCTAGAGTTAAAGGCAGCTGTTTGCTGTCAATTAATTTTCAATGCATGTTTAATAGTTTCTCACAAGAAAAAATGATGCTGCAGCGTTTTTCTCTCTCTCCAAAAGAAATCAATAGTGGGGAAAAGAAAGTCATATTGAGAAAACGTGCTTTAGCTGAGACTTAACAATAATTACAGTTGCTGTTATAAATTGTTTGCAGTATAAGCCTGGTACATATGCACAATAATAATAAGTAATAAAGACGATTTTAGTATGAATGGTCCAGTGTTCTGCAACAGTCATTCAAAAATGCTGGAAAAGTATAATAGAACATTTTGATGTATGTTTGCCCAATATGGAAATAATAAACTACATTAAATAGAGTAACAAGAACAAATAACTCCTATTACTTAGTGTCTTGTTTCAGACTGAGCACACACATACTTGTAAGCTTTATGGCCGCTAATAAGGAACAGGGGTGTCAAACTGCCAGCCCACGGGCTGGATGCAACATCCCAAAACCACACCCACCCCATTGCCAGTAATGGAGAAAAAGTGCTGATATGTTGTGCGACGTCATGTGATGTCACGAGTTTGACATGTCTGGAATAGAAGAATAAGAATAGAAGGAATCGAAGAATAAAACTGGAAAGGCAGCAGAAAGTCGAGAGGTTGGTGGGATATGTTTTGCTATGACTGTGGCAGCAGAGGAAGCTGGGGAAAAGTGCTGAAAAGATGGGCAGGCAAGCAGGTGGGATATCTTGCGCTGGAATATTGACAGCAAGGATATAAGGGAGGAAGAGAAGGTCCTGGGAAGAGAGGAAGAGGGGTGAGATACACTGCACAAGAATCTGTAGAGGTGAGAGAATTGTTGATGTGTACCACTCTAGTTCCTTGCTTCTCAATGTCACAATTCCTCTCTTATCTGGAAAGGTAACTGGATCCTTGGCAGGAGATCAGATAGTCTTTAGAATAACTGATGGGAAAGAACAGAATCTTGTCTTAATTGATTTCCAAAATATGGATACCCACTTCAGGAATTGATTTGAAAGACTTCCGATATGTTCTAAGTCACTTTGTTTTATGTCTGAAAACTCTGATAAACCGTTTGACCTTGTTCCTAAAGACAATTTTATGAACAGTTAACTTTCTTCATAAAATTCATTTATTTATTTATTTTATTTATTAAATTTGTATACCGCCCTTCTCCCGAAGGACTCAGGGCGGTGAACAGGGCAATACATATCAAAAACAAGATACAAAAATTAAAAACAATTAAGCAAAATGCCCACGAATAAGTTAAAACACATTAAAAGTAGGTTAAAACACATTAATAAAACCCAACAAATGAAATGAGACAAATGAAAAGCTGCTAAGTAAAATAGAGACATAAATGAGAAATGCTCCATTTCTTTATGTAGACAATCAATTTTGGATTGTGGTACTGTATAAACTGTATACATCAGTATAAACTGTTGATGTACTAATTGCCTGGCAGAGTTTGCTCAATTCTTTCTGTTCATTTCTGGATATAAGTCTACATACTTCCCCACCTCTCACCTCCCAACTTGCTAAGTGACTGTTGTTATTTGTCTTCTGTAAAAAATGACTATTTTCAGCAGTGTTGTGTCTAAAAGAATGATGCAGTTACAGTGTTAACACACTTTATGGTTTGCATTCATTAGCAACTTTTCATTGGATGGTATTTTTGTATTATGCTTCACTGTCAGATCGCAACAGATTATTTATAGAAGTTAAGGAAGAAATTAACAAGGCATGTCTCTTGTTCCATCTTAAAGTTTTTTTGTATGTAGCCCATAATTACCTTTGTTATTCTTACAAAACTTCTGTGCCAGGTGCCTCTCTACCTTCCTTATCCTTTTTTAAATTTGTATTTAATAATTATCCTCCTTGAACAGAGACTTACCTTTATCAAATTACTGTATTGCATGTTAACATTTACATAATCAGGTGAATTATGACCTAGACCAGACATGTCAAACACGAGGCCCAGGGGCTGGATCCAGCCCGCGAAGTGGTTTCATGCGGCCCGCGAAGCCATCCTGGAAACAGTGAGGGAACGGCCCCCACTGCCTTGGCCCTGGCCCAGAGACCCTCTTTTTGCCAGAGACCCTCAGACCTGTCCCACTCCTGGCCAGGCCCCCATAGGCACCCTTGATGTGAACAATGTAGAGCTGGCCACGCCCACCCAGTAGGCCACACCCACCCGGCCCCCTGAGGGCAACCGCAATGCTGATGCGGCCCTCAATGAAATTGAGTTTGACACCCCTGACCTAGACAGCTGCTCTTTACCTTCTAAGAGCCCTTGTGGTGCAGTAGATAGAACATTGCAGGAAAACTCTGCCCATAGCCCTAGAGTTTGATCCTGATTGACTCAAGGTTGACTCAGCCTTCCATTCTTCCAAGGTCAGTAAAATAGGACCCAAATTGTTTGGGGCAATATGCTGACATTGTGAACTGCTCAGAGAATGCTGTAAAGCACTGTGGAGAAGTATATAAATCTATTACTATTGATGTTATTACTATTGGTAGTACTTTCTGAACATGGCCTACTGTGTTTGTTTTTATAGTCCTCAGCCACCTAAGCCACAGACTCCTGAGACTCCTTGGTCAGAAGAAGAAAACACTGTTTTTCACCTAACAGATGACGAT
The DNA here is from genome assembly GCF_947247035.1 of Vipera ursinii. Lineage (NCBI taxonomy): Eukaryota > Metazoa > Chordata > Lepidosauria > Squamata > Viperidae > Vipera > Vipera ursinii. Next base: position 129,252,400 of record NC_139512.1, read on the forward strand.
TTTGACAAGTTTATCAAGGAACATTCTTCTGTATTAGTGATGTTCTATGCACCATGTGAGTATGTTTTAATTCAGACCCAGATTCAAACCATCTGCAGAATGAAATGGGCATATTATATATAGCAACCTTTATTTGTACAGTACAGCTTGTATGTTGAAACATGGAACAACAGAGCAGACAAGTTGTCTAGAACATCTTGGAAAGTAATTGGTTTGTGGTGATTCAGATGTGACACACAGATTTAAAATTAATTTAAAATAATTGCTCAGAAAGAACATTTACTTGGAATCACTTGTTATGTAAAAATTCTTGACTCACCTAAGAAGTTAATGAACTTCATGGGGGGTGGACAATGAATCCTTTCTTCTGGTTGTCTGTTAATAATTCTATGCTGTTTAGGAATCACCACAGCTGTCCATAATTGACTCTGAAATGTAAATTCATAAAGCTGCTGATATGGGTTTCACTCCATGTACATTCATCCTTTTGGACCATTGCTGGAAGTATTCTACATAAGGATGTGTCCTATGCCATATTCATTCTTTTTTGCCTCAGATATCATGGATTTAGTGGTAGCATTTATATTATACTACAACACATATGTCTTCAGAGTCTCTTTTGTTTTATGAATAGCTGACATGTTTTCTTAGTTCACACCATAATCTTTACAAACAGATAGAATGGGCACCCTTTGAAGCAACTATTGGTCAAACTGAATTGGAAATATTTAGAAACCAAGTCCAAGGTCAAATGTTGTCAGTTATGTGCACAGTCCACTGAATACAAGTACCTAACATTGAGAAACTACTGATATCAATAGACGTAAAATTCTCAGAGAGGTGGGATTAAGAGAATTACATCTTCATTCAACCTCCCTTTTATAAATAATGTGTTTTTGAAGAATTCAAGACCTGGTCCCCCACATACACACACTCATTGAAGAATGACAAAAAAAGGTTGTATTCTGAGGGTCTCATCTGGAGTGTACCATGGGTTCATGATAACTTATGTAATTCTTTGATTAATCTTCACCTCCTCCTGGAAAAGATATCTGAATGAAGAATCACTGCCAATTTGAATCATGTTTTAGTTATTTCTTCTCCAGGCCTTCCTTTCTTTTTCTTGAAATTATACAAGTGTGGACAATGCTGTGGAGAGAAGTTTCTGCAATGGTGGAGATTCTAGATTTTAGTTTCAGGTATTATACTGGAAGGTATTTAGAACGGGATTCGGCAACCTCTGGTCCATGGATTGGTCTGGGGCCTGTTGGGAACAGGACTGCACAAGTGAGCAAAGCTTCATCAGCGCATGCATGGGATATAGGTAGCACACAAAACCATCCCACTTTCCCACTACTGCTGGTCTGTGGAAAAAAATGTTTTTCCTGAAACCGGTCCCTGGTATCAAAAAGGTTGGGGCTGCTGGTTTAGAACATACAGGTAGTCCTTCACTTACAACTTATGACCACAGGTGAGCTCCAAATTTCTGTTGCTAAGCAAGGCAGTTATTGTGCCTCATTTTAAAACCTTTTTTTTGCTACAGTTCTTAAGTGAATCACTGCAATTGTTAAGCGAATCTGGCTTCCCTCATTGACTTTGCTTGTTAGAAGCTGGCGATCACATGTCCCTGGGATAGTGCAACTGTCATAAATACATGCTAGTTGCCCAGCACCTGAATTTTGATCACATGACCATGGGGATGCTGCAACAATCATAAGTGTGAAAGCCGGTCATACATCACTTTTTTCAGTGCTGTTGTTAACTTCAACGGTCACTAAACAAATGGTTGTAAGCCAAGGATTATGTGTACATTTATCATTTGGAATGTTCTTAAATGACGCAGCAGTATTCAGCAGAACCAGGAACTACCGTACAGATATGAAAATGCTAATGAAGTGTTTTTTGCCTGATTGAATCTCTGCAGTGAAATCCCCCCCCAAACTTTCTCCCAATACTGAAGCTTTTGAAGTAGAAGTATAAATTCCCCGAGGCCCTATTTAAAAACTCAAAATCATTTTGTTAAACAGAGTAAATATTGAACAGACTTTTCCAGAGCATTGCTGATGCAGATTTAGAGGCAAAAATTAAATCATTACTATTCACTGACATTTTATTTTTTTTTATTTCAATGTGCCTGAAAAGCCTATTGGGTGCAGCTGGATTCCACAATTGAAAGGTGTTTTTTTTTTTCTTGGACAATTCATGGGCTGCTGAACTATTTTGTGTAATGATGCTTCTTTCTCCTCCCCCAGGAGTGGAATTGCAGAACCCTCAAGAATTCATTGTGATGTAATACACAACCTGTAATGATTATTTTGTGAATAACATCTCTTGTATTCAGCCTAAACCAGATACTGCTATTGATGCAGAATCAATTATGGGATTGTCTGGTAACTGGATCAGTTTCAATTTATGGCACTGAATGACACGGCAGTCTGTTTAGAGTAGTACATTCCATCACTTATCTTATGGATCCTTGCTCTATTTTGGCTTGGCATGTGTAGCTTGAAAGTTATTAAAAGAAGCCTTAATAGAGAAACTTACAATATGAGGTAAATATCTCCTGTTTAAAGGAAGTATAGAGAATAAGGAAGATGACCTTGACAAGAGATAAACCAGCTCTATTACCATAGCAATGAGGGGGAAAACATGGCTTAAGTCTAAAACAAACCAATCTCAATAAAAGTAGCCATAGCTTTCCTGACAGGAGACCATTATTAGACCACTTCCAAAGAAGACAACACTGGATCTTTTGGAGATGGGCAATTATAGTTGAATAAGTGTGATGGTTTAAGTATGAGTAGACCTGGATGCAGCAAATCATTTTGAGCTACTGTATTTCAAATAGGCTTCAGAGCAGGCAATGTGGTTGAGACTGACATGGAGAGTTACTCTCGTGATTGTTCTCATCCTCTCTGCTACTTTTGAAACAACTGATTGTGATGTGATATCCTTCTGGGAATTGTTTTTTCCTAGTGGATTTTTGGCAATGTTACTTGGAAATAATTGCTCCCTGAAATAGACACTAACCCATGTTGTCCTTCGGGGTTCTATTTTGTCTCTGATGTTTTCAATATTTTCATGAAAGTCTTAAGAGAGCAGCAAATGATGTGGAGCTGGGTGTTGTCATTATGTTGATGACATGCAAATCTGTTTCTCTGCATCATCTTCAAGTAATGGTGTGTTCTACTGAATGTGGGGAGGGGAGGTTGCTTCTGGACCAATTTCTCTCTCTCAGCTAGAAACACTCAAGAACCCCTCTGTGAGGGAGATGGGTGGTTAAAAAGTTTTGTATAGTATATAAATAAATAATAAATTCTGCATCAATTGGGTCCCTTACTGCAAAAAAAAATGATCTTAATTTTCTGGTGTATGCACTGGTGACCTGCACACTTGATAACTTCTATACCAAGATATTTGTCTAGTCCAAATGCTGCAAAATTTGGAAGCTAAGATGGCCTCTGGAAGTTTTTAAAAACGTCCCCATTTTTATATGAACTAAATGCATTGTAGTTTCTTCCCACTGAACTATAATGTTCTTCTTGGTACACTGAAAGCCCAATTTGGCTTAGGCTACAGAATGACTCTTTTCAACACAGTATGGTTCCTTCTCAGCTTATTTATATTATCTAAGGAGATTTGTGTAAAGATGGAGGCTCCTTTTGCATGAATTGTGCTTTCCTTGTAGCCACCCTGGCTCTTTTCTTTCTCCACTGTGTTTAGGGACCCAGTCTTTTAATTTCCTTTCTACAGTACAATATGTCCATTTGAATACACGTTTATCTGTTTTTACTTGTTCTTAAGGCCTCTGATTTAATTTTGATATGTTTTGTCATAAGCTACTGAGATAGATCAATAAAGCTCGTCAATAAATAACACAATAATAAGTCTAATAAACAAGGCTAGGCAGCCTGCTTCAATTGTAGTAAATAAAATCAAATTTTTATTATGGTCACAAACCAGGATAACAATTGCAGTAAAGTTTACGGTAGTTAATCCTATGCACTTAGAGAATGGCAAATTGGACAAGACTCCTGTACAGTATTTTTTTTTAGTTTTGGGAAGATTCTAAATTGCCATCTATTATCAATCTGAAAAGATAATGTGGTTAGGAATAATTATTTGATCTTACGTTTAATCCATCCTTTAAAATTTTCTTTTCATCTTACAGTTCACAGAGGGACTAAAGTTAGGTTTCATAGGGTATTTTTTTTCTTTTTTTTCTTTTGTTGATTGCTGCTCTAGTAGAAAAGAATTAGAAATGTTGTACAGTATCTGCAGGTCCCAGTTTAATCACTTCATTCCCTCTGAGCTACATTGATAATACTTTTTTTTTAATAAAAAGATATTTATTGTCTTACTGTTCGTGGCACATTTCAAAAATCTTGCCATCATCCTTATGATCATTCATATTAGTGATGATATTTGATGTATATCCCATTGTGTAGCTGATGACTAGGGATTTCACATAGCATGACCTGACCAAGGCTGCTTATTGTTTTTTTTGGATGAATTCAATTCAGGTTGCCTACTTCCAAGCCTGTCACTTCAATGTATGAGTATGTATACACGCACACAAGCAACATATATACATTTTACCATATTCCAAAAATATATCTCATTTTAGTAAAGGTAAAGGTTCCCCCGCACATGCGTGCTAGTCGTTTCTGATTCTAGGGGCCGGTGCTCATCTCCGTTTCAAAGCCGAAGAGCCAGCGCTTGTCCAAGGACGTCTCCGTGGTCATGTGGCCGGCATGACTGGACGCCAAAGGCACACGGAATGCTGTTACCTTCCCACCGTAGTGGTCCCTATTTTTCTACTTGCATTTTTACGTGCTTTCGAACTGCTAAGTTGGCAGAAGCTGGGACAAGTAACAGGCGCTCACTCTGTTACACGGCACTCGGGATTTGACCCGCCAAACTGCCAACCTTCTGATCGACAGGCTCAGCATCCTAACCCACTGAGCCACTGCGTCCCTTATATCTCATTTTAGTGGTATGCAATATTATGCTGAGTACTTAGAAAAGTAAAAATTAGTCAGCCAAAAAATTAAACACATAAAATAAGAAAAAGAAGCATAGCTAACTCTAGTTTACATCATCATCGTTCATCTACCTCCCTCTATTTGCTGTCCTTGAAAATTATACATGCTTCTTTTTTAATTTTGCTGTTTCTTCTTTAAATTTATTACCTTCTTTTTTCAGGATCTCCTCTCCATCTAAAAACTACTTTTTCAATTTTCCTCCTCCTCTTGTCTCACTCATTTTCTCTTCATTTACTTATTTTGCAATTGATCCTCATTCATACTGTCTATCACAGTTTCCCTTTCTCTTAGTTTCACAAGCATACAACATAATTTATTTTATTTCATTTATTAATTCATGCTCTTTATCATTTTATCCTTTTATATTCCAAGTCACGGTCTTTCATATACCACGATGAGCCCATAATAGACATGGTTAATTAATATTATTGATAATACAGATAAAGTGTAAATTAGCTCACCTTTCTTAGTTGTACCCCTACCAGATGCAGCCAACACTAAGAACAGTACCAAGTCAGTTTGGGCACATTTTAGTCAGTACGTTAGAAGTGCAATTAAAAATGTATGCAAGCATATCATTGCACCTTGCAAGCCGACGTACTGTTGCCCATACCTCCCCAAGTATGTGTACTCACACACATAAGATCCCATTCAAGATTATAAAATCTTTCTAAGAAGCACATTTAGAACTCTTGCTGGTAAAGAAGATGAAAGTTAATGAATAGTAATGAATAGCATCTTTTTACTGGAATTCCCTTCAGATGACATTAAGTGACAGAAAATATATTACAAGATAATTAACAGAAGCTGAATATCATAAACCATTTTCTTTATGATTAATTTTTTTTTCCTCCAGATATGTTGTATTGGCTAATGGAGTCACATTATAAATGTTACAAAATTATTTCTTCAAAGCAATGCATTAAACACAAGGATTTAATTTATTAGTTCAACCTTGGTGCAAATTAAAGGTTATAAATGTATTAGTAAAAAAACAAAAGATAGCAAACAAAAGACCACAAATGATGACAACTAAGATATGAAATTAATTTCTTTTAAATTAAAATTTTGTGTATGTGAGTTTTGCAGCACTGATTCACTTACTAATATGCCATAAGGTGATTAACTTTCTACAAATCATTTGTTTATGAAAGTGGATGATTAACATCATACAGATCATTTGTTTATTTTTGGAGAGAAGATTGATATGGGGAAGTCTTCCAACTGCTGTGCTATTGAATATTAATAAATGGGATGCAGTTTAGACACATTTGAATTTGAAATAGTTGCATCAGTAGTAAAAGTAGGGGTAATACAATTGCTACATGCTGCCATTGATTATGTGCATTCCTTTTTCACCTTGTCTAACAGTATGGTCCTGAATAAGGTGCACTGTAGCATTGACAATACAAATGAAAATGGAGCCAAGGCAGCTTCCATGGAAGGATTGTTTCTGGAGATGTTTCTGCCTCATTATCAAGGATTCCTCAATTCTTCCAAGTCCCACTCCATACAGTAGAGCTCCTAGTTTTCTAGATATATTTTTATTTATTTTATTTATTTATTTAATAATATTTATATACCGCCCTTCTCCCGAAGGACTCAGGGCGGTGAACAGGGCAAGAATAAAAATACAAAGTTACAAAAATTAAAAAAGGATTAAATATATGCCCACTAAAAACAGTAAATACAATATTAAAACACCAATAAAAACAACAACAAAAAACCCCACCAATCCCCCATCAGGCCAGGCCGGCTTGTTTGAATAAGAATGTTTTTAGATCGCGGCGAAAGGAGCGAAGATCGGGCGCCATCCGGAGCTCAACTGGTAACTGATTCCATAGCTCCGGGGCGCCCACAGAGAAGGATCTCCCCCTGGGGGCCACCAATCGACATTCTCTGATCGGTGGCACCTTGAGGAGGCCCTCTCTGTGGGAACGTACAGGGCGAAGGGAAGTTGATGCCGGCAGCAGGTGTTCCCTAAGGTACTCCGGACCCCTGCCATGTAGGGCCTTAAACACCATTACTTTAGGGATGCTCTTGAGAAACTAGGATAAAATAATCAGTCTTGGCTGGTCCCCTTCTGTGAGGTTTTCTTTATAGCCAAAATAAATAAAGTTGAATTATTATTTAATGGATATGACTGACAGCATAAGTGCATCTGAGTGGGTACATGTAGATTTTCTATCACATACAAGTGATAACAGCAACCAATCAATCAGTCTTGGCATGGAGGTATAACACTCAAGCAATGTGTTTGTGGACTTTCTAAGGGAGTAGCCTCTCAGTCTAGCACTTATGAAAGAGCTAGAAATTGTTAGGGCAGGGTTAACACAACAACCACTCAGTTTAAGGACTGAAAAGCATAAAACAGTCTTTAGAAATGTAGGAAAGACAGGAAGAAGAAGCAACAAGTTAAATTGCTACAGGATTCTTAGTGAATTGCATGCTCATGCAGTCAGAGAGGACAGCCAGTTGTTTAATATGCCTGCTGTCTTACAATAAGAAATCTTATCAGGCTGTGTCATATTAAGAATCTGAGAGACTTCTGCTGAGTTTTAACCTAATAGCTGATTTAAGCCATGTAAAGAGGGGTGGGTGGGAGATTTATTGCTGAGTCTTGGTCCAGGGAGCCTGACATCATCTGAGAGCCTGTACATTGTAAAGCATTTCTTATAGATAGTAAATTATTGAAAGAGAACTGGATGATGCATTTGAAGATAGAAAATTATGCATTAGGCTAGAGAGAGTGTGATAAAGTAAGCTGAAAATTGGTGGAAAATGAGACAGATCTCTTTAGTGAAGCAGTTGTCTGAAAAGAAATGATTTTTTTCCCCTTTAAACATCCTGTGGGAGAAACCATCACATATTGCAATAGTTCCTAAATTTGGAATCTTGCATCATTGATAAAAAGTGATTTGAAGCAGAAGAGAGAAATTAAAGAAGACAAACTGTTTTCCTTTGCGTACTGATTTTTGATTTGGGGCAATGGGAGTAAGTACCTTCCCTGAAGCCCATTCTGTTGTCCCCTCGAAGCATTTCAGAGACAGAACTTGGAATCTTGCTTCAGAAATGACAACATCTTGAGCTGTGTATGTCCGTGTAGACATTTGGGAGGGGCGGGGGAGTCAGATTGTGGCAGTACAGTACATGATTGCAAATTCTACATAACAAAAAAATTAAATGATTGCAAATTCTTCAGCTGGTCTTCATTCTGAAAGCAATGGATAAGGGGAGAGAAGCGTTACAATTCACCAAGAACACAATTGGGGTAGCAATGGCCCATAACACTAGTCATACTTTTCTCTTTCCTTTTCCCCCTATTTTCGGTTAATTAATCTGACAAAAATCTATAATAAATTCCAGTGCTTGCAACTATTTTTTTTTTAAAAAGCGGTTAGCTTACTAAAAATAGCACTTTCGTCCACTTCTTATTTATTGTTATTATCCTAAGCTGTGGAGTCTAAAAGAACTGCGCTTCTGGATCCCTTGCTTTGTATTACTGAGCTGTCAATAGGGCTGATTGAAGTGAAACAGATTGATGAGGATGATGAGATTACATGATAAGCCTGCCCCGCTTTGGCAAATAGTTGTCTCTTGATAGTTAATTCTCTTCTGACATATAGTAAAAGAGCAGAGTTATCAGAGTGCTGCTCTTGTAGTACGCTAAAGTTACTGCTTATCAGCCAGTAAAATTTGTTGTACTGTGACTAACAGCTATGTTATGAGTCCTCTGTGTACTGGAAATCAAAGCCGGTTTATGGTTCATATAATCAATAATAGGAACTGCTCAAATAGGTCTCAAGCTGCTCCATTTTGTAAAAACAAAAACAAAAAACGATGAAAAAGGAAGGTATTTGACTGTGCTCTTCCTGAGACCCTAATTCTACCCAACTTACTTTGTATAAAACGGCAGTAATCCAGACTTTCTTTGCTGAAAATGAAGCATGAAACCTTAGAACCAGAACATTTCCTCACTTTTATTTTTTTTATTTAAATGACATAAACTTCTTTCTAAATAATGCTCGGGAGCACTTTTTCATTCTATCCAGGAAAGCTCATGTGATTTAAATTGTTTTTGTGGGTCTGGAAATAGCATTAGATGTTCAAACATACATGCAAACATCCAATCTTATATAATACTGTACAACCTGGGTATGTTAGTCTTTGAAAGAGCCATGTTTGGAAAGCAATATTGCAGGCTAATTCTGCTGACTGCAGACTGGGAGCTGTTTGGCAGTTCGATTCTCACCGGTTCAGGGTTGACTCAACCTTCCATCCTTCTGAGGTCGGTAAAAGGAGGACCCGGATTGGGAGCAATATGCTGACTCCATAAATCACTTAGAGAGGGTTGTAAAGCACTGTGAAGCGTTATATAAGTCTAAGTGCTATTGTTATTGCTATAGGGAAGTCCTAAAATATATTAGATGGTATCTGAAAAAAAAGATGGAAAGTTATGCCAGGAGAACAAACTATTGTTGAAAACTGGCAGCTATTAACACTTGTCAATTAGCTTATCAATTAGCTTTCCCCTCCGGTGCATTTATGTTTATGCACATCATTTTTTGCTTAGATCTGGTTAAGTAAAAATGTATTCCATATTTCAAACAACCCAGTGGGACACTTCAGTCCTTGTAAGTTTCCTAAATATCAATGTTTGCATAACATTAAGAGGTATATTCTATTTACAATAGCAATATGGTACTTTTTAGGTGGAGATATGCTATTCCACTCCCCAACAATGCTGGTATAGTATGATACCAACATGAAGGGACAGACCAAGTCAAAGAGGTTTTGGGGGGCAAAAAAGATTGATTGCATTGAATTGAATTTGATTGAATCTAATGATTTTGTTTTAGTTCATTGATTAGTGGCAATATTGTTTGTCATAGATCCCTGTTTTCAGCCTCCATATATTCTATTTTAAGTAAGCCTTGCTGGAATTTCAAAAGAGTAGCCTGTAAATCTACATTAAAGCAAAATGATCCAGAGACACATTTATGATGGCATAAGCTTTAATGGATTGCAGTTCACTAAATCAGATGCATGGAGTGCATATGAATGTAGGGATTCTAGATTACAAAAGTTTCCATCATCATAAATTGGGTGGATACTTTTCCTTGCTAGGATTGCTAATGTAATTCTTGAACTGGAACTAGACAATGACTAGACCAGTAAGTGAAACTAAAGTTTTGACTTCTTTAGAGGTAGATCATGGAGTTTTAGCATGTTAAAGTAGAGCTGATGTAGTTCCCATCTTCAAAAATGGGAAAAAAATAGATCCAGGAAACTACAGACCTATCGGCCTGACCTCAATACCTGGGAGGATTCTGGAAAAGATAAACAACAAATCAGCAAACACCTAGAGGCAAACAAAGTCATTACTAAAAGCCAACATGGGTTTGTCAAAAACAGATCATGCCAGACAAAACTTATTGCATTCTTTGACCAAGTGACAAAATTAATGGACCAAAGGAATGCTGTGGATATAATTTATTTGGACTTCAATAAGGCATTTGATAAAGTAGATCACAACCTACTACTTGATTAGATAGAAAAATGTGGGTTAGACAGCATCACTACCAGATGGATTCGTAGCTGGCTGACAGGCCGTACTCAGCGTGTGGTCCTCAATGGAACTGCATTTACATGGAGGGAAGTGTGGGGTGCCCCATGGCTCTGTTCTAGGCCCAGTGCTCTTCAACATCTTCATCAATGATTTGGATGAGGGGATGGGGAACTCATCAGATTTGCAGACGACACCAAACTGGCAGGAATAGCCAACACTTCAGAAGATAGGCTTAAGATACAGAAGGATCTTGACAGACTTGAACATCGGGTGCTATCTAACAAAATGAAATTCAATGGTGAAAAAAGTAAGGTTCTACATTTAGGCAAGAAAAACCAAATGTATAGGTATAGTATAGGTGGTATCTTGCTCAATAGTAGTAACTGTGAGAGGGATCTCATAGTCCTAGTGGACAATCACTTAGATATGAGCCAGCTGTGTGCTGGAGCTGCCAAAAAAGCCAACACAGTGTTAGGCTGCATTAACAGAGGGATAGAATCAAGATCAAGGAGAAAAGCATCCTAGAACTAAGGAGAAACTTCCTGACAGTTAGAACAATTAATCAGTGGAACAACCTGCCTCCAGAAGTGGTGAATGCTCCAACACTGGAAGTTTTTAAGAAGAGACTGGACAGCCATTTGTCTGAAATGGTATAGGGTTTCCTGCCCAAGCAGGGCGTTGGACTAGATTACCTCCAAGGTCCCTTCCAACTTCTTCTTGTTGTTGTTGTTGTTGTTGTTGTTGTTGTTATTTTGATGTATTTTGGTTTAGTAAGTGCTAGGAATAGATACCCTCATAAGCTTTCAGTCGTGGGGCATGGTCTTATTTGAAATACATGATAACAACTCAGGGCAAAATGTATTTATATAATACATATACCAACAACTGCAGAACCATTCAAAGACAGAGAAATGACAAACAATATCTGGAAAGAGGTAAAGCATTCAGTGTTGCTTTGCACCACTGGATGAGCTGCATATAAATTTGATAAACAAATTTGATACATAAACTTGAAGGGAATTGGTGGAATTTTTCTCCTGATAATGACAAAGGTACTCGGAGAAACAATCAAATTTCTTAGAACAAAATAGTTCTTGTCATTATTGGCATAGACATGCCACTCATTCAAAGAAGGGCTAAGCATCATCCTGTGAACTTCTAACACACTGAATATCTTCTCTATTGCTGCTCATTCCTCTAACTCAGCAGTCCCCAACCTTTACGGCTTGGTGGTCCACTTGGGTGAAAGGAGAATTGATCCGCATGCGCTGGCCCGCCACTCACACAGGTTGATTTGGGCACATGCATGCCAGCCTGCCACCCAGACAGCCTGGTTCTGAACATGCCACGGCCCAATAGTAGGCCATGGGTTGGAGACCCGTGCTCTAAGTAGCACACAGAAAATAGATGACACACAAAGAATCTTTTCTTTGAAGGGAGTGAAAAAGGGAGGATTTTAAATCCCGATAGATGTAGTTATCATATCAGCTGTAGGAAGGATTGTGGTGTCGAGGAAATATGAACGTGTTCCAATATCAACAAGGCAGTTTTGAGTATTCAGATGACTGAAACAAAATAGTTTTGTTCCAAATATAATATCAAACATGAAATGAGATCAGGTCACTTACAGGAACATCTTTCTGCTATTGGATCAGTCTGTTCCAAGCCTTTTTATAAGGCCTTAAAATAAATGTGGTTGAGCTTGGGAAACCAGTTGGTGTGGTTGAGCCCATATTCTGGTTATATTGATGGTGTTAATTGATTTTATCTTAGCTGCTATATTTGTCATATATTGTTTTTTTGTAGGGGATGTTTTTATTTTCTGTTAGCTGCTCAGGGTCAAATGTTAGAGATGAATAGCTATATAAATTGAATAAATAATTTTTTTCAAGGTGCATTAAGCTGAGTATTTCAAGTGTTCCAAATTATATAGTTGAGTTGTTGTCTAGTGACTCATAAGGTGATTGCTTTTTTATCATTTTTAAAGTCATAGCAGCAAAATAATCAGCTTACAGCAACTGATATACTAATGTAGACTATGATATCAGCAAGGACTATTGAGAGAAAAGAAGTGCAATAGCCAGTCAAAAGATTATCCACCATTCTTACCATGCCTAGAGCACTATGGCTAGGTTGAAAGAACTGAACAATCACTAGGTGGTAGCAAAGAGTTCCTGCTTTTTGAAAGTTCATGCTGTCATTTAGTATTTGTTAGGATTTTTGTAGCATTAGTCTGCCAGTTGTTCTGAGAAATTAGCATGCTTATTTTAAAAACATATTGCTATGGAGCAGTTCAAATTCATGTTGGTGGAGGGGTGCATTGGGGAGAGTTTTCTCCTGTAGGCAAAGGGACCAACATGTATATTTAAAGAATTTGAAAAGATTCCTGTCTGTGTTTTTTCCTATTGAGAAGTATTTTAGTCTAAACAGATATTCAAATTGATAGGAGTGAGGCTACATTCCTGTGGTTTCATAGAATAATTTATTTTAATATTTTAAATAATAAACATCCTTAACCAGTTACTTGCCATTTGGCTGGTGGTTAGCAGTTGACACAGATTACCACCCTATCTAGTCTTGTGGAGTTGAAAAACAAGAGAGCAGTAGCTGGTTCTGATTTTCCATTATGTCCTATGGCTGAGATATTCAAATTATTTTAAGTTTTGTTCCAGTGGAAGGTTTCAAACTTGAAATGAAACATGTATTAGAGATAAGCAACATATGGGCACCAGCATGTCCTCAGACAAACCCAGTGGTTTCTCCAGGGTCCACCTGACTGTTTAAATATTCTTTTAATGAAAGCAAATTAAGAAGCAGGCCTGCTATAAAACCCCAGGCTTTAGTATCATCTTGCATGGAAGAATGCCTTTGGGTCCATAAAGGCCTTATTGAGATGGTAGAGAATATCCTGGAGAGCTAGCTAATGGATGCTGTGTGACTGATGATGCCTTTCATGATAGCCATTCTGTGAATAGGCAGATGTCCAATAGCAGTATCTTGTGAGTGTGTCAATTACATGCTCTCAAAATTCCAAATATGAGTCTGTCCCAAAGTTGGCCTGTTTGAGTTAGGACATACAAATTACGTTTTAGACTTTGTAATTTTTCTTTTTCCTGCCTTTTTTCGGAAGTGGTTTGCCTTGCTTCCTTCCTAGTTGTTGTTGTTGTTGTTAGTTGCGAAGTTGTGTCCGACCCATCGCGACCCCATGGACAACGTTCCTTCAGACCTTCCTGTCCTCTACCATCTTCTGGAGTCCATTTAAGCTCACGCCTACTGCTTCAGTGACACCATCCAGCCACCTCGTTCTCTGTCGTCCCCTTCTTCTCTTGCCCTCCATCTTTCCCAGCATTAGGCTCTTCTCCAGTGAGTCCTTCCTTCTCATTAGTTGGCCAAAGTATTTGAGTTTCAACTTCAGGATCTGGCCTTCTAAAGAGCAGTCAGGGTTGATCTCCTTGCTTCCTTCCTAGGGCTGCATACCCAGCTGGCTTTGTGCCCAAGTAGGGATTAGCATGGGGTATGGGGTATGGACAATTTTGTTTTTTTAGAAATGATGATGAGAATGTAAATTGACAATCTTTTAAAGCAAACCTTCTTTGAACTGAAGTTTCTTACCTCAGTTGGAGCTTGAGGGGGAAAAATAAAAGCAAGAAAATTGAAGAAATTGGTTTGCTCATGCACCAAATTAATTATTGTAAGTTTTTTTTTTGATGGGGAGGAAATGAGGCTACAATCTTGGTGACTAGAGATACATTATTCTTAGTGAATGGACAGGCTATAATGTTTGTTGCAAATTTAATGTATTCAGATATAGATTTTTTTAAATATTTATAGCAGATGTATTCATTAATAGAAGCTGGAAGCCTCATTCTACATATTCCAGTGATATGTGGCATGACCTAAGCTTCTGGCTTCCAATATTTCTACAAGTTGCATGACAGAAGCAGTAAACTAAAAGAAACATCAAGCAAGAAAAAAAATCAAATAATTTGTTCAGATACTGGAAAGCAATGTAAATGAAACATAATGGATTTAATTTAACAATTTAGTGAAACAAACATGAAGCATGAAATGTGTTTGGATAGATAATGTAACGTTTATTGAATAAACTTAGCTTTTAGGAAAAAACTGGATGATTTTAGTAATAGTTGCATAGTATCACCCTTTCTCGTGGATCCTTGCCTTTCAACTATAAGCAACCCTGCAGTTTTGGTCATTAAGACATTGTGGTTGTGAGTCAAGTCACCATATGACTGGGCTCAATTTTACAACCATTTTTACCACAGTTGTTAGTTGTTATGTCACCACCATCATTAAACGAATCACGTGGTTGTAAGTCCAGATGCAGCTTATTCAATGATTGTTGTTTTGCCAGAAAACAGCAATGAAAGAGATTTCTGGGGCTGCTAAAAGAAATACTCAAAAGTGAAGAAATGCTACAGCTCACTTAAACACTGAATCACAGGACAAAGGCCTTATTTTGCAACAGAAACAGATATAAAAGGTAAAGCTAAAGGTTTCCCCTTCCGGGAGGGGGCGATGCTCATCTCTGTTTCTTAGCTGAGGGAGCCAGCGTTGTCCAAAGACATTTCCATGGTCATGTGACCAGTATGTGGTCATGTAAGACAGTATAGTACTAGGTACTATTCATGTGACTAGGTACCATGAGGGGTGCTGTGCTTTGAGAAATCTCTTCTTCTTTGTTCACCTCAGCTGCTAATATAGAAGAGGCTTTGTTTATTGAAAACCACACCAGAATTCAATTGCTGAGAGACATCTTTCGCAGAAGTCTAACCATTAAAGTGTGATTAATATATAACTTAGTATTATAAACACTTTGATATCATAATGTAAATAATCCCTCTATAAACTATTTTTCCTTGATTTCAAGTCACTATGATTATAGGCTTAGTATAATTTTGATTGGTTCTTGAATCTCAGTAATTTGCTCACTTTCTACTTACTGGCATGGAACAAGCAACCAGGTACTTCCAACCACCCTGAAATAGGAATGCAGAAGAAATTCATTTAGTCTCCCTGAAAAGCAATTATTATTATTTTTTTCATTTTTTTCAAAATATTCAAGCTGAGAAACATTGCCTCTGAAAAGGTAATATTTGGGAGCACATATTGGGATTGCAAATTGGGATGCAAGGTTTGTGAAATTGTTCAAAAGTGTTTTGCCTGTACAGATTTAATTGTTCTGCCTCGGTGAACAAACAGTGATTCAGATATTTGGAAACAGACTTTTTATGCAATTTAGCCCATAAGACAAAACATGTAACAGCCTAAAATTGTTTTCATAGAATGTTTGAGACAATGTTTAAATCAATTTTGTTACACATTTTTAAAAAATCGCCTAACCTGTTTTGTTTAAAATGCTCATTTATTATACATGGCAACGTGGAGTCTCAGGTGCCAGTTCCTTATCTCATGTTCACCTTCATTTGCGTCAAGTTCTTCCCAAGAACCTACAATATCGTAATATATCAGCATAGTAAATGTTTGACCTTTTGTAATTGACAGATGGAAATTTTGTCAATGCACAGATTTTTTTAAATGCCAGCCAAGATTTTTTGATACAGCACCCAGTGTACTGATAACTACTGGATCACCACTGCCAGTTTAGATTATAATTTTTCAACTTTGATTTTCAAGTCCTGATACTATCTAATCTTCTCCAATTCTTTGTTCACATTACCACATTAATAATCCACACTTTTTTCTTTTCAACAACAATAAAATTTGGGTTATGAGCCAAGAATTTTATCAAGTTTATATTCAGAAATTCCACAGTATTTTAACTCATTTTCACCACTTTTTCAACTATTAAGTTCCCACCAATTTTCATAACTGGCAAATGATAATTTTTACAGTTATTCCACTGAATCATTTTAGCAATTGTCTTATATAATTGCTTATAATCAGTTTCCTTCACAAGCTGAGTATATGATTTACTGCTTCTTTGCACAGTTTACACTTTGAATTATTTGAACATTTTTCAATTCCGTCCTTGATTGCATTAGTTTGAGTAGTTTGCTCTTGAGCAGTCAAAATCAAGGTGCTGGTGATGACCTATAAAGCCCTAAATGGTTTGGGTCCGGGATATCTGAGGGAACACCTGCTGCCGGCATCAAGCTCCCTTCGTCCAGTGCACTCCCACAGGGAGGGTCTTCTCAGGGTGCCACCGGTATGAGATTGCCGGTGGACGACACCCAGGGATAGGGCCTTCTCAGTGGGGGCGCCTGCCCTTTGGAACCAGCTGCCAGTGGAGCTTAGGACTGCCCCCGACCTCCGTTCATTCCGCCGGGACCTGAAGACCTGGCTCTTCAAGCTCTCTGGCCCAGGCTGAGAATTTTAATTTTAGTTTTAATTTTAATTTTAACTGGGGTTTTACTTATTCAGGGATGAATATAATTTTTTTTAAAATTTGTTTTTAACTTTTGTATTTTTGTTTTTAATCACCCTGTAAACCGCCCTGAGTCCTTCGGGAAAGGGCGGTATATAAATGTAATAAAATAAATAATAAATAAAATCAAACCTTCAGTTTCTTTTTTTAAATATTCTAGTTGTAAGCCATTGCCATTGCCAGGTTTTATCTTTATCCACTTTCCCCTTGATCTTTTGTAGAAATTGATCATGCAATGCTTTTCCTTGCCAGCACTTTGGTAGTGCTTTTATTATAATTATTTTGATATTCATGTTTTGTTTCCCGCACATTCAATAAGTTCCAGCTTCAGTGCATGTTCTTTACTGTCTTTTACAGAACCGTCCAATGCATTCTTTCCTTTTTTTTTTCGCAGTTTGTTTGATACGAAGTAAACTTCTGCCTCTATTTCTGTGGGGCAGATATAGAGTAATATATCAATATCACTACAAGGATATAATCTATAATGAATAAATATCAGTTTTCTTCTTTTTGGGTTCAAATTGCCCAGTTTAGCTGTGTCCAGTTATTAATTCCAGAAGTTTATTGTCTCACAGATATAGCCCAGACTTTGATAATGTTTCCACTGTTGAATTTTGTCTTTAGTAATGTTCTCACTCTTTAAAAATGTGATTAGTAAAGAATACACCCAATTTGTCTATACCTATTATCCAACTGTAAAATGCCCAGTTTTGCAAGCTACCATCCTGATGGTTTCTTATAATATTTGCCAATGAATGGATTTCAATTTCTGATTTTCCATAAAACTTCAGATCATCCATATAAAGCAAATTGAGATTTTATTATTTTATTTTATTTTATTATTATTAGCTGTTTGACAGCCAAGATATGTTTTCTTCAAAATAACTGAAAGTGGGATCATAATAAGGGTGAAATGAATGACCCTGAAAGCTGCCTCTTCTAATTAGGTTTTTGTCCAGACTTTTCAGTAGTTGGAGGCACAATCTTCAAATTTAGCACTGTTAACTTGAAAAATAAACATTGTGTCCTAAGAAAGTTACACAAAAATTTATGTTGGGGGTTTGGTAAATCTATACATATTTATGATTATCAAGTAAAGAGAAGGCTATAATAAAAAAATCTGAACAACTGAATTAGATAGTAAAATTTGATAGGTTATCTAGTCAGATGGAAGTTGGCAATAAAAATGGTTTATTATCTCTCATAATCCATCTTATAAGAGTCATGTAATCAAACATATTTGGATAGAAAGAGTACTTACTCCAAGGTCTATGTTATTATGTGGTTGCAGAAAGACTGTTTTATTACTTACAGGCTTATGAAGATTTAATTCTGAGCAGTGCTAATGTCGCAACATATTCTATATTTCTATATCTGCCCCTACACCATAACTGATTATGTGATTTAGAGTTTTGTGTGAAATATTATAGATATTTAATTTCTCCTTTGGGCAATCTGTCACATTTCCTGTGCTAAAAGTTTTTGAAGCAGCTTTATGCAAATTCAGAATTTGCATCTCACTGTTGGGGGTCTCTAGTGTACACACTTGTAGCTACATACCTGTGGTTATGATCTGATCCCCTCAGACCTGCCTGAGAATTAAACCTTTTTGCATCAGTATATTTTTTGTGCTCATTAATAATGTTGACAGAGATATGGAATCCACCCAAAATGCCAAGTTCCAAGGCTCGGTCTCTGGCATTTCCATATAAAGGGTTCTCTGAAACTACAGCTAGGCAACTCCTTTCAGGAAGACCTATTTTTCAACTTTGATTTTGAAATCCTGATACTTTCTGATCTTCTCTAATTCTTTCAAAATTGAAATAATTGAGTCTGTCAAATTGTGCCACCAAAAAGCTAAGAACTAGTTTGGAGGGGGGGGGGAAAGAAAGGAATAAAAAGAAGCATCAGTTGAGATGATGGATCAGACTGAAAAAATGCAGCCCCTAGAAATGAGCAGCAGAGAAGGGAGGGGAGGGGAGGGAGGATATATAGAAGGAAAAAAGAGCTAAAAACACGGTGGTATTAAGTAGCCAGTGTAGAAAGCAGTGTAAGCCGTGTAATTTGAGGCCAAGCAACTCTCACCACAGGGAGCTGAGCCAGAGTCCAGCGGGGGACAGCAAAGAGGACTCTCTGATTTATATTTTTGAGGAAGGGAGGAAAAAGAAGGGAAAAAGTGTCAGGGACTTGCAGTAATGCTCCTGTAAGGAAGAAATATGCTCCAGTAAACTTTTCTGAATGACCTCGGGCCAGTCACGGGCTCTCAACACTAGGAGGTTGGAGGTAAGGGTAACCCACTTCTGAAATCTTGCAAAGAAAACCGCGGGGACTTGTCCAGATAATTTCCAGAAGTCAAAAACTGACCGGAAGACACACATACAAAAAAACCTTTCTGAATTTAGCCATCCCTTGATATGTATGTATAAAACAAGATGGAAAGAAGGATACTATTACAACATCCTAGTTCTTGGTAAGAACTCAATGTATATGAAGGCCAGCACCAGCTAAAGAACTGGCAGCTGTTTGACAACATCAAACAGAAGTGAATACATCAGGAAAATGACAAAAAATTCGAAGTCCAAGCTTAGTGGAGGTAATACCCTCAAGGCAATTAACAGCTGGGCAATTCCGTCATTAGGTACACTGCTGGAATAGTGGATGTTGTAATGTATCTGTATAGTATATGTGTGAATTCAGGCAGTGTGATCTTTTGCAATCGACAGGTGGAAATTTTGTCAATACACCAGTTTTCTAACTGCCGTTCATGATTTTTTTTGGTATTGCATTTATTTATTTATTTAAATGTATTTATGTTTATTACTATTGGGAATAAACTGCTAGTCACAAATATTTAAGAAGAATTTTTCATTTTCTCTCTGGGGGAAAATTAGGGAGATAGGGGCTTCCCTCCTGCTAGTGATGGTAAGATTTCTTCACCTTGCCTTCTACACATTCCATAACATCCTTCTCCTATTCTTGACATTCAAGAAATTGTAAAATTCATTCCTTAATTATCTGGATCAGCTAAGGAGGTGAATGTTCTCTTTCCTTTAGACATACTCTGGGAAACGTTTGTTTAAATAACAGTTATTCACTTACATATTAATGCAGCAAGGTCTTTAATCTCATTTACCATAAGGGGTTCTTCCCAGTGTGGACTATTATGAAAAAGCCTTATCCAATGTAGTACTTTCCAGATGTGCTGCGTTTCAGTCAGTTGAATCACTTGGTTCTGTAGGAGTTGCAGATTAACATGGAGGGCATCAAGTTAGAAAAAAATGTCCTCAATGCTCTAAGACAACTATTGTAGAAGGAAAGAAAAGAAGGAGAGCATAATTAATTAATCACAAATGTAATCTTGACTTTGGAAATTGTAACTAGGATCTCATTTGTGTAACTAACTTGTATACATTGCAAGTCTAGAAGAGACTTGCCTTTATTCTGGGGTTTCTGATGACTGATGTTCCAATAAAACTATTTTATGTCATTAAAATACTATACGTTCCTTCCTTTTAAAAATGAATTTCATCTGTTGCCTAGTGCATAATACCAATTAATTTGAAATATGGCTGCAGTTACTTCCCTGTTCAAAAAAATCCGGTATTGTGTAGTCCCTTATTATTAGTCCCTGGTTCTTTTCTCTGACTTGTGCCAGAATTGCTTAAGTTAGATTCCATAACATCATGCAGTATGCAAAATGATGCTCTTAGAACTGTACACATTATCTTGAAATAATTTCAAAGTGGTTCTGAAAAAACTTTATAGAAAGAAAAACACATTATTTCTTAACTTGTAAATGGTTTCTTCATTCAAATTCTTAATGTTTCTAGTGGTTTCAGAATACTTTGTTTTCTTCCCAGCGGAGCGTATTGCATTATTATGTCTGAAATATAGAAGGTTAAAGCATACTTGCTGTGATAGATGATCTTTTGCAAGTATAAAAAAATTGACCCCTTCCCCCAGCTATTCATTATCACAGAGCAAAATTATATTTTAAACAGATCCACTCATAGAGTATGGTGAGCATAGCAAAAGACCAGAACGTTAAGAAGTGTTTTTGACATAAAAAAGAATGCATCAGCAAAACCATTAGCCTTGTAAAACTTTTGGAAATAAACTCAAATGGAAAAGGGAGATGTGTGAAATGAAATATTTTTATTTCAATTTGCAATCTTGAGACCAAATTGAAAACATTAAAGTTAGGAAGAAAATGCTACTGGTAGCTATTTGGGAACAATGCTTTAAAATAGCAGATTCATATTTCCACTTGCTCATATTGATAATGTGCTAAAATTATCATAGAATAGAAACAAGATTATATTTTAAAAGTTCAGATCAGAGTTCTTACAATTAAATGACTCCTAATAGCACCAGTCAAAAGATAGTAATATATATATATATATATATATATATATATATATATATATATATATATATATATATATATATATATATATATATGTCTCTGTGTGTGTGTGTGTGTATATATATATATATATACACATCCCAGAAGAAGGAAGCTAAAGCCTGATGATGACGGATGGGATTCCGTTGAAACGTTGCGCCTACACCTTTAGTTCTACGCGGGGAAAAACCCGAAAAACCAAGGATCCGTGTATATATATATATATATATATATATATATATATGTATATGTATATGTATATGTATATGTATATGTATATGTATATGTATATATAGGTATATATAGGTATATATAGGTATATATAGGTATATATAGGTATATATATATAGGTATGTGTGTGTGTGTGTGTGTGTGTGTGTGTGTATATATATATATATATATATATATATATATATATATATATATATATATATATATATGTATAAATGAAAATCAATGTCTTGTAATCTGTGGAATTTGGTAAATTGATTAGGATGGTAATACAAGAAAAAATTAATATTGAATATTTTTATTTACTTTCCTAATATTAGATTATAATATCTTAAATGTCTTCTACAGCCCAGTGAAATAGAGTCACAAGAATATATTGATGATTATTACTACAGGCTATAAAATAAGTATCGGTCAACAATAATACCTTTACAAGGATCTGCACTTGTACAGCAGTTAACTGATTTGTCACAGGCTTTGCTGCAAATCTTATAAATTGTACATTGTGGGCTTTGTACAGCTGTCCCTGTTCCCAGTTTAACCATGTTCAGAAAATAGGAACAATCTGATTAAGCCTGCTGACTTCTCTCCTACCAGTGATTTAACTGAAATGATGTTTTTCCTCTGAAGTATTTTATTTTATTTACTTCTCAAATTTATAACGCTGCACAACACCACAGCAACTCTGGGTGACAAGCCACACTGAAAGCAATATGAGAACAATATTACAAACGAGAGAATAATTATATGCATCCAGAGCAATAAATCATACAACCTAATGTATGCACTCCCATAAATTTTGCTGCTGTGATCAGACTTGTTTTTCAGAATTTAATTTTATTTAGAAAATTTACAGAAGAATAGGCAAAGTATTTTTCTAAGTTCTATGTTACTGAGTTAGAGGGACATAAACTAATGCTTGAATTGTGAGGGATCCTATTTAATCAGATGCTCATGTCTTTTGCCCAAACTAATCTAATCCAGGACCCTTATATAAAAATAATTGTTATTGTTTCAGGTTTTAATAACAGTATTATCTGCAGACACCTTTAATGCTGAATTTATTTATTCACTTTCTGTAGCCATCCATCTCAATCCAATTGAATCCTAGAGGATTCTTTGATTCATTTTCTTTGATGCCTCATTTATACAATACTGACTTTTCTTTTTTTCTCAATTTAAGCAGCAGTGAGCTGAGTTTTAACAGTAGCACATATCTTGTCAGCAATTCCCCATCTAAATATGTCAGTCATAAACAAGCTTCTAGAGCCATCTGTACTTACATTTCTTCCCTTTTCCTTTATCCCAGTTTATCCCTGGTTTCCATGTTACTTTTTCAAAAATATAATTTTGTTGAAGTGTTTAAGCACAGTAAAAGCTAAGATCAACTCAACTCAACTCAACTACTCCCCATTACCTAACTTTTATCTATATGCAAGCCAGAAATTATCACCTTTTCAGTCCTGGTTCAACAAAAAGTTTATTAGGAGTTGCTAGAAATAACTTATCCCTGATTAAATAGTTCAACTATATATTCCTTCTTTTTGTTCTTCACAATCTTAATCTTTAAATCATTCTAATGAAATCAGGCTTTAATCTTTCATCAGTCTTTGGGCTTCAAGAGGAGTCTTCAGAGCTTTCACCTGCCATCATCCAGGACCTCTTTTTGCAACTGTTCCATTTCCAGATCCTTTCTTTGATTTATCTTTTGTATTCCCGTTTTGGTAATCTCAGTTTTGTTGTCTATGTCAGGGTAAAAGTTTTTAACTTTTTTTGCATCATCTTCCAAAATGTGTTCATTGAAATCTGTACTCTTTCTGAAATTTTTGCTATTAATATCTCAATCCAATTATCAAAAAATTCTTTAAGGTAAGATTGTAACCAGTTTAGCCATTTTAACTCTTTTCTACCTGGTCCTTTAGTTTCCACCAACTTCATTAAGACTTAGTTCCTAATATGGGTTTAATTTCATTTCTGTCATTTCTCACAAGTATATTTTAATAATATTCTTGCTTTACAGACCTTACAGCAACCCCACCCCCACCCCCCAAATATTCTAAATCTCTGTGCTCTCCCAATCAGTTTAAAACTCTCCTAAATCATCCCTCCTCCCTACTTTTTTGCTTTTTGTCAATTGTATATTACTTTAAAATTTAGGTCTCTGTTTAAATTTCCTAAATCCAAAGAAAGTAAAACCCACTAGTTGTCAAATTAAGCCCTCCATTTTGAAAATCTCTAATACTCATAAAACGGTTAAATTAATTATTTTCAAATGTGATAAGATAGTGAGTTCAGCTGGCTTGTTGTCCTTATTAATGGCTCCACTGCTGCTGAAAGCAAAGATATCATCTGCTTCAGCTTCTGGTGCTCAGACCCTTGGGAGATTGCTGTTTTATGGTCTCCTCCTCATGAGGAGCTGCCATTCAGAGCAGTCCTGGGTGATCTCTGGTTCTCTCCTCCAGAGAGCTTCAAAGGACCAGTCTGCTTGCTGGTATTTCATTCTACACCATCGTCTTCATCTCTGCTCATTTGCAGAGACATCTTCAGTCCACCATGACTCACAGTGGAAGCCCCATTTCCAGGGCTTTTTTTCTCATAGAACGCTCAGAACGGTGTTCTGGCACCTTTTTTGGATGGAACCTTGTAGGGTAGGCAAGGCGGGTTGTATGACACTTGTGAGTTCTGGCACCTTTTTCTTTTACAAAAAAAGCACTGCCCATTTCCATGTTCCCTTTTGAGCCTCTTGTTATTCCCATGTTGCTGCTACAGGTAGCCTTCAACGTATGTTCCTAATGAAGCCAAGAGTTTTTGTCAAAACTCACGACGGTCATAAGTCAAGGCACTCACCCAATCAGACCCAAAATTCTGACTTTTTTGGTGGTGAATACCACAGTCATTAAGCTTCCAGTTATGTCAATACTCACTTCAATGCAAAAAGGACATCTCTCTGAAAAATGCATACCATTCACAGGGGAAAAAAATCGCAATCAAGCTTGTAAGCCTTTTTGGTTATTCAAACATATTGGAACACATTGGGCTTAACATGCTGTTGGAGAGTTTTCTTTGAAAACCAAGAGGAGTTTAGCAGCAAGGCATCTAAAACTGTTTAGAGAGTCATGATTCAGCAGTTGGCAGGGATGTAAACAGCTCTGAGATTTTGTCTTTTATAGTTAACTATTAAATTCTCCTAGCATATTTAATAGGAGTAGAATAGCAAAGAAAGGTGGATTGGTTTGCATTGGTGTTTTTCTGGAAATTAAATTAATATGCAGTAATAAAGGAATGAAAGATTCTAGGAAATATGCATAAGGTATCCAAATAGGGAACAGCTTTGTATCAAAATTGTTTTTCCCCCTGTTCATTATTGCAATGGGAAGAAAAGACTTAATGAAAATAGTCTAGTTCATATTCATTAATTACATTTGATCACGGAGACCAATATTGTTTATATCTTCTTAGTTGAAAAAGAAAAAAACCCTCTTATATTCCATAAACTAATCATATCTAGCCAGAATAGTAAGTATATGTGTGTGTGTGTGTGTGTGTGTGTGTGTGTGTGCGCACGTGCACGTGCACGTTTCCATAGGTTGTAAGCAGAATGATAAATGTATTGATGTAAGTAGAATTATGGAAAAGGGAATCATATGGCCCTCATACTAACCCCTATTTAAATGAGCCCTTAAATCTGTAAACTACCCAGAATCATCACTTGTCTAAATTTGATAATTAATTAAAAGTAAATATAACCTGGCTCCCCCCCAACTTGGAGAAGTGTCATTTGTGGGCCCCATGTAGGATGTTTGTTTTGGTAGTAATTATACTCCACTTCCAATTGTTTCTTTCATATAGTTTCTGCATTATTTTATTATTGTTGTTTCATATTGTATGGCATCCAGAATTGAAACAGAGGCAAGCAGTCTGAAAATGCAATAAATAAATGAATAAATAAATCTGGTGAGTACTTGATGGTGCAATCTGTTCTGCTTTGGTTTGTTCTTTTGTCTTCTCTGACGTACAAACACTAGAGTAATGGCTGGCTACGTGTTCCCTAAAATTATGAAACAGATGCTTGTTTCATTCTGTTGTGTGATAGCCTGCTTATGGTTCCAGGAAAGATGGTGACATACGCGAATATATTCTCATTTTCAAAAAGCCCCAACAATACTTACAAGTAAAAACAGATGAGGATTTTTTTTTATCCACAAGGTGTATCAAGAGTAAAGGTTTGAAAAATGACTTCCTTGAAAGATTAGCTTCAAGAAACAAGTTTTCTCAAATCTTGATAGATATACTTAATTCCAGTTACTAGGCATGAAAGAAAAAAAATGGAGCTGAAAATACTGATATAACACTTCCATAACTTTAATGAAATATGCTTGTTTACTCTCCAATTACAAACTCAGAAATAAGTTCTACAAGTGCAGTCTAAAGAAGCACAGATCTGTTGCAGAGAGCATGGAAATCAGTTCCAATGTAAAAGGACTAGTTTTTATTGCATTTTTCCTTTGGCTGTGTGATTACATTAAATTCAGATATGTGTTTCACAGTATTTTAGAAAATGTGTGCTGTCAAAGACAACTGCACTTTCCTATGCATTGAAGAGAGCAGTGATATAGTGGATAAGGTGTTGAATTGTGACTGGGGAGACCCAGGATCACGTCCAGCATTAGCTGTGTAAACACTCTGGGTAACACTGGTAAAAAGAGAAAGGGAATAAAACTAACAAATAAATAGAAAAGCAGAAAGAGAGACTAATAAGAAGGACAAATTGTTAGTTGCGAAGTCGTGTCCAACCCATCATGACCCCATGGACAACGTTCCTTCAGCCTTCCTGTCCTCTACCATCTTCTGGAGTCTATTTAAGCTCACGCCTACTGCTTCAGTGACTCCATCCAGCCACCTCATTCTCTGTAGTCCCCTTCTTCTCTTGCCCTCGATCTTTCCCAGCATTAGGCTCTTCTCCAGTGAGTCCTTCCTTCTCATTAGATGGCCAAAGTATTTAAGTTTCAACTTCAGGATCTGGCCTTCTAAAGAACAGTCAGGGTTGATCTCCTCTAGGACTGAATGGTTTGATCGCCTTGCAGTCCAAGGGACTCACAGAAGTCTTCTCCAGCTCAAAGGCCTCAATTCTTTGGCGCTCAGCCTTTCTTATGGTCCAACTTTCACTGCCATACATTGCAACTGGGAAGACCACAGCCTTGACTATACACACGTTTGTTGGCAGGGTGATGTGTCTGTTTTTTAGTGTGCTGTCTAGATTTGCCATGGCTTTCCTCCCCAGGAGCGTCTTTTAATTTCTTGGCTGCAGTCTCCATCTGCGGTGATCTTGGAGCCCAGGAAAATAAAATCTGTCACTACCTCCATTTCTTCCCCGTCTATTTGCCAGGAATTGAGAGGGCCAGATGCCATGATCTTGGTTTTCTTAATGTTACGTTTCAAGCCAACTTTTGCACTTTCTTCCTTCACCTGCAACAAGAGGCTCTTTAGTTCCTCTTAGTGTGGTATCATCTGCATATTTTAGGTTGTTGATATTTCTCCCAAGAAGGACAATACCTCCATATAATCAAGACCAAAATAGCTAATGGGGAGTAAAATTTAGAGAACCAAAACACTAGTTTAAAAGAATCATATCCTATTATCTCTGATGCTTTATCAGAAGAAACATTGCCAAATATGATACAATTTCACCTTTGAATTACAGTACTGAATATATTTACATATAAATATTCTTGAAGAGGATATTAAACTGAAGTATTTAAAAATTATTCTGGGGAAAAGATGAAATTACCCAATTGTGTGGAGAAAGGAAGTAGGATATATGGAGAGTTTTACAGTTGACTGTTTTAAATTTCTTTTTTAGTTATTTAATAAAGTATATTGCTTTGCAAAACTATTGGAAGAAGCTAAGGGGCTGAAGTGGTGTAGGATAAAAAATATTTCTTCACTTCCATAACTGCTATAGAATAAGCTTGATATACTGTAGAAATCATTGCTAAGATATAATCAGATTCAAGAGGAGTTTTTCTCCACCTGTTTTCTAATCATCTTCTGATGTGCTTCACTGCCCTCATCTGAGTTGTATTTCAAGGAG
The DNA here is from genome assembly GCF_947247035.1 of Vipera ursinii. Classification (NCBI taxonomy): domain Eukaryota; kingdom Metazoa; phylum Chordata; class Lepidosauria; order Squamata; family Viperidae; genus Vipera; species Vipera ursinii. The sequence goes on from NC_139512.1 coordinate 129,280,147, forward strand.
CTGATGGGCTCAGCACAATTTATTTATTTACTGAAATTTGTATGTTTTCCCAGTCAAGGGCCCTGGACAGCTCATAGTTACGTGAATTCCAAAATCAACTATCAGTAACAACAATTCTACAGTAAAACGGAACATTCACACAAGTATAAACAAGACATGAGAGTTAGCAGCCCCAGTGTAGCAGTCCCTTGCATAAATCAGTATCTTTCCTGCCTTTGGAAGATTAAAGCAGAGAGAAGGCCAATTCAACATTGGGAGGCAAGTTATTCCATATGGCTAGAGAAAGTGTTTGGGAATAATCAAATCAGCTGCTTGGGACATTTCCTCATTTCACAAAATAACAGGACCAATGTTTTCTGGAATCCATTGGCAACGATTTACAAAATAATCGCCCATTTCAAATGTTGTTTTCAAACCAAATATCACATTAAACAATTTCTTTAAAAATAGTGAATGTGGAGTTGTAGGAGAACTCTTCCTCACAATTTCCCCCCAATTTATCTACACCAGAGATCAGCTCACAATTTCGTAGAAACAGATATTGCTTACTGTAATATACAAAGCAACCACTTTCCCTAATGCAGTTGATTGAAAAACAGGCAGACAGACCAACTGGTCAAGAAAAAGTCTTCTGATGTTAGTGCAGTGAACTGAGAAGAATGACTTAGGATAATACAGTTTCCTTTCTACTCTCTTTTCATGTATTCCTCAAGGGTCTTGAAATACATTTGTGGGGGAATATGTGTATAAAGATGCTCTGTAGAATTTATCAGAACCAAAAGGCTGTGGACCATTTCTCTGTGAAGTGAGAGGAGATTCTTGTTTAGTGAATTTACCCTGTAGGACAAAGAAGATAATGGGAGCTAGCAAAAGGCATGTAAAAAACAAGGAGCACTAAATAGAACGAACAACCACCTACTTTTCACTGAATCACAGCATTGATATACAGTTCCCTGGGCTGAAATATAGCCATTTCATGTGCATCCAAGTGAGTCTCAAAGGAATACTATAAACTCTCTAATGTAAAGATGTATCTGCCTGCTGTAGCATCTGTCTTTTGGTTCTAACTCTCAAACCTAGTTTAATGTACAGTTTAATACAGGAGTTCCCAACCCCTGGGCCTTGGCCCATTACCGGGCCGTGGCCTATTTGCAACAGGGCTGCAAGAGTGACAGGCTAGCGCACACATATTGTGCATAGCTTGACTCATGCAAGTGGTGGGCTGGCACTCACATGCATGCATACACAGCTCAACCACAGGTAGTTGAGCTGCATGTGCTTGCATGTGTGCACTAGCCCATCCCTCGTGCAAGTTGAACTGTGCTCACAAATGTGTGGCAACCTGCTGCTTGTGTGGCCTGGTTTCTCTCTACCCCTCCAGCAAAGCCGGAAAGGTTGGGGACCGCTGGTTTAATAGATTCAACTGGAACTCCTGTCACAAATTTCATTGACAGCCATGAATTCAGTGATTGTCCTAAGAATGGTGTTCTTTCTTTCTGCTTTAGCTTTTACTGTCTTATCGTCAAGTGATATGAACTATCATGAATAGAATGCCTTATCTAGAGATAAATAACATTATATTTAATTGTCTGCCTTTATTTGAAGTACAGTTTTCAGATACTTGCAAATTGGAGGATTATGGTGCTGCTAGTCAGATATCCGTTCTCAGAGAAACATGGTAAAATTCATTTTTAAGCAAAGCAAAAGCTTTCCAGTTAAATAGAAAAGCTTTTATGCGGCATCATAATACTAATCTAAATGTTTCAGTTTAGAGGACATACTGTATAAAACAAATCCATTAAATAGTATGTTTATACAGGAACTGACCCAAATATGTTGGCAATTTTTAACCCTATAGATTAAAGCAGCTTTCTGTGGAAACTCTGATTTTGGTGAAATGTAGCAGGTCAATACTTTTTGCTAAAAAACAAAACAAAACAACCTTCTAAACTTTTTTTTGTCAGGGTGTGGACATTGTAAGAAAATGAAGCCAGAATATGAGAAAGCCGCAGAGATACTCCATGCAGACAGTGATGTAAGCTAATTTCCTTTCCATTTTCAAATGATCCATAATAAGTAACTGAAATAATAAAAATGTTCTTGTTGCAATTATTTCATCTTCCCAAGGGTTTGCAAAAAAGATAGTTTCAAAGTATAATCTCATTGGTAATGCATGAGTTATGCCAAAATTATTAGGAAGAACATTGTGTGTTTAAACACAAACAGAAAAAAAATGTTATATTCAGCCATTGAACCTTCTGTTGTGCATAATAAGATAAAGCTCAAATGTACCAGACTTCTTTGTTTCCTCTATTAATTAAAAATTTCATGTTTAATGTAAAGAAATTAAGAAAACAATGGCTTGGATTTTTGCCAATTACAGGTGTGCTAATAAGAACCTTCCAACTTTAAGCATTTAAGTTTTCATTTTAATGTAAGTGTACCTAGAAGATCAATTGTACTGATTAGTCATGCCTTAAGTAGGAACAGATCTTCACTTAGGCACTTAATACCTTTTTCGTGTTATCTTAAACCTCTCTTTCTCTAATGGTTCAAGGGCTTGAGACAGAAAGTGGATAGAATTTGGGATTTCAATATTTGAGACAACTCCCTTCTGCGTTTGTCAATCCAAGCGTGTATGGAACTTATTCCACATTATATATGATGCGTTGTTTCTTACTGAGTGCTGTTTATTGTATTTTAGCTACATTTTTATTACTGTTAAATTGGATTATTTTATTATTTTTAAAACTTCTCTTGATTAATTGATTTTAATGTTTCATAAGATCTGTGATAAATTTTGCAATTCTGGAAAAGACCATCAGGAAAGATCTTCTCTTCAAATGGCATTTATGTAAACGTGTATGTAAAATTACTTTAACCAAAGCCCAAGGACCCATCATTATAGAGGTTCTTCAGGGTTGATCACTACTATTAGCTGTGAAGCTATTCACCAGCTTAATGTTTATTTCTTGGTACTATTTTTCCCTTCCCTTTACAGCATTAAATTAAATACTGTAATTAAACAAATGTTTGGTTAATTGGTTGGGCATTTTCAGAAGGATTATCCTTGAGTGGATAATGTGTTTGTCATAACAAAACTTGTAAAACTCTCCAGAGTTGGTGATGATGAAAGGTTCCACAACATTTGTATTGCCTTTCTAAAGTGATTGTAAATTGTAAAGGTAAAGGTAAAGGTCCCCCCGCACATGCATGCTAGTCGTTTCCAACTCTAGGGGCCGGTGCTCATCTCCGTTTCAAAGCCAAAGAGCCAGCACTTGTCCGAGGACGTCTCCGTGGTCATGTGGCCGGCATGACTAGATGCCAAAGGCGCACGGAATGCTGTTACCTTCCCACCGTAGTGGTCCCTATTTTTCTACTTGCATTTTTACGTGCTTTCGAACTGCTAGGTTGGCAGAAGCTGGGACGAGTAACAGGCGCTCACTCTGTTATGCGGCACTCGGGATTCGACCCGCCAAACTGCCGACCTTCTGATCAACAAGCTCAGCATCCTAACCCACTGAGCCACCGCGTCCCTGATTTGTAAATTGTAGATAACTGTAAATTCAGAGTCTCCATTTATATGCATTGTTCACAACTTAGGATATACTGGTACAGGCATTGTTTTATATTGCAGAAACCAGGTGTTTTGGCAGCAGTAGATGCAACTGTCAACAAAGCTGTGGCAGAAAAATTTCACATATCAGGATTTCCAACCCTCAAGTTCTTTCAGGATGGAGAAGAGAAATACATCTTGCCTCACCTCCGTACAAAGAGTAAAATTGTGGAATGGGTGCTAAAGTAAGTGATCTCAACAATGAAATATTTGGAAATAATCAAGCTGTTCCTGGTTACTATTTTGGAAGGCTGGAAACATAGCATAGGCTTGCTTGTTCTTCCAGTCTAGTTCCCGTAATTTGCACAGATCACAGAGTATTTGCTCTGAAACTTGAAATCAATTCTCACTTCAGACTATAGTATTGATCTGGTGATGATTTGGATGTAAACTATGGATGGTGCAAATAAGCAGGGAAGGAGTGACCATTCAGCTCCAACATGCATATGTGATGCTCCAGACTGACCTGCAAAATTCATGTGTGAAGCAAATCGTTTCATCTGCATATGTTCCCAAATAGACATATATTAAAAATGCACTTTGTCAAGGATGAGAGATTTGCCAGGAAGGGGAACTGAAACTATTGACCAGGAAACATGAAAACTACCGTGTATCCATGAGTAGTACTCTTACTAGGTGATACTACCAACATCTGGCATCAAGAGGTCTGTTGTGTTGTTACTCAGAACAGCAAGATACCTGATTTGTGAATGGCCATATCTCCAAGGAAGATGTGTTTATCATTTCAAAAAAGTTGACCACCAGTGTCTTTATTCATAAAAGCCACATACCTCTAGATTGGATTAATGAGCTATCAAATATTTTGTTTTGAGTTAGGTTAAAAAAATCTTTATCCCAAGCTCCTAATTTGGGGAATTGTAGACAAATATTGTGAGCTGAGTCTCAATGTATGTAGAAAGGTGCAATTCAAGAATATGGTATTTATAGTAGCATTCTTGTTGGTATTAGGTACAGTACCATAGTCGCATTCTAGCTGAATATTCATAATTAAAGTTGTTAATCAACCAGGAACAAATGGTACCCTTTTAAGAAAATGGTAAATTTGTGAATTAAAATTCTGTATGATATACAACTGGGTCACTTACGCACAAGAATATACAAGTGCCATTTTGGAAGAAGTTATTAATTCTTAATCTCAAAAAAGTTTTAATTAATAGCATTTGGCTGTTTTACTAGTTGTACCTCTTGAAATCCAGTTTAATTAATTTGGCATCATACTAGCTTTATGCAAGAATTTAGAGCATAAAACGTCCATGCTAATACCTTGCATGTATTAGTTCAGCTAGGTTTCCATGGGAAGCCTGTTTGGCATAGAACAAGTAATCGAAGAGCTGTTGTTGGATTGCTCCCAGGACTGAGCTGTGAATGGGATGGAAAATTTGTTATTTTGGACTATTAACACTATTCAAATTACATCCGTATCTCAACCTGCTTATATAAACTCACTGTATCTCCTAATGTAACAAAGATAGAAGCCAACAGAAGGAGGTATTGGAATAATAAAAGAAAAGACTAAATCTTTTTTTCAGTGAACATCCTGTTTTTCACTTTCATAAAGTAACAGCATTATCATAACTTAACTAGGTTAATGTTTGCTTTTGAAATAGCTTTTTAGGCACTGCAGTTCCACTTATTACTATTTGGTGTATGATGACACCATGACAGAACACAAGTAAACATATATACACAGTCCACGTAATTATAAGTAAAACTTTTATAAAGGTATGGCAGTGCCGTCGTAACTGGTTGTCCAATTCAGCTATCCAGGCAGTGATCAGCTCTGGCATTGCTTCCTGCAGATTTTCTAGGGAACCAGAGAATGCATGTTGTGGGCAATCTTGCACAATATATTTAATAGTTTGCATATCAGCGTCACAATTGCAGCAGAAGAGTTATTTCTATTGCCATTGATACATTGAATTAATATTTTAAATAATTGGTAACATTAATTATCTGCCAGCCTAACATTGTAGTTCCACTACAGTTAGAATATCAAGATAAAGCAGAGCTCTTCATAATGAGAGCTAGCCTTAACAATTCTCATTTTGATGGATTGGTACCCAAAAGAGTACAATTAGCCCTATTTTTGAGTTACTTGAAATGACCCTAACCCAAAAGCCTTAACTCAAGGCTTGTTCCCACAAGACATGCTTATGGTTGAGTTTGATTTGTTAGATTAACTGTGGTCAGTTAAAAAAAAACAACTTCCAGGCTCTTATGCCCATTATGGAGGAATAGGAAATGTACAATCTTGTCTCCGGGTAATAATTCCTATTTTGCCTTGATATCTGAACTAATTGTGCACCCTGAAATACAATATATAATTAAAATATATTATGGATGCACGTTTGGAACAAATACATACTGTAGGCCCCTGCTTATATAAATGTTGCAATGTGTTCTTTTTTCTCTCTTCAGTCCTCAGGCACCTCCTCCACCTGAACCAACTTGGGAAGAAAAGCAAACAAGCGTTATCCATCTTGCAGGTGAAGACTTCCGAGAATTTTTGAAGAAAAAAAAGCACACTCTCGTAATGTTTTATGCTCCATGTAAGTGGATGTTGTAGTATAAAATATTGAACGTTCATCTATGCTGTATATCAGCAGAAAGAGAAATTATTTTTCTAGTATTTTTGAATTACCTAAGCATGGTTTATTTATTTTGTTCAGTTGGAACCACAGCTGGGTGGCAGAGCGCATCTCTTTCATTAGAATATCTTGGGTTACTCTTTTACTTTCTGACAATGCGGCTGTTCTGTTCCAGCCTACGACCGGCCCTGTTTGTGTGTCAGGGACAACCCTTTTTTCCTTTTTACAGTCAATAGGCTGGAAAAACCCAACCCAAATTTATTTACAGTTCAAACAAAAAAGCAAAAGAATATTTCCTTCAATAAATGAATCAAAATATCAAACAAGAGTAAACAAACAAGAGTTAAACAGAAGTATCAAGAACAGACCAGGATTCCCTTAGAATGTCTCCAAAGGGTTGCCTTCAGCAACCAGCCCCGCCCACACCTTCCCCTTTTATTATCAGTCCCAAGGCGTGGCTTCTCACTGCCTTCTCCACCTCTCACTGAGCTGCCTCATTGATTTTCTCTGCTCTGCTCTGCTCTGCTGGATTGCCTTCTGCTTCTAGCGTCTCAGAACAGATTCAGCTGTGACTCTTCTCAATCCGACATCTCATACTCACACAGCTGAGCCTCATGAGGAACATGACTGGAGGGGCCAGGCTGAGAGTCCTGCAGTGCATCATAGCCTCCCTCTGACACCAAAGGCTCTCCAAACCCCTCTTCCCCCTCCTCAGATTCATCGAATTCAGCTGCTGGGAGCACAGGCTGACACTGAATCACAACAGCGGCAGCAAAGGGGCAAAAGGAGCAACGTCATGACTTTGGAGCAAGGATGCTTTTCACTGCATTATTCGCAACAAAAAGCACTTGAACCCAATCTCAACCATGCGGCTGAAAGCAGTCAGCACTGTGGCTTTTGTCAATATTAATACTAACCAGTTAACCAAAGTAGTATAGATATCTCCCTCCCCCCACAGGTTATCACATGGTGGGTTCTGCAGGATGTCCTGAAGATGATCTCAGAGATCAAGAAGCAGTAAATTAAACAATATGAGTATACTGAAATTAAAAAAAGAAGAAAACAAAAGACAATTAAACTAAAATGGAATGTGGGGATTGCTTATCAGCACCAGCAATAATAAAAACAATAGGAGCAATAAGCCACAATCCTCATCCTGCTTAGACTGTCTCCCACAAGCAGCAACCGGATGACTGGAATGACTCCCCAGAATGGCTGTCTAAAGGCCTGCTGCTTAATTCCAAGACCACTTCAGATCACCTCACCCAGCTAAGCTGATAGATAGCAGCAGGAATATGACTGGTAGCTAATGAAGGTATTTACTGTATTTTGGATATAAGCTGAAGACTAAATGTTTGTTCTCTACAATAAGAAAGGATTCATATTTCAAGAATAGGACTTCTGGGGGTATTTTAGAATAGGTGCAACAATGGTTTTGATAGAGACGTCCACTTAACTTCTGTACTCTTGTGGTGTATAATGCTGCCTCCTTGAAATAATGGATAGCTTAATCCTCACTCTAGTAAAAGGTAAATAAAACTTGTTTAACTTCTATCATTTCATTAGTTTATAAAGGTTAGATTGGGTACTCCACAGACTCAATTTATGGTTTTTGCTCTGGTATATCCGAAATAAGCCTATTAGGGCTATGCATCTCCTTAATTATAGTTGGACTGTTTTAAGAAAAATGGGTATTAATAGTCTTACCCTATAATAAGGATAGGTTACAATTACTACCAAAAAGGAGTTGTTATTAGCTGACTTCTGAATCACATTTAGTAACATCTATACTTTTAATTACAGCCACAAAATATTTAAACAAGTTTAATAATTTCTTGCACTCAAAAGGCACTGTTTCTTCGGTTTTATTTTAGGTGAGTGTGTACATGTGTGCTGAATGCACTCATATTCAGTAGCTTTTTTCTTAATCAAACACTGTAGGGAATCACATCTCAGCTTGCAGTGAGATAATTATAAAGAAAAACAGAGGTACAAATAACTGTGCATTGAAATTGCTCTCCTTGTGTACTAATAATGTGCCTTCTGTTAAAATACGATTTTATTTATCATTTGTTCAATCAAGGGATTTCTTGGAGTGTTTATTCCTACCATTTATTATTAACTTGCTTTGCTTTAATACAGAAGAACCGCTAACATTGCCATGGTATTTTGGTTTAAATAATTTTCTTTCTCAACTCTGAACCACGTCCAACATTAATGAAGCTTGTTAGCTGAAACTTTCTTACTGTGTTCATCAGAGAGCTAGAAACATCTTACGTGATTAGGTTTGTTTGTAAATTGGAACAATTCAGTTCAACTCAGTACTTTTTAAAGTACTTTTTTAAAGATTGCATTTGGTTTAAGCAAAGCATCTTTGCAGATATTACATTATCTGCTACATCTTCATACATCACTACTGGGAACCCAGAAAACCTGTAGGAAACTATTTCATAAATAGTTTTCTTTCACTTTTCAGATTGCAGAAGTAGTCCCTGCAAACTTCTTCTCTGAGACTTTGCAAACAAATGTTGCTGCATAGAGGTCAGGATTTTAACTGATTCATTTTCTCCCCTAACCTTGCTTCAATAGCTTGAGAGTTTCTGTCCTTCTAATGTTGATTGGTATACAGTATTCTTATCAGCTGGCCATATTCTTAGATTGCATGGTGAATTTTACTCCTGAGATTAGAGATGGTGAGTCTGTTTTGGTTTTGAGAGAGTAGGAGATCAGATAAGTTACACCAAGGTGGCTATATTAGAATCTTGTGCTCTCATTGCATTCTGTGGATATTTAAAAATAGCTCCTTGATATGAACTACTATACCAGCCTATTCATACTGTGGGTTAGTTCTTGTGTCTTCCTCTCTCTCTTCCTTTTTCTACACAACACTCTTAATCACTGTATCATATCCCTTTCTTTCAAATAACTAGATGTGAATCATTATAGTATAGGAATTAATACTAATAAAGATATGAAGTCTGAAGAGCAAGACTTCAAAATAGTATAGGTGGTACCTTGCTCAATTGTAGCAACTGTGAGAGGGATCTTGGAGTCCTCATGGACAATCACTTAAATATGAGCCAGTAGTGTGCTGCAGCTGCCAAAAAAGCAAACACAGTGCTAGGCTGCCTTAACAGAGGTATAGAATCAAGATCACGTGAAGTGTTAATTACACTTTATAATGCCTTGATAAGGCATTACTCGGAATACTGCATCCAGTTTTGGTCGCCACAGTGTAAAAAAGGTGTTAAGACTCTAGAAAGTAGAGTACAGAGAAGAAAAAGATGATCAGGGGACTGGAGGCTAAAACATATAAGGAACGGTTGCTGGAATTGGGTATGTGTAGTTTAATGAAAAGAAGGACGAAGGGTGATATAATAGCAGTGTTCCAATATCTCAGGGGCTGCCACAAAGAAGAGGCAGTCAAGCTATTCTCCAAAGCACCTGAAGGCAGGACAAGAAGCAACAGATGGAAACTAACCAAAGAGAGAAGCAACCTAGAACTAAGGAGAAATTTCCTGACAGTTAGAATAATTAGTGGAACAACCTGCCTCCAGAAGCTGTGAATGCTCCAACGCTGGAGGTTTTTAAGAAGAGACTGGATAGCCATTTGTCTGAAATGGTATAGGTCAGTGGTGGTGAACCTATGGCACGCGTGCCAGAGGCAGCACTCAGAGCCCTCTCTGTTGGCACGCACACCACTGCTGACAGCAGCAGGTCCATCAGGCTGCCACCGCCACCCAGAGCAGGAGCCCTGCCCAGCACAAAGGAGGCAAAGCAGCTGACTAGCAAGCTCGAGTAGAGGTGGTAGAGCAGAGGTCACCAACCATTGTCGATTGGCGGACTGGAAAAAAAGAGAGGGGAAGCATTTTACATGTATGCATGTGTGTAAGCACGCACGCACGTGCTGCAAATGGGGTGGGGCCAGTGCCTGCGTGAAACTAGCCCTGCCCCGTTCTTGCATGGTGCAGCGCCTCGTATCTGCACCCTGTGGTGCAGCGGCAGCCGTTTTTGCACCTTGCAGCATGATGCCCCGTTTTTGCGCCCCCAGTTTTTGTGTGCCAGAGGCGGCACTCAGAGGTGCCTCCCTGCCATCCCCCTGAGGGCACCACAATGCTGATGCGGCCCTGGCACTTTGCGATAAATAAGTGGGTTTTGGGTTGCTGTTTGGGCACTCGGTCTCTAAAAGGTTCGCCATCACTGGTATAGGTTTCGTGCCTGAGCAGGGGGTTGGGCTAGATAACCTCCAAGGTCCCTTCCAACATCATCATCATCATCATCATTATTAATCATTGCACAGTCACCCAGATGTTCAGACTGGATTTGGCATTTTTGTCTACCTGTCGAGTCCTTACCAAGGACCTGGGATAGGCAGATGTGGATGTTCGATGGTATTACAGATATCGTCACAGGATAGAAGCAGTTCCTAGTAAGGCTGCCTTTTGCAATTGACTAATGGCGAATTTGTCAATGCCAATGGTGTTCAACTGGTGCTCCAGTTGTTTTGGGATTGCATCAAAGGTGCCTATTACTATTGGTACTACCCTTGCTTGCCTTTGCCACAGTCTTTTTATTTCTTTATACTTTGTATTATTATTATTATTATTATTATTATTATTATTATTATTATTATTATTATTATTATTATTATCTGAAGGTAATGACCTCTCATTTATTTTTCCAAGTTCCAATCCTGGGACTTCCTGTTGGTCCCCCAAGCAGGTCTAAAGCCATTTTTTTATTTTGTCTTTTAACATGTATTGCCCTGTTCACCGCCCTGAGTCCTTCGGGAAAAGGGCAGTATATAAATAAAATAAATAAAATAAAATAAATAAATAAATAAATAAATTTAGTTCTTTGAGATCAGTGTGGTCAGCTAGGTGCTGTCACCTATTGTCACCATTGATTAATTTGTCTTTAATCAATATGCTTGTTATATACAGTATATTCTTTAAAAGGGTTGGCCAGAAACAAAATTTTATTCCAAATATAAAAAGTACCTGATGATGAGCTTGGTGCAGTATCAAAGAATAGCCCTTAATAGAGTAAGATTTGAGTTGCTGGACTCCATTGCAAGGTATGGAACATACAATGAGAGAAAGTATATATGTGAAGCTCCAGATACAGAAGACCTTGTATGTATGTCTGTCAATTTTATGCCTCAACCAAAACCCAATATTTAAACTCTTTACTTGACAAAATGACCTATTGGGACTTTAACAACAGATTTCCCTACCTTCAGGGTATTAATATGTAGCCAGCAGAACTTTCAAGTTTATAGTAAAAGTAGTTTGGTTTAGAGCGTGTATATACAACTAATTGGTGTCACATGTAAAGATAATTCATTTATCTGAATGCATCTTGTTCTGTACTTTGGTATATTCATACCTGTTTTATTCTTTTGTCAGTTGGCATTGTGCTGTGCCTTGATACAATCAATTGATTAATCATTAAACTTGATTAACTAATCCTTCCTGGTTCAGTACTACTTACCCATCTCTGACATATTACCATCCAGCCACTGTTTCAAAACTTATTTATTTATTTTTATTTTAATTACATTTATATCCTGCCCTTCTCCGAAGACTCAGGGCGGCTTACAAGCTTAGCAGTAGCCTTCATTCTATGTATATGCCTGCTTATTAGGGCTTTCACACAAACCCCAAGCGGCATTATTACAAAGTCAGCTTATTGCCCCCAACAATCTGGGTCCTCATTTTACCTACCTCGGAAGGATGGCAGGCTGAGTCAACCTTGAACCTGGTGGGATGCGAACCTGCACTAATTGCAGGCAGCTGGTGTTACTTAAGGAGGCGTTAGCCCACTGCTCCACCAAGGCTCTTGAAGCGAAGGTGAATTTACCAATTCCAAAGGCATTTTTTACATTGTTGAAACCTATTATAATTATGAATTTCATCCTGATGTTCCTTTGACATCTCTTTCACACCAATTTAAATCCATTGTGGGTTTTTTGTCATGCAATCTGGAATAACACTAAACAAGTCTACCCTATCTTCTGTTTAAGAGCTCTTTAGATAATAAAAGATAACTAATATGTTTCTCATGGTTTTCTATATACTAGGCTAATCATATCCATAACTTTTTTTCCTCCAGGTATCCTATAATCTCTGTTGCTGTCCTCTAGGCATGGATCAATTTGTCAATGTTCTTCCTAAAATACAGAAGTGTAAACAATATTTTTATGTGGTCTAGCCAACAGAATATAGAGGAATGAATACTTCTCTTAATCTTGCCATGTAGTTCTGTTGATTACTTTGAGAAAGAAGTATTTTATAAACAATCAGGGGAGGGAAGAAAAGGGATTTCAAATTGTAAAAGGAGAAATAAGAGACAGGGAAAATTACCTATAGTACTGCTAAATAAGGTAGTTAGTTGGTATAATGCAGACATTCCTTCATAATAAGAAATCTTAGTTCTTTGTCTTGTTTTAATCCATGCTAAACAATGTTAAGTCTTCTAATGAATTCTAATCAGCTGTTTTACCAAGAAAATTGGTCTTTACTTCATGTTGATGCCAGACAAAATCAAAAACAGATTATTAGGCTACTGGTTCACAAGGTCTTAGAAAAAACAATTATATGCATATTGAAATCAAGTATGGATTTATGAAAAATAAGTCATGCCAAACAAACCTGATTCTTTTTGATAAAAAGACCAGGTGGACTACTATAGGAATGCCACAGCATGCTGTATCTTGAGTTCAGCAAAGCATTAGTCAAAGTCTTCCATGAAAAGATGGCAAAATATTTGATGGACTGTCAATCCATGAAAGGTTATGTAAGAATCTTCCAAGCATTATCTGAATGTTCTGAACTTAAAAAATGCTTTAGTCCTTGTTGCCTTGGCAACAGTGTCTCTATTTTTCCATCAAGGTCATCTTCCTTACTCTTTACACCATTAATCAAAGAATCAATGAACTGAAAATGAAGAACATACTGATTTTTTAAAATTCAAGTGTATTATAATAAATAATGAAAAATAATATTTAAGTGTGATACTTTTGCTTTTTTGTTCTAGAGAGCAGTAGCTTATATTGCTTTGCATTTTAAATATTCCAGTGGTGCATAAACTGTGTGCCCAATTATTAGACAAGTTGTATTTTTGAGGATTAATGTTATTTGTGAACAATTACAGTGCTCTTGATCAATCCAAAATAATAATAAACCTCAAACCTGAATATTTAAGAAAGTAAAAGAGAGGTTTTGGCTTTCTTAGGAGAATATCTTTTGTGGTTGTTAGTTGCAAAGTCATGTCCGACCCATCGCGACCTCATGGACAACGTTCCTCCAGGCTTTCCTGTCCACTACCATCTTCTGGAGTCCATTTAAGCTCACACCTACTGCTTCAGTGACTCCATCCAGCCACCTCATTGTCTGTTGTCCCCTACTTCTATTTCCCTCAATCTTTCCCAGAATTAGGCTCTTCTCCAGTGAGTCCCTCCTTCTCATTAGATGGCCAAAGTATTTAAGTTTCAACTTCAGGATCTGGCCTTCTAAAGAACAGTCAGGGTTGATCTCCTCTAGGACTGACCGGTTTCAATGCCTTGCAGTCCAAGGGACTCGCAGGAGTCTTCTCCAACACCATAGTTCAAAGGCCTCAATTCTTTGGAACTCAGCCTTTCTTATGGTCCAACTTTCACAGCCATACATTGCAACTGGGAAGACCATAGCCTTGACTATACGCACGTTTGTTGGCAGGGTGATGTTTCTGCTTTTTAGTGTGCTGTCTAGATTTGCCATGGCTTTCCTCCCCAGGAACAAGCATCTTCTAATTTCTTGGCTGCAGTCCCCTTCTGCGGTGATCTTGGAGCCCAGGAAAATAAAATCTGTCACTATCTCCATTTCTTCCCCATCTATTTGCCAGGAATTGAGAGGGCCAGATGCCATGATCTTGGTTTTCTTAATGTTAAGTTTCAAGCCAACTTTTGCACTTTCTTCCTTCACCTGCAACAAGAGGCTCCTTAGTTCCACTTCACTTTTTGCCATTAGATTGGTATCATCTGCAAATCTTAGGTTGTTGATATTTCTCCCAGCAATCTTAATTCCAACTTTTGATTCACCTAGCCCGGCCTTTCTCATGATGTGCTCTGCATATGTTAAATAGGCAGGGCGACAGTATACAGCCTTGCCGGACTCCTTTCCCAATTTTGAACCAATCAGTGGTTCCAGGTCCAGTTCTCACTGTTGCTTCTTGACCCACATATAGGTTTCTCAAGAGACAAATAAGGTGGTCTGGTACTCCCATCTCTTTAAAAACTTGCCACAGTTTGTTGTGATTCACACAATCAAATGCTTTAGCATTGTCAATGAAGCAAAAGTAGATGTTTTTCTGGAACTCCCTAGCTTTCTCCATGATCCAGCGTATGTTGGCAATTTGATCTCTAGTTCCTCTGCCTCTTCGAAATCCTGCCTGTACTTTGGTAGTTCTCAATCCACATAATGCTGGAGTCTAACTTGCAGGATTTTAAGCATAACTTTACTAGCATGTGAAATGCGTGCAGTGGTGCGATTTGAACATTTTTGGCACTGCCTTTTTTGGAATTGGAATGTAAACTGATCTTTTCCAATCCTGTGGCCACTGTTGAGTTTTCCAAATTTGCTGGCAAATTGAGTGTAGCACTTTTACTGCATTGTCTTTTAAGATTTTAAATAGCTTAGCTGGAATACTGTCACCTCCACTAGCTTTGTTGTTGCTCAGCTTTTCTAAGGCCCACTTCACTTCACATTCTAGGATGTCTGGCTCGAGGTCAGTGACTACCTCATTGTGGTTATCAGGTACATTAAGCTCATTCTTGTATAGTTCTTCTGTGTAATTTTGCCACCTCTTCTTAATCTCTTCTGCCTCTGTTAGGTCCCTGCCATTTTGGTCCTTTGTCATGCCCATTTTTGCATGAAACGTTCCCTTCATCTCTCCAATTTTCTTGAAGAGATCTCTGGTCCTCCCTATTCTATTGTTTTCTTCTATTTCTTTGCACTGTTCATTTAAGAAGGCATTCTGATCTCTTCTAGCTATTCTCTGGAATTCTGCATTCAGTTGGGTGCATCTTTCTTTTTCTGCCTTGCCTTTCTCTTCCCTCCTTTCCTCAGCTATTTGCAAAGCTTCCTCAGACAGCCATTTTGCTTTCTTGCATTTCTTTTTCTTTGGGATGGTTTTAGTTGCTATCTCTTGCAAACCTCTGTCCATAGTTCTTCAGGCACTCTGTCTATCAGATCTAATTCCTTAAATCTATTTGTCACCTCTACTGTATATTCATTAGGGATATGATTTAGTTCATACCTGACTGGCCTAGTGCTTTTCCCTACTTTCTTCAATTTAACCCTAAATTTTCAAACAAAAAGCTCGTGGTCTGAGCCACAGTCAGCTCCTGGTCTTGTTTTTTACTGACTGTATAGAGCTTCTCCATCTTTGGCTGCAGAGCACATAGTCAGTCTGATTTCTGTGTTGTGATGTCTGGTGATGTCCATGTGTAGAGCCGTCTCTTGAGTTGTTGAAAAAGAGTGTTTGCTATGACCAACATATTCTTTTAACAAAATTCTGTCAGCCTGTTATTCCGGTTATCTTTTGGCTTCCTACTTTAGCATTCCAATCCCCCATGATGATAAGGACATCATTTTTTGGTGTTAGTTCTATAAGGTGCTGTAGGGCTTCATACAACCAGTCAATTTCATCCTCTTCAGCACTGGTGGTTGGGGCATAGACTTGGACTACTGTGATATTGAATGGTTTGCCTTGGATTCGAACTGAGATCATTCTGTCATTTTGGGGATTGTATCCCAGTATTGCTTTTCTTACTCTTTTATTGACTATGAAGGCTACTCCATTTCGTCTGAGGGATTCTTGCCTGCAGTAGTATACCTGATGGTCATCTGAATTAAATTCACCCATTCCTGTCCATTTTAGTTCACTGATTCCTAAGATGTCGATGTTCAGTCTTGTCATCTCTTGTTTGATCACGTCCAGCTTTCCTTGATTCATGGATCTTACATTCCAGGTTCCTATGGAGAAAAAATCTTTACAGCATCGGACTTTCCTTTCACCACCAGATACATTCACAGCTGAGCGTCCTTTCGGCTTTGGCCCAGTCGCTTCATTCTTTCTGGCGCTACTAGTACTAGCCCTCTGCTCTTCCCCAGTAGCATATTGGACGCCTTCCGACCTGAGGGGCTCATCTTCCAGCATCATATCGTTTTGCCTTTTGGTACTGTCCATAGGGTTTTCATGGCAAAGATACTGGAGTGGGTTGCCATTTCCTTTTCCAGTGGATAACATTTTGTCAGAACTCTCTGCTATGACCTGTCCGTCTTGGGTGTCCCTTCATGGCATAGCTCATAGTTTCATTGAATTATGCAAGCCCCTTTGCCACGACAAGGCAGTAATCCATGAAGGAGAGGAGAATTATCTATGTGTGTACAATTATTGGGCAACTATTAGTGTGCAGAATTATTATGCAACTAAATGAAAAATGAAAATTTTCCCATCTCACTCATTTATGTTCACCTGTTAAAGTGAGAATAATAAACAACTCAAAATTTACAAATAAATATTTCTGATATTTCAACAAAAAAATCAGTGACCAATATAGCCACCCTTCTTTTCAATAACAGTCATAAGCTTCTATTCATGGAGTCTGTCAGTTTCTTGATCTGTTGATAATCAACTTTCTGTGCAGCAGCAACCACAGCCTCCCAGACACTGTTCAGAGAGGTGTACTCTTTTCCTTCACCATAAATCTCCAGTTTAAGAAGGGCCCACAAGTTCTCAATAGGGTTTAAGGTCAGGTGTGGAAGGGGGCCATGTCATTATTTTTTTCATCTTTAAGGTTTTTACTGGCTAGCCACACGGAGTAGTTCGATTCATGCGATGGAGCATTGTCCTGGATAAAAATCATGGTCTTCTTGAAAGATGCAGACTTTTTCTTGTACCATTGCTCGAAGAAAGTGTCTTCTAAAAACTGGCAGTAGGTTTAGGAGTTGATCTTCAACCCGAAAAGGTCCAACTTGCTCATCTTTTATAATACTAGCCCATACCAGTACCCCACCTCCACCTTGAGTTGAAGTGGAGCTCTGTGCCCATTACTGATCCATCCACGGGCCCATCCATCTGGTCCATCAAGAGTCACTCTCATCTCATCGGTCCATTAAACTTCAGATATTTCTTGGCCCAGCCTTGCTGTTATATGCCTTGTTCAGTGGTGGTCAGGTTTCAGCCTTCCTTACCTTGGCCAGGTCTCTGAGCACTGAACACTTTGTACTTCTGGGCACTCCAGGTAGGCTGAAGTTCTGGAATAAGACAGCACTGGACAATAATGGGTTCCTGGAAGCTTCATGTTTGGTTCTTTTCAAATCTTTGGCAGTTAATTTGAGTCTTTTTTTGTCTGAAAGTTTCTTTCGACCCTGTTGACTATTTGCAACATTTGATGGTGATTATGCCCCAATATCTTAGCAATTTCAAGAGTGCTCCATCCCTCTGAAAGACTTTTTACATTTTTTGACTTTTCATAGCCAGTTAAATCTCTTTTTTGGCCTAGTTTGTCTGAGGAAAAGAAGCTGCCTAATAATTATGCACACCTTGATATAGGGTGTTGATCTCCTCAGGCCACACCCTCCCTCATTACACAAATAAACATCACCTGATATGCTTATATCCAATAAGCATTCAGGTTTGTGCAGCTTGGAGGTGGAAATTATGTATAAAAATGATGATATGCTCAAAATATTCACTTGCCTAATAATTGTGCACACGGTGTATAGTTAAGATTTTGGTAGCAGAGTATGATTCAATTTAATTTGAAAGCAAGATGGCTACCTAATTATCAAGTAGACTAACATAAATAATGCTTTGCAACAAATCATATTTCCCAGAGGAGCCCTAACCTTTAGGCAGATAGTTCACCTGGCTGATGTGAAATGGATTTTTCCATGGGGCCCATATCTAATTATCTCATGCAATCCCCGAAACTTTGTAATAATCATTAAGTATACAATGGTCTGCCTTTGGCTAATATCTTCTAATTCTGGGGCAAAACCCACATTTCCCTAGAGCACTGTAATTACTGTTGGGATAAACAGACCTCATGGAATCTGTGAAGTCATTTCCTTCTCATTTGTCACTATTCATTTCTCATTCTTTTTGCCCAAACATATTTATTTATCCTATGGGAGCTACTTTTCTTAAATATTACTCTTACCCCAAGTTATATGTCAACTGAATGAACTTCAGAAATAGCAAAGCAGGTAATGTGTATAGAGGGGTGTCCTTTTGAACGGTGACGATAAAACCTAAAGAGACATTGGTCAAAGGTTCTAACTTCTGTATAACACAACTTATTTTATAAATCTTCACTTAAATTTTGAATCGGGTTTAATTGCTAAAAGGATTGCCATGAATGTCTCTCTTTGGCAGTCACTTTAACAATTTGCCGTGGAGGGATCTAATTTTTCATTGAATAATATGCTTCTACATTAGCATATTCTGCCTAATTATAAGGCCACCAAGTTTAATGCCAATGAGCTTTAACATATTGCTTTAAATTCTGTCAGGCCTCAGGCTAGCTATAACTCTAAATCTTTATGTTTCCAGAAGTTCTCTGCATTCAGAAGCTAATTAACAGTAGAAACTTTTAAGAACTCAAGATTGTTAGAGAAATTCATTATTGCAGAGAAGGAAAAAAGTCAAATATATACAGGTGGTCTTGTTTGTCTGAACTTTGGGATCTCATTCTAAGTCTTTTTAGGTGTCACCCTTTCAGGTCAATGGGCTCATGGCCAAGCTTTTGTCAGCCTCGAGACCGGAATACACCTATTCCATGTTTACACTATTCTTCTCTCAGGCATAAGCTACACCGATTATATTGTTGCCTGTTTGAGATTACTGCTCCTGAATCTTGATGGCTCTGTCCTGAGTCCTAGTTTGTCTTCACTGTTAAATTATGTAGAACTTGAATCCTGTTCACAAAGATATCCTTTTGATAGCAGTAACTGCCTTCAGTGTGACCACTATGGAGCAGAATCTAGATTTAGGACCTTAGTTTTGCCATTTAATAAAGTATGAAAATAAAACATTTTCAAATAGCAAGTGTGCAGCAGAGCCGTTAATATAATTCCCACTGTGCCCCTTCTGAGCTCTGGGAACACTTAGAACAAGCATACTTCAAGGTTTGATAGCTCCTGTAACAGAGTCTGTTTCTAAACAAAGTAAGAAGATAGAAAATATATTGGCAGTTGCTGTACCATGTTTGTTCCTTTCATAGTAGATAGCAATCTAATAGCATTTCTTCTATAGCAGATGGCACGAAAGGGATTTGAGGAAAGGAAGTGCATGACTTACATGGGATTTAGAAAATTGCATCTTTGTGAATTACTATTTTTTATAATAGAGAGCAAGTGGCTCGGGGAGCAGAAGAGCCTAAGATATTTTGAATAAAATATATCTATTGTTCATACGCCTGCAGGCCTCACACATACATGCAACACACTACTGAAGGCATATATGTTCTGATGTCATACATTTATCATTTCTTGTAGATGCTTGGAATCAAGTAAATACTCAGTGTGGGTCAGGACGCTGAGCCTGTCGATCAGATGGTCGGCAGTTTGGCGGGTTGAATCCCGAGTGCTGCATAGCAGAGTGAGCACCTGTTACTCGTCCCAGCTTCTGCCAACCTAGCAGTTCGAAAGCACGTAAAAATGCAAGTAGAAAAATAGGGACCACTACGGTGGGAAGGTAACAGCGTTCCGTGCGCCTTTGGCGTCCAGTCATGCCGGCCACATGACCACGGAGACGTCCTCGGACAAGCGCTGGCTCTTCGGCTTTGAAACGGAGATGACCACTGGCCCCTAGAGTCGGAATCAACTAGCACACATGTGCAGGGGAACCTTTACCTTTACCTTTAATTACCGGGAGGGAAGGGGGCTTTATGTTTTCTCATGTTTTGCTTGTTTTCCAGGAAATATATTTCTTATTAAGAGGGGGTAAATAGAGAAAACAGAATTACAAGTCTTCATATTTTGGTAGTTTGTCAGCAAGAAGGAAATATTGGTATGAGAGAAATATATATTCATTATACCAAATGTCCCAAGTGTTACAATTTCTAAGGTTACATTTCTTTTGTTGTGTTTTGTTTTTGGTAAAAGATGGTGTTAATATGAGATCCTGAATGTTCCTTCAAAAAATTCTCAGAAAGTAGACCCTCTCAACCCTCCAAGATGATATTCTAATGAAGGAATAAATAAAGGCGGGAAATAAAAAATAAACACATATCTTTTCAGAAAAGAAAGATGAAATTAAAAGATCTGTGAGCTAAACTATGAAAAAAAACTATAAAAATTTAGGTGACATCTTGGACAACTGTACCTAAAAGGTTGAAGCTCTAGAACTATGGGTTTTAACCAGGAGCCAAGAAAAGAGTGCAAACAGTCAGACTCAAAGTCACACCAGATAGAGAATGGATGGGATTTTTTTTTCTTCCCATCTGTTTCCAGTTCAAAAGTTAATCTTGGATTTAAAAGGCTTACGCGTCACCATTTAAACTCTAGTACTTCCATCATTAATATATTTGCTCTACCTGTGCTTAGATGCACTGATCCTAAACAATACATCATTCAGATTTTAGTTCTTATATTCGTTGTTTGAATTGTTGATTAAACCTGCAAGTTTAAGACTCATTGGTTCAAAGAGGATTATCTCCTAGCTATATGAAATTCAATTTTTTTTTGCAAATCACCCATAAAGATATAGTACTAGTGTATTTCACATGGAGAACTGAAACTATTATAATAATCTTTATAATATCCAGTCTCCCATTGTGCCAGTTTTTATCTCCAGGCATAAGAGTCACTTATTTTTGTTATTGAATACTGCCATTTGTGCCGAAATGTTGCATACAGCAAAGCAGTCCCCTCTGTGAATGTTTATATTTTACACAGCTATAAAGTCACTGGAATTTCATGCAACCATAGAATTAAACTGATGTACAGTGCCTGATTATGTAGGAATTGAATCTATATATATTGCCTTGTTCAATTCTTGTACATGTTTAAGTACTTTGTATGAATAGTTTCCTTGCATGAGGATTTAGTCAAAGAAGATCACAAATCAGCCTTCATAAACAGCACCAAATACTCTGAAGCTAGTTTTCTTCAAGCAGGAGGTTCATTCTTCTGCTATACTGTCAGATCTTCCGCTCTTAAAAATATTGAAATGGTCTACATATCAAATTGAGAAAGACGTTTAAGAATATTACTTCTTTGAAGGGGTTGGGGTTTTGTTTTGTTATTTTGGATGGTGAAAATAAATACAGTAATTGATTAAAAGGCAAGTTTATAGTGATTGGAATGATCAAAGACAACCAATCATAAAGCTGCTGACAGATGACTACAAACAATCATTGGTGCTATGAGCATGAGTTACAAGAACTCAAGCAATTACTAACAGATGGTCTTGGTGAAATGATGTTTATTGGGTCATACAGATTCAGAAACAGCTGAACATCTGAACAAAAAACTATTTTCTTTAAAAGTCCTGGGAATATGTGCTTCTGTTACTTGCACTTTGTACCTTTCTTGAGGAATATATAAATCATCCAGGTATATATTCTGGGTATTATGCAGTTTGATTTATCTGAAGCTTAGAGGTGGATCACCTGATACAATTAGTTGTTGTTGTTGTTAGCTGCAAAGTCGTGTCTGACCCATCGCGACCCTATGGACAACGTTTCTCCAGGCCTTCCTGTCCTCTACCATCTTCTGGAGTCCATTTAAGCTCACGCCTACTGCTTCAGTGACTCCATCCAGCCATCTCATTCTCTGTCATCCTCTTCTTCTATTGTCCTCAATCTTTCCCAGCATTAGGCTCTTCTCCAGTGAGTGCTTCCTTCTCATTAGGTGGCCAAAGTATTTGAGTTTTAGCTTCAGGATCTGGCCTTCTAAAGAGCAGTCAGGGTTGATCTCCTCTAGGACTGACCGGTTTGATCACCTTGCAGTCCAAGGGACTCGCAGGAGTCTTCTTCAGCACCACAGTTCAAAAGCCTCAATTCTTTGGCACTCAGCCTTTTTTATGGTCCAACTTTCACTGCCATACATTGCAACTGGGAAGACCATAGCCTTGACTATACACACTTTTGTTGACAGGGTGATGTTTCTGCTTTTTAGTGTGCTGTCTAGATTTGCCATGGCTTTCCTCCCCAGGAGCGTCTTTTAATTTCTTGGCTACAGTCCCCATCTGCAGTGATCTTGGAGCCCAGGAAAATAAAATCTGTCACTACCTCCATTTCTTCCCCATCTATTTGCCAGGAATTGAGAGGGCCAGATGCCATGATCTTGGTTTTCTTAATGTTAAGTTTCAAGCCAACTTTTGCACTATTCTTCTTCACCTGCAACAAGAAGCTCTTTAGTTCTTCTTCACTTTCTGCCATTAGAGTGGTATCATCTGCATATCTTAGGTTGTTGATATTTCTTCTGGCAATCTTAATTCCAACTTTTGATTCCTCTAGCCCTGCCTTTCTCATGATGTGCTCTGCATATAAGTTAAATAGGCAGGGTGACAGTATACAGCCTCGCCGGACTCCTTTCCCACTTTTGAACCAATCAGTGGTTCCGTGCCCAGTTCTCACTGTTGCTTCTTGGCCCACATATAGGTTTCTCAAGAGACAAATAAGATGGTCTGGTATGCCCATATCTTTAAGAACTTGCCACAGTTTGCTATGATCCACACAATCAAAGGCTTTAGCATAGTCAATGAAGCAGAAGTAGATGTTTTTCTGGAACTCTCTAGCTTTCTCCATGATCCAGCGTATGTTGGCAATTTGATCTCTAGTTCCTCTGCCTCTTCGAAATCCTGCCTGTACTTCTGGTAGTTCTCGATCCACATACTGCTGGAGTCTAGCTTGTAGGATTTTAAGCATAACTTTACTAGCATGAGAAATGAGTGCAATGGTGCGATAGTTTGAACATTCTTTGGCACTGCCTTTTTTGGAATTGGAATGTAAACTGATCTTTTCCAATCCTGTGGCAACTGTTGAGTTTTCCAAATTTGCTTGCAAATTGAGTGTAGCACTTTTACTGCATCGTATTTTAAGATTTTGAATAGCTCAGCTGGAATTCTAGCTTTGTTATTGCTCAGCTTTTCTAAGGCCCACTAAGGCCCACTTCAGTTCACATTCTAGGATGTCTGGCTCGAGGTCAGTAACCACCTCATTTGGATTATCAGGGACGTTAAGCTCATTCTTGTATAGTTCTTCTGTGTAATTTTGCCACCTCTTCTTAATCTCTTCTGCCTCTGTTAGGTCCCTGCCATTTTGGTCCTTTATCATGTACAGTGTTGCAAACCTCTGTCCATAGTTCTTCAGGCACTCTGTCTATCAGATGTAATTCCTTAAATCTATTTGTCACCTCTACTGTATATTCAACAGGAATATGATTTAATCCATACCTGAGTGGCCTAGTGCTTTTCCCTACTTTCTTCAGTTTTAGCCTAAATTTTGCAATGAGAAGATCATGGTCTGAGCCACAGTCAGCTCCTGGTCTTGTTTTTACTGACTGTATAGAGCTTCTCCATCTTTGGCTGCAGAGCACATAGTCAATCTGATTTTTGTGTTGACCGTCTGGTGATGTCCATGTGTAGAGCCTTCTCTTGGGTTGTTGGAAAAGAGTGTTTGCTATGACCATCGTATTCTCTTGACAAAATTCTATCAGCCTGTGCCCTGCTTCATTTTGTACTCCAAGGCCAAACTTGCCTGTTATTCTGGTTATGTTTTGGCTTCCTACTTTAGCATTCCAATCCCCCATGATGATAAGGACATCATTTTTTGGTGTTAGTTCTATAAGGTACTGTAGGGCTTCATAGTACTGGTCAATTTCATCCTCTTCAGCACTGGTGGTTGGGCATAGACTTGGACTACTGTGATATTGAATGGTTTGCCTTGGATTCGAACTGAGATCATTCTGTCATTTGGGGGATTGTATCCCAGTATTGCTTTTCCTACTCTTTTATTGACTATGAAGTCTACTCCATTTCTTCTGAGGGATTCTTGCCCACAGTAGTATACCTGATAGTCATCTGAATTAAATTCACCCATTCCTGTCCATTTTTGTTCGCTGATACCTAAGATGTCGATGTTCAGTCTTGTCATCTCTTGTTTGACCACATCCAGCTTTCCTTGATTCATGGATCTTACATTCCAGGTTCCTATGAAGAAAAAATCTTTACAGCATCAGACTTTCCTTTCACCACCAGACACATCCACAGCTGACCGTCCTTTCGGCTTTGGCCCAATTGCTTCATTCTTTCTGGCGCTACTAGTACTAGCCCTCTGCTCTTCCCCAGTAACATATTGGACGCCTTCCGACCTGAGGGGCTCATCCTCCAGCATCATATTGTTTTGCCTTTTGGTACTGTCCATAGGGTTTTCATGGCAAAGATACTGGAGTGGGTTGCCATTTCATTCTCCAGTGGATCACATTTTTTCAGAACTCTCTGCTATGACCTGTCCGTTTTGGGTGGCCCTGCAGGGCATAGCTCATAGCTTCATTGAATTACGCAAGCCCCTTCGCCACGACAAGGCAGTAATCTATGAAGGGGGATACAATTAGGCTGTTTCATAAAGTTTCCCTATTTTTTTTCTCCATCCAATGTTTTTCCCCCCACTTGTAAGCTAAAACTGTGGAAAAGAAAGAGAATGGCATCAACCTGTTTTCCTTCATATTGGTTCCTTGCTAATCAGCTGAGCAGTTTGGGTGGAATATGGATACTATATAACCCTCCTCTCCTCTCTTAATTCCTGATGATAGAGACAGACTATAAAGGAAAGGGACATATCAATTGCTAGCAAGCAAAGAGTTCTATTTAAACAGTGAACCATAACATAAGTCTTAACATTATCAGGTAAAGTACTAATTATGGCATGCATGTTTATTTTATTTATTAATGTGTCTAAATTCAAAGCAAATGAGCAATAATTTGATTTTTCATTAATATTTTACTTTGGTTCCACTTTAAAGTTCTACCAGTTCAGTTAATGAAATAATGAAAAGCAATTCTTCATTGATTCCAGTTCATATAACAAGGCAGCCTAAACAAATAATTTTAAAAAGCCTCGTATCTAATCCATACCTGAAATCTGAGGGACAGGCTTTTATGCACTGGACTGAATGTTGGAAAGGACCATTCAAAAGGTTTATTAAGGTCCTGGCAAGAGAAAAATGTGAAAAAATATTTAACAATTAGATTAATAAAGCCTGGTTTCATTAAGTAAAATAAAATAACAAAAGGGAGGAGAAGATAATTTAGGAAATTAGAAGGTGGAAAGAAAAGTTTAAAGATTATGTACTGTGTTAAAGTGCATTTGCTTTCTAATCTGCTGATACTCCTAAAATCTGCCTTCTAATTTATTTTCTTCCATCTCTCCAATAGTTTCATTATAAATTTGTTTATGGATCAGTTAGACATGATCTGCAAAACCAGTTTTCCACTAATATCCTTCAAGAATACATTGTGGACTGAATCATGAAATTCAGTTAAGCAGTGGGTGAATGGAGGGAAAACTCTGTTCTTGAACAGTACTTCTATCCACATTTCAGAGATTCGGACTATGCTACCATACAAACAGTCTCCCTAAGTTTAGTTCTGTGATTGTTTGCTGCTGATAATAAGCAGGAAGCTTGCTTCTAGAGCCCAGTGGGACGTCTTAAGATCATTAATCAGATTCCTATTTGCAAGCTCACATGCCGGCCAAATAATACTACTGTGCAATATATATTTCCCCAGAATACGTCAACAAACATATCTTGAAAGGGAAAAGAATGATAGGTGTGTATGTAGGCATGTGCAGGAGAGAGAAATTTATATTCTGTCTTTTGTGGGGGAGCTCCAGCAGCATACTTTGTGCCTTCTCTTCCTATTTTTCCCCATAACAACACTATGAGGTAAAGTTGGGCTGAATCACCTACAGTGGTAAGCTTTTGGGGCCAAAGGTGAAACTAGAATCTGGCTCTTAGTCCAACATCTTAACCACTACAGTACACTGGAATGGATCTCTAATATGCATGTATGGATGAATAATTTGAAGTGTTCATTGAACTCTAATTTAAACTTTTGTTTTATGAAACCAAGTATAGCTAACCACTGATTTACTTCATTCTAGGGCCTTAATATTAAATTCGCTGTATGTTGACTTGCTATAAAGTCAACTGTGGAAAGACGTTGACCTTCATTTTGTGCTATAGATTTTAGAGTTCCATCCTCTCCTACATCAGTTTACATCGTTGCTAAAACAGCTCTGTTCTTTTTGCATCTATATTTTGCTCACATAAATCGTCTGTACAAAAGAGAATTAATTATTCCCTGGCTAAATGTGGATTCCAACCATTTATGTTAAGAGAACACTTCTTTGCCTATTGTACGAAAATGTAGGTATGACTTTCTAGTTCTCAGTATATCAAGGCATAGGCAGAATTTTACCAGACAATAAATATGGTATTGAAGATAGTTTACCTTGCATTCAGAAGTTACTGAAAATAAAGAAAATCTCATGAGATGAAAATAGCAGACGATCTTAACTGCAGACAATGGGTGTACTGAAGATCAGCTTTATGATTATATTTTGGGGGCAGAGGATAGGAATGCTTGTCCGAGGAACTTATCAAATGAGGCTTTTCATTCATTCATTCATTCATTCATTCATTCATTCATTCTTTATAGCCACCCTTATCAGTCAATGACTCTGGGTTGCTTACAATTGAAAAAAAAATGTATTACAATGAAATATACTAAAAACACTAAAAATATCCAGGTTAAATATACTTAGGAGCAAGATGGCCAGTTAGCAATACAGCCAAGATTCCCCTGTCCAGTTGCTTGATCTTTTTGACTGAGTTCCATGCTGGTTCTTCTTCTCTTTATCTTCTACTTCCTTCCTCTTCGTGTTATTTTCCCCTCTTTCTTACTTGCAACAGACAGAATTAATCTCAGAACAACTATGGAAAGTAAATAAAACATTGTTCATGTTCCACTCTGCTTTGTTGTGCACTGGTATAAGATAGGACAAGTATGTAGGTAGGTGTTTTCAGATGATACAGCTGAAGTCAAATTAAAATCTTTTCACAGTTTTTTGTGATCTATAAAATGGATCGCTATTGGGCTTGTTTTGGGTAAACAGGCCTGAATTTTGAGAATACTATGGTCTGAGTTTGTATATGTTTGCTGCTACAAGTGATATTACCATTGTGTGTAAATAGTGTGAGAATTACGTGTGAACAGAGTCACAGTGTGGTGAAATTTAATAAATAAAATAAATGAAAACATCTGACTCATTCATAGGAAGATAAATATGCTATTGCTTAAGCTTTCAAACTTGCTGTGAATATCTGATGGGGCTTTTTATTGCCAAACACTTCTCATGCGGCTTATCACCATGTTTCTTTATCCCACAGGGTGTCCACATTGTAAAAACTCAATTCCGCATTTCACAACAGCAGCAGAACTCTTTAAAGAAGATCGTAAGGTAATTCTAGAGTCATTTTGGGTTTTTTGGGTAGGAATTTCAGCTTATTTGGTGTGTTGTTTACTTTCTTTGCTTTCAGAAACATGTGAATAATTTCCCACTTTGCCCCTCTTCTTGATTTCTTCCAGTTAAATATGGGTAGAGGAGAAGGAGGTACCGGTATTTTGTTTTGGGGCAATCTCAACTTGAGGTGAAGTGCAGTTTAATCTCTTTGTCTAGAATTTAAGGAAAAGAAACACAAACATAAAAAAACCAACCTGAGAGCAGCTTGAGCTTTACTTGTTATAAGTGTTACCACTGGTTCTATTACTAAAAGAGACCTACTGTTTTTTTCAGTTTTAAGATGAGACATTCTCATTAGGCTGAGAATGTTGTTTGGCTAGATTCAGACTGTGGGAAAGGCTCCTTTATTTTCTGAGAGTGGTCTTCTATCTAACACATAATGTAGATAGCATTATCATCTTCAACAGTCCCCTGATGTACTCATCAAAGTTCAGAAAGATCATTGCAAAATGACAGATCTACAGTAGTTGTAAGGTTCCAATAGTAAGGTTTAGGAATATTGCCCTATGAGAAAATGTTGAGGGAAGTTACTGAGTCTTGGGGAAAGTGAACGTGGAATTCCTGATCTAGGTTTAGTCAAGCATGTGGAAATTCTTAATGCTGAATGAGCTGCACATTAGTAGGTGAATGTATCTGTGCATAGCTGTATAAATATATATGCATAAGCACAAACTTAATATGTATTTGTGTTAACCATTTTGGGGGGATTCTGGTGCTATACGTTTTCACCAAAGTGAAAGATATAATTTTGTCACAAACTTTCCTCCCAAGATTGCTTCAAATGAGCATTGCATTTTTCTCTGATGTTCTTGAGTGCAGGTCACAGAAGAATGAATTTAAATTAAAGGAAGGCAGATTTAAGCATCCTAAGAGTAAGAGCTGTTTGATAGTGGAACCAATTACCCAGAGAGATAGTGGATTTGCCTTCACTGTGTATCTTTGGATCAAGTCTAGAGACCCTACTATTGAGAATACTTTAATTAGGATTCCTTCACTGAACAAGGAGTTAGTCTTAATGGTCTGAATGGGCTTTTGAAACCCTGATTCTGAACAAGAAGTTGAATTAGGAAAGGCATGGAAGCAGCAATACATTCCTCCTGCTGTAGCAGGCACTTCAAGGAGAAGTATATTGCCTTCTTTTGCACATATGTGAGGGCTTTTAAGATCTTGATTATCCAGCATCAGTTCCTCCTTTGCCATACCATCAATACTAAGCAAACTTATTGGTTTTCAAAACTCAATGTGGTTTTATTCCATCTGGCAATCCATCCCAGGTACACATGCAACTCCATACATACTCTTTCCTCCTACAGCATGCGTGAATACCACAACTTTGTGGATAGCCCATTTCATGAGTCTTTCTCAACTAATTTCCCTGATACTGATAACTTTGTGAGTATAGTGTTAAATAACGTTGCCCAAATTATGGGTGATTTCAGAATTTGCATTGCTTCCATTGATTAATAGATTTATTCAAACCCTGTCAAAGGTTGAAAGAAGTCATTTTAGCCCTCAAGATGGTGATTGATGGATGCAGCCCTTATTTCAACTAATAGTAGAAATAAGAAATGTGCCAGCCAACTAAAATGTAGAAGTATAAAGTTTAATGAGCTGGAACCTTAAGTTCCAATTGAGGATATTGAGTTTAGAGTGTTCCTGAAGGCCAGGCATATAAGAAAAACAGCTATGTTTTTATCTACCTTGCTTGACTTTTCAAGGTAGTGTAGATTGATAATTCTATACTATTTCTTCAGTCATATGCAGTTCAATTCTGCTGAAGTGTTCTTGGATTTGTTAATGACCTTTATGGATATTCCATACAGACTGTAATGCTGCTCAGGAATTCACTTCAGTATTATTGTAAAGCTCTTTTTAAAAAATTCCTTTCTCAAATTTCTGCGAATCTTTCTTTTGGTCTGGCTGCTGCTACACAGTTCAGTAGACAACAGATAAGCAGATCTGTGAAACAAATTGAACTTTAAAAATCCAGCGAGCTTTTAATTTTCCAAGGAAAATATTTGCATGTGCCACACAGCTTTCTACAAGCTTCTATTTGTCTCCAACATTGTGATTCTCAATTTTCCCTCTTCTTAAGTCAGTTAATATATTACCACAATGGAGGAACAGATTGCATAACCCAGATACAAGAATTAAGATACAGAGTTATATGTCTATGCCTTTTGCTAGCTATTTATTGAAAATCCTTGAACTATGTCATTGCCTTCACAAGGGGCTTTCCTATTTGAGAAACTGCAGTGCATATTTTTAGGACCATAATTCCAGTACCTTCAGCCAACGCAAATATTTGGCTTCAACTGTTTCCATTAAAGTTGGCCATCATGAAAACAATTAGGAAACTTTGAAAAGACAGAGTATTTATAGCTGGTTCCATTTTACGTCTGACATTCCTTTAGAATTGTATATTTGGAATAGTTCTTGCCCACTTGTCTGTTTTGTACTCTGTGTAAAGGTAAAGTTAGTGTAATATTTAGACTTATGAGGAAACAAATTACCCAATCACCATACAGTAGTATATCATAAGAATATTAGAGACCTAACAGTAAATAAATGAAAACATTTTTAAATGTTGAAACCAAAGTGTATCCTATTTACATTCATGCAGTGTAATCAGTATCACACCCAGTCTTGTGACCTCTTAAAGCCTAACCAATGTATTCTCTTGTGAACTGTTGTAAATATGACTGTAAATACACACACTGCATTTTATATTGCATTTTATATTGTTTTTTGCTTTTAACTATACAATGGCCAAGATTATTTTGAGTGTAAAATGGGCTGTACCTAAATTTGATAAATAAATAACAAAAAAAAAGATTTAGGATTTCCTTTTTCTGTTTACCAACATCAGCAAATACATATCCCGAAGGCTTTAATCTAGTCACATCAGAAACACCATTAATATGCCAAACGATCCTCAACTCTTCTTCTAGGACCACATTCTCAGTCACTTTATCTCATCTACAGCTGTGGTGTTCTTGGAGTGGTTTGCCATTTCTTTCTCCCTCACAGAATGTAACAACATCTTTGCCATTATAAGTAAAGTGATCATCTGCCTCCAGCAACTTCATATACTGTCACCACCCTGTATAGATGACAGCTTGCTTTAGCTGGGCTATACTTCACACCACGAGTAATCTTATTGGGACTATATATTCTACACACTCCCAGCCTTCTTTCTCATCACAGACATTATTCCCAGCATACATGCAGAATCCAAACATAGGCTCATCTCCTGGAAATCACCATGTAACTTCATTGAGATGTTCAGGGAGCATGACATTTAATTGGCATAATAGTTAATAAAAATTAAGTATCTTTCACAGCCCCTGTATAGGGAACCAGCATTCTGTAATATTCACATGCAGCATCAAGCTGAAGTCACTTGGCCTCATCATCCTTTTCTGTATAAATGGGTTTGTCAACTTCACTACTTTCTAAAAGTAGTGTTATTTTTAAGAGAGATAACATTTCAGTCTGAGAAAGAACATTGGGGGAATTAAAGACTTGCCCTTTTTCATTCTTCCCTAAAATCAATGTTCAGTAAGCTATTCACTTCCATTTTCATAACACAAGTCAATATTTGCTCCTGTGGAGATTTATTTCCTTGAATCAATAAGCTGATGAGTGGCAGTACATAATTTCAACAGCAAAAAAGCTAACTATTCCTGCAGAAGGCTTTTATTATTGCACCCACATGTAAGACCTTAAAGAACAGTCCTTGGAAAGACAAAGAAGGGGAAGAACATGAACCCTTAAAATGACTTTTTATTCTATTTTAGTCAAAGAAAACTGAGAATGGAGTTAATACTTTGCTGTTCTTTTGTTTGAACACAAATAAATAATAGCAGTTATATGCTTCAATTACTGATCATTTAAATAAAAAACCCTAACTTTAAAGAACAATAAATTTAAATTGAAGTATCTCACACAGTTTTTCTCTGTTTTATTACATTGTTTGAAAATACTAGTAGTGCATTTTATTAAGTATTGAGTACCATCACAGCCCGTGTCATAGCAGAATTCACTTATCTGTAGATAATCATTTGTTCCTGGATAGGAACCCCAGATTTTTTGATGGTTTAGGATTTTGTTCATTTTTATCCATTTTAATATAATGACAACTAAGTTTTCAGAACATTCCTTTTTACTTCTTTTTGACTATGAATGTGGTATTACTAGCTTTTCACTCTGTGCAGATAAAGATGCCTTTTCTGGTAAAAGAGACAGAAGGTCATCTGTTCCAGGATTCCTGTTTAATAAAACAATCTAACCTGTGTGAATTGCTACCTTATTGAGTTCAGTGACAACTAGTCCATGTTTGGGACCTTTGTTTGGTATTTTATGAAGTATGCAATGTATGAGGGGATACAGGTAGGCCTTGACTTACTATGACTCAGTTGAGCCCAAAATTTCCGTTGCTAAGTGAGATATTTGTTAAGTGAGTTTTGCCCATTTTACAGTCTTTCTTGCCACAGTTGTTAAGTGAATCACTGCAGTTCTTAAATTAGTTAACATGGTTGTTAAGTGAATCTGGCTTTACTATTGACTTTGCTTGTCATAAGATTGCAAAAGGTGATCAAATGACCCCAGAAAACTGCAACTCTCATAAATATGAGTCAGTTGCCAAGTGATCAGGTGGCCATAGGAATGTTGCAATGGTCATGTGAAAAATGGTCATTAGTCATTTTTAATTAAAGGGAAACTACCTTAATTTCCTTTTTCTGTACAACCTCTTGTTCTCATCTTAGTATCATTTCTGAGATGGAACAGTGATGAGAACTGCATACATTGTTGTTCAAATGTGACTGTTAAAGACACTGGAAATAACCCATTATGTATCCTTTCAATAAATCATTAGACAACTTTTTACTAAAAGGAACATCCAACTGTTTCCTGAAAAAATGTTTTAAAAAATACGGTAAGTATACTGATGCTCAGTTGCTTTGAACCACAAAATGGGTGACAAAGTAATAAATTGATAAAATATAAACAAAAATACTGCTATTTCAGTAGAAAAAAATAAAAAATCTGAGAAAACATTTCTCATAAAATCAACATTTTAAAAGACTTGAAAATTTCCAACTTTTTTAAAAAAATACACAAATATGCAATTGACTATCTGGAAAGTCTCAAGTTAAAGTACAAACACCTGGTGAAAAACTAGGCCATTTTTAATTCTTGACATCCAGCAAAGCTAACTTTTCAACATTTATCTGGGTTTCATTTTGGATTATTTCTGAAATTCTTTTCCAGAAAAATCAATTCCTATACTACTTGCCTGTACTCTGATAAACTATCAGATAAAAGCTGGCAAGGAATTGACATATCAGGTTTCTATCAACATCTATAAAGAAATAGGATTCCAAAGGAATGTTGTGGGTTAATACCACAGCTGACACTATTGTACTTTATATAAGTAAATAACAGATACATGAAAAAATGTAGAAGTGAACCATGGACTCACTGAAGACTACTCTACCACTAGCTATTATTTGCTGAGTTGAGGAACTTGCTAGCTAGCATTTTCAGAAAGGCTCTAAGAAACTGGCAGATTAATGCTTCAGAAACTCAGTAGATTTAGAATTAAAAAATACATATTTTTAAACTTTATTGTTTTGTTCCAATTAAATTAAATTTTGTATTTCCTTCTCAGAAGCTATACAACTTCAGAAGTTATACATAGTTATAATTTGCCATACAGCTATATATGAGGATAAATCCTTAATGTAAAGGCATCTGGATTTTTGAAGTATGCTGTCAATTTTTCCTGGGACTTCACTCTTTGGGGTGCAGTATTTCATTTTCAAATAAATCAGGATAGCTGTTCACCAATCTACCTCAGGGCACTTCATGACAGGATTAATGTGCATTCTTTCCATTCTTGTGTCAACATAAATTGCGCTGTCCCCATAGCCAAGCTCTATTGTTTTGCAACAACAAGGCCAGCAGATGGTTCTTTCCTTACAGATCTAATATGGGACAATTTCAGGGGAGCCATTGGAAGATTCCCCAGTTTCCTTTCCTCTCACAACCTAAATCATCATCCACTGACAGGAAAACCAGTTACTCTCCATAACAAGTGACAGGTGGGTTGGCAGACTCAAGACATGTGCTCAAGGTGCAGAGTTTTGTTATTTTTCAAGTTGCACAAGTGAAAGGAGTGTTTATTGGTCTTGTGTAGGGCAATTTATTTTGCTGTCAATTAAAAAAAATCCTAGCTGCTAGATCAGTATGAAGTGGGAATATACAGAGTGGCATAGCAGAATCCTTGCAGGTACATCAGCAGAGGCATCCCACATTATCCTGTACTTCCTCTGAACCCTGACAACAAGTCATTCAAATTGTCAGTTTTATCTACAAATATTAGTCTTCTGGAAGACAGATTTCATTATATCAAGATTGATATCCACATATTAAAAAATGATCACGCTGTCATACAAGTCCATTCTAGAAGATTAGCATTTCCATATAAATAAACAAGCATTGCTCTTTCAGAAGTATGTCAATCATATTTAAAGATGGAGCTGGCAGCACCTCGAAGTAGCCCGCAGAGTATGCATAGTACAAGTGGTCTATAAATTTTGGAATAGTCCAAGTGGTAGTATCCTCTCTAACTAATAAACAATAAAGCTAATTTGTGAAAATCCTGTTATACATTTATTTGGGAGTATCACTTCCCTAGTTTAAATGAGCTGTAATCTTTTTTTTTTGTTGGGGGAGGTCATAAATGCATTGGTCTTTTGAAGTTTATGTTTAAAAGCAGGTCCAAGAAGTTCCAGAAGATTAGTATGTGTACAAACAGAACTCATGTCACAACTGACCAAAGGACTGATTATGCTTTACATAAGCAAATGTCAAGAATGAAGAATCAGGAACACATGTTAAGTTTCAGTTAAGATGATTTATTGTTCATTCCTATACACAAAAATTTAGTCAACAGTCAGTACTAAATTGGTGCTATATAATATTTAACACAATTCAAGAAAAACTGGACTTGGATCGTTTGTGGGAACGTAACAACTCCAGGCTGATTTCTTCTTGACTCCAGGCTTTGCCTCTCCTCCTACATCAGATTCCATCACATAAGCTTGGTATCTGATCTTACTTGCAGCCCAAGACAAAATGGTCAGTGACCAGCTGAAAAGGGGCATGCCCACAGCAAACTTAAGCAGCCAATCGGAGGATGGCAAATTCTACCCATTGACCATGCCAGCAATATCACTGAAGCATTGTACTTAAGGCAAGAGTTGTGTCAGGAAAAGAAGTAAAACATCAGATGATGTTAGGGTGTCTCCATACTATGATGGGGATGAAGTGGATAAGATGATAAGAACAAGTCCCTTAAAAGGCCAAGCATCTTCCGATATAGATGAGCCCTGAAGTAAAAGAAGCAAATGAGAATGGACTATTCCATCCAAAAATTACTATATATACTTGTAGATAAGCCAACCTTCAATTTTTTCACCAAAATATAAAAAATATGCCACCTGCAGATAAGCAGACCTTTGAAATTTTTGTAAATTTTAATCTTCACAGTTGCCTTATTTGAGGATGGCACATTTTTTATGGTATTTTGGTTTTAAAAAATCAAGGTTTGTTTATCTGTGGATGTTCTTATCTCCAATCATATGGGTACTTTTAGAAAGTATTACCATATATACTCAGGGATAAGCCCATCATGGATAAATCATAATTTGGAGGTATATTTTAGCTCTAACATCGTTGGCTTATCTGCATGTGTATAAGAGTAAATTTATGTTTGCAATCTAGGGTACCTATAGTTTTTCAGCTTGTCACCCAATAATTACATTTCCTGTTTCTCCCCCCCCCCCAAATTATTGGACAAATGGACTGATCTAACTACTACTAGTCACATTGTCAGGCAGTCATTTACTTTTCACTTCTAGGGTTTTTATTCTATGAGATCACTTAAGTAAAAGTTTGTTTAGATTTTCCAAGGATGACTTCCTGGTGCTTTCCTTCTGTTGTTCTACCATCCTGAATTCTTCTAGCTAGTAGTCGGTAGAAGGACAGACTTCCTTCTCCTCCTTTCTTGTCCCTCCCCCATTGTCAGAACAACCCAGCTGCCAATCAAACAGCTTTGGAAAGAAGGGAAGAAGGAAGATAAAATGACTACCTGGGAGCTCTGCAACCCTAAAGCTCATGAAGAAGAGGCTGAATAAATAGAGCCAAAGCCCAGGCTTACTCAAAGTAATGATTAAAACTAAAGGTTAAGTTGCCCCGCTGAGAAAGATGCAATGGGAAAGGAGGCAGCAGCTGAGAAAATGGGAGAGAAATACAGTTTTTTTCTTTCCTCCAGACCTAGTATGAGGGAAGGTTTTTTCATTTCCTTCAGCTGGAGTCAAGATTTGGAAGAGGGGAAGAGTTGGTAATCCCCAAATAAGCAGAACGGACATAGAAAAAGTCAAAACTTATGACAGAAAGCAGAAAGTGAGATAAAGCAGAGATCTTTCTGTGTGGAAAAAGATCATCACACAATAGAGGGTGACCACACAAATATAAAGGGTTGAAGACAAAAGAAAAGTAGAGGTCAGCATAAACAAATGTATTAGAGATGTAGAATATAAAGATACGAAAATATAATGAAGCTGGACTTTTAAGTAATGTAGATAAAGAGTCTCTGAAAAATGGATAGCTAAAATAGATTTTGTTTTTATCAGTAAAATAGTAATTTCTGAACTAATTAAAGACATTTATAATTTACCGTTTCTTTTTCATTTCCTTGTAAAATAAAAGTTTCTCCCAGTCTTTGAAGGGAGATACAGAAATAGAGCTAACTCTCTCAAGTTCCCAACACTTCCAATCTTTATTGATTCTGGGTCCATTTTATTTATGGTTAAAAAAAGAACCTGTGATCTAGTCACCTTTGAAGTATTTGTTATTTAAGAAATATATTGTGCTTAGCTGAGTATTTTGTTGCATTTTGTCTTTATTTCTCAGGCTTCTTTGTGTCTCTTTCTATCTTCCATCTTCATATTGACCATTTTTTCCATTTCAGATAGTTAATTGACATAGTAGTTTATATGTACATTTAGAAGAGCAGGGGAGGTTTAATCACTGAAAACACTTTGTTCATCAGTCTAACAGCAATTGAGGAAAAAAGAATTACTCTTAGGTAAGATTACTTATTTTAAGTATATACCCAAAAAAGTATGTCAAAGAGATGAAGTTAACATTCCCAAGCTTTCAAAATCTTTCCCAATAACAGTTTTCCCACCTCACCCTCTTTCTCCTTCATATATTCTCTGAAAATAACCTTGTGAAGAGTTATAATTCCTTCAAGACAAACAAAAGATCAAAGTTATTAGACTGTAGTGAAATATATTGTATAAAGATACTTTACAAGAAAGTCCATTCTTTTTAGGGGCAATGGAAGGGAGGACAAGACAGGAGGAAACTTTTACACTGGAAGCTTTTACATTGGAATCCAGGGACAAGTTATTAGACAATTTTCTCAAGCCGAAAAACCACGAACAGCATGTGTAGTTACTTAAGAGTAGTTTAATTGTCTTCACCTATAGATAGAATAGGGACATGGTGGCTCAGTGGGTTAGGACGCTGAGCTTGTCGATCAGAAGGTCGGCAGTTTGGCGGGTCGAATCCCAAGTGCCGCGTAACAGAGTGAGCGCCTGTCACTCGTCCCAGCTTCTGCCAACCCAGCAGTTCGAAAGCACGTAAAAATGCAAGTAGAAAAATAGGGACCACTACGGTGAGAAGGTAACAGTGTTCCGTGCGCCTTTGGTGTCTAGTCATGCTGGCCACATGACCACAGAGACATCCTCGGACAAGCGCTGGCTCTTCGGCTTTGAAACGGAGATGAGCACCAGCCCCTAGAGTCGGAAACGACTAGCACACATGTGCGGGGGAAACCTTTACCTTTACCTTATAGATAGAATCTCGCCAGACTAAAGCAACTATTTGCATAACTACAAGTATATCTGGGAAAAGCTGGTGAGGAACTGTTTTAAACCTCTTTCTGCAGACCAAACTTTCCAAGCACTGCCTCTTTGCCCACTGGAATGCAGTCCCTCCCTCTGGGAATCCAGACTACATTCCACCACAAGTCTGTACTGAGTTGTCATTGAATCATTAAGATTCCTGATATGGAAATTTTAATTTCTAAGTAGGCAGAAGCTTCAAAGATAAAGATTTTGCAGATCCTAGTTTGTCAGCTGGTTTTGCAGATCCTTGTTTCAAGAATCTCCCTGATGTTGTGGGCTCAATAGGTTTGTTTGGCTGTTCGTAGTAGTCAGGGCCCAGGTTTCTACCCAGGATAAAAAGCTGTATGAGAGAGGTCCAGATTTGAATAAGGACAATAAAGCATTTTAATTTTTGAAATTGGTAAAATAAATTGAAAGCCTTAATGTCCCTTGCATTGAACATATAAAAAAGCATCAATTATCTAATTTGTGTTGCTGAATTTGTTTAATGCTGATCAGAACTTTTACACTACATCAAAACATTATACATTTTGGCAGGAATCATTTGTATTACATGACCAAAGGGCAAACCAATGCAAGTTTGTTTGGGTGCAAGAAGCACTGAAATTTGGCTTCCTTCAAGTTGAAGAAATCTGCATTTATTTCCAGCTAGTTATTTCTCTAGAAGTCT
This sequence comes from Vipera ursinii, assembly GCF_947247035.1. NCBI lineage: Eukaryota > Metazoa > Chordata > Lepidosauria > Squamata > Viperidae > Vipera > Vipera ursinii. The sequence continues at coordinate 129,318,605 of NC_139512.1, forward strand.
TTGGAATATAGGTGATAATTTTAACTTACTTAAAGTAAGTTTACTTATTTACTTATTGCAGCTGATAAATCTTATAAAATAATTCATTTTAATAAATAGGATGGATTGAATCAACTTATTTTACATATATATTCAAAAGTTGATACCATGTCTCAAATTCTATTTGCATTTGAAAACTACAAACAGAAGTTAAAATTAATTTCAGCACTGTAATTTTATAGAAGCTGATAAACAAGAAGCTTAAGAATGGGGAAAAAAGATTTTAGGGTCCAATAAAACAAATGGTAAATTTTGCTTCTAAAACGGGAACTTCTAGAACTTTTATGAGAGCAGGGCCTTTGATGTCACAGGAAATTATAATTATTTAAGGATATAGAGGTCAACAGTAACTTTAATTGTGCTTAGAAATAAACTGGAAGTTTCTGAAGTTTCAAAACTATAGGGAACTCTGTACATGAATTTTTTTTTTGCTGTTCTAGCAAATTGCCCAAGGAGAGACTACTACACACACTTCAGAGACAGTTTATGTTTCAGAGGCATCCAGAAAGACTGCTGCAGTGGATGTGACCAAGCCATATCTAGCAATCAGATCCATTTTTTCCATGAACGCACAATTGGTACATGTGCTACCTCTGTGTACAAAAAACACATTTGGACATAGATGTTATCTACGTATGAAGAAACACACTGGATACAGGAACATGCTCAAAGGCTTGCTGGCAAGATGAATAAATGAGGGCTGTGTACCGCATCTAGTGAATTTGTAGCTGGTGGAATAAATACACTTAAGAAGTCCTCATATATAATGTATCACACTGGAGGCAAATATCAAATGAGCCCCAGCCTCTAGGGCTCTGTCCGTGGCTCTGTGCTAGTCAGAATTGTTATAAGTGATTTAGAGGATGGAAGGTAAAGAATGCTCATTGAAATTGCAGATGGCATCAAACTAGAGAGATTGGCTAATTAGAGAACAAAATTATAATTTCAAACAACACAGGTCTTAATGTTGAGACTAAACTAACAGGATGTCAAGTATAAAATCCTGTATCTTAGGTAAAAAAAAATCAAATGCATACAGAAGAACAATTATCTCACAATTACATTGGCTTGTTGACAGGATCTGTACCGGAAGCAAAACTAAAAGAAGCCTAAAGATGTGTAGATTTACAAGCACTTTTTATAGACGTATGCAAATCATCCTTTTATTTGATTGATTATAAATATGTGATAGGACAGAGTACTCAGTGTGATTGATAAGGTTAATTGGGTTTGGGTTAATTCATGTGTGTATTTAAATTCATAATAAGAAGTGGAGAGAATTAGGATCATATCCCTCCTATACAGCAAAGGATTTTGGATTAAATTAGGGGCCTATCATTTAATGCCTAGTTATTATTTTAGGTTAGCCGCTATTCAAAAACCTTGAATTCCCTGTGTTAATTGCTAATCTTTGGTCAGTTATTTTTCTTGTTAGTTCTTAATTCCTTTAGTGCAGCTGAGAATTCCAAATACAGAATTGCTTTTTAGCTGGGTTTGTGTTTTGTTTATTTCAAAAATATGTTTTGGAGCCTTTAAATTTTCTTGTACAATGGAACATGGAAACCTAATTTGGTAATGTATCAGAAGGATCTAGGACAGGGATCTTCAAAGTTGGCCCTTTTATGACTTGTGGACTTCAACTCCCAGAATTCCTCAGCAGTGTGCCTGGCTGAAGAATTCTGGGAGTTGAAGTCCACAAGTCATAAAAGGGCCAAGTTTGAAGACCCCTGATCTAGGAGTACTGGTGACCCACAGCTGTGTTTGACTAAGGTATGTGACGAAGCAGCTAAAATAGCCAGTGTATTCTAGAGCAGTACTAATAGAAGCCATTTTCATTGTATTCTGTTGCAACAAGACCACACTTAAGGTACTAAGACCAGCTCTTAAGTATACCACATTTTAAAAATGACACAGAGGGAGTTCAGAGGAGAATTACCAAGATAATTTTCTGGAAACCAATCCCTATGAGGTTCAGTTAGGGAACTAGACATGTTTAGTTTGCAAAAAAGAATATTAAGAGCAGCTACAAATATGTCAAAATCTCTTACGTATAAGAGGAATGAACATGGCCTTTGTTAAAACCAAATTGAGGAAAATAACCAGTGGGTTAAATTCAAAAGATAAGCAATCTAGGCTAAATATTAAGAGGATTTTCTAGATCAGCGGTCCCCAACCTTTGCAGCTTGGCGGCCCAACTGAGAGGGCAGAGGGAAATTGGGCCATGTGAGTGGAGGACCAGTGCACATGTGCACACACATGCAGCTCAACTTGCACGACCGGCAGGCTGGTGCATGCATGCATATGTGCAGGCCCACTGCTCGTGCAAGTCAAGCTGTGCATGCATGCAGGCCTGCCATTCATGCAGCCCAGTTCCAAATTGGCCACAGCCTGGGGGTTGGGGACCCTTGTTCTAGATGTTAAGAGCTGTTAAGTAGTGGAACAATTTGCCTATAAGACTGTGACCCCATCTGGAGGTTTTCAAATCAGGGCACAAATACATAAATTTGTGCACAGGGTTGCACTAGATAATAAGTAAGGTCACATCCATTGTTACATTTTATGATGTAAATAATTTTGGATAATGAGGGGTCCTTGGTGCTCTCTGAGATTGCTTGTTTTCTTTCATTACCCATCAGTGCTAATTTTGGAGAAGCCACATGCAGCAAATTCAGGTTTTAGGAATTATCTCTGATACCTTTGAATGCTTTTGTTACTTACATGGTCATGCCAGCAAGAGGAATTGAGGGCACTTTTTGTACTGTATTATTGTAACATTTCAGGAACAAATGTTTACCTCAGTAATTTGTTGAATCACTGAGGTGAACATCTGTAAAATATTTTCTTTTTGGGTGGTCAGGTAATGGTCAGCATTGAAGACAATGTTTTATGTAATTTAGTATTTTTCACTGTGCATTTACTTGGCTTAGTTACTTCAAGGAGGAATTGAAAATACTGGACAACAAAGATTTTGCTTCTTGAACACTTTTGTTATAGATTTTTGGCTGCAAATCATGAAAATGGCCTGTAATTTAAACTTATCTTGTACCGGTTTATAGAAATTTCCTGTTTTTGCAATTTCTTCTTATATATTTTATGTTTGCTAATTTATTAAACTTATTCATTTAAAATTTACTAATTTCTAATACCTACTAGAATGGCATCTCTTTACTGTTTCATCAGTGTTAAGCCTCAAGACTTTCTTACACAATGGTAATGTATACCCTTCAGTATCTGTTGACTATGCTGCATGGATGGAAAAAAAAAACATGGACCTGTTGTTGAAGCACATCCTGTACAACAAGTACAACTGGAATATCTGTCCAACTATCTAAAAGTAGTGACTTTGCCACTTGAAATGCAGCTGGGAGGTACCAAGTACTGTTGTTACATATGCAAATAGGACAGCTGTCCAAGAGAGTCACATTACATTCAAAAGAAATGGCACCTCTGAAAAAATTTGGTTCCAGGACAGAAAAAACATGGCATATCAACCACTTGTTGACCTGACAAAGATATTTTTGCCTCCATTTCACATAAAACTTGGATTGCTAAAAAGTTTTGTTAAAGCGATGAACAAGGAAAATAAAGGTGTTTGTTATTTGAGGCAGATTTTTCCTGATGCCAAGATTAAGGAAGGCATTTTTGTTGGTCCACATATCAGATATGTCATCAATGACAAGCAGCTTAAAGATCTGTTGGTAGGGCCAGAGAAAATTGTCTGGAAAGCACAAAGTGGTTGAGAATTTTTTTTGGCAATTACAGAGCACCAGCTTTATTCAGTTAATTGACAAACGTTTTACAGAATACAAGATCCTGAATTTTTATTTATTTTATTTATTTTAATTCCATTTATATCCCGCCCTTCTCCGAAGACTCAGGGCGGCTTACAAGCTTAGCAGTAGCCTTCATTCTATGTATATGCCTGCTTATTAGGGCTTTCACACACACCCCAAGCGGCATTATTACAAAGTGAGCTTAATTGCCCCCAACAATTTGGGTCCTCATTTTACCTACCTTGGAAGGATGGAAGGCTGAGTCAACCTTGAGCCTGGTGGGACTCGAACCTGCACTAATTGCAGGCAGCTGGTGTTACTTAAGAATGAAATGCAACATCACTGAAGATTTGTTTTCTGCATTCACACTTGGACTTCTTTACTGAAAAATCTAGGTACAGTCAGTGACACACATCACGAAAGGTTTCACCAGGACATTGCCGCAATAGGAAATCTGTATCAGGGCAACTTGAATCCATCAGTGCTGGCTGACTATTGTTGAACACTGCAGCAAATGCACTGAGTACCAACAAAAAACAGCAGCAAAACACTTTTAGCCTGTTGAACTCATGCAGTGTGTCAGAAATATTATGTAATTAAATACATTATAGGCATTAAAAGTTAATTTCATATTTCTTGAGATTTCTAAGTGATATCTTGCCCTCTCATGGCTAGCTATGGTTGAAGAGAGCAATAACTCATACAGGAGTCTGAACTAAGCTTCTGCCGAGACCTTTAAAATTAGTGTAAAGGTTGTTGTCATGTGTTTAGAATTGCAAGCACACAGTATGTGCCGATGAGGTTATTATGTTTATTCCTGTTTTTTTTTTGTTCATTTGTTTGCTTTTCCTCTCAAGGGATCAAAAAGTGATTTCAATGTGACTGGCCTTCAATTGCCCGTCTGAGGCAAATTTGCTCCCTCAGATGTTTCAAACTTCTAGTTGGAGATAAAAAAATTACTGTCTCCACTGTAGAAAGTTGTTAACCAACTTCTACATATTTAATAATACAGGTTTTTCAATCTGTAGTCTTTTTTTCAGTAAGTAGCTCTTAGGCATACTTCTGTATATCTGAAATGCATGCTTACTAATAGGAAAATGTAGTTTTTTTTAAAAAAAAAAGACCAGAAAAATTGGATATGTATTATAATGAATTTGGTGGCCTGATCAATTTAAAAATAGAAAAGAAACAAGCAAAAAAGTACACTGCTCATATCAAGAACAGATCAGGCAGAACTTCAACATACCTTAGCTATTCCTCCAGTATCTTATTCCTACTTTGTTAATTAAGTTTGCAGCTACCCTCCCTGTGGCATTTCCAGTCAGAGAGGCAGTCAAGAAAGATAGTAATTGCTAGTTACATATTTCTCAAACTTGGTTTGAATGATAACAGTTTATCTTTTATATATAAATAACTCTTGTTAAATATTGGGACATACCACGAATTAGTGTGATTAAAACTACAGTGATGTCTACTTCTTAAAAGGCTTTCGATAGTGGCATTTTATTGCCCTTTGATGTACCTCTGGTAGCTACTTTGTGACTCCCATCAGATTTTTTCTGAAATAAATCAGGGCACTCTGTTTTCATCTTTGTTGGAAAATACTCCTCTAGGAGACCGCCTCCAAAAATATTTCAGAAACCATCCTGACAGATGGTTAGGCTAGAAATCATAACCTTGAGATGCTAGTTTTTCTACTGAGTTAGTTCATTTCATTTTGTATAGCAGCAAAAGCTGTGGATGGATAGATTAGATTAGATTAGATTAGATTAGATTAGATTAGATTAGATTAGATTAGATTAGATTAGATTAGATTAGATTGGATTAAGGCAATATCAGAGAGAACTCAACATTGAGAGTCTCCATAGCCTCTTGTGTTGCTGCGACTCCTCCAGAGAATGTAAGGCAGGGGTGTCAAACTGCCGGCCTGCAGGCCAGATGAGTCATGGCGAAACTGCGCCCACCCCATTGCCAGCAATGGAAAAAAGTCACGACATGTCACGTGACATTGCGAGTTTGACACCCCTGACGTAAGGCTACAGAAAAACTACCTAAGGGGATCATCACAGAAAAGATCAATACAGGGAATATCTGTAAAGAATTACCGTATATGTCAGTCCATAACTGAAATTATTCAATTATTGTTGGAAAGTCAGGGACCCAGTGGCACAAATGAAGTCCAAATATAAGTGGTCAAATAGGGTATTTTGAAAATAGGGAGAAGGAAATATATTACCTAGAGAAGAAAATACAGGATATGAAGTCAGAGACAGATGAAATGAGGTTAGGGGAGAAACTCAGTGTGTCAGGAAGATTACAGATTCATTCTGGGGGATTTACAGAAGGAACCTAGCATTAACGTTTGCTCGGTTGGATTCTATGAATTCTGCAGTTGCTCTCTAATTCAAGGATTGCAGAGTTTCATCATGGAGAAGGAGTTGTGTTACTTAAGCATGCAGGAACTAATGGTTAAAATGCTCAATGCCACTGGACAACCATGCAGAGTACAAGTGGAATAACTTAACTGCCCTGTGCCAGTTGGAAGAATGAGATTTGCTCAAGCAACAAATTAACACAAGTCCACTTGCATAACCTGACAGATCAGTTTGTATTGCCAGGTAAGCAGCCAGCACTTGCTAACTGCCTGCATAAGAAATAAGAGAGACCTGTATTTCTCAAAAGAGGTTGTAGGACTTAGAGCATCAGTCAGAGCAAGGAAATAATTATAGGGAGTACTGAATAAATCAACAGAACTGTAAGAAATGGCATGCCCATTCCTAATGATAATTGGCAAGAATTGTGTTATAGGTGTATGTTTAACATTGACCATGTATTATCAGGAAGTTAAAGGGAGTACCAAAATGCATTTAACCACCGTAAATCTGTGATAGTCGACAAGGCAAAATGAGGTTATTATAAGCAGATTGTATTAACTTTTCCATTCAGTAGTCGAGCCAGTAATCACATTAAAATTAAAAGTATTGTCTGTATTTAAGCAAGTGTACAACTATACAGGAGTTTTCTTGGGATGTTCTTGTAGGTATACGATGCATTAATAATATTGGGAAATTCTGAATAGTTAGGATAAAAGTTCAAGGGAATCATGGAGAAAATAACTTGTAAGCAAATTTGTAACACCTTGAGCTTGCAAGCTCATTTTGAATAAGGAACTCTTGTGAGATTTGTGGAAGAAGCGTATGTTTTTATAAATTACATATTTAGTTTCAAATAATACAAACGCCCTACACCACTTACCTTGTAGCCAGGCCTCTCCTCCCCGGCTCACTTCTGCGGTGTCCCCAGGCTTGCATTTCTCAGTCAGAGGCCTTTCTGGAAGGCCACTGCAGTCTAGAACCGAGCTATGGATTCAATCAGGTCTTATTTTTGCAGGGGTGGGTGTCTTTTCCACGCCGGCACTGAAGGCCCCACTTAGCTGGCCCAGTTCTTCTGCGGCCGAAGGAGCAGCTTCATTCTGCAGCTGAGACTGGAGCTCTGGCCTGCATTTCACAGTCAAAGGTGAAATGGAGTCAATACATAGCTTGGTTCTGCAAGGCCTCTGCAGCCGAGGACCAAGCTATGAATCCATAGCTTGATTCTCAGCTGCAGTGGCCTTCTGAAAAGGTCTTTGACTGCGAAATGCAGGCCAGAGTTCCATTCTCAGCTGCAGAATGAAGCTGCTCCTTCAGCAGCAGAAGAAATGGGCCAGCTAGGTGGGGGTGCTGGAGGTAAATGGAAAAGACACCCCCCCCAAAAAAATAAGACCTGGTTCCTCTTTTGGAGGCAAAAAAAGAGACCAGGTTTTATTTTGGGGAAAACATGCTATGTATCCATTGGGAAGCTCTTCAATTAATCAGTCATACATACTAGTTACCTCATGGCTTGATTGCTACAACATATTGTACATGGGGCTGCTTTTGAAAACTCCCCAGATGCTTCCACTGATTCATAATACAGCAATATGTACAGTGACGGGTATCCCTTGGTATGTCCATTTAATACCTCTGTTTCCGAAGCTACACTGGTTTCTTGTTTGTTTCCAGGTATAATTCAAGGTGATGATCATTATATATAAGTCCCTTCATGGTATAGGGCCTGGTTACTTGAGAGATTGCCTCTCTCTCTCTCTTAATATCTGCACAGCTGTTTCAGTCTGGCAGGATTAGTGCACTCTGAGTTTCTGCAGTGAAGTTTGCTCTGAGATCTGGGTGGCCTCCATCCTATTGTTGTTTTGAAAAGCCTTGAACACCTGGCTCTTTTTCTGGCCTTTGGTGAAGGTGAGTGAACACCCTTGGGTTGTAAATAATAATAATACAAAAAGGAATAAAAGAGAAAACATAGAGATACAGGAGACCAATAGCCACATATTTCCCCACTTAGAATTTGCAAAACCTGTTCCAAGAGAGTCTGATTAGACAGATTGCAAGAAGCTATAATTACCTAATTATCAAATGTGTTGGTATTGCTTTCTGTGCGTTTATACTGTTATTCTAACTAAAATTTCAAGGAATCTGTATCAGTGTATTTGAGAGAGGGAAAAGGTGTTAGATTTTGCCCAAATTGCTTACTGGAATCTGGAATTTATTTATTTTTTTTAATTCCATTTATATCCCGCCCTTCTCCGAAGACTCAGGGCGGCTTACAAGCTTAGCAGTAGCCTTCATTCTATGTATATGCCTGCTTATTAGGGCTTTCACACACACCCCCAAGCGGCATTATTACAAAGTCAGCTTAATTGCCCCCAACAATCTGGGTCCTCATTTTACCTACCTCGGAAGGATGGAAGGCTGAGTCAACCTTGAGCCTGGTGGGATGCGAACCTGCACTGATTGCAGGCAGCTTATTTAATTGTATCCTGCCTTTATTATTTCTATAAATAACTAAAGGCTGTGAACATATCCAACATACCTTCTCCTCCTACTTTCCCCACAAAACCCTGTGAGGCATGTTGGGCTGAGAAAGAGTCACTGGCCCAAAGTTACCAAGTTGGCTTACATGGTTAAGGCTGGAATAGAACACAGTTTCCCGCTTTCTAGCTTGGAGCCCTAGCCAACTAACCAAACTGGTTCTTCTGTCCAAGAATGTTACCAGCTTTTTATCTTTTTATATTTTATAGCCATTCAGCATTTAAAGCACCTGAGCTCCATTTAACTGATCCAGTCTTTTTTTTTTAATTTCTCTTTCTAGATTGCCTATGCTGCAGTGGATTGTGCCAAAGAACAAAACCATGACTTGTGTAAGCAGGAAGGAGTGGATGGATATCCAACCTTTAACTATTATAATTATGGAAAATTTATAGGAAAATACAATGGAGACAGAGGGGTAAGTATATGCTGGAAAACAAAAGTCAGCTACTTAAATGGTAAATAAGCATATATGGGGTGGGACAGCATTTAACAAAGGGGATTTAATGCTTACATAAAGAAGGCTACGTTTGGTTATCATCCTGTCTCCTTGTTTATATTTGGCATTAAGTCATTTTGGAACCTTTTATTGTGAGTCTTGCTTATTAAAATATCTGAATGTATTTGGCATAAGTGAAAATTAGCCTCAATTTTTTGTATCCAATCCTAGCTAATGTAGCAAATAAACTCATCCAGAGGATGTTTGAAAACTCATTTTGAATTAGATTTTCAGTTGTCCTTTGGGTACACTGAAATTATGAGAGGGCATTCCAAAATATCCTAAGGACTTCCTTTAATATTATTGCAGTTACACCATGCGGGAATTCTATAGAAATAGGGCCTTAACAATTTAATATTCAATGAATAATAATGTGTTATAAATTTTTCATGTGTAATAGTTTGCTTTTAGAATGAGATTTTATCAGCCAAAAACTCAATTAAAAATTGAAACAATTAATCTAGAGAAGATTTGATTGGAACATTTATTAGAAGAAAGGTTAAAGTTGCAACATAAAAATTCCTGCAGAGATTCACAGGTAGTCCTCAACTTAGGTCCACAATTGAGACCAAAATTTATGTTGCTAAGTGAGAAATTTGTTAAGTGAGTTTTGCCCCATTTTACAATCTTTATAGCCACAGTTGTTAAGTGAACCATTACAATTGCTAAGTTAGTAACCCAGTTGTTAAGTGAATCTGGCTTTCCCATTGTCTTTGCTTGTTAGAAAGTTGCAAAAGCTGTTCACATGACCCTAGGACACTGCAGCCGTCATAAATATGAACCAGTTGCCAAGCATCCAAATTTTGATCACATGACCACATGGATGCTGCAACTTTCATAAGTGAAAAATGGTCATAAATCACTTTTTCAAGTGCCATTATAACTTTGAACGGTCACTAAACAAACTATTGTAAGTCAAGGACTTCCTGGTACTTTTGGATGCAAAGAGAAAGATGCTTTTCTTTTTTATTTCTCATTTTGGTAACTGCCGTTAGTGTTCTTTTAAGTATGAGCTATCCTTACATCAACTATAAAGAGCACTAATTTGTTTTTAAGCCATAGTATTACTGATTTTATCAATTCAGTTACAAAAATTAAATGGCTTGTGAAAATGATAAATAGCAATAGCTTATATACCACCTCATAGCACTTTACAACACTCTCTGGATGGATTATAATGTAAACATTATTTGCACATTGCCCCCAATAATCTCATTTTACTGACCTTGGAAGGATTGAAAGAATTGAACTGGATCGAACTCCAGGCTGTGGGCAGAGTTTGCCTGCAATGCTGATTTCTAGCCAATGGGCCATTAGGCCTCTATTTTTGTCATGTATAGATGATGATTTATCAAATTAATGTTCTTTTAACATGCTTGGAAAATGTATTTTTCCATGCATATTGGAAAAATTAATTAGTTGTTACATTACTTCTTTTTTCTTTAATGACCGATGCAGTCTTATCTCATAAGCAGCTAAAATATGTGAGCTAGAAGAAACTATTATTGCCAAGCTATTATTAAATGAGTCACCTGTGTACCTTTGCTTAAAGTAACAGGCATATTTACCTCTTCTTTCTTGCAGCTTGTTTTAAACAATGTTAGCTTTGTTGACAAGAATTCTGGAAATCTCTCTTTAACATTATATTACACTTCTATTCTTACTGAAGAAATCCTCAAGCTTTGCAATACTGTTACTGTTAAATTTTATAAAGTTATAAAGTTAAGGACTTGTGTAAATAAGGTCATGTTAGGGATCTTGCAAATTTTGGGGGGGATGTTTTAGAGAGCAGTATTGTAATAGCATTTTATTCCTGGATCCCATCAAATAATGTCTGTGCATTGGAGGCCAAAACATAGTAACTGACCCATTGTACAGGATGGCAAAAGCTGGTTGATGATGCTATTGGCAGTTTCAGACCATAAACATTGCACCATATCTATCTTCTGTGCATTGTACTGTATAGTTCTTTAGATCTTGATATCTTGCTACTCTGCAGTGAGTATGGAAAAAGATAGGTGAAGAGTATGAATTACTATGAAGAAAGACAGAATTGAACCTCTGAAAAAAGTCATTCATTCATTCATTCATCAAAATATCTATAGCTGCCCATCTCAGCCAAGTGAATGGGCGGCTTACAATTCTAAAACAATAAAACACTTGAAACAATTAAAAATGATAAAACAATAAAAACATCCAAAAAATAAATATATACTGCAGCCGAGATAGTTAACCACCCAACAGTAAAACCTTAAGACATTCTGAGCCCCAGGCCCGAGGATATAGCCAAGTTTTTAAAGCCTTATGAAAGGCCACCAGGGTTGAGGCTATTCTAATCTCTGAGGAGAGAATATTCCACAAGGCAGGAATATAGCAGAGGTAGCCCATCTTCTAGTCCCTGCCAGTCAACTTCATTTGACTGACAGGATCTGCAGCATGCATTTAAAAGCTCATTTAATTTGTAGGAGTATTATTTTCAATGGTTACATATTGCCCGTTTTGTTAAAATGATGAGGGAAGCATCATCAGCTTCACTGGGCTGGATAATACATTTTGGATAACATTTGTAATAGCAGGTAGAGTTCTAATCAAAAAGTAGTTGTTCGGGGTGTTTACTAGAGTCTCAAATTTTATAACTAGTGATGCGTAACATTCTCAGTTAAGATTGACAGATGCAGCAGATAAAGTGAAGTAGCTCACTTCCTATTGCATTGTGTGTCCAAGCATTTTGAATAAATTGTCAGGTCTAATCTAAACGTCTCAGAAAAATTTAAATAAAAATATTTAAAGGTATCTGCAGTGGCTTAGTTTTAACTCTCACTGTTTGTTGGGAAAAATCTAAGGATACTGAACTAATACCCTATTGATTGTAGGTATCATTCTTGCTGCTGAGTTGCCACAGAGAAAGCAACATTCATTTATTCATTCATTCATTTTTATATCACTGATTCCCAAAGTTTTGTAATGATTTTTAATTAAACACAGTATTACACATCTTGGGAATGTCACTTATCTTTCTTGAAATCATTTGTTTTGTGTCATGCTAATCAATAGGCTAATAACGCAGAAGATCATTCATAAGGATAATTTGACACTAGAGAGAGAAGCTTATCTTGATAATAATACTTTTTAGACTGGATCAATTAGATCTTTATTGAGGGGTTTGTTTGGATAAATGTTCGGAGTTTTTTTAATCAATTTTCATAAACCACAGCCCCGATAACTTTACATCACTATATGTAAAGGCACTTCTTGTAGTTTCTCCTTATTTTTTCTAACAATTAAGTCTTCATGTATTGTAATACATAAAATGTTATACGGTATATGGAATGATTGAACTAATAATAAAATTTTACATAGGGAATTGGAAATTATGTTATCCTAAATAAAAGAATATAATTGGAGGGAGTTATATGTGTGAGTCTGGGAAGGGAACTCAGGGTATCCTTATCATGACAAATATCTTCCTTTCTAATTTGACCTCTCCATCTCCAGCAGAGGTGGGGAACGATGGCCCTTTTATGTCTTGTGGACTTTAACTCCCAGAATTCCTGAGCCAGCATGGCTGGTTCAGGAATTCTTGGAGTTGAAGTCCATAAGTCATAAAAGGGCCATCATTCCCTACCCCTGATCTAGAGCAACTGTGGTGAATGAGATATTTACTTAAGGAGAGAGGTCCTCTTAAGGCCAAATTATCCCATGTTGTCTAGGAACAAGAGTCCTCTCTTCAGAGCAAAGATCTCTACGCTTATGTTTCAATATGTAACTAATTAGTTGTTTTTGTCTGACATTCTAGGAATCTGGATTTTCGGTTTACATGCGAACTCTCCGAGAGAGAGATCATGAGAAAATAGGGAAGAAGAAAGATGAGTTGTAATTTCTGTCTCAAAAAGAAACAAACAAACAAGACAAAACAATTCCACTGCACTGTGAAGGGTCTCAGGGTCACTGGTACAATGCCTGAGATTATACATCTTTTAAAGAACAGACTTTGCTTTTATAGACCGCCATTGCCATTTTCTACAACTTTGAAAATAAATTTAAATCATTATCTTTTTTTAAAAAAGAAAAATACCGTCATTGTTGCCATATTCTGTTATGGAGAAGAACAAAAGAAGAGCATTTTCTTGCTGTTCAGTGCACCTATGCCCATTGATATTCCTATGCAATCTTTTTGTAATCTGTAGGTTCGATAGTGATTGCCTCTGACAAAGTAATCTTTGTGATTTTTTTTTAATTTTTGAGAAGAGACTTTGTGAGAAATGGCTTTTTAAAATGGGAGGGGGGGAATAAAAGAAGATGCAAAAGTATTCATCAGGTGCAAGTAGAGGAAGTAGAGAGCATGCTGGTCCCCTCAGAGTCCTCGGCCCAAAGATTCTTCAAGGGCAGTTTTACAGGGCACGTGTGCCTAGCACTTACTTCAGGACCCAGCTGAGATAAAGGGGCACTTTCAGTCCAAGGAGTCCACGTTCTGCACAGTATCACTTTGATGGGACATCATCAAGAACAGGATCGGTACAACTTAGGGGTTGGGGAAGGAGACTAACTTCCCATAACCAGTGGAGACATTTCTAGCCACTTTCAATTTTGCCAAACATGTCAAGTTACGATTAGGATGTCCTCTTGCCAACTTTCAAAGATTATGCTTCTTCTCCCCCTCCCCCTCCAGATTAATGTGGGAGAGTCATTTTTAAGATGCTCAGGGATAATAGGAAATAATGAAGCAGCATTGGGCCATTTCAGATCTTAATTGACTGTAGTGGTTGGTGTTCCTTTTCCTCCTCTTGTTTTTGTAATATGCCGTACCTGAATTGTTTACATATCTTTATAGAATGTGTGATTGATTAAAATCAATGTCTCTGCAGCAGTACACATCAAGTATGAAAATGACTCTTGGTGTATGTGTTGACATTCACGTTGTCAAATGCTCCTGTGGGTTTAAGTGCAGGTAGAAGCTTCTGTTTATGACAACAACTGAGTATTTGCTAAGCATTCCAGAGGCATTGACAGAGGCATTGATATTTTTGATAGGCAGAACCATCCTGCAACTATATGTGTTTATGTTCCAAAGGCTTGTCTGTATGTGGATATTAAAAGAATTTTTTAAGAGCTCTATAGAAACAGGTCATACTTTTTTAAAAAAACAACAACACACCACTTGTTTGGCCGTGTCAGCAGTGGAAGAAAATACAGCATTAGAACCAGCTTTTACAAGTCTGTAATTGTGTGCTGATTCTGTGAAGGTGATCTGGACAGTGTCTTTATGGCTTTATGACTATAATTATTATTTTTTGTGATTTTTGAATTGGATCCAAAAATAAAGATTGGAAATATGCAATATTGATTCCCTTTATTGTAGAAATATAAACTGCCTGAAATTGTGCAAGTGGGTAGAAAGTCCTACCACTGCAGTAAACTATTGGTGCCTTCTGAAAAGTCCTGCATTTTCATTTACTTATTCTCTCTCCCAAAGGTAGGAAAGAAAACCTCTTTGCATTTTTTTAAAATTTCTTCACTAGGAGACTCCTTTGCTCCCTCTGGTGGAAGATTCAGAGAAATTATAAAAGTTGATCAATAACATCTGGAATATCTCCACTGTAGACTACTTCTCTGCAGTGCATAGGGAGCTACAGAAGAGAGTGTGCATATATGTGAGAGAGAATAGGGTAAGTGAAATTTGGGACTCAACATAACCTTCCAAAAGTTTTGGAGTTGGAGCTGATCCCACGTACAGTAGGAAGAGGGTTGCATAGAATGGAATTAACTTGGGGACCAGCTGCAGTATCAAGAACTGTAAAAAAAAATTCTTTTACAAAACCTTACCTTTTATCAAACATGAACAGTCCTCCTTCACACCACAAATCTGGAACCTCCTTTGTCTGTGGAATGTATAACTGAGTAAGTTTATACTTCATAGATGGTAGTGTGTTTTAGATGTCATGAGATCACAAGCTTATGCATGTTGTCCTAGCATCTTTCTATACAGAATCCATTCTTATCACCTATCACATTTATTTTAATTCTATGTTAATATGATTTGTTTCTTTTTTAGCAAACTACAATTGATGTGGGTTGTTTTATTAGAGACTGTTTAGCAGTGTAGCCTAAAATGGTGAATTGTTAAAAAGTTTTCATTACCACCTCCTTTGCACATGAGCATATTCTAAAATATTGACTTGCCCTTGAGTTTAATTAGAGTATTAAAATGCAGTCTTGAATTTTTTTCCCAATAAAATCCAGAGACAAATATTTAAGCTGAATTGTACACACGTTTATCTTATATTTTGCCCCATGTTACTGACTTCATAAACCAAGGTTGCTGAGTTCATTGTTTCCTTGAAATGTGCTCCTAAAAATCCCCTTCATTCTTTTCATAGCATGGATGGCTAAACAGGATTATATTGTAAAACACAACAACTTGGAGAATGATTCCTAGTTTGTTCAATCCTTCACAAGTTCAAATTGCCAACCTGGATTTATAGTTCCATATTTGGGTGGAAATAAGTCAGGAGCATGTTTAACTTTGCATTTCTCATTAGCTTAGCCACTTACGTTAGATTTTTTTTATATTAGCGTTATGCTAATGGTAATCAACAATTTTGCCAGCAAGTCAAGATCTCTTCTTTCTGCTAAGCCATTCTGTATGAATGCAGCCACAACATCTTACGTGATGCTTACTTCTAACACTTGGTTCATTAATAGAATTACTTTACAAAGGAGGACTGAGAAAGGAGATCTCATAGGGGTTCCCACCCTTCTTTTATTCTCAGTGCACTTCCTGCTTTTTTCCTGGCCCAATTAATGCTTGTATTTGTTTGGCACTCATTAATCAGTTGGAGCCCCTACTATGAATTCAGTGAATGGTGATAGGCTGATTTGCCTTGTTTGGTAGTAGCTTGTTAACCATAACATAAATTTAAGCAAAGTTACCATGCCAAGCAGGATCTTTTATTAGACTCTGCATGATCTTTCCTATTAGACAGTTAGCTGTCTGGAAAATTAATGCTGTTTTTTTTTCCTTCTCTCTCTCTGAATACAATCTAGCCCTTGCTATCTTCATTTTCCCCATCTTTTACTCTGAGAAGGTTATAGTTAATGGATTTTTCCTCTGGAGGTTTTTAGCAATATAAAAGTGATTGTTCATGTATTACTAGATTGTTCTTGTATTACTGCATGTGTTGTTCTTGTATTACTGCATGTGTACTGAACACAAAAATAATGGAATTAAGCTTTGTGCAGATAACTGTTTATTCTGAGCAAGAAAGCCAGCTGCTTTTCTTTCTCCTCCCTTGTATTACTCTGACATATTCCATGTTGGGAACTGCTTGTGAACTAATTATTTTGTAGATACTCACTAAAGACAGAGAAGGCGGCACTTTTTACTCCTCTCTTAAATTCAGCAACTACAATGACAATCAAGTGAGACAAGAAATTGAACACAACTTCTGGCTTTATAAAATGTAGTTTGGTAGCTATTGGGAGCATCATAGAAATGATACATCTTCTTTCCAATGAAATTTCACAATGTATTTGATTATATCCATGTTAAAATGGATTAGATATATTTTAGTTACAATACTAACAAATAGTATTGTTAGCTGGATCAATACAAGTGTATTAATGTGTGCATCAAACTGGAAAGAGGTCTTGAGAAAAATATCCAAAGATTCTGTCTTAAGCCCTGTTTTATAAGTGACATCAGAGTGGGCAGTGAAGAGATATTTATTAAATTAATAGATAATACAAAACTAGGGGTGATAGCTAACATCATGGAAGACAAAATCAGATCTTGATAGGCTCAAACATTGAACCAAGATGAAACGTGAAAGATATATACAATTTTGCTTTTGTCCTGTCCCAGTCCACGCACACATACACCTTGGAGTTTTAAATGCTTTATTGAGGCATTGCAACAGGTTCTGCTCACGAGAAATATAAAAATCCAAATAAATCCACATTTGTACAAACAAGACACAAAGTTAAAAGCAAATACAAAGTCCAAGGGCAAGGCACAAGTCCGCAAATCGACAGGTGAAATCCAAAGTTCAAGCACGATAACCAAAGTCCAAGTCCATAATACAAGTGCAAAATCCAAGGTCCAATCATGAGATCAGCAAACAAGACACAGGTCTAGAATCATGAAAGCAGGAGTTACAAAATCAAGAGCACATGCATGGCAGGAAATGGACAGTTGTCTCCAGCATCACTTTGCTCTATGCGCTTGGGCTAAGTAGTCTGCCAGCTGGTGCAGTTCATTAGGAGGAGCAAGGCTGCCTCCGCACAAGTAGCCTCGCCGACCTTGTTGTGCCTCCGTTGTTTTGACCCTGTG
Source organism: Vipera ursinii (assembly GCF_947247035.1). Classification (NCBI taxonomy): domain Eukaryota; kingdom Metazoa; phylum Chordata; class Lepidosauria; order Squamata; family Viperidae; genus Vipera; species Vipera ursinii. Next base: position 129,336,146 of record NC_139512.1, read on the forward strand.
CATCCTGGGATCTGGCCCGGGAGGCAGTTCCTCCTTATCCCGGCTAGCCAACTACAGCTGTGTTCCTTCTCCACCATGCACTTCTGACTGGTCATCCAAGACTCTCGGCTGCAGCTGTGTCTCTTCTCTCTCCTCTTCAGCAAGGCACTCATCTGGTTGCTTCTCTGACAGCTCATCCAAGGTTCCTGACCTCTCCTCATCCTCTTGCCCATCCACTTATGGTACAGAAGTCCCCTGTGTCTTCATTCCCCACTCTGAAGTCTCTGGAGCTGTCTCCTCTTCATCATCTGAGCTGGCATCCAGGGAAGGCATTACAGCTCTAGTGTTACTAAAATTAAAGGCAAGAGGAAGAACCCTCTTGAAAATGTGGGGGGAAACTGAATTGTAAGCAATATGAACCTATAGTGCAGTGTGACTACATGTAGTCCTCAATTTACAATCGTAATGGAGTCTGCCCATTAGGGTTGAAGGTCAGGCAACATTAAATAAACTGCCTCAAGTAATGACCAAGCCATCCCTGCTCTCTTCAGTGCATTTGTCAAACGAATGCACAGGTCATTAAGTGGGAGTTCAAGAATGGGGGAGATCCTGGGAGGTCTAGTGCAGGCACAAGCCCACTTGCCTCAGGTCTCCCCCAACCCATGCTCTGCTTCCCAGTCTTTGGTTGCCTTGCATGCCGGCCCACTACACAGCTGACTATCTTGCCAGCAAGAAACAATGAGGAAGTAAAAAGTTGGGTGTGCCTAATTCTGCCCCTTAAAAAAATAAAAACTTGCAATGCCAATTAATGATAAGTTTGTATCTAGAAGCCACATACAAATTTTGTAAAGTAAATGGAAAAATTAAAAAGTGAGCTAACATTACACAATGTGCTGTTATCAGCCTTTGAAGAATTTGCCTGGTACTCAAAGGGTCTGCACTTTGGGACAGAAGAGTCATACAGTCGGACTGTTGGCTGACAGGCATTTCACCTCCTCAGTTATAATTTCAACTTCCTTGTCAGTAGCCACAAAATAATCCCCCCCTTTTCTTTTCTAGGGTTTCAGGTTTGTGGGAAGGGCAGAAATGTTAATCCCCCACCTTCCCTTGGAAAAGCTACTCTTCATAAGAGGCATTGCCGCTTGAGCTACTGAGATTTATTTTAATTACTGTAGAAGAAACTACTTTTGTGAAAAAATACCAATTTTGTATTATATTTCTTTCTAAAGATAAGAGTTTTATACTGTAAAAAAAACAATGGATAAAAGAGGTTAAAAAATTGTGGGCCAAACTTTCTTCGTTTTTTTTTTGCCCCAATTCAGTAGATTTTATATCAGATTTTGGCCCAGACTTTCCTAATTAAACAGCTATGGAGCTCAAATTGATACCCGCGGGTTTGTAGTATCTGAATCTTTTGTAGGCCATTAAAGTTTGTTTATTTCAGACATCTTGGCTGAAAATGAAATGAGCTATGAAAGCATAAATGGGTAGAAAATTATATTTGCATGTTCAATGGGAGAGGGGTAGGAAGAGAAATCGTCTAAGGCTGAAGACAATACATACCAATGGGAAAACTGGATGCTTTAATGTTCAAGTCATTGTCGAGTAACCAGGGAGAACAACTCTCAAAGCCCCGTAATTGTACTGAACATGCACTAAAGCCAGTGATTCAGAGTGATCTCAAAAGATGAAGTCACCATTGGCAAGTTGAAGCTTTAATTTTTAGTTAATAAAAGTCTGCCCTCCTCAGCAATTAATACAGATAAGGGGACAGCCAACAGCTTTGGAATACACGGACAATTTTGTTTGTGGTAGACAAAATAGGACTTGATGGGAAAAGCTATAGCTATTGCCTCCATTCTAAAGCTAATTATACTTTTGTCCTTCCTACAGAGATCAGCAATGAAAGACCTTCCTATTTCAAATGTAAACACTGGGGGTGAACTGATTTCTTAAAAGCTTAGATCTGGGAACTATTATATTTCCAGTGCTCGATGAAAAACCAGGCCAGGGATGCAGATAGTATTTGATTAAAGAAAACGTGCTTTGTGAGTAGTCATTATGGTTTTAGCTAAATGTTTCCATAACTGCATTATGTAAAACTGTAAAGTTACTCCTGGGCCTTAATTTTGCCTTTCTTCCACTTTACGCACTAGATTATGGCAAATAGTAAGGATAGTAATTAACGTATGCTTCTGCCATAATTTGATTAAATGTTGACATGTTACAAAGTTCAATTTAAGAGTACAGGTAGTCCTTTACTTATGACCACAAGTGAGCCCAAAATTTCTGTTGCTAAGTGAGACATTTGTTAAGTGAATTTTGCCCCATTTTACGACCTTTATAGCCACAGTTGTCAAGTGAATCATTACAACTGTTAAGTTAGTAACATGGTTGTTAAGTGAATCTGGCTTTCCCATTGACTTTGCTTATTAGAAGATCTCAAAAGCTGTTCACATGACCCCAGGACACTGCAGCCGTCATAATATGAGTCAGTTGCCAAGTGTCTGAATTTTGAGGTTGCAATGGTCCTAAGTATGATAAACAGTCATAGGTCACTTTTTTCAGCCCTGTTGTAACTTAGAACAATCACTACTGTTGTAAGTCAAGGACTACCTGTATGTCAGCTCTTGTCTTTACTGCCCCTTCCTTTCATGAGGCATCTCTTAAATTCCTGAAATGTATACTTTAAAAAAGCGTGTAGCTTGTTCAGACTGAGAGGCATTATTGCTCTTTAAGTGATCTGCTAGGGGCTACAATTCAGAATGTGGGTGAGAACAAACATGCCATTATGAGAAGAAGCCTGCTGAGGTCCACAGTGCATTTAGCACAGCACTGTGTGCATCTAGTCTTGGGAATAAAACTTCCAGGATTTGTCCAATACCTTTTTAAAACACAACAACAGTTTTTGTGATTTAAGTGATTATAATAACCAACGGCAGCAAATATTTGTGCCTTGGGTACCAATGAGGCCAGAACAAAAACTAGAATTGGCATAGATTTCAACTGAACTTAAATCAAGCGTTAGTCTCATGGTTTTCCATGGATTTAAAAAATCCATTTTAATTAAAATTTAAATCCAAAATACAATCTAGGGGTAATTTTGGAAAGATGGTATTTCAGGTTTTTTCAGAGAAATATGTCCAGGTCAACAGATCATCTATCTCAGTTGAAAAGGTATTTATTAATGGATTCAAGAAAAAAATCATGAAATATCTTGCTTTAAAAAGTGCATAAACTACCGTAGTTTATTGGAATGTATGTTCAATATTGGAGGCAGAGTAAGGAGCCTACTGGTGCCTCTATCTCATTATGCCTTTTAGCTAAAAGAGCAGATGGACATATTTATGAGCACACATTCCAAGACATGTATTGTAAATCAGGTTTATTTTAATACTTTTGCACTGTATAAAATGTGTATAACTTTGTGTTAATGGCTTTTACCAGTTGGCAATGACCACTTATCTATAGAAAATATTGATCACCTTATGACTTGGGCACCTACAGATGACAAGGAGAGAGAAAAAAAATCAATCATCATATTCTTTTATTCTTTAACACACCAGAAAGAAATACTAAGATCTCATGACGTGCGCAAATTTATTCAATATATACAACTGGCAGCAATGATTCTATAGTGCAATAATCCATAAAGTAGTGATTAAGTATTCTGATCAAATAATGTAATTTAAACATTACTAATTGGTTAGCTCATCTGGTAAAACATAGTCTATGCTAGCCTACTTTAAGAATGCTATGAAAACATAAATTAGGTATGTTTACTTTATCAGACAAATCACCAAGATCAATTTGTTGAACAACATGGATGAAAGTAATTTTTCATTCTCCCCATTATATGAATTTTTGTATGTGACATATATGTTGCAGCTATTTAGTCCTTTCACAAATATGAAATATCGAATGACTCCCAGTACTAATTTCCCATGCATTTAATATAGTTTGAAGAGTGTCACGTAAAAGATAAAGTCATTTTGAGATGGCCATACTCACTGAGAGTGAGAAGGGTGGCCATATAAATTGGACAGATAGACAAATAGGACATCCGGCTATTATTTTTAAATAATTGATGTATTTATTTACAATGGATTGGAGTCAAAATTTCCTGTTCAGTTTATGGAGAGAAGTTAAAAACCAGCAAAGGCTCCCATGAGACACGTTTTTTTACTTCAGCTCCCATCGGTGCCAACCAGCATGACCAGTAGAAAGGGATTAGAGGAACTGTAGTTCCCAGATTTAAGAGGATAGCAGGTTAGCTAACGTAATTTTCAGCAAATTACAAGTGGAGCTCAATGAAAACTGCTACTATGTTCTCTGGTGATTACTCTGGCACTTGTAAAAATGTCATGTGCATTTGCAGTAAAGCAACTTGCAAAATTTCTGTATTTGTATAATATAGTCATAAGCACTTGATACATTCCTTATTGGGAGAGCTAAACAAGTACGGGAAGAGAATATTTTGAGGGAGAATATATCATTACACTTCTTTCATGTTGCTTTGATGTTACTCCTTCCGAGGTCGTTTCCTTAACTACTCTTCTGAAGCTGCCTTACCTGACCCTCCTGATATATTCAACTTCAATTCCTGTAATTCCCAGGTTTTGGCCTGGCTTGAAATCCAATTCATCAAGAAGATAAAGTCACTCTGTGAGTTAGATGGGCAATCTCTAAATTGGGTAAATAAAGTTGGGGTGAATTATCCTACCACAAAATGTGCTCAGAATCTTGAATGCGCTTGTCACCAAGCGAAAGAATTTGCTTCTGAAACTGATCATTCTCTTTCCTTCCTCCCTTACAAATGATTTTCAAGAAGTCATTGATATTGAGCTGTCCTCTGCAAAGAAGTTCCACAAATACCAAACTTAAATATTTAGATGGAAGCAAGAGAGCGAGGGGTTTAACAGACAGTTACATTATTTGACCCCCAAATACTGTATCATGCATATTTCCAGCTTCCAAGGGAACTGTTGCTTTATCAGGCAACCTGGAGACCAGCTTAGTGACCTTGGATCAGTCACTCCTTCTCAGCCCTAGGAAGTAGGCAGGGGCAAGAAAACTGCAGGGAATTAGTCAGGCCATCCAGAAGTCAGTACAGTATAACTCAAAGGTACCAAAAGCAAAACAAAGCCACTGGTATAAAATAGAGCCTAGTATTAATCAATTTAAGGTGTTTTGCTGACATAGCACTATTATTCTTCCACCCTTCTCCATCCCTGAAACAATCAGCCTTAAGCAATTCCAATAATTCAGTGCTAGGGATCGCTTATATACAAAAGCCAGCAGGGATGGTAAAAAGGAAAAACAAACAGATTTTAGTCAAAGGAACCTCTGTTGATGTCTCTGTCGATTATATATTTACTTATATATATTTACTGCTAAATGATCTATAAAAATTAATCAGATCTTTATGCAGAATTGCTCAAGTTAATGAAGTTGGGGCTCTTGGTTGAACATGCAAACTCCTTGTTCTGTTGTGGAAGATGTAATAGTCAAATTGATACCTGTATTTGTAGAAAACATGATGACTAACCTAATTTAGCCTAAATTATTGCAGGCTTATTTTTGACCTTGCTGATCAAGCTATGATACTAAGCCATTTTTGGGGGGGGGAGGAAGACACAGTTCAACAGCTTTGGAAGAAACAGATCTATAAAAATGTCCTAATACACTTTCAGATTATAAATCATTTTGATCAGCATTCCAGAAAATCTGTAATAGTCTTGGAGACAGGTCTTAAGCTAGCCCAATCTGTGGGCCGTGGCTCAATACCGGTCCATGGCCTGTTGGTCACCAGGCCGCGGTAATGGCTAGCAACTGTGCACATGTGGACACGCACCCTCCCCACTCTAGTGCCGCCGCATGAGTGTGCCAGTGCTGCCACCAGTGCCGCCATAGGTGTGTGTGGCCCACTTACGCATGTGCGCAAGCGCTAGTGGTGCCACCGTGCATGTGCCCATACATGTGCATACATTTCCCTGCACCTCCCTTTTCCTCTGGGCCACCAACCTGGAAAGATTGGGGAGCTCCAGTATAGATGTTTTATTGGAAGCAGGGTGATGTATACAAGAGGTACCCAATAAGGTAATGAATAATAAGAGAGAATGGAGAATTCAAGACATAGAGCATCAATCATAAAATTATATTTGTACAGTCCTATGAATGAAATAAAAGATGTAATATTTTGAACAGTGGCCAAGCTGGCTAGAAAATTCTAAGAGTTAAAACCTATAAACTGGAATGAATCTAGATTAAGGAAGGCTAGAATAGAGCCTTGCAGAAGAGTCCTCTTCAAAACACAACTCTTAATCCATAGATTATGGCTTAGCTGTCAATCAGAATATTAGTTTCTATTTACCCAAGGTGGTATCAAGTCTTGGGAACATGGTAAGATCTACTCTATATTCCAAAAGTGGATTATGACAAGATCCATGGGAGAGCGCTTGAGAGACAACTACACTTCATTTAGTTTAATTATCATTCCAGCTCCCAAAAATGTGAGAAAAGCTGCAACCCTTTGTACATGGGCTGGATCAAGGTCTGGTTGGCTAATGAAATCCTTGGGCCATTCTTTTTATATTCTTGTTTTTAGTATTTATCCTCAATGGTGACAAAAATTTACTCACCTTTTTCTCTTTCTTAATAATAGAACTCAACAGGGCCATTCAGTGATATTGAGTTGAAGATGCTGGACAAATAAAGGAACATTATCTTTGAAGAATTGGAATTAGGTACTAGTTTGAAGCAAACACCTGGCTGTAAAAAAATAATAATCAGCATTATCTTCTATGTTTTTCTCTATCAATGGCTTCTAGTTGTGATGGCAGAAAAAAAAATCAATTCTATTTTTATTTAATTTCTCATTTTGTTATTAGATGAGATTGCTCATTTATATTAATTGTGAAAGGTTATGGAAATTTCCTGCCTGAGAAGTTGAACATTGGTTTTCTTACTGTGTTTCACCTTTATGCCATAAGAATCTTTGTAATACCAAGCCAGATTATTTGTTCACCATCTGGTAAATTCCAACAGCAATAAGTTTCAGCACTGGAAGGCGAGCAAGATTTTTCTCATCTGCTGTGTGAAGCTGATGTGGGCTAAATTTGAAAGCTTAATGCAGAGTTTTTAAGAAGGAACTATTGAAATAAGTGAAGTTTGATATAGATGCCTTGATTTCAGTAAGTCAACTTCCTTCAATCCAATTCAAATAATTCAAGCTTCTCCACTAAGGTCTTCTAAATAAATAAAACCATATTACTCTAAATGTGACTCAACTTTTTGGTGAATTTAATTTTCATATATAACTGTAAAGTATTTTGCTCTTCCATCAACCTATCTTTAGGAACGGATTTATATACTATGAAATTACCATAACTATTTTATAAAGCACTCTTGATAATACAGTGTTTCTTTAAAATATAACCATTAAAACATCTGGAAGACCTTTGCCATTAGCCTTCCTACTACTTCCTCCCATATAAACCTGGATATTTTCAAGATGGACAATCTGTTATTCGCTATGAACTAATTTGCTTTTTCTTGCATGGAACCAGAGTGATTTCATCCCCAAATAGTCCCTGTCTCTTTGGCATCTTATTTAGTCTGAAAGAAAAACCTATCCAATATTTAGCTGCTTGAGTTCCTACAACATATCACTGAATACTTACGGAAACTGACCAACACAACTGATACTTCCAGTCATTTATAATCCAAGGAATAGTGCCTCCCTTAAGGAAGGTGCATTGCCATCATGACTGTTAGTTTTATATACTCAACACATCAAATCACAAACAAGTTAATTATATCGTAGTCTAATGTGTTATGTGAATCTGGGCTATGAGATTAGTTTATCATATAATGAGTCAGATGAACCCAGAAAAAATTATTTGACTGAGTCAGTCATGTTTCGAAGAATCATGGGCAAATAATTCATTTGAAGCTAGTCACTATATTTATAACTCATAGCTACACCGTATATCAAGAGAACTACAGACTACATTTGTTATATGTTAATTCAGCCATTCAAGAAAGTTTATGTTTTTGGTTTTTTTCTGGTAAAGAATTGCCGAAAAATAAGCAAGCCAGTATCGTCTCTCTGAGCAGCAGCAGAGAAAGAAATGGCAAAAGACAACAGGCTGCCAGACAGCGTTCTGTATCAAAGAACACAGCACATCATCAGTGCCTTTGTTGTTGCTGTTTATGATGTGTGTAAATAAATGGAGGGCAAAATATGTAATATCTTTTGAATGCTTGCCCAAAGCCTTGAAAGCAGCTTTTTGGTATGGTTAAAAGGTAGCTCAAAAATCCTTAAAGTAAACAACCACGCACAATTTACTTCCTTTGTAGTTTCTTCCTTTCTGATATAAAAGTAACTCACTAATTAAATAAAGTGACACATTTCCAAATTATTAATTATCAGCAGCCTTTAGAAGTTGCACTTCAAAATCACTCACCCATGGAAATAGTACAGGCTTTCAATGTGAGTGATTGGTTGCCTTTAATCAGCTGTGCAGAAGAAAAGAGGTATCAATACACTGCTAAAATATAGGCCAACAGGCACGTTAGCCTGCTTGTATAATTCTGTATTTATTATCTTGGATTCAATACAGAATTCAGAAGGATTTTTTTATATTTCATTGCTGTGACTGATGAGGAGGTGAAGTGATTCCAAACATTTACAAATGTGTTGCATTCTTTTATTTTTTGAAAGAATAAAAAATAGTTGTGCTGTGTTCCTATTTTTGAAACAAACAGAAGTACAGGAACATTGCCAGATGAAAAAAGTGTGGAGTTCATAAAAGAATTGTACTGTTTTCTTGATTCACAAGAAAATGGTATTTTCTGCTAAATGCTAAATGGCTGCGGTCTTGTTTTTGAAATTGACATGCTTAAGTACAATTTTAATTCCGAATTTCTAAGATATACTTTATTTTCTTCTTAGATGTGCATTTCTTGATATAGGTGGTATTTTCACTGCTAGTTTCTCTATGGACATGAAACTACTTGACTATAAATTGTTTATGGGAAAAAATATTTAGAAGAACACTTTTCTCATTTACTTTAATTGGTTAACTAACACCTAATTAAATTGAGGAGGGAGAACACTCAGGAATGGATCAGTTGAAATGAGTTTTTCTTTCTTCAAAAATATTGGACTGTACACAAAATCTGAAAATATCTTCTACTATAATAACAGAAAACCCAGCAAGACTGCACAGTAACTATAGCAGCATTTCTTTCAGCACAGAGAAAGTTGGGGATGTGAAATCTCCCTCAGAAACCTATTGCATCAGCACATCCTGGTTCTGCCTCCTAGCTCCTGCCTTCAACTCTCTTTCAGGGGGTATCTCAACTAATGTCCGCCTTCAACCCCATTATGTGAGAGAAACGTTCCCACAACCTATTGCTAAGCACATTGGTTTGTGCTTAAATTGTAAGCCGCCCTGAGGCTTCGGAGAAGGGCAGGATATAAATGGGATTAAAATAAAATAAAATAAATAAACCTACTGTGCCCTTCTGGTCCTGTAACAGAAACATGTGACTAGAGTTTCATCCCTCCCTCCCTCCAATTTGAGGTAAATCAATCTCATAAAATGTAAACAAAATTAAAATTTACTTGACAACATGAGCCCCATTGGGTTATCGTTTCAGATATATTTCCTTCCCTAAATGGAAGAACAGAATGACCACGAAAGAGCAAAAATGGCAATGGGAGCAACTTCCAACTTCCTTGTTGAGTTTTCTTGTGGGAAGCTGCCAGGAAACTTTGGTAATCCACCCTTCTTCTCCCCCTCCCCTTCTCTCCCCTTCCTCTTTCACTGCCTCCTTCTCTCTCTCTCTCTCTCTCTCTCTCTCTCCCTTCCTTTCCTCCATGTCATTCTATCAGACTAAAATTCCTGCCAGCTTCCTCATTTAATTTGCTTGTGAGTAGTTTGCAGGGAAAAAGTCAGCGGAGAAGTCAGCAGGAAATTTTAAGTCCAATTTAGGGGTGCCCAAGAGGAGCTGCATGGGTCATGGAAGGCACATGGGAGGGTGTGGGCTGAAGAGGATATGTGAGGAGCAGTCAAGAGGTGCTGTGTGGGTCAGAGAAGGGGTACATGGGGCAGCACAGATTGGGGCACATGGGTGGTGGTGGCATGGGTCAGAAGGGGTGTGCAAGGGTTTCTTCCTCTCTGTTCCTGCCTCCCTCCATCCCTGGTTCCGTTCCAATCATAACCTGAACCCAGAACAGTCTCTGCTGCTTCTTCCCTTGTCTTTTCCTAAGTCAGACACAGAAACTTTTTGTTCTCTGTCCTCAGAGTTCTGCTTTTGTCTTCTTAAAAAAACAAATCCATTGAACAGTTGAAATAATTTGCTTAGCATGTATATTGCAGCCCATACCTGTGTGAAGGTGTGTGTTCAAACTTAAATAATTTCTACTATTTAGATTGGCAGGAAAGCTGCAGTTTTGCGCATATTGGCTGGCTATTTGGAACAGTTACTGTATGAATTGTATTCATATGGTTCGGGATTCAATTTCTTTCACAGGGCGAAAAGGAAATAGTTGAGAGAAACATCATTCCTTTTTCCAGTGTGATATGGGAGACTAAGGAGGGACTAGAAAAACAGGATCAAATCTGTTATTAGATTATCTTATAAACCAAAGATCAGCCCAAGTGGGGAGACATTTGGGAAATAGTATTTCAAAGAGACTCTACATTCATTAATTGACTATAAATTGGAAATTCCTATTATAGTTTCCAGAATTTTGTATTTACCCCAGGCAAGTATTAAAAAATACCTTATTGAAATATGTCTTGTTCTTACTTGAAAAGTCTCACCAGCTATGCAGGGCTTGACCCCTGTTTATCACTACAAGACAGATTTGCTTTACTTGGCTAAAAGCCAATATGGCTATGACACCAATAATGAAAGGGTACCACTAGAACATCAATCTGACAGAGTCGTGAGTTGCTTAAAAGCAAAGAGCATTTTTGTCCACAGCACAGTTCAGCCAGAACGTAGTAAGAGGCTTTTATGGGCAGAGATTTTTGTCTCTGGATCCTCTGAGTATCTGTCTTCTAGTTTCAACAGCTTTGGAGAATAAGTTGGGATCATAGCCTCTTGTCCTTCTTAGCAACGAGGTCCTCAAATGTCTACCTACTCATGGTAAATCTTTCTCCCAATGAAGTAGGCGAAAAAGGGAAGAAGCGACTTTTACAGTTTAACACTGGAAGCATTTATATTGTGCCTTCTGGCAGTCTTAATTCTATTCAACATACAAGCTTTGTATCAAGTGCCTCTAGCCTATCCCACACAGAAGGTAGCTTGTAGGGATGGTTCACATCTGTTGGCTGGATTGAAACAAAGAATAAAGTAATGCATTTCCATGTAAAATGTCCACCTCCTGGGTAGTCCTTAAGCTATCTGCATTATTTGTAAACTGGCTGCCTCATTCTGCCAAACAGTTGAAACAGTGATAGTAGAACTTTTTTTTGGCATAGGGCATGATTTGAAAAGACATGAATTGAAAAGACATGCTCTACAGTAAGAATCCCTAAAAATGCAGAATTCCAAAAAAGCAATTGAGGTGTATTATAAATAACTTATTAATAAGGAAGTCACTCTAGCATACATGATATAGACTATAACCAATATTGAAGCATCTGGATGTTTTCTCTATAGTTGTGTCAAGAGATGAATATTCACAAAAACACAGATTGTCAACACTGTTTAAGCTAGGTAGCCTAATTAGTTCCAAAGATAATTGTCACCATTTCAAAATATTGATACAGGTAGTCCTTTACTTAAGACTACAATTGAGCCCAAAATGTATGTTGCTAAGGAAGATGATTATGTGAATTTTGCCCCATTTTACGACCTTTCTTAAGTGAATCACAGCAATTTTAAGTTAGTAACAGAGTTGTTAAATGAATTGACTTCTCCACTGACTTTGTTTGTCAGACAATGACAAAAGGCGATCCCAGGACACTGAAAAATAAATGCATGCCAGCGGCCAAGTGTCCAAATTTTGATCTCATGATTGCGGGGATGCTGCAACAGTTGTACATGTGAAAAGCAGCCAGAAGTCACTTTCTTCAGTGCCACTGAAACTTCAAAAGATCACTAAGCAAATGGTTGTAAGTTAAGGACTAACTGTATATACTATGATACATCTCTATTAACCTCAACACTTAGGGTGCCTAGGCATATAGGAAATAATAGCAAACCACCTAAAAACCACTGCTTTGCAGAAGCCAGTGTTTATACCACTGGCTTCTCAGGAACTAGTAAGGTATGTTGGTACATCAGTATTACCAACTGATCAAATAAAAGTATGTATGAATAAGTAACTTTTGCATTAAGTTCCAGTAAACCGAAAGAAATATACAGATTCTATTGTGCAAATGGGAAGATACGTGTTTAATGTGTAAGGACTGCAGAAGTCAATATTTTAAGTGCAGGACTTGACTTATTTTACTGGAGTTTAACTCTTAGTGTGGCAAATGGACAACTCATTTCTTAATTCTACTTTCTGTTGAGGATTGGCAGCGGGGGTGGAGTCGGGGGCGGTGTTTGGTTTTTATTCCCCCCCCCTCTTCTGGGTGGTTGCAGCAGGTTTTGGTCACTTCACATGACCCTGGGACACTGTGACCATCATAAATATGAATCAGTTGCCAAGCATCTGAATGTAAATCACAAGACCCTGGAGATGTTGCAACATTCCAGCTGATCGGTGCTTCTTCGGGGCTCAGCAGAAGTGCCAGGATCAGCACCGAGCTCCAACTGGAGCCTGGCGCTGATCCTGGCACTTCCACTGAGCCCTGACAGCCCTGCAGCTCCAGCCATCTCTTGCTCAGGCTTGTGCGGTGCTGCCACAGCTCATTCCCCTCCCCCGCTACCACTTTTCTAGGATGGTTGCATACCACCTGCCAGGTGCCAATGTACCACAGGTGGTACCCGTACCACTGGTTGAAAAGCCCTGCTCTAGTATTTTCTCTCCACAAATTCTTCCCCCTGTTTAAAGCTACCCATTGTTCTCTCCCCATAATTCTGCCGCCAACACCTTAAAAATAAATTGCTAATCTTTTCCGCCTTCCCTCTCAGGCTACCACAGTAGTAACGAACCGGAGTTTCTGCTCTTGATACCCATTCCAGTTTTAAATTCTAGCAGTCAACTTAGCTATGCACCTACCCACATTTCATCTTCCATTTAAATAAATTCAAGTATATGATCAAAACAGTAATTTGGGCAGAAGGAGAAATTAAGCTTGCTGTGGAGAAAGACTAGAAACGAGATGCGAAATAATGGATGAAAGTTTATTTGATACAACAGAGTGCAGACAAGTGGCAAACCAAATGAAAATGGGAGGGGGAAATCCTCTCAACACACTTCAGAAAGCAGAGCTTTCAGATAAACGTGAACTCATCAGGGAACTAGGTAATTGGATATGGAGAATCCTTCTTCAAAGTTGTCAGTTCAAATCAAGTGCAGTTAAGCTATGATGCAGCACTACTAAGATCTGAAAATTGTTTGTTGGCCTTTGTGAGTCAAACTCCACCCGCTGGTTACAGTTGTATATAGAAGAAAAAACATCTTCACAGCTATTACTGATTTCCAGACTTGTTTCCCAAAAATAATTATACAAACATTTGGGTAATGTTTAAAGATGAATTATCCTGGGCATTTACAAACTAGCAAACGGCTCCATACATCCAACTTTTATATCAGAGGTCTAAGATGCACCATACTGTTCCTTAATGAGATTAGTTTCATTCCTATTCAATTTAATTCATAATGCCTGGTGCAAAGTTCCTTGATTTTTGGAATGTTTCATATCCAAAATGTCATGGGTTTTTTTCCCCAAAAGAATTTTATTCAGATTTGTAAACGAACAAAATAAAAGTCAGTTTCAGCTATAAATAATAAAACAGAAAAATATGAAGAAAGGGGTAGGGGTGAAACAGAACAAAACAAAAAACAGCAGGAGAAAGGAAAGAAGAATGAAAAAAAGAAATAACGTCCCCTTTCATCCAAGCAGGTAAAAATGATCTTATCACAATCTCTAAATAAAACATCTTTTTTCCTCCCCATACCTCATCTCTTATAATCTCTTATAATAAAGACCAAATGATACATCAATCAATCATTGTTGGCACAAGTCCAGTAAAGGCAAGAATATACAACTATGTTCTTCTTTTAGCCATGTTTGAACAAGTCAGTCTTATAAAATTTCCATGATTCTTTAAAATTATTCTTTAACACCTTAAAAAAAGTCTCAGAGGTAATTTGCTGCTCATCTGTTTCAAAGGAAAAGTCCTTCAGAACTTTACAGATTTCTTTTTTATCAATAAATAAAAATTATCCTTTTTCTTGTCACTTCTAAAAAAGTTCTTCCAAAACTTAGCAAAGTTCTTTTATATATCCAAAAGAAATATATATATATATATATACAGATCAGTTTCCCCGATTTAATATCTGTTCTTCTCTTTTAGGGGATGAGTCATAGACTAAATCTGTCAGTATTACATTTAAATCCCCCTTCAAATTAATTTCATAGACATCCATTGCAGTTTATTTTACAACTTCATTAGGACATGGTCTGTCAGGTTTATCAAGCATTTGATCCATTTTGTCCAAAAGCATGGCTGAAAGATATTCTTCAGTTTCTGCTCAATTTTCTTTATAGTCTGCTCTAGTGTCTAGCCTTCAAGGTCTCCTTATCATCAAAAAGAAACCACACAAGCAATCACCTTTTTCCATGAGAAAATATTTTCTAAATAACTGTAATTCCAAGTCCTTGGGGCACCTTAATCCATTATTACCTTTCCCAAATCCATATACTAAGCAGGTTTTTTGCGGCACAGTCAAAAAATATGTTTTTAAACTTTTAAAATCAAATTTAAGTATTATCTTTTAAGGAGATAGAAATTCATCTGAGGAATACCTTGCCAATCTGATAAATCACCCCAACATGCAAAAAAAGGGGACCCAGATTGTTGGGGGCAATAAGCTGACTTTGTAAAAATGCCGCTTGGGGGGGGGCGAAAGCCCTAATAAGCAGGCATATACATAGAATGAAGGCTATTGCTAAGCACATTGATTTGTGCTTCTTAGATTGTAAGCCGCCCTGAGTCTTCGGAGAAGGGCGGGATATAAATGGGATTAAAAAAACAAAAGAATCCAAAACATCATTAAGATATAAAGCTCGGTCAAACTTTGTTGTTGTTAGCTGCAAAGTCGTGTCTGACCCATCGCAACCCCATGGACAATGTTCCTCCAGGCCTTCCTGTCCTCTACCATCTCCTGGAGTCCATTTAGGCTCACACCTACTGCTTCAGGGACTCCATCCAGCCACCTTGTTCTCTGTCGTCCCCTTCTTCTCTTGCCCTCAACCTTTCCCAGCATTAGGCTCTTCTCCAGTGAGTCCTTACTTCTCATTAGGTGGCCAAATAACCTTGCCAATCTGATAAATCACCCCAATATGCAAAAAAAGGGGACCCAGATTGTTGGGGGCAATAAGCTGACTTTGTAAAAATGCCGGTTGGGGGGTGGGCGAAAGCCCTAATAAGCAGGCATATACATAGAATGAAGGCTATTGCTAAGCAAATTGATTTGTGCTTCTTAGATTGTAAGCCGCCCTGAGTCTTCGGAGAAGGGCGGGATATAAATGGGATTAAAAAAACAAAACAAAAGAATCCAAAACATCATTAAGATATAAAGCTCGGTCAAACTTTGTTGTTGTTAGCTGCAAAGTCGTGTCTGACCCATCGCAACCCCATGGACAAAGTTCCTCCAGGCCTTCCTGTCCTCTACCATCTCCTGGAGTCCATTTAGGCTCACACCTACTGCTTCAGGGACTCCAGCCACCTTGTTCTCTGTCGTCCCCTTCTTCTCTTGCCCTCAACCTTTCCCAGCATTAGGCTCTTCTCCAGTGAGTCCTTACTTCTCATTAGGTGGCCAAAGTATTTGAGTTTTAGCTTCAGGATCTGGCCTTCTAAAGAGCAGTCAGGGTTGATCTCCTCTAGGACTGACTGGTTTGATCGCCTTGCAGTCCAAGGGACTCGCTGGAGTTTTCTCCAGCACCATAGTTCAAAAGCCTCAATTCTTTGGTGCTCAGCCTTTCTTATGGTCCAACTTTCACAGCCATATATTGCAACTGGGAAGACCATAGCCTTGACTATACGCACTTTTGTTGACAGGATGATGTCTCTGCTTTTTAGTGTGCTGTCTAGATTTGCCATGGCTTTCCTCCCCAGGAGCAAGAATCTTTTAATTTCTTGGCTGCAGTCCCCGTCTGCGGTGATCTTGGAGCCCAGGAAAATAAAATCTGTCACTATCTCCATTTCTTCCCCATCTACAGTATTTGCCAGGAATTGAGAGGGCCAGATGCCATGATCTTGGTTTTCTTAATGTTAAGTTTCAACTCAACTTTTGCACTCTTCTTCTTCACTCGCAACAAGAGGCTCTTTAGTTCCACTTCACTTTCTGCCATTAGAGTGGTATCATCTGCATATCTTAGGTTATTGATATTTCTCCCGACAATCTTAATTCCAACTTTTGATTCATCTAGCCCTGCTTTTCTCATGATGTGCTCTGCGTATAAGTTAAACAGGCAGAGCGACAGTATACAGCCTCGCCGGACTCCTTTCCCAATTTTGAACCAATCAGTGGTTCCATGTCCAGTTCTCACTGTTGCTTCTTGACTTGCATATAGGTTTCTCAAGAGACAAATAAGGTGGTCTGGTACTCCCATATCTTTAAGAACTTGCCACAGTTTGTTGTGATCCACACAATCAAAGGCTTTAGCATAGTCAATGAAGCAGAAGTAGATGTTTTTCTGGAATAACCTAGCTTTCTCCATGATCCAGCATATGTTGGCAATTTGATCTCTAGTTCCTCTGCCTCTTCGAAATCCTGCCTGTACTTCTGGTAGTTCTCAATCCACATACTGCTGGAGTCTAGCTTGTAGGATTTTAAGCATAACTTTACTAGCATGTGAAATGAGTGCAGTGGTGCGATAGTTTGAACATTCTTTGGCACTGCCTTTCTTTGGAATTGGAATGTAAACGGATCTTTTCCAATCCTGTGGCCACTGTTTTCCAAATTTAATGGCAGATTGAGTGTAGCACTTTTACTGCATCGTCTTTTAAGATTTTGAATAGCTCAGGTGGAATACTGTCACCTCCACTAGCTTTGTTGTTGCTCAGCTTTCCTAAGGCCCACTTCACTTCACATTCTAGGATGTCTGGCTCGAGGTCAGTGACCATCTCATCGTAGTTATCAGGGATGTTAAGCTCGTTCTTGTATAGTTCTTCTGTGTAATTTTGCCACCTCTTCTTAATCTCTTCTGCCTCTGTTCGGTCCCAGCCATTTTGGTCCTTTATCATGCCCGTTTTTGCATGAAACGTTCCCTTCATCTCTCCAATTTTCTTGAAGAGATCTCTGGTCCTCCTTGTTCTATTGTTTTCTTCTATTTCTTTGCACTGTTCATTTAAGAAGGCATTCTTATCTCTTTTAGCTATTATCTGGAATTCTGCATTCAATTGGCTGTATCTTTCTTTTTCTCCCTTGCCTTTCGCTTTCCTCCTTTCCTCAGCTAGTTGCAAAGCTTCCTCAGACAGCCATTTTGCTTTCTTGTATTTCTTTTTCTTTGGGATGGTTTTAGTTGCTACTTCTTGTATAAGGTTGTGAACCTCTGTCCATAGTTCTTCAGGCACTCTCTCTATCAGATCTAATTCCTTAAATCTATTTGTCACCTCTACTGTATATTCGTCAGGGATATGATTTAGTTCATACCTGAGTGGCCTAGTGCTTTTCCCTACTTTCTTCAGTTTAAGCCTAAATTTTGCAATAAGCTCGTGGTCTGAGCCACAGTCAGCTCTTGGTCTTGTTTTTACTGACTGTATAGAGCTTCTCCATCTTTGGCTGCAGAGCACATAGTCAATCTGATTTCTGTGTTGTGATGTCTGGTGATGTCCAGGTGTACAGCCATCTCTTGGGTTGTTGGAAAAGAGTGTTTGCTATGACCCTGGTATTCTCTTGACAAAATTCTATCAGCCTGTGCCCTGCTTCATTTTGTACTCCAAGGCCAAACTTGCCTGTTATTCCGGTTATGTTTTGGCTTCCTACTTTAGCATTCCAATCCTCCATGATGATAAGGACATCATTTTTTGGTGTTAGTTCTATAAGGTGTTGTAGGGCTTCATAGACCTGGTCAATTTCATCCTCTTCAGCACCGGTGGTTGGGGCATAGACCTGGACTACTGTGATATTGAATGGTTTGCCTTGGATTCGAACTGAGATCATTCTGTCATTTTGAGGATTGTATCCCAGTATTGCTTTTCCTACTCTTTTATTGACTATGAAGGCTACTCCATTTCTTCTGAGGGATTCTTGCCCGCAGTAGTATACCTGATGGTCATCTGAATTAAATTCACCCATTCCTGTCCATTTTAGTTCGCTGATTCCTAAGATGTTGATGTTCAGTCTTGTCATCTCTTGTTTGATCACGTCCAGCTTTCCTTGATTCATGGATCTTACATTCCAGGTTCCTATGGAGAAAAAATCTTTACAGCATCGGACTTTCCTTTCACCTATATGCAAAAAAGGGTCTAAAGAAAGAATCCAAAACATCATTAAGATATAAAGCTCGGTCAAACTTAATGTCCTAAAAGGCTGCTTTAAAAGTGTGAGCTTGATGTAGTCCTGATTCTCAGTGACTCCACTCAAAAGCCAACTATAAAAAACAGCAATCTGTGTGTTGCCTGCATCCCACGGATGGGGCTTTGCTTGTTTGTGTGGACCAGTGCTGGCATGCTGTGACCCGGTACCAGTCCACAGAGCAGGGGTTGGGGACCCCTGCACTATGGAGCTTACAAATTGTTCCCAAAATGTGATGGGATTTTTGAAAGATGTCACAGCAGTGTAGATTCAAAATATCATGTCCAAACTAAATAAACACAAAGTTAATCCAAGTTAATGGTTAATGGTGAAATTGAAAGCATATGATTAAGATGGGGAACACGGACCATGGGGAGAATCAACTTCTGCCTTTAAGACTGAATGTCCAACAACTTGACATTTTCACAATGAAGGACTACATGTGTGAGAAAGACTAGTTGTGTTGGCAAAAGGTAGAAAGTTTTCTTGTTTAAGTGGAGTAAAGACATTTTAGGAACACTGGTTTTAGACATTAAAATACATGGCAAAATACCATTGACAATGAAAATCAAACTAGGATTAGGGTTAGAATGAGCTCTATTTTGACTCAGGGCCAAAAACTGGTGTTGGGGAAAGATTCTTAGACATTATTTATGGAAAAGGCAGATGACAACTTTTCGTTCAGATTTGACTGTGCACCACAGTAAAATACAGGGTGAAATCCCATTGCCCATGTAAATCAAACTAGGGTTAGGGTTAGCTTTATTTGGAGTTGGGGCCAAAAACTGGTGTTGGGGAAAGATTCTTATTCTGAGGTTCTCTAAAGAAAGGGCTGGTGAAAGCTTTTCATTCTGACTTCTTTGTGCACCACAGTAAAATACATGGTAAAATTAATGGTGGGATTCAAATATGTGAACCACCGGTTCTCTGTGTGGATGCCACTTCCGGAAGTCCATTCTGGGCCTGGGCAACAAAAAATTAGCTACTGCTTCTGCCAAACTGGTGCGAACTGGCTGAATCCCACCACTGGGTAAAATCCCATTGCCCATGGAAATGAAACTAGGGTTAGGGATAGGGTTAGGTCTATTAAGACTGAGGCCAAAAATGTGTTGGGGAAAGATTCTTAGAGGTTCTCTATGGAAAGGGCAGGTGACAGCTTTTCATTCCGACTTGTCTGTGCACCACAGTAAAATACATGGTAAAATCTCATGGCCCATGGAAATCAAACTAGGGTTAGGGTAAGGTTAGCTTTATTTAGAGTCAATCAAACTAGGGCTAGGGTTAGGGTTAGGTCTTTTTAGAGTCAGGGCCAAAAACTGCTATAGGGGAAAGATTCTTAGAGGTTATCTAAGGAAAGCCAGGAAATTAAAGGACGCTTGCTCCTGGGGAGGAAAGCCATGGCAAATCTAGACAGCACACTAAAAAGCAGAGACATCACCCTACTAACAAAAGTGCATATAGTCAAGGCTATGCTCTTCCCAGTTGCAATGTATGGCAGTGAAATTTGGACCATAAAGGCTGAGCACCAAAGAATTGAGGCCTTTGAACTATGGTGCTGGAGAAGACTTCTAGGAGTCCCTTGGACTGCAAGGCGATCAAACCGGTCAGTCCTAGAGGAGATCAACCCTGACTGCTCTTTAGAAGGCCAGATCCTGAAATTGAAACTCAAATACTTTGGCCACCTAATGAGAAGGAAGGACTCACTGGAGAAGAACCTAATGCTGGGAAAGATTGAGAGCAAGAGAAGGAGATGACAGAGAATGAGATGGCTGGATGGAGTCACTGAAGCAGTAGGCGTGAGCTTAAATGGACTCCAGAAGATGGTAGAGGACAGGAAGGCCTGGAGGAACGTTGTCCATAGGATCGCGATGGGTCGGACACGACTTCGCAGCTAACAACAACAAGGAAAGGGCAGGTGACAGCTTTTCGTTCTGACTTCTTTTTTTTATTGAAAAGTTTTAACATATATTTTATCTTTAACAATCCCCCCTCCCCCTCCCCTACCCATCCCTCCCTACCCCTCCCCCCCGACTTCCCAGAGCTAAGTACAAGGTATAAAAACAAAAAAACAATCATGAACATCCATATGCTAACAACCATAAACTCTAAAATCTATCGCTCTCTAGCTCATATAGGATAACTACAAGCACTATTAATATTAAATATTAAAAAAAGAAAAAAGAAAAAAGAAAGGAAGACTTATTCAAATGCTACATGAAACTTTTTAGTCCCATATTTGTTCTGGATATACTCAATCCATTTTCTCCACTCCATAATATAACGTTCTTGCGAGTGATCTTTCAAATAAGCCGAGATCTTTGCCATCTCTGCCAGGTCAGAAACCTTTAAAGTCCATTCTTCTATAGTCGGCAGTTCCTCCTTCTTCCAATATTGACCTATTAAGAGTCTTGCTGCTGTAATTAGGTTCAACATCAACTTAGTGTCCACAACCATAGCATCTGTAATTATACCCAACAAAAAAAGTTGCAGACAAAACTTTATCCTTTGCTTGAAAATCTTCTGCATGTTCCACCAAATTTTTATCCAAAAGGCCTTAACCTTTTTACAAGTCCACCATATGTGAAAATATGTTGCATCTTCATCGCCACACCTCCAGCATTTGGGCTGATAATTCGGATACATACTTGCAAGCTTTTTAGGATCTAAATGCCATCTATAAAACATTTTATAAAAGTTCTCTCTTAAGTTTTGAGCTTGTGTAAATTTTACGTTCCTCACCCAGATCTTTTCCCACGTGTCCATTGTAATAACTTCTTGGATGTTTTGGGCCCATTTTATCATACAATCTTTAACAAGTTCTGTTTCTGAGTCAATTTCTATCAATGCAAGATGTATCCGTTTGATATGTGCTGGACCCTGATTTCTAATTTGCTTTATCAGATTTTCATCAGTCATTGTAAAACCAGTTTTCTGATCTTCTTTCCACCTGGCCCGTAGCTGAATATATTGAAACCAAGTTTGAACAATCTTCTCATCTCGCAAGAGGCTGTACGGTTTCAGACACCAGACATTTCTTTCCAAACTTAAAATCTCCTTATACGTAGTCACATCATGTTTAAAACCAACATTTATATTTTCTATTGCATGTTTTGGGATTGCCCACAATGGTATCTTACAATCTAACTTATGTCTATACTTCTTCCAAACTCTCAACAATGCCTGTCTTAAAATATGCACTTTAAACACATTATCTACCTTCTTATCATACAACAAATATGCATGCCAGCCAAATAACAAGTCGTGGCCCTCAAGATTTAATAATCTCTCTTGTGTCAAATTAATCCAATCACTTATTCCTGCTAACGCAGCAGCTTCATAATATAATTTAAGATTGGGCATTTTAAGACCACCTCTTTCACGAGTATCCTGCATAATCTTAAATTTAACTCGTGGCCTTTTCCCTGCCCAAACAAATTTATTGATACCTCGCTGCCATTCCTCCAGATTAGAATCTTTCTTAAGAACCGGTATCATTTGAAGTAAGAATAAAAATTTAGGCAGGACATTCATTTTCACTGCTGCGATTCGCCCCAACAAAGACAATTGCAATTTTTCCCAGCTCTCCATTTCTTTTTGAGTTTTCCCCCATAATCTTTCATAGTTGTTTTTATATAACTTTGTATTAGAGGGTGACAAAAACACCCCCAAGTATTTGACCCTCTTGACAATCTCAAATCCAGTTAGTCCTTCTAAAAGAGCCTTTTGCGATACTGTCATATTTTTGGCCAGAATTTTAGTTTTTTGTGCATTAACTTTAAATCCAGAAACCTTCCCATATTGCATTATTATCTCCATCAGGTCCACAACAGAGTTCTCCGGCTGGGTCACCGTAACAACCAGATCATCTGCGAACGCTCTCAATCTATAATCCTGATCTCTAATTTGTATACCCTTAATTCTTTCCGAATTCCGTATTTTTACCAATAATATCTCCAATGTTAGCACAAATAACAAAGGCGATAATGGACACCCTTGCCTTGTGCCCTTCTCAATATTACAAGCTTCAGTCAAACTATTGTTAACTATTATTCGGGCAGTTTGTTTTTGATATAATGCCCTAATTGGTTGCAGAAATTTATCCCCAAAATTCATTTTATCTAAAACTTTCATCAAAAATTGCCAATTCAATTGATCAAAAGCTTTTTCAGCATCTAAAAAAATTAGCGCCGCAGGGATCTGGTTGTTCCTTTCCAAAAACTCTAACACATCAACTATATGCCTCACATTATTTTTCATTTGCCTACCACTAGCTTTTCGTTCTGACTTCTTTGTGTACCACAGTAAAATATATGGTAACATCCTATCGCCCATGGAAATAAAACTAGGGTTAGGGTTAGGGTTAGCTCTATTTAGACTGAGGCCAAAAATGTGTTGGGGAAAGATTCTTAGAGGTTCTCTATGGAAAGGACAGGTGACAGCTTTTCGTCCTGACCTGTCTGTGCACCACAGTAAAATATTTGGTAAAATCTGTTTGCCCATGGAAATCAGACTAGGGTTTAGGTTAGGGTTAGCTCTAATTAGAGTCAGGGCCAAGAACAGGTGATGAGGATAGATTCTTAGAGCTTCTTTAAGGAAAAGGCAAATGACAGCTTTTCCTTTTGACTTCTTTGTGCATCACAGTAAATACACAGTACAATCCCATGCAGAATGAAAATCAAACTAGGGTTAGAGTTATACTCATCGTAGCCAAAAGGCTGCTTACCCATTCCCCAGCCTGTAGTTGCCAACCAAATGGGGCTTTGGAGGTTTAAAATTTGGCTTGCAAACAACTTATTTGGTAATTCACAAATTATAATAACTTAAAATTGGCAAACTTTCCCACTTCATTTTATTGGATTTTTTTTAAGCCTACAATCTGGGTTTTCAACATTGTATTAGTTTTCCCCAGAGAGTAGGTAACTGCATGTCTTATGAATGAGCCATTTTCCTCTACTGTTTATAATTAGAAAATAGTGTTGTACCGTAGGCATTTTTCTTTTATCCAATATAATTTCTGTCAGGTTTACACTTGGAGTTGGCAGTAAATCACAGCTTTCCTGACATTTAACCCCTATTCAGCTTTTGGCTTGACTTTAGTTTTACTTTCTTGGCCATATTAGAATGTTGCTGATGTGTATGAAGCTTTATTTTAACAAAGAATTCAGTGTGCTTATAAAATATATGCTCTGGAGTTTAAATTCTCAGCTGTTTCTTCTTGTCTTTTCAAATTAATGGATACTTGTTGGTTAACTTGGACTGCTGAGATAGGTTTATATATCAAATTTTTCTAATCCATTGGGAACCATTTATTCTTACTCCATCAGCTTTAGCTCTTAGCATTTCCACTTTTCATTGAAATTATGTATTCTGGAATTTTGTTCCAAGCTTGCTGCTCAGATAGAAAATGTGTTACATAGCGTAGATTTTTATTGGGTGATGATATTTGATTAAAAGTCTTTTTGCAAAGCTAAGCATTTATGTTCATGTAACAAAGTCTCAAACTGTAAATTGGTTGGTCACTAATGTTTATCAAGTATATATTTGACTAATGACAAATTTAAATTTAAACTAGAAGTAGACCCCATATATTCGTTTGATGCTTATTTTCTGAAAAATGCGTTTAAAATTATCAGACATATATAATGCAGGAGTGAAACAAACTTGGATATATATATATATATTTAGCAGTTCTTATTCAAAAGTACAGTCTTTTATAAATAAATTTTCTTGTTTCAAACTGAAACTGCTATCTCATTATTATCAGCCTAATTGTTCCTTCTTCTGCTAAAGCAGCTTTGTCAAGTGGGGGAAAAATGTGTGAGTATTCACTAGTGCCCCACCACTGCACTGGAGAATAGGCAAGAAAAGAATACTGTGAATGTATTTTAGATTACTTAAATATGTCACCAGTATTCTACCACAAGATAAAATCAACTCACACAAAGGGAGGAATTATCAAGTAAGTATTTTTTTTAGTTATATGTTCACATCTCTGAATAAGTTGTTAACATCTTGATGATAAGTCTTTTAAGAAAAGAGGACAAAAAGTTCAGCTCGATTTAAAAATCAGAAAAACTTCTATATATCCAGTAAAGAAAATAAGCAGAAACTTATCTCTGACAACTATCCATCTAAGATAACGATGTTTTAATTTGAAAAAAAGGAAGCTTGCATGCAGCAAGGGATTAGTTTCTATAGCTTTCTTTCCAAGAATGGCTCAAGTACTACATAAATCCAAAACTCATTCTTAGAAAATAAACAAGATTAATAGCATATAGGTAGTTCTCGAGTTATGAATGTAATGGAGCCTGTCCATTCCCTTTGTAACTTGAGGATTCATAGGAGTGAAATTTGTAATTTAAATGCAATTCACTCCCAGCTTTCGCCCATGCATTTGCTAATTTAATGCATGGGTGAATCCACGGCTCGTTAAATGAATGAGGTATCTCAGGGTGGGGAAGGCCATGGGGGAGGCTAGTTATGGAACAGGCCATCTTCAGACCATCTCCTGACCCACTGAAATACCTCATGCGCCCTCCCTTGGGAACGCACAATTGCTCCCCCGCCTATCCTGCCACACTGGGTCATCATTACCTTGTGAATATTTGTCTCCTCTCCAGCCTGTTTCTTTCTCTGCTCCTGGGAAAAGCAGAGGGAGGCCTCCGAGGCCCAGAACAAACCTCCAGAACCACATGGCTGCCTCCCTGGCCTCTGTTCTGGTCCTCAGAGGCCTGGAGGAGGTCTTCGAGGCCCAGAACGGACCTCAGAAAAAACGTGGCCATCGCCCATGACTTTTGTTCTGGGCCTCAGAGGCCTGGAGGAGGCCTCTGAGGCCCAGAACATGCCTCCGAAGGCCTGCTGAAGTGTCCCCCAATGTCCTTTCAGAGCAGCAGTGACACCTGGAAATGATGCTGGGGGATGCATCAGCAGAGCTCCAAAGGCCCGATCTGGGCCTTGGAGGTCTCCTCCAAGCCTCTGAGGCCCAGACGAATGCAGGGGGAGGCTTTTGCATGCCTCTGGAGGTCTGTTCTCCCCTGGCTTCCATTCTGTTCTCTGTTGCAGAGAACAGAGGCCTAAACTACCGTGAAATCACATAAGATCAGTAGCATGAGATATTGCGCCACTGATGTTGCGTGATCTCACATTACTTTAGGCTTCCATTCTCTCCGAATGCACTGAAGGAAGCAGTGATACAGCCAAGAAAGCGAAGGATCGCTTGATCTTCGCAAGGTAAATATCCATGGGCATAGTGCCTAGGGAGACCTGTGGTGGGGGAGGGAGGGAATAGACATGTTTGTAAGAATGAATGACTACTGTGGTGCGGCAACATTCGTAATTTCAGGACTTTTTCGTAAATACTAGGGCAGGGGTGTCAAACTGCCGGCCCATGGGCCGGATGCATCACGCGGAAGTTTGACATGTCTGTACTAGGGGGTGCTCAGTGGTGGAATTCAAATATGTGAACAACCAGTTCTCTGTGTGGATGCCATTTCCGGAAGTCCATTCTGGGCCTGGGCAACCAAAAATTAGCTACTGGTTCTGCTGAAGTGGAGCAAACTGGCTGAATCCCACCACTGGGGGCGCTTATTGTGTAACTTTGAACTTTTGCTAAGGGAACACTCGTAATTCGGAAATTACCTGTACTTGTTTAAAAATATGCATATATGCCCCCCCCAAAAGAGATGAAATTGCATATCTGATCCTGGCCGAGGTTTAGATGCGTTGGTAGGAAATAATCTCAACAATTTCCCTTCTGGTAAATGGATATTTATTGAACAGGGGGTTGGACTAGAAGACCTCCAAGGTCTCTTCCAGCTCTATTCTGATTGATTAATTGAGTGGTCACATTCTCCATAGTGACCATTTTATTAATGAGCAAAGCTAGGACTATCGTACCTGTACTTTTATAATCTGGACAGTTGAGTGGCAGTAAAAAATACCTTTTTGGTTATCTGTATTTCTGCAACAAAGTCATGGTAACTCTACCATATTTTATTCCATATAGCGACCATTTTGTGAAAGTCCCTACTACATGCTTTAATATTACAGAAACCATGGTCCAAAAAGGTTACATTATTTTATGCCTTAGAGAATTACCTCAAATTTTGACCCTGACACTTGCTTAAGTAAAGCTATCATTCCATTATAGGGAGTCAAATGCCAAGGAATCATATAACTGTAACAATGATTATCAAACAATACTGATTGATATTCAGTTCTTTTGCATTAAATAGCAGTTCTTTCATCTGAAGCCATCCCACTCTTCTAATACACTAAATAGTACAATAATTATTCCAGCATTACTGAGAATGCCTTTAGATTTCAGATGGAAGACCTGCTTTCCTCTCATTTCTTTTTTTAAATAAATTTTATTGATTTTTCTAATATTACATTCACATATTTGAAAAGCAGCATGATGACTGGGTAGTAGTAATTCAATTATATACAGATATCATTAGTACAGATTTCAGATTGCTACCATAACCATTTCCTCTCTTTTTCCCTTCATATGTACTGTACTGTCTATTTATGAATTTAAAAACAAGTTTTATCTTATCAATCACATAAAAATAACTTTCTTGCATATATCCATAGTTTTTAGTTTATACATATTCTAGTGGTTTTAACATAGTGTTTTAGACTGAGTCCCTTTGGGAGAAGGGCGGTATAAAAATCTCAATAAATCTAAATCTAATCTAGACAATGACCTAATACATTTTTCAATTTTAATTTCCACTAACATTTAGATTTAACATTTGATATTTATAAAATATAAAGTATAAAAATTAAATTAAATAAAATCATTCCCAAGATTTTTAATATACTCCCAATTCATCCATCACCATTCCTCACAAAATCTAATATTCAAAATACACATCCCGTTTACTTAACTTCTCACCCTCTATGTCAACAAATTAAGGATACAATATATCCTTCCTTTTTGCTAATTTTCTGTTTTGTTTTTTAAGCAGTAATCAAAATTTCTTTATTTCAGTATTTAATACTTCCTCTCTTCGTCTTTGTATCTACTATCTCTTGCTTAAACTGAATTTTCATTTTTAACGTTCCATATAGACCTATTTATTACTTTCAACAATACGTTTTTAGCTTATCTACATTATTCACCTTTACGACCTTTATGCACAAATCACTATTTAAATTAGCTATTAGTATTTATACTGCTAAATTTTAATGCCCCAAAAAATTGCTTTATCTCAGTTCATAACAGTGTCTTGTGTTCAACATGCACATCTTATCTATTTAAGTACATTTCAATAAGATGAATGTAGATTTTCAATAAGATTTAGATTACAATAAGATGGTCAAAACTCCATTTTTCTTAAGTCTTATTCTGGCTTTTTTCCTTTGCATATCATCTTCCATGTCCTTGTTTTTGGGTCATCGAACCAATCTCCTTGTAGTATCATGTATATTAATTGATATTGGCAAAACCATCCAGTCGCCATTTTTTTGAGAGGACTTGTAGGTCTAGTGGGTCATCTCTTTATTCTTCCATATCGACGTGGTTGTTCTGAATTGTTTGTCTTCTCATCCAATATTAGAATAGTAGTCTGTTTTAAATAACTATCGTCCAGTCTCCAACCTTCGCTTTTTGGCGAAGGTTGTTGAGAGTGTGGTGGCGCATCAGCTTCCTCTGTTCCTGGAGGAAACTGATTATCTGGACCCATACCAATCGGGTTTCAGGCCCAGATACAGCACGGAGATGGCATTGGTCGCGCTGGTGAATGATCTCTGGCGGGCTCAGGACAGGGGTTGTTCCTCTGTCCTGGTCCTATTAGATCTCTCAGCGGCTTTTGATACCATCGACCATGGTATCCTACTGTGGCGTCTCAGGGGGTTGGGAGTGGGAGGCACTGTTTTACGGTGGTTCTCCTCCTATCTCCTGGGCTGTTCGCAGTCGGTGTTGACGGGAGGGCAGAGATCCGCCCCGAGGCCTCTCGTTTGTAGAGTTCCTCAGGGGTCGGTTCTCTCTCCCCTCCTGTTCAACATCTATATGAAGCCGCTGGGTGAGATCATTCATGGTTTTGGGGTGGGGTATCATCAGTACGCTGATGATACCCAACTTTTTCTTTCCACCCCGAACCAACCCAGCGATGCCCTCGCCGTGATGTCCTATTGCCTGGAGGCGGTCCAGGTCTGGATGGGGAGAAACAGGCTTCGTCTCAATCCCGCCAAGACTGAGTGGCTGTGCATATCGGCATCTCGGGCTAACCAGACTATTCCACCTCTAACGATGGGGGTGAGGTGTTACCCCCCGTTGATAGGGCTCGCAACTTGGGCGTCCTCCTGGATTCACGACTCAATTTTGAAGACCATATAGGAGCTGTGACCAGGGGGGGCTTTTGCCCACGTTCGCCTGGTGCGCCAGTTGCGACCCTATCTGGACCAAGATGCCCTACGCACAGTCACTCATGCGCTCATGACCTCCCATTTAGACTACTGCAACGCTCTCTACATGGGGCTGCCCTTGAGGACCACTCGGAGGCTTCAGCTGGTGCAGAATGCGGCCGCGCGAGTTGTGATGGGGGTTTCCCGATACTCCCATGTAACACCTCTACTCCACGAACTGCATTGGCTCCCGGTTGCCCTCCGGGTGAGATTCAAGGTGCTGGTGATGACCTATAAAGCCCTAAATGGCTTGGGTCCGGGTTATCTGAGGGAACACCTGCTGCCAGCATCAAGCTCCCTTTGTCCAGTGCGCTCCCACAGGGAGGGTCTTCTCAGGGTACCGCCGGTAAGAGATTGCCAGTGGACAACACCCAGGGATAGGGCCTTCTCAGTGGGTGCGCCTGCCCTTTGGAACCAGCTGCCAGTGGAGCTGAGGACTGCCCCCGACCTCCGTTCATTCTGCCGGGACCTGAAGACCTGGCTCTTTGAGCTCTCTGGCCCAGGCTGAGAATTTTAATTTTAATTTTAATTTTAACTGGGGTTTTATTTGTTCAGGGATGGATATAATTTTTTAAACTGTTTTTATCTTTTGTATTTTTTGTTTTAATCACCCTGTAAACCGCCCTGAGTCCTTCGGGAAAGGGCGGTATATAAATATAATATAATAAAATAAAATAAATAAATTAGGATACCAAATGCAAGGAGGAGAAAAAGGAGGACAATATAATATTCTTATTTCTCATTTATAGTTTCCACATATTAAAAATTAACCAAAATTTCTTCCGTTTCAACCTTTAATACATCTCATGTCACTACATCCAAGTATATTAGTTACATTCTATCATTCTTAACATATATACATCTTAATCCATATCATTTAAAGAACTCAATATTTCAATGTTAGTATTCATACATCTGTTTTATTTTTATTTTTTTAATTAGTATTTTTATCTACTCATCAAAACAATCTCGTAATCCAAGTACAATCCTGTCTATTTTGGTATTATCTATTTGTTGTGGCCCCGACCCCCGCGCCTGTCCTAACTGAGGAAGAGGACTCTGAGGATGATGGGGAGGGACTGGCAAGGCTTCCCTCTCCGGGGTCCTCCTCTCTGGCAAGGCCTCCGTCTCCATTTGAAGGCCAAGAGGAGCAGCCTGGGAGTAGCCAGGCTGGGACGAAACTCGAGCAGCTGCAGCAAATACAGTCTAGTGAAGATGACTCATGGCTAGACCCTCGAGAAAGACGCAGGGCCAAGCATCTGCAGCAACGTAGGTTGAGTAGGAGGGCCAGGGAGTAGCTGAGTCATTGAGCCACACCCCATAAGGTACCAAAGGGGGTGTGGCTGCTCTCAGAACTTTGTGACGAACAATAGTTTAAACAACTTCTGGTCACATCTTTGGAACTCTGCTTCTTGTTTGAAACTCTGGTCTGAATTCTTGGCAACACTTCTGTACATCTGCCTCTGGATTGTTTGTTTGGATGTTATCTCATTCCAGCTGACGTTTGAGGTAACGAGCCTATTTTGCTGCCAAGGCCTTATCAGAAGGCAATTAACTAAAGCCTGTAGAATTAACTCTTACTAGTCGTGCCTACTTGTCTGTTTGTTTGTACTCCAGGAGGGGGGAACAGAACAGGCCTCTTAAGAATGTCCATATTTCTTCAATCTTATTCTTGCTTTCTTCCTTTGCCATGTCATTTTTTGCTTCTTTGCCTCAGGGTCATCAGAGCATTCTTGTGTTGTTATATCATATTGAAGTGGCCCTCCAGTCTCCACTTTTGAAGGATTGAGGAGTCTGTTAACAGCACCAAATGTTCTCATTATTTTCACCTTTTGATATAATTGTTCTGGTCTGGATAATTTTTTTTCCACCTGTTTCCCATTATAATCTTCAAAAGTCTGTATTTGTTGAATATTTAATTCTTCTGGCAATGTATTTGATTGTTCAATTTCTTTTGTTAAGTTCTGTCCCAATAAAATATTAGTTGTAGTCACAGTTTGAGTTTGTTTCTTTTAGATGCTTTCTAATTCTTTTCCAAAAGCTCGTATTTCATCGCCAGCTGTAGAAAGGAACTGATAAGTTTGGTAAGATATTTCCCACATAGCATAGATTTGTTTTTGAAACTCTTCCATAGTGAAGTTTCACATCTGGTGTTCAAGGTTAATCTTACATTGTTTTTCTTAAATATTTTCTTGATTTTTTTAAAGAGAAAGTCAGACTGCAATTTCAGGTTTAGCCACTGGGTGTCCCCCAAGTACTTTGAAAATTATTTTCTTTTAGTCCGTGTCTTTAAAAAACACCCCTGGGCTTGCTCGCCACTTATTTGAAGGGAGGGTTGAATTCCCCCCTCCCTCTACACAGGTGGGAAGGTACTTAGCAGCTTATTTAGGTGAAAAGAAGAAGATTAAGGTATAAGAGAGGAATCTTACCCCCCCCCCTTCTCTTCCATGCTGCTTTAATGTTACCTGATGGTAAGTTTGACTTCGGCTGTCTGCAGCCTAGTAACTGGCCATATTACTATGGCCATTCTTTCGTCCGCCGGTACGAAGGGAATGCAGGCACTATTTGTTGAATTGTACACTCTTCTATCATAGTATTTGAATGTTTCATTTTTTCTATTGTATTTTGTATAGATGGTTCTTTAGCTGTGGTCAAAGTTTGGACTTTCATATCTGGGCTGTCTTCTTGTTCCTTCACATAGCCTCTTAGTATTTCATTGGTAGTGGTAAGAGTTTGCATTAGTGTTTTCAACATAGCGAGAGTTTGTTGATCTTCATCCATAAAGAAATCTGGTTCCTGGACTTCTTCCATATTGGTATTTTAAACTAAAGGCTTTACACTTAGAAAATCCGAGAGAATTTTTTTTTTCACAGCTGTTGTTTCAGAGCTTTCAAGGTTATGTATCTTATCTATTTCCCTGGGCAGTCAGCCAGGCCCCTTTTAAAGTTTCCCTTTGAGTCCCAAAGTTATCTTAATCTTTTGTTTTTCTTTTTTTTTCATAAGAAGAAACCCAGATTTCCAACAGAAGTAAATAATGAAAAATAAGGAATAAAAAAATCTTTCAGTCCACATGCTTTAAGAAATAAAGTTCCAATTGGGATTACTTTTTCAATGTTTAAAACACCCCTGGGTATTTAATCGCCGCTCTTTCTGGAGGGAGGGCTAAAGTCCCTCTTCCCTCACTGCAGGACGGACAATGCTTAGCAGATTAAGGAGGTACAGAAAGTAATTAGGGTGTAAAAGAGGTAGATCTCACCCAGTCTCTTCCGCGCTGCTTTAAAAGTTGCCTGGTGGAAAATGTGACTTCAGCTGTTCACAGCCTAGGGACGAGCCATAATGGCCGGTCCTTTTGTCCGCCGGTTTGGAGGGATCGCTAGATCTAATGGGAGAGTTGTGGCTCTCCCGCGATCCAGCAAGCACCTCTCCTTGCTGGTTGCCTCTTCGGGGTGACTTTCGGCCTTTTTCAAGGGGCCCCCAGCAATGCAAAACTAGATAGGGGAGAGAGAACAAGTAATATGCAGTGAAGGATTTAATTCAGAATTTAAATACCTTCCTGTATAAGCCCGGATTATATTTTATTCCACTTTTGCCCAACAAAATTGGGAAGATACCATCGCCAAGCAGCCAAGATATTTCTGTTTTCTTTGTTATTCCAGTAAATATTAATTTCCAATTATATCCCAAACTCCCTTCTGCAATGTCAGCTCCTCTTGATCTTAGATATACAGGTAACCCTTGATTCAAGACCACAATTGAGCCCAGAATTTATGTTGCTAAGTGAGAAATTTTTGCCCCATTTTACAACTTTTCTTGCTACATTTAAGTGAATCACTGCAGTTGTTAAATTAGTAACATAGCTGTTCAGTGAAACTGGCTTCCCCATTGTAGTTGCTGATCAGAAGGTCACAAAAGATGCTCAAAACTCCAGGACACTGCAACCGCCATAAAGATGAAGCAGTTGTCAAGCATCCGAATGTAAATCACGTGATCATGGGGAATGCTGCAATGGTCATAGGTGTGAAAACTGGTCATAAGTCACTTTTTTCAGTGCCGCTGCGACTTCGGTCACCAAGGGAACTGTTGTAAATCGAAGACTACCTGTATATCACGGGGATTTTTAAGATCTGGGTGGAAACCGCTGTCAACCTGACCCAGACCTGGATCTCTCTCTCTCTCTCGCTCTCTCGCACACGCACATATTTACAAACGCGCGGGCGCGCGCACGCACAGACACACCCCATTCCCCTCACGGGCCAATCGTCAGCCTGCAAAATCAGCGACGACTCTTGTCGTCAGAGCAACGCGGCCCGTGAAGATTCCCGGGCGCCATCTAGGCAACATCACCTGACGCCAACTCCAACGGGCCAGCGCGAGGAGTATGACGTGTCAGATTCCCAGAACCCCGCGCGGGAGGTTTTTTGTTTTTTTTTACGAGCGGCGGTTCGGCGGCCGAGGGTGCCGCGTTAACTAACCCAGGTAATGCCGCCTCCCGGCGCTCCCTCACCCCCCCCTTTCCAGCCTTTTCCGGTTGCCTAGCAACCGAGGCACCCACCAGGGGAAGCGCGGGCCTTCAGTTAAGGGTCTGGGCAAAGGCGTAGTCGTGTGAACGCGGTTGCAACGCTTGGGTGCACGTCCCCTTTCCTGGATTGCAGTCATTATTAGAGCGGTGGCCCGTTACTGTGCGGCTGGAGAGCCGGGACTCCTCTGCGGATGGGAGGCCTTAGAAATCATGGCAACCGGCCTTGCTGCACGCAGTTCGTGTCTTCTTGCGGTTTCTGGGCTTTAAAAATTCTTCCGACCCAGGTTCGAGAGAAAAAGATTCCTCGTCGGCTTACACAGCTTTCGTTGAATAGCGGCCTGGTTCCCTCTCTAAGCGGGTAGGGGGTGAACGCACGCTTGGTTAACTTTTCGGAGAAAGCTACAGGAAGGATCTGAAAAACAAAAGAACTTCGTTTTACAAACAGTCGGATAGGCCGGCTTTTAAACCCGCTGCTGGTTGAACTACGAGAGGCCTGTTAATAGCTGCGTGGGGAAACTCCTGTTGTTGTTTTTTGCCTGATTGGATATTGAGCAAGAAAGGAGGGGAAGTTTGTGGACATCCAGAGCTGCCCAGTTTGGGCTGCAATCATCTGGACCAGGGGTCTTCAAACTTGGCCCTTTTATGACTTGTGGACTTCAACTCCCAGAATTCCTCAGCCAGACACGCTGGCTGAGGAATTCTGGGAGTTGAAGTCCACAAGTCATAAAAGGGCCAAGTTTGAAGACCCCTGATCTGGACAATCAATAGACTAGATCAGGGGTAGGCAACCTCGGCTCTTTTATGACTCATGGACTTCAACTCCCAGAATTTTTTGGTTCAAAAATTGTTGCTGTATGATACATTGTTTTGCCTGGTCATAGGTTACACACAAACAAGCATGAGAGTTTTAGTAGCTTATATAGACGAATGTGATTGAGTAGGCATAGCTCAGTATTTAGTGCAAACCAAGCAAACTTGTGACACCATAATGATTTTGGGGGCACATAGTACGGGGAGCCCTGACTTCTTGCGATCACAATCGAGCCCAAAATTTTCATTGCTAAGCAAAGCAGTTAAGTGAGTTTTGCTCCCTTTTATGACCCCTTTTGTTGTTAAGCGAGTCACTACAATTATCATAAATACATGCCAGTTGCCAAGCACCCAAATTTTGATCACATGACTGTGGGAAGGCAGCATTGGTCGTAAGTGTAAAAACTGGTCATAAGTCACTTTTCCCAGTGCCACTGTAACTTCCAACAAATGGTTGTAAGTCTGTCTATTTGTATATTATATTTTTAGCATGCTTAATTTGTTATCTGAATGAAACGTCAACAGGCTGAAAAATCTGTGTCTGAAGTGATTGGTGAATATCATATAACCAGGAGGCTATAATGGTTGAATGGTCAACTCCTTAAACATTTTATGTAATAGGATCATATTTCTCTAGTCTGTCTTCTCAGTATAAAGAAGATCCTAACTTGGTACTATTTCTTAAAGATGTCCCAAATATTTTCAGGTAGCAGCATCTGATCTTCTTTAGAACTACTCTTCTTACTCTGGAGAAGTAAAGTTGTCTTATCATGGAAACATGCAACACTGGCTCAGTAAGGCATGGGTCTGTAGGCATGTCATTATTATACTAGTAAATAATCTGCAGTCTTCTTTCCAACTTTGGAATTGAAAAGAATTGTGTGACTGCTAAGATATTTCCAGCCTAAACATTGGAGTTTTAAATCAAAGAGAAAACTTAATTATTTCTCAGATGGGAGCTGTAACTATGTGAGAACTGCAGTTGTTTGAAATAACAAATATGGACTGTACCCAGGGAGATAATGTATTTGTTTGTTTGTTAGAATTATTTCCATAATGCTACATTCCAAAATGATTCCTGGTGGTTTCTGGTAGTGTTAAAAATAAATAAAAAGACAGTCATTAAAACTCAATTAAAATGTCCAATTAACAGCATCACCTCTCAGCAACCAATCATCTCCTTTTATAAATACCGTAAAGTGAGACTTGAATATTTCTTAATTACATTTTGTGTATTTTATAAAATGCTGCCTAGAATGCTGTTTAAATTCCTATTATGAATTATTGCTAGCAATATCTTTTGCATTATGAATGTTTTAATAAACTCTTTTCAGCATTATAAAGTATAATATATTTGATGACTTGGAACAATATCTCAAACTAAATCATCTGGTACATAGCATGGTGCTGATCACCATATAGTGAAAAAAGGAAGGGGGGCACTTACATACATTTGTACAAAGTCCACCTCTTCCCACTGAAATCCGTAAAGTGAGGCAAACTCCCCGAACAGCCCAGTGTGGGAGACTATGGAATCTTGGTGGATAGGGAAAGGATAAAAAATATGTTAACAGTGGAATGCAGTATCTCGGAAACAAATGTTACTGCCTAGAACACTAAACTGGAACACTCCTGGTATCATGTGTATATGTTAGAGGTTATGTAGTTTTCTCTTGGTGTTTGCTTCCAGTTAGAACTGTTTAATGGAAAAATTCTAGTGAATATATGCTGTTTCTAATTTAAGCCAGACTTGTAAATTGCCAGTTTTAAGGAACCATCCTGGTGAGAAAGAATAAGCTCCAGGCAACCAGTTTTTGAAAGCTGGAGTAGACTCATATACAAATGGTTTTGATAACTACATGAAAGGGAATGGATTAGTAATTTTTGTGGCTTGCTCATGTTGAATATTGTGAAACTAACTCAGTCTTCTTAGTCATCAGATAATGATAAATCCAAATGCCGTTATGAATGAAGGGGAAAATAAATAAATATAATCTTATTTGTGTGCTCTGTTCTAGATTTTACGTTTTATGGTTGGCAATGTCCATGATCTTGTCTGCCTCAGTGGTCCGTGTGAGAGATGGACTCCCTTTATCTGCTTCTACCGATTATGAACAAAACACAGCCGTACAGGAGTGCCGAAAGTACTTTAAAGGTCTTGCAAAGAGACTCACTGAGCTTCCAGACCGATGCACCTTGCAAACAGGAAAGTATAACATAAAGTAAGTTTTCTCTGGCATGTGTATTCTTTCTGCAACATTGCTCTTTATTGTTTCATATAACCTAGATACAGTGGTTGCTCTAATAACAGTGAAGAAGGCGTCTTTTTGCTACAGTGACATTTAGAAAGTACATTCTTATTAAGAAGCATTCCTCCTCAAATCTGCAAATCACTTATGCATACCTGCAAAGGTCCTACTCTTGAACTGCTGCCAGAACAATAAGCTAAGGAGGCAGGGCAAGTCTTCTGAAGAATATTACTTATCAGAACTTGGATTGCCCTGATAATTTCCGTAGAATTATTTTAAGCAAGATCCTTCTGGGTCCATCTCTTTGTATCTCAAATATTAAATCTTTGGGCAGTGCAAGATCTGGCATAAAAAACTGCTTCATTGCATGCTAGCTTGGTTAACGGTAATGTTATCTATGGCAGCACTTACAGTTATAGACTCAGTCCTATAATTATCTTATATATTATTTAAGAAAAATAAATATCTGAAGCATCTTAACCCTATGTTTTTATTGTACCAATATTATATTTTGAAATGTTTATTTATAAAGAAAAACCAGGGAAATTTTATAAACCCTTCCTTGTATTATTAAAATGCATCTTTATTATTTAAGAAGAATAAACTAGATGTTCCAGTCTCCCCATTTTTCTGTACTATTATATTTTTTGCAATTCTTTAAAGATGGGAGGGGCAGATAGTATATTTTTATATGATGTGCTACATATTTTTAAGATGAAGTGTCCCCTAGATTAGATTTTATAAAGAGAATGAATGGGAAAGTCTGTGTAATTCTGTGTAAACAAATATAAATTGCCTATATGCACAGTGCAAAGATAGAATATTTATCTCATCTACATCCTTCCTAGAAAAATATTTCACTCTCAGTAAGATAATTCTGTTGAGCTTTTTTGTTGTGGAATGAAATAAATGTATACTTAGGAATAACTGATAAATAAAACATTCTGAAGACCGTAGCCTTTATCTATTTATTTCCTCCCTTCCTCTTTGAAGGGGAAAAACTCATTTTCCATTCTTCTCCATGTTTTATTGTATATTTGTATATAAGAAAAAAATGAGATACATATCATGTTACACCCATACTTACCCACACCCACCTACCTACCCACACCTATACCTGCCCTCTTTTTAAAGAACATATTAACTATTGATAGGTAATAGGAAAACATTAAATCAAAGTAAAACGTTATTGTTATTGGTGGAGCAGTGGGCTAATGCCTCCTTAAGTAACCCCAGCTGCCTGCAATTAGTGCAGGTTCGAGTCCCACCAGGCTCAAGGTTGACTCAGCCTTCCATCCTTCCGAGGTAGGTAAAATGAGGACCCAGATTGTTGGGGGCAATTAAGCTGACTTTGTAATAATGCCGCTTGGGGGGGGGGTGAAAGCCCTAATAAGCAGGCATATACATAGAATGAAGGCTACTGCTAAGCTTGTAAGCCGCCCTGAGTCTTCGGAGAAGGGCGGGATATAAATGGAATTAAAATAAAATAAAAATAAATAAAAAATAGCATTATAGTTAGAGATGTAGAATACTATATTCCCCTTGTGGGAAAATGGAACTATGTCATTCTGAAGAGAGTTCAGTGAATTCCAGGGGTTCATTCTCTGAATCAGAAATAGTCTGGATCTAATACATGTCTAGGATACTTTAGACTGCTTCTGGTTCAAAAGATTTGCTTCTGGGAATCACTCCCAGAACAGCATGATCCAAGAGGAGGTTCAGCAAGATCACATTCTGTTTCTGATTCACTCTTAATTTATTTTCTCATGAATAGTAATACTTTTATTAGACTCATCGTCATTTCTCTTGTTGTAGTTTTGTGTAAAGCATACCTAAGCTGATCTCTGAATACCTGATTTTAATTTTGAAATGTCATACACTTTTCCTCCCACACCAAAAATACAGCTTTGTTAGTTCCCTGGGAGTGAGTTACATGATGCTCTGCACTGAAAATTACCCCAACGTCCTTGCCTTCTGCTTCCTGGATGAGCTTCAAAAGGAGTTCATTACCACATACAACATGATGAAGACAAATACAGCAGTCAGACCATACTGTTTCATTGAATTTGGTAAGGGGTTCATCTCTTTCTTCAATAATTGGTCTGATTCCGGGCTTCTGAACGTGTCTAATATATCTACTTCGTCATGGTTTACAAAATGTATTATGGAAACCAGAATAGTGCTTACTCCTAAGAATTGTAGAAAACTTTAACACAGACAAATGTCTGTTAGTGACATGGAACACTGGTACTCGTTCATATTACAAAGCAAACAGACCACAATTTTCAGAAACCAGAGGAATGTACAGTTAGACATGGGCTGACTGTATTTCACACAGCTTGATGTCTCATGGCCCAGTGTTCTGCTTATTTTATGACCATCTCACTTAATGGCTATTGTTTCCGTGGGGATGCAGTAAAATTTATTTATTTCTGTCATACACCACAGTAATCTGCACAGATTCCTGGTGGCTTACAACATTAAAACAATATTGAAACCTAAGGCAACAATATAGTAATAATGTGCTACAGTATACAGATGGCATGAATTCCTCATTCCCCAAATACTGTCTGGAAAAGCTCTGATTTTAATAGCTTCTGGAAGGCTAATAGAATGGGTGCTGATCTGAACTCAGTGGGGAAGCTGCTTCCATAAAATAAAGACTGCAGCAGAAAAACATTGCCTCTTAGCCCTTCTTTGTTAACCACCATTAATAGTAAGCAGTTAACATATTTTTGGAGGGAAGCGTACCAGTTGCCCCCTCAAATCCTATTGTGCTGCTTCATTCTAGCAGTGTGTGTGTGTGTGTTCCTGGGGTAGATAAGCAAAGAACAACTGGAATATGTGCCAGGGATATAGAGTCCCCAGCAAGTTTCCCCAAGACCTAAAACCCATCCCAGTCACCAGGTAAAGAAGTAAAAATTATCAAAAGAAGAAGAGGAACCCAAGAAAGATAAAGATTTCAGGGAGAAACGTAAGGAAAACTTTCAAAGAGCTGTGGGAAGATACAAGAAGTATTACAACAACTTCTGTAAAGCCATTGAAGACAGGGGTTCAAAAAGATCTCTGAACTGAGGTTTCAACCTCCAATTTGCATACCAAAAGATGCCAGTAGATAGATAATGCTGTGCAGCCCCTGGGTAGTCTTCAGATGCTGCTCCATGTAAAGTACACTGCAGTAATCTAGTCAACTGGCAATAAGTATTTGAACCACATTGCCTGTAACAGTGAAATGATGCATTTCACTGCTCAACTTCATAATAATACCCTCATTTTTTTAAAAAAAATAATATTGACAATAAAGGGTGTAAATCTGTATGAGATTACCCTGGGGTAAAGTACTAAGAATTAAATGGAATATACTTTTAAATCAACGTGTATAATGATGCATCAGGTTTGATAAGCACAGTGGTACTTAGCATGAAATTATAAATAAGCTGAGAATAAATAGAAATAAAACCATTTCACCATCCTTGCACTCACTGTACTGTGTATTTTGCTAATTAATTTGTGGTTGCTATGCTGTGCTTATATTCTATGGGAAAGTATTTCATGCTATAGGAGGTGGCATTTTAAATATTATAAATAATAATTTTGTAATTCAGAAAAGTGCCTGGAGCTCAGAATAAATGCCTATGTTTCCTAAGAAAGTATTCTGAATTACAAGAAAAACTAAATCAAATCTAATTAATTAATTATATTAGTTGCACTTTCAGGCTTGCCAATGCATGCAACATTAGTTTATTCATAATTAAAATTTTAGCATTTAATCGTCTGGTGCTGCAAAATTAATTAGCCCATGATATACTAGTTAGAAAGCAGCAGCTATATTAAATTTTTCTACAGTGGATGATCGAATTTTAAATAATGAATTTAAGTGTTTGCATCTGAGATGTATGTTGCCCATAAAGCTATGGGGTCCCCAGTGATGTTTTCATCAAAAATCTAAAGGGAGTTGCTTTAATTTTATACAGATAATTTTATTCAGAGGACCAAACAAAGATACAACAATCCACGATCTCTGTCAACAAGGATAAATCTTGCTGACATGCAAACAGAAATTAGACTGAGACCACCTTATCAGATTTCGCTGTCAGAACTCTGTTCAACCAATGGATATCCATATGGATCTCTACAAGAAAACAAAGATACAAGAAAAATGTCTCCAGGTGAGATAATGGACTTAAGTTTATCTATTCAAATTTACTTATTTTAGGTTAAAGGTAGAGATTGATCTGCTTGATTTATTGCATTCCTTTTGTAAATTTCATGGCCAATTGCAACATGAGGACTTTGGTAATGCTGGATTTTGAATGACTTACTGAAGCTCAAATGGGGGGAAGGATCCTGAGTATCAGTGCAGTGTGAAGAACTTTTTCTCCAGCATGACGAAAG
Source organism: Vipera ursinii (assembly GCF_947247035.1). Lineage (NCBI taxonomy): Eukaryota > Metazoa > Chordata > Lepidosauria > Squamata > Viperidae > Vipera > Vipera ursinii. The sequence goes on from NC_139512.1 coordinate 129,377,166, forward strand.
GAGAATCCACAGATAGTCACAGATGGGTTGATCTTGCCTTTCTGCCCTAGAGACTAAGTCAATCAACTTTTGCCACGCCTCTCTTCCTCCGGCTAGGAATCCCCAGTCACGACTTAGTCTTAGCCCAAGAGAGACATGGTGAAGATTGGCACTTGTTTCTAGCAGAAAGACAACTTTTTGGGATTTCCCAGGTTGTACCTTTCCCTTCGCTTCTTTGTGCTGATATCAGCATTGCATTTTAAACCGCTGAGAGTCAGAGTGGTTTTGCAGGCTTCGGCTGAAGCGTGAAGCTATTTATAGCTTCCAGGCAGGGCAGAAGTGTAGCGGTCTCCATTTTGAGCGCCGCTTTTATTGTTCCTGATGGGGGGGGACCCTCCCTTCCAGCGAGGACTGTTAGACTGAAATAGAGCCACTTTTGGGGCAGAATTCAGTCAGCAATCTTATTAGCCCGGTTATAGAAGCAGCTGCTGCATTTATTTAATTCGGTCATAACGACGGAGCAGGAGGTCACTTACCAGTGGCTGCCATTTTGAAAACCTTACAAACACTCTCAGTCCATTACAGAAGGCCAGAATTAAGGAGCGGCATTTCGAGGGTGCTGATTCTCCAATTACAGGCTCCTTGGCAGCTCCTATTACAATTAGAGGCCACAACAACAGCGTCCAGCCTCCCAGCCATTACGAAGGTCTTCAGTCGGTCCAGGCAATTTCCAGACTTCAGGGTGTGGCTGAGTGCCCACTTTAACTGCCGCCATTTCAGGGCCTTTTACCACCACCGATTTCGCTGCTTATAAGTGTGCTGGCTACCCCATTAAATTGGTCTTGCTGCCATTAACAGGATCATACGTGTGCTGGCTACCCCATTAAGTTGGTCTTGCCGCCATTGACAGGATCATAAGTGTGCTGGTTACCCCATTAAGTTGGTTTTGCCTCCACTACCAGGATTGTGAGTGTGCTGGCTCTCCCATTAAGTTGGTCTTGCCGCCATTGACAGGATCATAAGTGTGCTGGCTACCCCATTAAGTTGGTTTTGCCACCACTACCAGGATTGTGCGTGTGCTGGCTATCCCATTAAGTTGGTTGTGCCGCCACTAATAGGATTATAAATGTGCTGACTACCCCATTAAGTTGGTTTTGCTGCCACTACCAGGATTGTGAGTGTGCTGGCTATCCCATTAAGTTGGTTGTGCCGCCACTACTTCTAGCCACCACTTGGATCCTTGCTACTGGGATCACCTCTCTGTTGCAAACACATTGAGATTGCCATTACTGTGATATTTCTGATTTTGCAATGGCAGATAACACTACAGAACCTCAAATATCTCAAGGAGTCTCCAGCAGTTCTTCCAGGCACAAGAAATCCAGATCTGCCAAGCAGGAGGCTGCTGGGAAACTCAGATCCAAAGCTATCTCTGGCAAAAGGTCTTCCAAAGCTGCTGAGAAAGAAGCAAGCAGGGGGCACCAGACATTGGAAAAACAATTCTCCAAAGCTGCAAAGCAAAAGAAAGATGCAAAGGTTGGTCAGATTACTTCTGTTCCCATGGAGGCATCGGTTTTTGGCCCTCAACAAGCTCCTTCAATCTCTGCGGCTCCAAAGGCCTGGTCTCCAGAAGGGGAAACAGGTCCGTTCATTTTTCCCATGGCAGAACAGGTGGAGATGGTTCCCCCTTCCAGTGAGGGGCTTGGCCTTCAGATCCCTGCTCCTCCGAGTACAGCTAGACCTCTGGGCCCAGAGGCCACATTCACTCCTACAGCGGCAGGGCTTCGCTATTAGAACGAATGCAGTTTCTGATTTTTCAGGCTGTTGCCCAAGGCATAGCTTCAAACCTACACCAGAGAGCTCGACCTGAGTCGATAGCATCAGGGATCCCATCTCACAGCAATGTATCATATCTCTCCCAGGCGGAAGCAGCCGTGTACCGAGGGTCAGTTTCCCCCTCCCATTCCTCCAGGAGTGGAATGTCGTTCATAGGGGACGAGGAACAGAGAGAGCAGGGGATGTCAGAAGAAGATGAGGACTTATTTCCTGATCCCCCTCCTTTCATAGGCCTGTTTAATCCGGCCCTCTTTAAATCCTTACTTGACAAGGCCAGGAGCACTGCTCAGTTTGGTCCTGAACGTGTCCCTCAGGCTGAACCTTCCACCAGCCAGGGACCTACCAGTAAGGTCCTTTCAGAACCAACGTTTACCCAACAGGACATTCCCTGTCCTCCCCTTTTCCTCAATGTAGTCCAAAGACAATGGGGAACACCAGGTATTTTTCCATCCCCGGGGGGAACTGTTAAAAAGTTATTTAATATGGCTCCAGCACTGTCAGAGGTGCTAGCAGTCCCCACTGTAGATGAGCCCTTAGCATCATTGGTTTCCTCCTTGACTGTGCCTGGGAATATAGCAGAGGTTCTGAAGTCAGAATAAGAAAGCGGAGCTCAGTTTCCTCAGGACCCATGAAGCCTCAGCGTGGGCGGTCAAGGCAGCTATATCAACTTCTTTTTTCGCCAGAATTTCACTCCTCTGGCTTTGCCAGTTGCAGGCTAGGATCCCACCAGAAGAGGTACGGATGCACCAAGATTTAAACAAATTAGTAGCTGCATCAGAATACATGGCTGACTTATCATTGCACGCAGCCAGATTTTCCTCCCGGGCATTAGCATCTAATGTTACCTCCCGCAGACTTCTGTGGCTCAGACAGTGGCGAGCGGATGCTAGGTCCAAGTGGCGGTTGGCCTCAGCCCCTTACGTGGGAGGACAGTTATTTGGAGAGGCACTAAACCCATACCTGGTTGAGAACAAAGATAAGCGTAAGGTCATGGCCCCTTTTATTAGGAGAGCAGACAGGAGGGCTGCCCGCAAGCAGTCATTTCGCTCAACTGATGCAGGTTCGGAATTCACTCATTACTCCCACCCTTATCCTCCCAGACCACAACGTCAGTTCGGTAGATCTGGTAACAGGGACAGACCCAGACAGCAATTTCAGGCCAAACGGCCCTTTCGAGGCACGGGAGGCCATCCTTTCAGAAGGTCCAAGTGACAGCAAAGGTGCCTCTCCCCTAGGGGGCAGGTTGGCTCTCTTTGCAAACAAATGGAAGAACATCACTATAGATCTCTGGGTCCTCAGCACTATCAGATTCGGCCTGACTCTAGAGTTCAACTCCACCCCCCCGAGGCATTTCGTCCTCTTGCCCATCATCCAAAAATCTGGTCAAAAGAAGCCTCATGAAAGAGGCCATTCGACATTTTCTGGAGATCCAGGCCATAGAACCGGTACCGGCAGGGCAGAAGGGATGGGGTTTTTATTCCAAATGCAAACGCTCCAGTCCATATTAGCAGGCATCAGGAGTAGGGACCTCCTTACGTCCATCGACCTGACGGAGGCCTATCTACACATTCCCATCCTTCCCGGGCACCGAAAATTCCTCAGGTTCTGCTATGCAGGCCACCATTTTTAGTACAGAGCTCTACCATTTGGCCTGTCATCGACTCCCAGAGCATTCACAATGGTCCTGGAGGTGCTGGCCACGCATCTGAGGACCATTCCGGTGCATGTCCAGTGTTATCTGAATGACATCCTCATTCAATCCTCTTCAGTCCAATTGGCTCAGTCAGACCTGGCATTGTCCATCAAGACCCTCCAGGACCACGGGTTTTCAGTAAATTTTCAGAAAAGCCAGATAGTTCCCTCCACCTGGACACGGTGATAGATACAAGGAAGTGCGAGGTTTACCTGTCTCAGGAACATGGGGACAGTATCCGATCCCTAGTCACCCAGATTCAAAGGGAGCGAGTAGTCACCCTAGCAATCCTTTCTCAACTGCTAGGAAAGATGGTTTCCTGCATAGCAGTAGTTTCTTGGGCTCAACTCCACTCCAGAACCCTCCAATGGTTCTTGCTCCCGTTCCAGAGACTAGGCACCAGTTCCTCCAACCACAAGGTAACGGTCCCATCACAGACCCTGAAATCCCCCCCAGTGGTGGGTCTCTCCAACGATGGCCAGGGGAACCTTATTCAAGGAGCCCAACCGACTCATCCTAACATCGGATGCCAGCTTGTTCGGTTGGGGAGCGCACCTGCAATTCCAGTTGGTTGGAGCTCAGAGCTGTACATCTGGCTGTATTCCACTTTCGCAACACGGTGGCAAAGCAACATGTTCTAGTCCTCACGAACAATGTGGCGGCGAAAGCCCACATCAACAGGCAAGGGGGTACCCACTCCAGGTCCCTCATGGCCGAGGCTCAATTATTAGGAACCTGGGCAGAGACTAACACCTCGTCTCTCAAGACGGAGCACATCTTGGGAGAGACGAATCGGCAAGCAGATTTCTTGAGCAGGGCAACAGTGCACCACTCTGAGTGGTGCCTGCACCCGGATCACTTCAGAGAGATATCAGAGAGGTTCGGTCATCCAGCACTGGACTTGTTCGCTACCCCAGCGAATTCCCAGCTCCCGGTTCCTGTCTCCAGGGGCAGAAAGGCTAGATGCCCTCCGCAGCCCATGGCCCAGAGAGCTGTATGCATTCCGTCCTCTCCCTCTGATCCAGGCAGTTATCGGAAGATACTGCAGGAATGGGCAAAAGTGATACTTAATTGCTCCTCACTGGCCAAGACAGCCGTGGTATGCTGACCTCATAGGTCTCTCGATCTCTTCTCTGTGGAGGATACCCCAAGATCGAATCTCCCTCAGCCTGGGGGTTCTACAACATCCAGAGCCTTAGTGGCTCCAGCTAACCGCCTGGCATTTGAAAGGAGACTCCTAACAAAAAAAACCTACTCATCAGATGTGATTACCATGATTCAGGCTTCAAGAAGGCCTGCAACTAATAGAATTTATGATTCCACATGGAAGAATTTCTGTAACTGGTGTGGGAGACATCAATTAGATCCAGCTACAATTCCTATTCCAAGAATTTTGGATTATTTACTGGAGGGACTTCAGAAGAGCTTAGCACTAAACACAATCCATAGACAAGCTGCTGCCCTGTTCACGGTGCTTACATATGGTAACTCAGAACCCTTGGCTCAACACCCCATGGTACGTTCCTTTATCAGGGGAGCAATCAACAGCAAACTGCCCATGGTTCACAGATACCCCTCTTGGGACCTGTCCAAGGTCTTATAAGCTCTCACTTTACCTCCATTTGAGCCCATCAGAACCTCCACTCTGCAGTTCTTGACGCTCAAAGTCGCTTTCCTAGTAGCCTAGGTGCATCTTGGAATTGGCAGCACTCTCAATTAGAGATGACTTACATATTTTTCATAACGACAGGGTGGTCCTACGCTTAGACCCCTCCTTCGTCTCCAAAATCAACTCATTGTTTCACAGGGCACAGGAGATTGTGCTGCCAGATTTTTGTCCTGAGCTGTCCCACGATTTGGAATGTAAATGGCACACCTTGGACGTTCGTAGAGCCTTGCATCGCTATATTAAGCGAACTGCCTCCTTTCGCAAATCTGAAGCTCTATTTGTTTCATTCTGGCCCTCTTCAATGGGTCAGAAGGCGACTGCCTCTACTATTGGCAGATGGATTAGGGGTTTCATAGCAGGGGCGTACCAGACACACTCCTTGCCTGTTCCAAGACGAATCACCGCACACTCAACTCGCAGTGCGGCAACTTCAGCGGCATGGGCGACACAGTTGTCCATTGAAGAGATATGCAAGGCGGTGACGTGGTCGTCCCCTTCCCCATTTGTGAGGCATTATAAGTTAGATAAGTTTGCCTCAGCAGACGCTTCATTTGGCAGGAGAGTTCTCCAAAGAGTAGTTACAGGTAGTGGGACACAGGCCCAGACTTCTTCCCGCCCATAGGGACAGTGAGGCTTTGGTATGTCCCATCTGTGGATTCTCCATTCGTCATGCTGGAGAAGGGGTGTTGTCTTACCTGAACGCCTTTTCTCAATGTGAAGATGGAGAATACACTCCCCCCCCCAAGGGTCCATCTGGTCCTGTGTCAGGGGAATTTGAGCCACCACCTTGAAAAATCATCAACTGCTGTGCCTTCGTCGTGACTTGGGATTCCTAGCCAGAGGAGGAGAGGCATAGCAAAAGTTGATTGACTTGGTCTGTAGGTCAGAAAGGCAAGATCAACCCATCTGTGACTTATCTGTGGATTCTCCATCATCATGCTGAGAAAAGGCGTTCAGGTAAGACAACGCCCCTTTTCGTTGGTGTCCCAGTGAAAAGTTACTGTTCACAAGGACAGTTTCATCATATCGTGAATGATGTGTGTGTGTGAGAGAGAGGATATTAGGGACCATGACCCAGAAAAAGAAAAAAATCCCAGGAGACCATAGATTGGATTAGTCATTATTCTCCCTAAAATCAGCAGAGATTAAATAATAATGAAGTGTGTTTTTACCCAATCTCCTGTTGCAATGACATCATAGAATTCTAGATAGAAACATAGCACTTGATCAGCCTATAGTGGTCACCTATAAGAACTCGGTGTTGTAATGGAGATCGAGAACTAATTTTAAAGCCTACTTTATTTTGACAAGTTGAGTTTAGATATATGTTTAAATGAGTTACTGTATTTAAAACTATTCTTCTATCCCAGAAGCTTCTCCCCGATTACATGTTAAGCTGTCCACAATTTAGTTCTTGGCAAAGCAAAAAGGCTCTGCCTTATAAAGTTCGGAAAGAGCGCTGGTCAGACAGAAGCAGTCCTCTTCTCTAGAGAAATTCACTTTGTCATTTCTGAACATTTTCTGACTTTATGAACTACTTTGGAGAGCCTTTTCTGCTGCAGCTGTTCAGCGCCCACAAGGTAGAATGGCACCCCTCTTTCTGTCAATGTTCCAGCTCATTAACTGCATTGTTGGCACTTTTACACTTCACTGATTTAGACAGAATGATTTACATATGGTTCATTCACCTTATTGTCTATCTCTCTATGTTGCCTAGACTACAGGGGGGTTTGCCCTGTGTTTTCCCCCCCAAACATTCAGTTTCTGTCACTTGTAGAATCTCATAGTAACACTTGTGCACACATTCACTATGAATTGGCAGTCATTTGTGCGGATAGTTGGCATTTTGTGGAAGAGATGAATATCAGCAAAGGCGCTTCTAGTCTATATTTTCTTTGCTCTTTATTTTTTCCTCTTCATCGCCCTTGCGATCAGGGAGAGAATGGCAAGTGTGGAGCTCTTTTGTATCCAAGGAAAATAAAATGCATACTAGAGTGTGGGGTCCTTGGCGCGCTCTGAGCTTGGTGGTTTTCTTGCAGATGTTTCGTTACCAAAGTAGGTAACATCTTCAGTGGTTTTATTGGTAATGAAATGTCTGCAAGAAAACCACCAAGGTCAGAGAGACCGGTCCACAGCTACAGATATTCTCCTCTATTAAAATATAAGAGTTTCAAAAATTGTCGTACATCTTGTAGCTTTCATCTGATTCGTTTCACGATGTTCTGTTTAAGAGAGGCCTAAAACCAAACCCATCTTGAAGAACCCCTGTAAGATCAGCGTGGCCTACCGTTATATAGATATCCATATACAGTAGTTGACCAAGGAATAATTGACTAGATGTGCATAGTAAGCTTATGGAAAAAAGTAGGAAATAAGTCCGGAATATTTTTGGTAGTATTCCTTATCTTTGGAAATGATGAAAAATATATTCCTATGGGGTATTTGTAATCTGTTCCCTCTTTTAGAAGCAACTCTCATTGGTATCTTGATGCCTTCTAAACAAGTGCATTTAGCCTGGGCATTAAATCGCTCTTTAGACCTGCAACGTGCTTTAACAAAGGGCAAAAATTGAAATGTGAAAAAGTACAATTTTAAAAGCCTGATTTACTTATTCATTGGCTAATTGACAGAGTAACTTTGTGTCTGTGTTTTTATTTTGTTAATTTAACTCTTATACTGTATAGATTAGGAATATTTGTTTGATACAGGTAGTCCTCGACGTCTAACCATTTGTTTAGTGAACATTCAAAGTTACAATGTCACTTTTTCAGTGACCATTTTTCACACAAGTGTTTCAGCATCCCCATGGTCATGTGATCAAAATTTGAATGCATGCAATTGGCATGTATTTGTGACGGTTGCAGTGTCCCAGGGTCGTGTGATCACGTTTTGCGACCTTCTGACAAGCAAAGCCAACGGGGAAGCCAGATTCACTTAACAACCTTGTTAGTAACTTAACATCTGTGGCAAGAAAGGTTGTAAAAGGGGATAAAATTCACTCAATAACTGTCTTGCTTAGTAAGAGAAATTTTGAGTTTAATTGTGGTCATAAGTCGAGGGCTACCTGTATGTTGTTACATCTTGTAGAAATTAAGTTTCTACTAAGGCAAAAAATTGCATTTTTCCATTGGGTTGGAGGCTGCATTTTAATCTGCACAATGATACAACCCAGCAATTTCTAGTATGCATTTCCAACTAAATATAAAAGTTGCAAATTGACCGCTCATGCCCTCAATTAAGCTGTGTTTCCCCGTTTAAGGTACATTGTCTAGAACAAGACAGAAACAGAGAAAAATAGAATTAGCAGGGTTTGTTCAAACATTAAAGAAAGCTTTTAAAATATTTATAGCGTTTTCTTCTCTCTGCTACTAGCCCCTCACCAACGACTGGAACCTGTGACGCTACCGGGAATTGTTTCCTTTCTTCTTAGCCTTTTATGTGCTGCTTTGAATTTAATTCGTGGTTTTCATGCTATAGAGAGTCTTCTACAGGTAACGTAGTTACATTTATAACTTTGAAACAGGAAAAAATATTTTGAAGATTAAGAGGGCAACTTAGTTTTTTCAAATAATTTAGCAGTGATTAGCGGAGTAAAATCACTCTGGAATAATAATTGGTTAAGGATATTGTCTTTCCTTATCATGTGGAGTTACACGCTGAGTTTGCATTCCTGAACTGAAGTGTTTGCCATCTCAGTTTCCTAGTTTCGAGAAAGAGAAAGAGAGATTTTTGATGCAGACATGATTCTCTCTTTCTCTTGCCCCCTTCCTTCCTTCCTTCCTTCCTTCCTTCCTTCCTTCCTTCCTTCCTTTCCTCCCTCCCTCCCTCCCTCCCTCCCTCTTCACCCAGCTTTCTTAAAAGGAAATAGAGGCCACAGAGAAATCTAGAATGGACTATGTTAAATGTGTAAGAGCTACATTCCTTGTTAAATTGTCAAGGGAAGTGGGAACGTGGGTTGCTTGTCTATGTCGCTCACATAAAATAGGTTGAAGCTGATATGTTTTTAGTTTTGTCCTAGTGCATGCTAATATTTGTTTGTTGATTATAAGGGAATTCAGAACGTATTAATCCAGACAGATGTGATAGTTCAGGCAATTCCTTATGAAGGGATGAAATCCCTATATCCATGGTGAGAGTAGGGGTTAGAATGGGTTTAAAGACTTTTGCACTGAGAGAAATATCCCGTTTGTGCCCCCACTTTCTCTCTCTTTCTCATTCTCCCTCATTCTCTCTTATTCTGTCTTTCATTCTCTCACACATTCTCTCTCTCTTTTAGAATGCAGACATGCTACAGAAACACTATACTTTTGAAGATGACAATATGTACATATTGTCCACTTATTAACAAGGGCGATACCTTGATTGCTTTAGTATTTCCTTGTCCTATTCTATCTTGCATATTAAAAAGTTGAAAAGTTTGATTTCAAAACTATATTTATCAATTGAGTTAAATTTCTGCCTTTCGTATTAACATTAATGAACAGTTTGTTCTGGGCACCATTCCAGTCTTCTTGCGTTTTTCTCCCTCTCCTGTAACTTGTCCTGAAAGCCTTCACATATTCCTCTTTTCTGTCTCTTATCCTCTCATATGGAAGAACTCCTTTTTCTGGGAAGTATGCCAACTGTAAACAATTATATATAATCCATTTATACTCTGTTCATATAAAACACATAAGGTGGGAAGGCAGGAATTTTGTTATGGGTTAAACAGTCAAGTCCATTGCAAAACAAATGGAATTTGGATCTTCTGAGTCCAAATCCCCTGCCCAGGATCTTTAGGTATTCCAATTGACAGAAAAGTGCTGTGCTATTCTTCGCTCTCTTGCCAAAATAATTAAATTTACTTTCTGGGTTCTGTGGCTTTTTAGTTTAAACTAAATTTTAAACTAAAATTGTGACAGCATAGCACCATCTGCTGGCTATGTTCTATTAATCTAATTTACATGATTCTCATTGTACCAAACTGCTCTGGTTTAAGGCCAAACTAATTATGAGAACAGCTGATCAGCTTGTTTAAAGGCAATAGGCACAAATTACTTAAAGTGGTAGCAAGGCTTTTGTCCAGTTCTAAGATTAAAAGGTGAACATCAGGCAAACTGCTAAATTTCCCATCTCAACCCGGCCTAGACTTTACATAATCTGTCATGGAAACTTTTCTTTTCCCCCAACCTGTTGATGGAACAGTCTTCAGAGCTTCAGGGAGAGTATTTATTTATTTATTTATTTATTCGGTTTATATACTGCCCTATTCCCCAAGGACTCAGGGCGGTTTACAAGGCAAAATTTAAAAACAATCCAATATAAAATTAAAATAAATTAAATTAAGTCTAGCCACAAAAATTAAATCACAATTTAAAAACATTAAACCCCTCAGTCCAGACCAGATAGCTCAAAGAGCCAGGTTTTTAGGTCCCGGCGAAATGAACGAAGGTCGGGGGTAGTCCGGAGTTCCGTTGGCAGTTGATTCCATAGGGCAGGCACGCCCACAGAGAACGCCCTCCCCTTGTGGATCGCCCATCGGCAATCCTTGACCAGCGGTACCCTGAGGAGGTCCTCCCTGTGAGAGCGCACAGGACGATGGAAAATTGACGCTGGCAGCAGGTGCTCCCTTAGATAATCCGGGCCCATGCCATTTAGGGCTTTATAGGTCATCACCAGCACCTTGAATCTCACCTGGAGGGCAACTGGAAGCCAGTGCAGCTCGCGGAGAAGAGGTGTTGCATGGGAGTATCGGGAGACTCCCATCACAACTTGCGCGGCTGCATTCTGCACCAGCTGAAGCCTCCGAGTGGTCCTCAGGGGCAGCCCCATGTAGAGAGCATTGCAGTAGTCTAGCCGGGAGGTCACGAGCGCATGGGTGACTGTGCGTAGGGCATCTCGGTCCAGATAGGGCCGTAACTGGCGCACCAGGCGAACCTGTGCAAAAGCTCCCCTGGCCACGACTCCTATATGATATTCCAAACTGAGCCGTGAATCCAGGAGGACACCCAAGTTGCGGGCCCTATCAACGGGGGGGTAACACCTCACCCCCCATAGTTAACGATGGAAAAGATTGGTTAGTCTGAGATGCCGGTATGCACAGCCACTCAGTCTTGGCAGGATTGAGACGAAGCCTGTTTCTCCCCATCCAAACCCGGACCGCTTCCAGGCAACAGGACATCACGTCGAGGGCATCACTGGGTTGGTTCGGGGTGGAAAGAAAAAGCTGGGTATCATCAGCATACTGATGATACCCCACCCCAAAACCACGAATGAGCTCACCCAGCGGCTTCATATAGATGTTGAACAAGAGGGGAGAGAGGACCGACCCCTGAGGAACTCCATAAACGAGAGGCCTCGGGGCGGACCTCAGCCCTCCTGTCAACACCGACTGCGAACGGCCCAGGAGGTAGGAGGAGAACCACTGTAAAACAGTGCCCCCCACTCCCAACCCCCTGAGATGCCGCAGTAGGATACCATGGTCGATGGAATCAAAAGCCGCTGAGAGGTCTAATAGGACTAGGACAGAGGAACAACCCCTGTCCCGAGCCCGGCAGAGATCATTCACCAGCGCAACCAATGCCGTCTCCGTGATGTACCCGGTCCTGAAGCCCGATTGGTATGGGTCCAGATAATCAGTTTCCTCCAGGAACAGAGGGAGCTGAAGTGCCACCACGCCATGGATGGGAAATCAATTGACCCTTTTCATCCAAATGTTTAATGCAGATCTGGCTGCTGCTAGAGAAGATTTATAAAGAAGGGTCTACCATATTTTATTTTGACCCTTGGAAGTATTTTTTATTGGCCCACCAGTAAATCCCAGCGAGCAGTCAGAAAATGAAAAGAGAACACAGGTCACTGCTAGTTATTTGTCTAACCTGGTAATGGGATCAGCTGGACCAATATCAGGACCATTTTAACTTCAGTTTCTATAATTATAAGGATCTCCATGTGTCTGTTTAAATGAAGATGGACGACATCCAATTCATGCTTGTGGTTCCTTATTAGAGAAGGTAACTGCTTATGACAGGGGTCTTCAAATGTGGCCCTTTTAGTCACGCTGGCTGAGGAATTCTGGGATTTGAAGTCCACAAGTCATAAAAGGGCCAGGTTTGAAGACCCCTGGCTTATGATGATGATGATGTGGTGCAAGAATATTGATACAGTAGACCCTAGAAGACTGCAAACTGGCAATCTTGACTTGAGTTCTGGAAAAGAGGCTCCAGAATTCCAGTATGTAAAATAATTGTCGTCTTTGCACACCATAAAATATGTTGATTTGAGAATGCCTATTTTGCCCATTTTTTCAGAATGAAGAAGATGACTTCAATTTTGTTATTGCTTTTTTCCTTGGCACAGCAGCTTGTTTGTATCAGGTATGTACTTAATGTATTTTTAGGTGTTAATAGATTTGTCACTGGTCACAGCCCAAAACAGGCTTCCTTTGGATTTGGTTATTCTGACCAGATGCCTGACTAATAAAAAGAATGAACCGCATTGAATGTATTCTAAGTGGGGGGGAAATATTGCAAAGGCTGTTTTGATGGGTTTGTACTATCACTGTAAAATTTTGTTGCTTTTATATGATTAATTTAAAAAGATGCAAGTTGTGAGACATATTATTTTCTGTTGCAAAGTAAATCTCTTTGAGTGTCGGAAGAGCATTCAGAGATAAAGGAGATACCTTCTTTATCTTCAGAACTCACCTTCTTTTGTATTATGCATGATATTTGAAAGAATTGCAATTCAAGAAAATACTTTAAAATGCCAATCAGTATAAAACAAATTTTTATCTAAACTCACTAGTTGCCCAGAACATCCAGATTCTAATAGACAACCAAGAACACTATTATCATCTCTATATGGCTTCACGAGGCAGACTTAAATGACCAATTTTAGTTTTCTGATGTGAGAATTTCTGAACGCTCTTCAAAGTCATAGGAAAGCAAATTTTTCTTCCGCAAAAGAATAAAAGTAATATTGAAGGGGTTTTTTTTTCCTCTTTATGTTGGATAGAGGACTTTTTCCCTTTGATTTCTTTGTGCTCTAGCTACAGAATTTAGTAAAGTCCTACAAGCTATCGTTTAACTGTGATCATTATTTTTTCTTTGCAGTGCTATCTGTTTGCATATTGCATGAGCTGGCGGAACATTAAATCTTTCCTAACGTTTGGCTTAATCTGCTTGTGTAATATGTACCTTTATGAATTGCGCAATCTCTGGCAGATCTTTTTTCATGTGACTGTGGGCGCTTTTTTAACGTTGCAAATCCGGCTAAGGCAGCCACAAGGAAAAGCTCATGATTACAATGTGTGACGGATGTCCTCTGATAGTTTCACGGCAAACTTCATCCAAACAGTATTCTTCTCAGGAATGAAAAGCTTTGGTGTACGAAGAGAAGTTCCATGTACTCTGAGGCACTAATAAGTCGGCAATGAAATTCTTCCTCAAAGAATTTTTTTTAAAAAAAAAAACAACAACGGTTCAAGAACTAATTGGGGTACAAATGCAATCCATCGCTGGAGTATATACCCCAAGGATAAATGAGAATTCGGAGGGCAGCATGAAAAGCTCCATTTTTCAGAACACTGACAACGGCAAGAATCTGTATTGGACCTGCTCGGCATATTAAGTGATTTCTTCAGTCCCAAACCAGTTTTGCCTTTGTGAGGCAAGAGAAAAGGCTGAAATAAAGGGATGGTATTGCATATTAACAAACAGTTCGGTATGAATGAATTCCTAAATGACAGATTATTGGATTGCACATAAATTTAATGGTGTGTGTCTGCATTTTCCTTAATTAAAACCTAACCCGGAAACCATCTGTTCCTGGGGATTAGTTCTTGAGCCCCAAATGCCTGCCATCTAATGCTGAGTTAATTATGAACTGCATTAGTACTTTGTTTCCTTCTGCCTTCTTACATGTGCTTTGAGAGAGAGTTAGAGAATAATCTTATCTGCCCCAATGCATCAATAACTCCACCACATTTTCTCTTCCTTTCCTTATCTAAAGTTTGAAGCTTTTTTTAAAAAAAAACCCCATCACTTTGTGATGATATAGTGGGAGGAGAAAGATGTTAGCTTTTCTCTGTATAAAATCAGAAAACGAATTAAGCAGTTGTCTAGATGGGATACAGCTAAATTTTAGCCACTTCTCTGTGTTATGAAAGTATTTGGAACGGAAGAAACAGCTTTGGATCATTGCAATTTATTTATTTGTATTATAACAGATTATAACACTGACAGAGCTCTAGGCAGTGCACATAATCATTTCATTTCCCATGAATTATGGCTTGGTCTGGGAGAGCAGGACTTGTCCAACGTCACCCAGACAGTTGCTGGGCCTGAAGATGGGCTAACACCTGGTCTTCCTGCTGGTTCACTGTGGCTCCAGTTGCCAATGTATAAACTTCAAGGTGAATCACCTGTGATAATTAACTTGCATCCACTGCAGGTAGGGTACAAATAACATGATGAAATGGAGGCAACAGCTATCCCCCCCCCCGAATACAGAGATTCACTGTCTGTATTAAGCTTGTTTAGGCAAAAAGTAGGGCTTGGCATTTAAAAAGATGAGTGTTAGCTGAATTCCAGCTGAAATTAGAAACCATTAAAGCTCACAGAAATCAATACAGAGGACCTTTAAATTCATTTGAGATACTATCTCTGACATGCAGGAATGTAAGAACTGTTCAGAATATTGTTGAATATAATCCAGCAATTTCTTAGCCTCTGACTAGTACCGTGGTACAGAGCCCTGGTGGTGCAGTGGTTAGAATGCAGTATTGCAGGCTACTTCTGCTGCTTCCCAGCTGCCAGCAATTTAGCAATTCGAGTCTCACCCGCTCAAGGTTGACCCAACCTTCCATCCTTCTGAGGTCGGTAAAATGAGGACTCAAATTGTTGGGAGCAATATGCTGACTCTATAAACAGCTTAGAGAGGGATGTAAAGCACTGTGAAGCAGTATATAAGTCTAAGTGCTATTGCTACTAATTTCTTAGCTTCTCTGGGTGAATTCATTTGCAGAATAGAGTAAGACAGTGGTTCTCAACTTGTGGTCTGTGGACCCCTGGAGGGTCACAATGTCATGTGGAATCCACAAAGTCTTGAAGAAATGTTACGATTTAAGTCTTGAGTTACATTTTGGGGTCTGTGGCCATGGTCCATGGCCACAAAAGGTATTTAAAGGGGTGAAGAAAAGGTTGAGAACCACTGGAGTAAAATCATACTGTCAACATTGGAGGCTCTAAGCAAAATTTGGTTCCGGCAAAAACTATTATTAAACGTTCCTCCTTGCATTATGAAATTACAGTTTCTTACAACATTTGATTTAAAGGAAGAATTATATCGAAGCAGGTGTGCTAAAAGATAATTAGAAACTTTCTAAAAAGATGGCAAAAGAGATGGATTTGTTTTTGGAGTACCTAATCCCCACTAATAACCTATTTGTCTCTTGGCTTGAATTGCATGTCATCTGCAAGTAGTGATAATTGTAGACTGATTCAGTGGAGGAAAAAATCTTTGCTTGGGCTTGCATAGTACATTAAGCCACGATTTGCTTAATCACAATTTGAATAAGCCGTAATTGGCTCAGTTAATATAATACAAAGCCAAAAAATAAATCTTACCATGGCTTGGGTTTATAAAAGCCCAACTTCTGTATTTTTGCCTGTAATATACAGTAATTTTCAGTGTTTCATGTATTGGATCCTTTTCTACGGTAATGTCATTATGGTACTTTACAGGACTGCACTAAGCCAGCAATGAAAAGCCAGTGCTTTAATGCCTTAATTAAATTTATGTGTGTATTCTTCTTACAGGAGTAAGAAAGTATAAAATATCTCATGATTAATATTTTATAGAGGGCCAAATGATAACAGTGATCTCAAAAATGTGTGCATATTCCTGAAACTTTAGATGTAATATATATATAATTTTAATATTTGTCATGAGCTATTTTACACTTTCTTATTCATATATATGTATCATTGCTCCTACATTGCTAATTTTCTCTGTTTTCAGAAAGAATACATCACAGAAAATATCTTCCACTTTTTGTAATATAAATTTGCCTGCAGCTATTGTTACCAGTTGTAGATTTATTCAGATAGATGCCAAAGAGTTATTTTCAATTAAGGATTGGGCAACTTTCATAAGTTTTAATTTCTAGTGTTCCTCCCCCCAAGTATAAATGCCCAGTCACTATAAACTATAGTTAAATGAGTTGGCAGCAGCATATAATCATACAGTACAATAACTTATATCGATAACTATCATTAAAAAAATCTGTCTAAATGTATTGAACTGTAGTCCAATGTAGTAAAAATCATTTGTTCAGTTATCTAGGGTTGAAACTTATTGCCTGTTGCTAATGTCAAGCCTATGAAACCCCAGACTGTGCAAATGAAGCTGGTGTTGTGTAGCCTCACTATCTTAAGGCCGTTTGGGTCTGGCTGGGGCGGAACAGGCGTTGGCTCAATTCCTGGTAAGATTTGCTAGGTGTGGCTGTGTGGCCCCAGATTCGGAGATGATTTCATTGTTCTTGGCTGGGGCAGCAACAGCACCACTACTTCCACCATCCCTTTGTAACTGGTGTGGAACTTGGGGCCCTTCTGGACTCATAGTTGTTGCTCAAAGAGCAGGTGACAGTTATGACTAGGAGGAGCTTGGCAAAGCTTCATCTTGTGCCCCAGTCATGCCCGTTCCTCAAGCTGGAGGCCCTTCAGGCCCAGTTGTGCCCTGATCACTCTATGACTGAATTAGTGTGGTGCACTCCGGAAGCTACAATTGATTCAAAATGCAGTAAACAAATAGTAATGAGTAGCAATACCTACTGCTTCTTAGACTGCATTGGTTGCCAGTCAGCTACTGGTTGCAATTCAAGTTGCTAGTCATCACCTATCAAGCCCTTCATGACACAGGGCCTGGATGTGTGAGGAACTGCCTGTCTCCAGTTGTTTCAGCCACCCCAAATTTCTGTTGCTAAGGAAAATAGTTACTGAGTTTTGTTCCATTTTATGACCTTTCTTGCCACAGTTAAATGAATCACTGCACTTAAGTTATAACACAATGGTTATGTGAATCTGGCTTCACCACTGACATTGTCAGTTCACAAAAAGTGATCACATGACCCTAGGACAGTATAACCATTATGAATACATGCCAGTTGCCTGGTGTCCGAATTTTGATCAGGCGACTATGGGGATGTTACTATGGTCATAAGGTTGTAAAACAGTCATAAGTTACTTTTTTCACTGCCATTATAACTTTGAAAGGTCACTTAATGAACTATTGTAAGTTTATTTAAGTATTACTGTCATGTTAAGAGATTGAGGAAGTGTGTCTTCTCTGCCATGGCTCCTACCCTCTCTCTAGGGTACGCAAAAGTCCTTAAGGCCTGGCCTTGGTCCCCATCCTGCGATTCAGGTATTTGTCATGCCCCATTTGTGGTTTTCTATTACTGTTTTGACTGTTTCAGTCTGCACTGTGTTGTTTTGTGATTTTAACTAGTTTTACTGTTTTTGAATTTTTATAAGCCACCTAGAGCAAGCATCTGTAATAAATTTAAATAAATAACAGAGAACAGTACAGGAAACAGCAGACCAGCAATAGGGATAATGATAATGATTTCAATATGCTAGGAAGTATAAACATTCATCGGAAGCTCACTATTTTTTATTGAGAAAGGAGATTGCTGCTTAATCAGTTATCTAAAAAAATATCTTCAGGCCTCTGTATCTTTTCAGAGCATAAACCAAACTTAGTTATCATTAGTTCAAGACATTTTCAAGTACAGTTGAGCCCTACAGTGATAAATAGAAGAAATATATAGTCATCTGAATAAGTAAGTACACCCCAATGAAAGTATTGTTTTCAAAAAATTTCGGCAGAGATATGTAACCTTCATTTCAACAATATTATTTATTTTATTTATTTAGCTTATGGTGTTACATTAGC
The DNA here is from genome assembly GCF_947247035.1 of Vipera ursinii. Taxonomy (NCBI): domain Eukaryota; kingdom Metazoa; phylum Chordata; class Lepidosauria; order Squamata; family Viperidae; genus Vipera; species Vipera ursinii. The sequence continues at coordinate 129,395,279 of NC_139512.1, forward strand.
CAGGAGACTACAATGCTAATACAGAGTAGTAGTTTGGCCACCAATTTACTAGCTCTATTGTGGTAGATGTTCATGCGCTTTCCAAGGTGCACCACAGGAGGGTAAGCTAGTTTTGCATCAAAAGAAAGATGAGCGGCTCTTCCTGCAGTGTCATCCAAAGCCTTCTCCCTCGCAAATGGGCATCACAACCAGGAAGTTTCAGAACCGGCAGGAAACTGACTGACTGCATGAAACACCAATTCGTCTCCTCACTGAAGTAGTACTCATTTATCTACTTCCATATAACATATTTTTGAACTGCTAGGTGGGCAGAAGCTGAGGCAAGTGACAGGACTTCTGGAAAAATGAGCACTGGATAAACCAGGCAAAGATAACAGTTACTGGGCCCCGATCCAACTGAAAAGCATGGTAGCAGGGAACTGTTATAGTTTTGGGCTGGGCAGTTCACCATCACAAAATTTACTGTGAACTTTTCATCGAACCAGAGGGCACTCGGGAGTAATGTGAGACCATCTTATCAGAAGATTGCACCTGAACTGAAAGTGGACCTTCCAACGTGACAATAACCCCAAGCATTCCAGTAAATCCACCAAAGAATAGCTGGGGGGGCGGGGAAACAAAGATTCTAGAATGGCTGAATCAAAACCCAGATCTAAATTCCGTCAAGATGCTGTGGGGTGATTTGAAACGGGCTGTGCATATGAGAATCTTTGAAACAATGAACATCTGAAAAAAGATCTGCATGGATGATGGGGGGGAAAAAAACCCGAGTCAATATCAGAGATTGGGACACAGCTCTAAGAAATGTCTCCTGCTATGTCTACTGCTAAGAAGACGTTTCTGCCATCAGGGACAATATCGACTATTAGAGCTAAAGGTGTACTTTTTCAACCGTAAGGAATGGCATATTTTTAGTCAAATAATGGCAAAGTCAATTTTTCAGTCCTTTTGTTCAACTATATCACTTTTATATAGTCTTTGAATGAAGATAACATTTTTATGAATGTTAAAAAAATATTTTTTTTTACATAGGGTGAACTTTTTCACACGACTATAGAGTTTGGTGGTATCTGGCACTGAATTGCAAGAGGGAAAGGCTGTTCCCCAAGGAGCTAATAGACAAATTAACATTGAGTCATTTTTTAGGCAGAAAGAGGCAGAAAGGATCCTCCTTAAATTTTCACAGGATTTTCTGATAGTTATGTAGAGTGTGCTTTAATCTGGCAAGTTTCCTGTCTATGGGCAAACAGCAATAAACTACACTGAGTAATTCATTGTGTCACATCCCAACATTTATCTTGCCAGACAAAAAAAGCACATGCTGAATAACTATTGGGTAAATCCTGTTAAGGTTTAGGGAGGATCCCTTTTGCGTCTCTTTCTGCATACTGAGGACTCAGTGTTGATTTGATTTGTCTCCTAGTTCCTTGGGAAAGAGAGACCTTCCCTCTTGCGATTCAACACCAGATTTCACAACAAGAATCAGCAAAGAGGATTCTTATACAAGTAGTCCTTGACTTACAGCTACACCTGGGATCAGAATTTCTATTGCTAAGCAATTATGCCCAACTTTATGAACATTTTTTTTTTTTGCCATTTCACCTAACAAGGTGAATCACTGCAGTCGTTAAGCGAATCCAGTTCTCCCATTGACTTGACTTGTCAGAGGTTGACTGGGAAGGTTGCAAATGACAATTGCATGATTCTAGGGCGCTGCAACAACTATCATGAATACATGATAGTTGCCAAGCACCTGAATTCTGATCACGTGACTGTGGGGATGCTGTGACAGTCATAAGTGTGAGGATGGGTGGTAAGTTACTTTTTCAGTGCTGTTTTAACTTTGAATGGCTGCAAGTCAAGGGATTGCCTGTATGGAATTAGTTTCTATGTATACTCAAATGAGAGTCTGTTTTAGCTAGGGTTGCCATTTAATGCAAAGTGCATTGCATTTATATACAGGAAGGGCTCCTTGTTTTGGCCTGTATTCCCCTATACTAGTCCCTCTTTTAAGTCCCTATAAAGTTCAGTTTCACAGTTTCATTCAGAAATCAAACAGAACAGCTGACTCATTTCAAAATCCTTTGTCCCAGATACTAATAACCATTGCTTCTGTGTTCACCTGATGGAGGATGGCAATATTTTTGCTATAATTTTTTGCATTACTCCTCTGCCAAGACAATCTTCCTGCTTCAAAAGCATACTTTGGTAGCATGCATTTCTGAAGCCAGATCAGATATATCACCTTGAAAAAGTATTTGGGAGGTCAACAAAATAATGTCCAGTTGTCATTTTAAAGTACGGTGACAAACGTCTTAGATTTTTATAAACCAATAATGAAAAACCAGAAAAGACTGATTGACAAGTGAAACAGTATTTAATATAGTTGTTAAATTAAACAGATTGCAATTTCCATGGGAAATCCTAACTGTATTCATCTTGCAAGAGCCAGAATAAAGAGTGCATACCCCTTGAAATGATCATGACACAGTCAACAATCACAGTCAGAGATACAGGCGACTGAAAATTTCATTGACAACACAATTGCGCAAGGCGGTCTGCTCAAATGTTAATGCACACTTCAAAGCAGGAGGCCAACTTAAAAAAAAGACCTTATATTGTGCTATTAATTAAATTTTGGAAGTGGTAAATGACGCCTTAAAGAAAAAGTGGAAGATAAGGAACAAGCTGAAGTACCATGTAAATGAAGACCTTTGGAAATCAGATTTTGTTTAAAGGTTAAAAAACATATAGTAGAAGGACAAACTTGGCAGTTTTCTACAAATCAGACTGTACTATGGCTCCAGGATATACCCTACTAGAAGAGAAACAAAGGAACATAACGGAAATGAGATACTACTACGTTCTTGTTTAAAAGAGCTCCACATGAGAATTATGTTAACCAATTTAATAAATTGAGAACACAGATTTTATTTAAGTTCTTGGTCAGAGTTCAAATCTCATGTCGTAGCCATTCAGCTTATTAATATTACTAAAAATCTATCTTGAAAAGTAGAAAAAAATCTGTCAAAAGTTATTAATTTTGGAGATAGCCAGGTTCAATATAAATTCTTTTCTTGCATTGAAATATAAAAATATATGCTTTTTACACTTTAATATTTTGATAAAATGTATGGGCATTGAAAATTCATGATGAACCTATTTATAAATGCGCATCCGTCCCTCCTTTTCTTAAAAAATTGTTAGGCCATCCCAGCATTTTCAATCAATTTTGTTAGGTTATAGAAAAAATAATAATCCAAACTTTCCCAAGCTTTTTTTTAACTAAATGCCAGTTCAGTGAATTGAAAGTAGATTTTAATTCCCCACCTCTTCATAACAGTAACATTTCCAGACAATATTCCACAGCAATTCACTACACATTAAACCGTTAAATATTTTGATTTTTCCCCCTTTTGGTTTGACTATTGGAAATTGTTTTTATCCCAGTGTCATTCACTTATATTTCAAAAGCTATTTCAAAATTGGGGATACATTTTATCTTTTAACTTCATTTGGGCTAGTTCTTGCTTTTCTTTGTTTTTTTAGCCTAAGGTTTCATAACCTTCCTTTATTTTTATTTTTATCCCGGAGCCCCTTTTAAGCTTCTTGCTTGCTTCCTGGACTGCACAGAAATTGAAAACTGCCAAGTCTGCAACTCTGAAAAGAACAAAAAAAAAAAACCACACCCACATTTTTATAGCTTATGTACACCTCCCAAGATGCTGCTGTGTGCACAGCCACCAGTTTCGACTCAATTTCGTGCTCACTCAGCCAGAGGCTTCTCCCTGCCAGCTAAATTAAGAGAGAGACCGGAGGAAAGATCTCCCTCACTGATCAGCTCTCTGGCAAACTGGACTTCCGTTTCCCCTCCCTTCCCAGGCAGATTTATGTCAGAGAAGGGAATGTATGTCAGGTGCAATCAATCAACTATGGTGCGTGTATGAATGGATCAAGATCGCTCCACCCAAAGGATTGTATGAATGGATCAAGATCGCTCCACCCAAAGGATAAAAGCAGCTGTACCAGATAGATGCTCAGTGCTTGCTTAGACTGCTGCATGTGAGTCTCTCCTTTTTCTACCTTTTCACACCGAGGTTATGTGTACTGCATTACAGCAGATACACAAGCTGATCACTGTTGCACAACTGGGATGAAATTTTTAATACATAAAATTTTCAAAATATAGAATTTTGGTATGTTTGTTAGTGTCAGTGTCTCCCGTATTACAAAATACAAAACCTCCCAAACCAATAATCCCACATGTATCAGAAAAATCTCCCCGACCGACAGGAAGGTTTAACAGCTAGTCTTTCACCTGTGAACCAAAATGCACCAACAGGAGTTAGAAGGTCTTTTCATTTAATAAATACATATGGAAAATTCTTAACTCTCCCTCCTTTAAACACACCTCTCTTGTTAAAATGAGGAAGCCTCACATTTGTGTAAGGGTTAGGGGATAGCAAGAGTACGTAACAAGGCAACTTCTCCATTTAAAAACATTACTGATGGCATAATTTAAAAAGGCCCTTTGTAAAGAGTTACAGTGGGCAACAACTTTCATTTTAAAAGCCCACTCAAACAGCTAAGATAAGAACAGTGGCACATTCAAGGAGCTGACAGCACAGACCAGAAATAGTATGGGAGTGCACAGCCTTTCCAAAATAATGCTGTTCATTTTAGTTTTCCTTTTGTTGCAATGAATCATACTTTCCTTCCACCAAGTAAAAACACTGTGTTACTTCAAATAAATACTTAAATAGTTTTAAGTCCTGTGTAGCAGCCACAACGAAGATCTCAAATCCACCTCTTCATCTCCGCATTCCACTGAACATAAATCTTTGGTCAATTCACTTGACGTTCACCTTCGGAAAAAGGTCTGCAGCAGTGCTAGGTGACTTCTGAAGTGTGTGCTAGGCAGCCCAAGCTGTGTTTCTTTTTTTTTTCCCTTTGCACACAATCCTACTAAAAAGGCATCGCATGAAATACTCAACTGTGCCTTGGGGTTAGATTCACTGTGAAACAGTGAAATTTTCTCCAACTTGCTATTGTGTTTGAATCAATGGAGGCATCCTTGCCCACTGTCGCTAACTTGCTGATGGGCCTTCATTTAGGAAGTAGGTGGTCATTTCTCCTTTACCTTTGACTTTCACAACCCCTCGGCATTCTAGTTGGTAGTTGTTGACGGTTAAAACCTGATACATGTCTGTAGTGACCTGGAGAGTATTCAAAAAGAAGAATCAGCGTTCAGCCCCCTCAAGCCCTCTCATTAAAAGTTTATCTGGGATTATTGGAGAGAAATCTTTGCACTCCGATTGTGTTCACAGTACAGAGGCCTTGGCACTCGCCAAAGCATCAGAGGAAACCGAGTTTTAAACAAGGCGTATAACTGCTGCAATCATGTTCTGTTTCCATATGGAAGCAGAGACTGAAGAACCAATGCTAGGCAGGTCTACTAGATTGAGAGTCCATTATACTCAAGAAGCCTTACGATCCAATTGCCAGGCATAAGCATTCAACCTCTAAACACAGATGCTGGCTCTATTAAAAGGAGGGTACAAAGTACAGAAGGGGAAGGCAGTTGCATCAAATGTATGCTGAAATATCTTCTCCTCTCTCACTATTACAAGTTATATAAGTGCTGCTGCAAGCAGAATTTGGAAAGGTTAAAAAAAAAAGGTGTCAGGAAGACTCACCTGAATCTTATCGGGGACTCCTGTACTGTCCATTCGACTAGCTACATTCACAGTGTTGCCCCAAATATCATACTGGGGCTTACGTGCACCTATGACTCCTGCTACTACAGGACCAATATTGAGCCCTAGAAACAAAGCAGTAAGGAGTTAATAACTAGTAATTGCTGCTTACTAGTTAGCATCAGAAAATCACATGCAGAAACAATAAAATCACCAGATTCATCCGCAGGCCTCACTCACCTCTACTAAGCTTTGAAGAAGTCACTTTGTATAATTAAAAGAAGGAAAGGAAGCAGTTTGCTGCACACCCTTCTTACATTTATTTATTTAGCTGTTAACTACTAGTGTAATTTACATATCACACCAGAGTCATGTTTTTCTGAGGTGGGAGGGCATATAAATATAACAGATAATTTGTAGATTCACATTTTCCCACAAATAATATTTTTAAAAAATTATTTTAATGAAGTTTTTTTTTAAAAAAATGAACCAATACAGAGAAAGTGAAGGGAGACAAGAGAAAGCAGGGGAAGAGGGAGAGAGAAAAGAAACAATCCATTCTTTGCACAAATTTCCAAATAAAAAATTATAAATATTTGGAAAGCAAAATACTATCTACTCCCACTGACTTCAGTGGAAACATTAAGAATTTTCTTAAATCTTTTCCATTGGAATCAATAAGGATAGGACTCAATCACAACCCTATCAAGGTATTTCTGGAGCTACCAAATTCCCCCAAGGGAATTGAGGTTCCTGTCTGCAAGTGACAGGAGTGAATACATATTCTGTAGAAATGTTTGAACTGTAGAACCGTTATTTTATTTTATTTTGCCTGCAATATGTGCCCCAATGACAGTCAGAACAAACTATGCCTGCTCTGGATATTACACAGTAAATTTCTCTCTCTGGGACATCAGTGTGAAGGAAATAATACAAAGGGGGAAATGGAAAAACGATGACGATGAGATAGCTCACAGTTTTGCATTCCTAGTGAAATGCAGACCTATCAGGGTGCAGTTACAAGCCTACTGACTGGGAAGCTTTGTGTTGATACTAGTGTGTATGAATGTGTGGAATTCTGGAAGCTGAAAAGATCACCAATTACTTGCTTATCTTATTGTATGCTTATTCTTAGGTATGTTTTTGTATCTGGAATGATTTATGCTTGTAGCTACTGTACACCACAGAGCACATTTTGTGATGCAGGTGTGTGTTTTGATTTTCCCACTGTCAGTTGGACATGTTATATAATTTGCATATAAGTCATAAATGGCACTGCAACTGAATACCAGTCAAAAGAAACATTCAGTAGCTTCATATGAAATATGGCATTTGCTTTTTTAATCGTAGAGAGTGGACTGAGAGGGTAAATTTCTGGAACATAAAGTACAACCGCAATGTTTACCTATTTTCATCTGGAAATTGTTGAACGAATGCTCGTTGATGTATTTCATTTGATCCATTAGCCTCATTGCAAAGTCCGCCAGGGCCTTGATATGCGTTTTGCCCACCTTGTCATAGGTGGAATCATTAAGACCCGAAGCAGCCATATATGTGCTCCCTATTGTTTTGATCTTTTCCAGCTGTCGAAATTGGTCTTCACTTATTATCTACAAATCCAAGGAAGGAAAAGGAGACACATATAAATCAATCCATGCTCTGTAAATGATCTATACACAATCCTGGATACTACACCCATTAGCAGCTAAAACAATCCAGCATGATTCATATATGAAAAGAAGATAAATCAGCTATTTGGATCCTGAGGAGACTGAACTCCTATATCAGCTATATTAAAACACGAAAGCAGTATTGGTTGTGCCTTGTGGAATGGGACCACTTGCCTCAGCCAACTTGCCATGGTCATCTCACCATGGCCAATTGGCCACAGCCAACTCGCCACGGGACAACCCGTCACGGGAAAACTCACTGCAGGACAATTCAACAATTCAATTTAATTATATAAAATAATTTTAAAAATTATTTTAGTTTTTCTCATTCACATTTTATTTTGTCCCTCTTTTGGCATCCTATCTTTAATGATTCTATTAGACCAGAGGTCACCAACCTTTCTCAGTTGGTGGACCGGAGGTAAAGGGAGGGGGAAGCATTTTACACACACGCACGCACACACGGAGCTGCAAGCACACACGTGATGCAAATGGGACGGGGCTAGCGCTTGCGTGATATTCACTAGCCCTGCCCTGCTCTTGTGCAGCACAGAGCCCTGTTTCTATGCCCTGCAGCCTGGTGGCACCCATTTTTGCATACCAAGGCGCGGCGGCATCCTGTTTTCGCACCCCGAGGCGCAGCAGTGGCCTGTTTTCACATCTTGCAGCATGGTGTTGGCCCATTTTCGCGCCCCACGGTGCAGCAGTGTTCCATTTCTGCACCCTGAGGCATGGTGGCATCCCATTTTTGTACCCCGAGGTGCAGCAGTGGCCTGTTTCATGCCCTGCAGCATGGCGCTGGCCTGTTTTCACACCCCATGATGAAGCGGTGTCCCGTTTTTGCACCCCGAGGCACGGTGTCCTGTTTTTGTATCCTGTAGCTGTGGTGCTAGCATGAGAGTGTGTGTGTGTGTGTGTGCCTGTGTGTGCGCATTGGCCAGCCTGTCCCACGGCCTGATGGCCAGTAGGCCACAGCCCACTACTGGGCCATGGCCCACAGGTTGGGGACCCCTGTATTAGACTATTTGTTAATATTAGTGTAACTGTTGTCGCGTGGTGAATTGTCCCGCATAAAATTGGCCATGGCGAGTTGGGTGCAGAAAGTTGTGGTGAGTTGGCCGTGGTGAGTTGGCTGTAGCAAGTTGATATAGACCCTCAAACACTGACACAAATCATTTGTCCTTGGGTTAAGAAGTTCTAGATCTTCTGATGCAATATTCTAGCACAGTATAGGAGGCAATATTTTATAATGTTTCAATGTAATATAATACAATATGAATATATTACTGTGTGTCCAAATTCCTGTCTGTGTTTAGTATAATACAAATGACGTGTCAATGCTTGCTATCACACACAGGTAATTGAGTTAACACTATATGCACTTTTAATTGTATGGCATAGATTATTCCATTATAATGTAATTCCTTTTTTGCTACAAAAAAGATTCAAGAAAATCCAAGCTAGCTATAATGAATAAGTTTCCTAGCAAGTGCTAAGCTTGTAAGCCGCCCTGAGTCTTCGGAGAAGGGCGGGATATAAATGGAATTAAAATAAATAAAATAAATAAGTGTGCATGCATGTTTCAGCTCTCTTGACTCAATTCCTATTTGCCCCACTCTATGGCACTAGGGGCCAAAAGACTACGTAGGTGACCAGGACATGCAATCACTCAACTGGGATAGGAAAACTAGTTCCATGAATTCTAAGAGTTGGGGGGAACTCTTTACGACTGTAGAGAAGGTTCAATTGAATTTCTGTATTAATATCTATTAGAGCAGAAAGTTAAAAAAATATTTGTCACTTAAAGAACCCCTGAACCTAGACAACCAAAGTGTCAAAGGCAATGTTGTGTGGAACAGGCTATTTTACATAGTGATCGGTCCTCAGCATGACAGAGACCATTGTTCTCCTTGAATTTGCTCACCTCATCAAAATCAGCAATGATTTCATTGAGGAGCCTCAGGCACTCCACCCCTTCATTATTGGCCTCTAACTCCACATAGAATTCTGAGAAGTTGCTGATGGAAGCAAACATGACAGCCACACATTCACAGGACTGGTAATACAGTTCATCATTTCTCCGCTCCTGTGCAAGAAAGTGGGCTGCTACGTCCTTTGGCAAGATATTATGGAGAAGCCGTCTGTTGTAGGCCTGCAGCTCCTCCATCTCCTCCTTTTCTTCAGTAGCCTGAAGAGAGAAAGAGAGACAAGGAGGTGGTTGCAAGTTAACTTCATTTATGTGGGAAATGGGCTGGAAATAAATATGTATGGGATGTAATAGACCAGTGACAACAGAGTCACCTGTTACACTTCATCGGCTTCTAATTTTAAGCATACTTAGAGGACCTATTACTGAAATTATTAGTTCTGTCCTCAAAATTGAACTCAAATATTGGTGGAAGCTTCATTAAGTTCTGATTCAGTTTGGTGAGGGTGATCATTAGGAGTAGAATTCCATGAAGAAGAAAATCGACCTTCGTAAAACCAGCAACTTTTCCAAGATTGTTATCCTTGAGACGTAATTTAATCAAGTAAAATTGGTTAGTTTTTGAAAAGAACTGCCACCGAATTACAATAATCTTCATTTAGTCAATTTACAATATTTAGGTGACACTTTTTCCATGCAAATGTTCTGAAAGCAATCTAGGAAATGTGCTTGTCAATATTTTTTAAATAAACTATAGGCCCACTACACTAAGATGGTGCCTATCAGCCCCCTGTAGATCATCTACAGCAAGATATCTGTGATCATGAAATGAAAAAAAAATCCTGTATAAGCTTCCTCTGATCGGACAATTCTAGTTCTGATTTATGAGCACAGTAAGTAGCCCAACAAAATGACAGCTTGAGCAGCAATCATGTACTGATCATAAAAAGGTACTCTAATATAATATTAAAGACATGCATGCAGAAATATGCACCTGCAGACATACACACCTGAAGCTTCCAAAGGAAATCCAGCCTTGCTGTGGATTCCACCTGCTGTGCATGTAGATAGACCGCCAAGACAAAAACAGTGATGACAACAGGGGTTACAATCTTCAAAGCAACCCTGGACACATTGGAAGGACTATACAGGAAACAAAATACACAAATCTGAAAATTATAATGTAACATTGACTCGAGCATAACGAACGTAATCATGCTTTCTATGTTGACAAATCAAATCTTCCGGTATTTCTCACCCCTTGAAATGCTCCCAGAGGGTTTAGAGTTCAATTTCTCCATGTTCTGCATGTCCCTTGTTGCATTTGATTGATTGATTGATTGATTGAATTTATTTGCCACCCCATCTCATAACGAAATAACTCTGGGTGGCTTCCAGCATTAAAATCCTAACTAATAAATATTGTTAAAAGAATAAAAAAGAAAGAAATCCCAATCAAGATAAAACATAGTTAAAAGATGGGGAGGGACACGACAGGATGCACAGAGGGGGGGGGGGATAAGGTGTGATTGTCTCTTAAATCAACCACCTCCAGTGTGATGCTCCCCATTGGGACCCCAAGCCATCTGGCAGATGCAGGTCTTCAGGCTCCTGTGGAAGGACAGAAGGGTAGGAGCCAGTCTCACCTCAGGGGGTAAGACAAGTCTAAAGGGCAGGAGCCACAGGAGAGAAGGCCCTAGAATTCCTTGATCAACAGGACCTGCAGCATGCCTCCTTTGCTGGTGCGGGTGAGGTCAGCCAGTCCCAGTGGGGTGAGGCAGTTCTTCACGTAACCATGACCCCATGTCATGCAGGGCTTTAAAGGTAATAACCCAAACCTTGAACTGCACCCAACAGCCAGTGCAGGTTAACATGCCTGTGCTGCCACACTTTGCACCAGCTGAAGCTTCCGAACGCTCTTCAAGGGTAGCCCCATGTAGAGTGCATTGCAGTAGCCCAGATGTGAGATGACCAGGACTTGAATGACTGAGTGCAGGGACTCCTGATCCAGGAAAAGAGTGAACTCAACAAGAGCACCCTCCCTCCTTCTGCCACAGATCTGCACCAATACAAGCTTCCACCGATTCTAGATTATTTGTTGAAAATCAACAATTGAGATCTCCAAAGACATCTCAATTGTTGAAAATGCAATTACGTCGTCCTTCATTAACTCACCATATTCCATTCTCAGTCTCATTGGAAAACACACTAAAAAGAACAAAAAGGACATATTTTAGGCAAAACAAAGAGCTCTTTCGTTTCTTTTATCCACCATTAGCCACTGTCTGTGGAGATTCTCAGTCATCAGGTCAAAGTTGCCCCAAAGGTGCTTTTTTAAAAAGGCAACTGGGCTGTTTTTTTTTCCTTGAGGAAGAAAAAGAAAACGTTTTGCTTCATCACAAGCTTCTTCTTCACTTGTGAATGAACCTCAGCTGATGAAGCTTCTTGGATGAGAAGTGAAAGGTTTTCTTCTTCCTCCTCAAAGGAAAAAAAAAATCCAGTTGCCTTTTGAAAAAGCACCTTTGAGATCATCGTTAGCACCTGTTCTTTTATTTTCAATTTCACAAAGTCTCTTCTATGCTATTGCTTGCATTGCTAAGAGTTTGAGTTCTGAGTCAAGATAGGCCTTTTACGTCTTCTTTCACTAAACTGCTGTATCTTAACTTGTCTCCCCATTGGCAGAATGGGACGCACAAACTGGCCTGTTGTGATGTGGAAAAGAAATTTAAAAACGAAGCACAACAAGAATTGTTTTGAGCTACATGTTCCCTTTTTTTCAATGAAACTATCTTCTTCTTTTGCATCTAATAAATCAAATAAAAGACTATAGCACATCTCTTATGTCTGGAATGTAACCAGTTTACCCAACAAAATCACATTCTTTCCCAGGCCCCACCCACCCCACACAAAGCCATACGCAAATTCAGCCTAATAAATATCTGCTTGAAACAAAGACATCCTATGCAATATTAAAAATATAAGGAATCCTGCCCTCTGCCTTTTTTAAAAAAAGAAAAAAATCTGAATAAGGCTGGTTGCGGAGGGGGGGGAAGTACACCCCCAACGAATCATATAATGTCTGAACCCCTCATAAATTCTGGGTCTAACATTGGACAATTGCAACATCAGTTTTTATTCTTTCTAGCCCAATGAAATGCTGGGATACAATCATATACAGGAGCTTGGAAGTCTTGTCTATCTGCCCATTAACAAGGTAACTTATCAATAACTGAACTGAACACGAACTAATCTGGGATTGGGGCAGAGCTGGGGTTTGAAAATTTGCTAGAGGTTGCAGAAAAAATATGCAGAAAAATATTTCCCCAGAACATCCCTAGGAGAGATGCATTTAGGCAGCAGCATAAAACGTTCGTGACTGCCCCCTTTTAAGCCCCCCCCACTTTCACACGCACACCCCTTGTTTGCCAATGACCCAGAGTGAAATGTTCACAACCCACCACCAGCTTCCCAGGGGACAATTTAAGCATAAATGCACACAAACACAACACTTTTGATACACAAAAGAAAACAGTGACACTTCTTACGATCACATTTAATAAAAAGGTTGAAAATAATTTCAGAAACATTCCCCTACCTTGTTTTTCTAGAAGCATGCAAAGTTCCATTCGATTCAATATGCAAATAAATTAAAGCAGCACACATTTAGTACAAAGATGTAATGTGCAACGCTCCATAATAACATTCTTTCAGTTTTTCACCTTGGACACTAGAGGGAGCCCTAACCACTTCCAAAGAATTTGTTCTATGTGTATGGTTAACATAAAAGGTTTATTCTGTACCTTTTGGATTTAATTTTGGTTGAAGTGAGGATTTACTGTTTACTGGGAAGGATTAGAAGGAAAATTACAGAGTTAGACAAGACATCGCAAATCTATGTTGTTTAGAAGCAAATAATTCCAGTGATGAGTAAACCTAAAGATATCTATACTTAAATAGGCATAATGTATTGGTTATGAAATATTATATTTTAAGGCCAAAGTATTTCACTGAATTATTTGGAAAATGTGAATCTTTATATCTACCAACCTATTATTTCATTCAATGGAAGAGTATCTTAACAATTATAATTTTTATTCAATGGAAGAGTATCTTACAATTTTCTTCATATTTCAGGGTTTCTACCTTCCTGGAAATTTTACTTATATCTTGTCACAGATTTAAGACTTTGTTATAGTAGAATCAAATACCTGTGTCAGCCCCATCAAGGGAAATTTGCAATCAAATTAATGCCATTATTTTCCAGTCTTGCAGCTCAAATTAATTTTTCATGTTAAACGTACCTTGTATTTCTATTTAGCTAACATCAAGCTGTCCATGTATATAAAGGTAAAGGTTCCCCTGCACATGTGTGCTAGTCGTTTCCGACTCTAGGGGCCGGTGCTCATCTCCATTTCAAAGCCGAAGAGCCAGCGCTTGTCCGAGGACGTCTCCGTGGTCATGTGGCCGGCATGACTAGACGCCAAAGGCGCACGGATCGCTGTTATCTTCCCACCGTAGTGGTCCCTATTTTTCTACTTGCATTTTTATGTGCTTTCGAACTGCTAGGTTAGCAGAAGCTGGGACGAGTAACAGGCGCTCACTCTGTTACGCGGCACTCGGGATTCGACCCGCCAAACTGCCAAACTTCTGATCAACAAGCTCAACGTCCTAACCCACTGAGCCACCGCGTCCCTGTCCTTGTATATAGCCATGCCTAAATCTTGCTGTTGCTTTTCCAGTTAGAACTTCAAGTGCTCTGTTGTTCTTGTGAAGTTGCAACTACAGCCTTACCTTAAAATCAGAGAATTGGAAGGGGGCATTCGGGACTTTGTCTGAGCCTCTGCTCAGTGTAGGAAAACAGGCCTACACATTGAGTAAATTAGTATGACAGAAAAAGTGGCATCTCTATGTAGCTAGCATTGCCATACAGTGGTACCTTGGTACTCATCATTAATTGGTTCTGGGAGGCACGATGAATAACAAAAATGTTGACTACCCCAAAAAAATTTCCCAGGAAAAATGCAGTGAGTCACCAGGCAGCTGACACTGACAAGTTCTAGCTTGCACATGCAGTACCAAACAAACAATGAGTACTGGGACCAAATTTTCACATCAAAATGCGTTGAGTACCAAATCTGATGAGTTTCAAAGCAGTTGAGTACCAAGGTATTACTGTAGTTTGGTGGATCCGAATCCGTATTAATTCAATTCAACTCCGTATTTTCCACATAACCATAATCCTGTGTAAGGGTAATAGTATCATTTTCCCCCCAGAATGAGCTCAAATCTCTGTGAGGGGAGGGAATGATTAGCCCAAAATGACCTAGTGAGCTTCTATAATTGAAGGTAGAATAGAATATGCCCTGGATCTGGAAGCAGGTGCACCTAAGCTACGTTTGGCTTTCCTAAAAGTTTCCCACCAGCCATAAATAGTATGCTAAGTAGTAGGTCCTAGCTATTAAAAGAGCTTTCAGAAGAAAAGTAAGTTAATAAGTACCAAAACTGCAGCTCCCACATTTATTTATTGGAAAAGATGGGCTTATTTACTTCACCCTTATTCCTGACATCTTGATTGTGAGCTGATGCAAGTAATTGCTTCAAAGTGCTCTAATTTAGCCTGATCAAAATTCCTGGCACTATAAAATGTCTTAAAAGATGGTTTGTTTTCAGATTACTCCTTCAAACGACTGCTTCTAATTTGCTTTTAATTTTCTCTTATAGGAAGAGAAAAATCATGTTCAGGTAGATTATCTCACCAAAGCAATTAAAAATATGAAAAAAAAACCACCACTCCCTTCTGTGATTCAGGCTGAGACAGTTTTTATTTATTTTATTTTTTTGGGATGCATTACTCACTTACAGAGTTCAATCAAAATGGCTATTCAGAGTATTTTAAGAGCATTATGAAAATAATAGAACATTACTGGGCTAAATAATATGATAATAGCGGGGTAGCTAATCACCAAAGGAATCAAAATTCTGCACAGCAGAGAAGCCAGCTCTAATGAGTCACTAGTCAAATTAATGAGTCATTAGCACATCCAGGCAACACAATACAGTGTGTGTGCTATTTCAAAGTAAGGCCCTCTATGTCAAAAGAGGCTTATTGTCAGGACTGATATAAATGGATTCTGACACTTATTCCCAAGAACTGCGCATTTAGAAGGCATCTTTGCAATCACGAAATCCTGCAAGCCCAGATTCGCCCACAGAATTAGATTTTCCACCTCTAGTATCAATGCTAAATTCTCTTGCTTGCCTGGTATTGGAAACTTTGGCTGGTCCAAGTGAGATTTATGGAAACAGGCCTTCCTATACGGTGACCTTGGGCAAAATGCTGAGACCCAGTCCTGCCTACTCAAAGCTGGCTTGAGAGTGGAGTGAGATAGATCCAACTAATCAGCCTCACTCTAAATAACTTCCTGCCGATATTATAAGGAGCAATAGAAATGCAAGCAACCACTTAACCATCAATAGTTCATCTTTTGGAGCTTAAGTTGAGAATCCTTCCTTCCTTCCTTCCTTCCTTCCTTCCTTCCTTCCTTCCTTCCTTCCTTCCTTCCTTCCTTCCTTCCTTCCTTCCTTCCTTCTTATTGAAGTAAATATCACTGGCTGAGCACCAAGCTACCACCAGCCTTGTCACACTGCTTAAAATTAAATGGGAAGAAATTAATCCTCAAATGGGAAAACAAGCCTTTTGTAAGTAAGTGCTGGAAGCTATCCCATGCACCAATCTTTCATCACTTCACTGAGAGAAGAATTGAAGGAGTGGCCCTTATTTTTCACAATAAATTTATATTGCAACACCTTGACTCCTGCAGGCACTTCAAGTCCCAAGAGGGGGGGGGAGTAGGGGGAGGTCCCTTTTCCAATATCATATACAGTATGGGAAAGGAATTTCTGGCGGGGATTTAAGACTAGAGAATAATAACTTTTCCTGTTCTGCATCTGTTACATCATATATATCTCTTCACAGATTTCTTGATACATGTCCACATAACGACACTGATTACATTCCCATTGGGTCATGTAGCCTATAGCTACTGCAGGAAAGTTGCTGGATGATACACCTCTAACAACCAACTGCCTGCAATCCATACAGCAGTACAGAGTCCTTCCCTTAGCCAAGCCTTACTGCACAGCTTTCCCAGCAGCTCCCCAAGCCTATGATAGCCACACCATCCAAAACACAAGGAGCCAGGTTACCACAGTGTCCACTTCTTGCTAGGCCAATGGGAACACCACTCCCCTAGAGCTAGCTGCAGTTGTGCCACTCTTGATGCTAGGATGTTTAGGATTTCCCTGTATACTTTCCATGCTCCCTTCCTTTGACTCTGCTCCTCAGGTGAAAACGGCAGGCTAAGGCTGCCCCAATATCCTGGAGATTTTCAGCATGGCGTGAGGCAAATCAAGATTTAGTTCCAGACTGACTATTATTTTGTGCATCTTCCTTACCGGCCTGTGAGAACTTGGAGATACATTTGTATTTATTGTTGCATTGTTTTTTGTGTGTTTTTTTACAAATAACTCAAGGCAGCAAACATATCCAACATACCCTTTCTCCTACTATTTTCCACCAAACAACCCTGTGAAGTGGGTTGGGCTGAGATATTGCTGAAATATATTGGATAATGCCACCAATTTGGCATATGAAGTGGTAAACCTGGTTCTGGACTATTCCATTTCAGTTGGCAACACTTCTTCATACGTTAGAAAAATATATATAATAATTTTCTAATATGTGTGGATTTTTATCCACATTTTGTTTTTAAAAATGGAAAGTGTTAAGTCATAGGTGTCAAATGGGGTGGGGTTCAGTCCAGATTAAAATATATCAATTCACATGGTTGTTCAGGAAAATTTCACACCACCAACCATGGCCACACCTTTCCCTCCCCCCACCCCCCATCCCCCATGGACTCTTTGGGTTTACCTACATGGCATTGGCTGTAACCAGAAGATCTGCATTATCGAAGAGGGTAAGGCCTGGCACTTCCACAATGAGGACATATATAAATTCAATAATCAACATCAAAATGAGTTTCCCAATGCAGCTGATCTGAAGGAACACGGAACAAGCCAGGAGGGTCAGTAAAACACTGTAGGTAAAGTACTGGGAGTGGGGTGGGGGGGAAGAGGAGGGGAATGAAAACAAGAACAAGGGGAAAAGAAAAGAATTTCAGTAAAGTAAAAGTCAATTTAGCAGATTTACAAAACATGGCTAAAAAGGAATAGTAAGATTAAGACTCCTCAGTTTCAAGGGTCTCCATCCTGAGGCCAGCACAAGCTAACAAAGTTTCCAGGAGGTCTGTGCAACCTTTGACCAAAAATGGGAGTTCACCGGACTTGTAAGATGCTTCCCTGACAACTCAGTGATCGTGGACCTCATTCTCCCCACCTGCCCCATATACCCCATTCTATAAACAACTGACAAGGCATCCACTTTCGGCATATTCACTCGGACAGGTGACAAACGGTGCTGATGGTACACAGAATTCAGAGCCTTTTTCTTTTTTCCATTGGTAATGGAGGAACTGACACTTAAGATTGTTTTTGAAATGATTTCTAAAACTAATGAGCATCTTACAACTGCAAATGACCACACAGACAAATAGAACACAAACACATTTTAGGCCCCGGTGGGTGGTGGGTGGGGGAAGTAATGAGTTTAGAGGTTTATTTAATCTTTTTTTTCCAGGCCAAACTGCTCTCTGATAATATGCAGTATTAGCCAAAATTCCCAGTGATATAAAGAAATTTCAGATACATTCTTCACTGTCGGAAAAGAGGCATCTGTTTTAAAAGCTTACCCTCCAGCTCTGTGTGATGTGTACGTGTATCAGTACACATAGGCATGTGTTTGTCTATTTTTATACATGCATGTATACTGGGTCCTTTGCAGCATGCAGTAACACAACTGTGTCTGCAGCTCCTTACAAGCAGGGAGTTGGGATTTGAAAGCAAAAGTTGCTTTGGATTGCCTGTAGACGCAAATGTGGCACCTCCATGAAGCTCCTTGAAGCAACTATGACTTCTGCTGGGACTATACAGCAGTTGCAGATGGCCAACCTACAGTCCCCAGAAAAGATGCAACCGTGCTACAGTTTTGCCCTCCGTGCTTCAAAGCAACCGCTCTGCAGTTCCTTCGGTAAATTTTTCCAGGATTGTGCGGAACCTACATAGGTCCCTAAAATACCTTCACAAGCACGGAATAGACTGGAGTCTTTTTAAGTTGGGCACATTTATACTGCAATTCCATACATAACTTTGCATGCATACCCTTATTCTTTTTGATGGGACTAATGTCCAAGTAAGTGTTTGGAGAGCTGCAATCTTTGTACTCCTAGGAGAGAGTCTACAGAGGCCTTGCTGAATCTCCCCTCCCTTGGTGAGCTGCTCCCCCTATCCCCAATTACAATTTCAGCAGGCAGAGATACATAGAGAAATCTCTACATGGTGCAATTGGAAAGGCATACTGCTTTAGGTTGTGGGATCCGGAAAGGGGCTGCCTAGCAATTGATCGTATTCTTGAATGTTACTCAATAATCTCATGCTCAATAATCTTGCATTATGAATGCATTTCATTTTATATAAAAGGGTGTGTGTTCTACCCCTTAGCAAAGCTCCCGGTTCATTGCACAGAAAGCAGTAAATTCGGAAGGGAGCTACACTAATGCTTTCCCTGCGGTGTCCTAATTTTACAAGGCAAAGACTGATTACATGCGGGAACATTCTGAAATAAGATTATTCACTCCTCAGTCTGAAGAAGATTTCGTGTTTTCATTGTATGGAACATATACAGAGGGATTAAGAGTTGAGCGGCAGACAAAAGTATAAAAACCCAAGCCCAGTTTCAATGAAGGATTCTACAGAGCAGTTGATGCCATTTTAGTATACCGTATTGATAAAGGCTGACAGAAAAACCAACACAGTAATGAAGACCCCAGCAACGTGTTATGTCATTTTTACCCAAAACAAATTAGACCTACATTACAGCACAAAGCAAATACCTCTGGAAAGTTACAGTTTGGCTGGGAAGTAGCACAGAATCCTTCTGTGGTTTCCAGGCTATAATTGGAATAGCTAATATGGCACAAATTCACCTCAGGAGGAGTGAGATTATACTCTGCAGCTATACAGTCAAGAAGGTCCACAGTACTACAGGTGAACTGTCAGAAAACAAGAGATAAAACATCAAACAAAGACAAGGAGAAAACAAACTAATCAAAGCAGCATTCTTTGCGATAGATTATATTCAGAATAAATATGGGACTAAAAAGTTCCATTTAGCTTATGAGTAGATTTTAGAGGGATATTGTTAATAATTTCAGTGTTAGTACTTTGTATATATTTATGTTAAAGGGGAGTTAAAGCACATTATGAATTTGGTTAATTTTATATTATGGATAATTTTTAGTTAGAATATGATTATTATATCTATTATTATAGATATATCTATTATTATAGATAAAGGTAAAGGTAAAGGTTCCCCCGCACATGCGTGCTAGTCGTTTCCAACTCTAGGGGCCGGTGCTCATCTCCGTTTCATAGCCGAAGAGCCAGCGCTTGTCCGAGGACGTCTCCGTGGTCATGTGGCCGGCATGACTAGACGCCAAAGGCGCACGGAACGCTGTTACCTTCCCACCGTAGCGGTCCCTATTTTTCTACTTGCATTTTTTTTTTACGTGCTTTCGAACTGCTAGGTGGGCAGAAGCTGGGACGAGTAACAGGCGCTCACTCTGCTACGCGGCACTCGGGATTCGACCCGCCAAACTGCCGACCTTCCGATCGACAAGCTCAGCGTCCTAACCCACTGAGCCACCGCGTCCCTTATTATTATAGATATATAGGTATTATTATACCTATAACCCTCTGGGAAGTGGGGGGGAAGGGGGTGGTTTGGGGTGGGTGGGTTTTGGGGATATGTATTGTAAAATCTTTTTTTGTAAAACTCTTTAATAAAAAAAAGCAGCATTCTTTGCATCTCGCAGTATATACATATCTTCAGGGGTAGTTCTTTATACAAATGCACATGAGATGGAGAGTTTTCTTACACTTTTAAAATCTAGAGCCCTCCATCGAAGATAAACTGCGGAGAGTTTAAGAACAAACAAAAGGAAATATTTCTTTCCATACTGCATTGTCAGACAGAACTTGCTGACATAAAGGTGACACTTTATATGACTTTAAACAGGGAGCAGAGAACTTTATGGAGGATTGATACATATCAACAAGTTTTAAAGGAAACATTCTTCTAGTTTGGACAAAACTCAGCAGCACTTTTCCTGCGGCTGCTGATAAAAACAGGATCACCAACACGATCACCAACATCCGATAACGGATATGGCACAAGAAGAAGAAGAAAATCAAATTACATGTCAGTTACAAAAGAGACATAATAGCCTGTGCATATAGTGGTATATTCTAACAAGCAGTTTGGGGCAAGGTATGTTCAAAGTCAAAATTATTTTTTTCTTTATTAAAGATTAAATCTAATCAATTAATCACACTGAGTATGATTATTCTATATTTTTTCTATTAATAATTACCAATCCACAACAACATTTTGAAAAGACTGAGGCCTTGCTCTTCAGATTCTGTAGTACTAATAATTCACAATAAAGCTCAATCAGAAAAAGGAAATGTAACATACCATATTGACAAAGGCTGAGAGGAAAACCAATACAATAGTGAAGACTCCGACTAGGGTGTTATTGATCCTGGACTGAACAATCTTTCGTGAAAGAGTCTGGAGTGGACCTGGAAACAGCTGTATAGTGGGAGAAAATAAGATATTTAAAACTATGGTTTTGTACAAATATATGGTATTCTGAAATGCTATAGGCATTAATATTTAATTGCCTAAGAGTGAATTAATGGCCAACTGTCGCTCCCCACATCCATGTAATTTTTGCAGCAGGAACATATAATTGCTGAATAACTTCATTCTCCCTGGTAAATATAATAGCTTTTAGGTGAAAATCAGAGAATGGCATCCAAAATTCGGAATGTTTTATGACCAGGCCCACCCTTGTTCTCAGTATGTGAGAAAGATATACCAACTTGAATATGGTTACAAAACTTTGAGCATTCTGTTCTGTTTCCAAGTTGTCAACTATTTAGACTTTTCTTATATAAAAAGGGTTAAGGCAGATCAAGGTTAGGTGGAAAACAAATGCAAACAAAACAGTCAACTGATGATATGGATGCTGAGACATGAAAATGCCCTAAAACCTCAGAAATATCTTTGGCATAGTTCAAGCAAACTACAACTAAATCTGATCATCCTAAGGATTGATGGATACATTATCAAAGACACAAAAGTGGCCCAATAGTTATCAAAATTATCTTGAATTAATAAAGTTCAAAGAATTTTGACAAATGAATTTGGGCTCCCCGAAATATATGTGTGCTGAGACTCTTATCCTGGCATGCCTAGACCGGTCCTTTTTTCCTTTCTCTTCCATTCCCCATTCCTCTTGTTCCTCTTACTATCACTAGGTTTTTGTTTGGTGTTTCCCCCCACCCCTTTCAACTCTCCCACACACATTTTGAATGTCACAAATCCATGGAGACCAAACAGATACTTTAGGCTTAGAATGCAAATGCAGAAATTCTATAGAAGTTAAAAGCTCCCTGCTGGGTGTTAATTTCAGCTCATCAGAGTCCTCTCCACTGCCATTCCCAGAGAAAAAACCCCCGAACACAAAAGACAAATAACAGTTCCCATATCCATCACTATTATTTCATCAACTAGCTTCTAAGCAAATTTCTTTTAAAAAGAGAGGAGGAAAAAAAATCCCCCAATTAGTCTTTTAGCAATGGCTAACCCAGGGGTCGGCAACCTCGGCTCTTTTATGACTCGTGGACTTCAACTCCCAGAATTCCTGAGCCAGCTATGCTGGCTCAGGAATTCTGGGAGTTGAAGTCCACGAGTCATAAAAGAGCCGAGGTTGCCGACCCCTGGGCTAACCCATCACACACACCCACTTTGCACTTAGAGAAGGACTTTAGCTTCCTTCAAACACAAACATAATTATGAAACTTTTGAGGATAGGAAACATGGATTTGCTGGCAACTCTTACAAAAAGAGAGAGGGTGAAACAATCCCCAGTAATGTTGACTATTTTTAAGTTGCTACTCTCCCCAGCACCCAATACAAAGAATTTCTGTGTGTTTTCTAGCACAGGCAAAGGAACAGATTGGAAAGGAGACATACAGTAAAAGAATCTGGTATAAGACACAGCATAACGCAGTATCATACTGCTAACGGTGATGATGAAGATGGTGATAATAGAAACAGCAATAATATTTGACAGTGTTCTTGTGGTTAAACTAAGAGTATAGCACAACAGCAGCTCTTACTGTTATGGATGAATCACCGTGAAATACCACTCCATTTTATAATGGCAGAAATAAATTATGCATTGTACTGAAAACAAAATTGCAGGTAATCCTCAACCTACGGCCATTTGTTTAGAAACCGTTCAAAGTGAAGACCGTGCTGAAAAGTTACCACAGTGCTGAAAAAAGTCCGTTCCTCGCACTTATGACCATCACCCTCCCCATGTTCATCTGGTCTCAATTTGCGCACTTGGCAACCCGGTCACATGTATGGCCAGCTGCAATGTCCCGTGGTCAAGTGATCGTGATATGTGACCATTTTTTATTGATTCCTGGCAAAAAGGTGCTCCTTGGAAGAATGGCTTTGCATTTTAAAAGCATGTTTTTTGCTTAATGACCCCGGTGAGTGATTCGCTTAACAACCATCGTAAAAAAAATGCAAAATTGTGTCTGATTTGATTTACAACTGCAATGATCTATGATGGAAATTCCGGTCCCACCTGTAGTCATAAGTCCAGGATTACTGGTATTATCAGCACTTCTTATAAGTACTGACACCTCCCTTAAATACAGGAGCATTTTTTAAGCCGCATAGGTAAATCTTCTCCAATCTGGTTGCTTCTAGATGTGTTGGACTTCAATGTCACTACCCCCAAACTACCAATGAACTCTGAAACAAGTCAAATATGAAATACAGGTGTCCTTGACTTACATCAGTTCATTTACTGACCATTCGAAGTTACAACGGCACTGAAAAAAGTGACATGACCATTTTTCACACTTATAAGCACTGCAGCCTCTCCATGGTCAAGGGATCAAAATTCAGATGCTTGGCAACTGACTCATAGTTATGACGGTTGCAGTATCCCGGGGTCATGTGATCGATCACCTTTTGTGACCTTCTGACAAGCAAAGTTAATGGGGAAGCCAGATTCACTTATCAACCATGTTACTGAATTTTCAACTGCAGTGGTTCATTTAACAACTGTGACAAGAAAGGTCGTAAAATGGGACAAAACTCACTTAACAACTGTCTCAGCAACAGAAATTTTGGACTCAATTGTGGACATAATTTGAGGATTTAAAAAAACAATAAATATAATAATAAATGGTGATATATTTATGATTCTTGCTGACTGATGGACATTTGAAAACATAATACTTTAAACCTGGAAAAGAGATCACTTTTTGTATCTATCCAAGAACCTAACTGCCTGTCATTTGATCATTTGGTAACAATTTTTCAAAATTGCATAATTGAGCAAAACACACTGTTATGTATGCAGGCATCTGCATAGCAACAGCCATCAGGGGGCGTTGGCCTGGACAGTTTCGGCGGGAAACCTAGGGCCAACCCCATTGGCTGTTAGCTTACCTGGCCAGGTATATAAGGAGGCCAGGTAGCCCTCATTCCCCAGTTCACTTCCCCTTCCAATAAAGAGCTGAACTCACACACCGGCTGGCGTCTCTCTTGCGTCGGACCCACTACACAATACACACTATATAGGAAGTATAAATCAAATTCATCATACCAATGAAGGAGAAATATAATTTCATGAAGCAGTAGACCTTGCAGAGAACAATAATAATTTAGGATGGAAATGTTTAATGGAAAATGTTAAATGGCCAACAATGCCTTCCAAGGTTTGGCACTGTCTGATTCAAAGATATGGAAGAATATGCAAGAAGAAGCGGCGGGGGGGGGGGGAGACACATGAAGGCAGCAAACCATGAGTTCTGTTAAGACCTGGGCAGGGGAAATGGGTGCTTGTCTCAGAAATGCAGCAGTTGATTCAGAGTAGGTCACTATCAGGACTGTCTCTACATCAGAATGCTTTTGGATACTCAGACAACAGTTCAGAGTCTAAGCATTTAAGTTAACATATCAAGGAGCTGGAAAGTTCATAATTTTAACTGTTAGATTTGTCACTGGGTCTTTCATTAGCTAATGTTAGCCAAAGTTAACAGTTTTCTGCTGACATTTTTCTCCTTGGAAAGAAAATCAGAATATTTATGTTCTGGCTATGTTTTGTACCGCAGACAAAAATGAAGGGACTGATGGTGCCAGTCAAGGATATATGGCACCCCAGGCTATATTGACTGATGGCATCATCAGATGCAAAGATTTGTATTTTTGGAAGACTTTGGAAGGAAGGGTGGCTTTAGTGCCCTTCAGGCTAAAGTCAACTGCCTATGTAGTTTTTAGCCTGAAGTCTGTCATGCTGAAGGATGATATAAAAAGGTAAAGGTTCCCCCGCATATGCGTGCTAGTCGTTTCCAACTCTAGGGGCTGGTGCTCATCTCCATTTCAAAGCCGAAGAGCCAGCGCTTGTCCGAGGACGCCTCCGTGGTCATGTGGCAGGCATGACTAGACACCAAAGGCGCATGGAACGCTGTTATCTTCCCACCGTAGCGGTCCCTATTTTTCTACTTGCATTTTTATGTCTTTCGAATTGCTAGGTTGGCAGAAGCTGGGAGGAGTAATAGGTGCTCACTCTGCTAGGCGGCCAAACTTCAACCCGCCAAACTTCTGACCATCTGATCAACAAGCTCAGCGTCCTAACCCACTGAGCCACCGCATCCCATTGAAGGATGATATACGGACACGTATATCTATTTATTACTTGTGTGAACATATAATTTTGTGCTTTATCAAACCAATCAAATGTATGCTTGCATACAACAATGATAATAATGTGATATAAAATTTTAAAGGCCTGGAAATCTATATTATACATAAAACATTTTCCCCAAATTAGACCAAATTGCTTTAAAGCCTTCTTTCTGGACTTTCAATTTTTTAAAAAGTCAAATGTTGGTAAGCAAAGTATATCAGCAATGGTGCAAACCAGGGGTTTATCTTTCCAATACTGTATATTTATGTTGGCCATTCCCCATGCACAGTTCTAAGTATCCTGATAAATGCTAAATGCAAAAAAAGAAAAGAAATGAATTATTGAAATGCAATCTTTCCTCTGAAGTTATATTAAAAATCCTATTGAATTTCAGCCCCAAATATGGCAACAGTAGTACAGTACCCAACCATGTGAATTGATGTTCCAATAGGATGGACATTGTTTCTAACCTATCAGACATTCACTGAAAAATACTGTTCTCAAATTTGAGGAACACGATTTCCTATTGTCTTCATCCCATTTTAAGATCAAAAGAAATTTCCAATTTTAAAATCAACCTTCTGCTAATTTACAAGTATGGGACATATAATCCCCTATCACTTCAATATTTTCTTGTTTTAGAACATGACTTTCACTCCACAAAATCCATCTGAAAAACTGCTGCTGAGCTGTGATGGGAACATTTATTAAGTACTTGGGGAGTAGTTATATTAACAGATTTAATTAATTAAATTATGTTTAAAATTAATCAGAATTTAACACTTGACTTCCTCCACTGCTTTTCTATTGTTCCTCTTGTTTGACATATGGTTCCTAATATGTTACTCCCTAGTGTAGCCCTTTTCCATCCAAGCTCCTGGTTTAGAATTTTAAGGACAATTAATTAAAACAGTGCAACGGGAATCAACTCACCTTTACACAGGAGTAAATGACTGAAACAAACACCAGTGTGGTCAATATCACAAAACAGGATAGGTAAAACGCCAGCATGAACACCGAGCTGAAACCAGAAAACAAAGTCAGGTGGGTCTACAGCTTGCATTATCCATACATCATATTAAATCTCTATTATCATCACAGATCGGCATAATATGGGTGAGGTACAATCAATCAAATAGCACAGAAGATACATTAAAGCCTAAAAATAAGGGGGAAAAATAAAAATACCAAAAACTAAGAGATATTAAAACAGAAAGTATATGCATACCTGTATGTCTAAAAGGTATCTAAAAGGAAGGGGTGGGAGCATTAGAAGAGTAAGAAAGCATAAAAAGTTAAATTACATAGTACTTTAATAGACAAACTAGGTCCCCATTAAGTTTGATTGATGACATAGGTCAATGATGGCGAACCTATGGCACGTGTGCCAGAGGCGGCACTCAGAGCCCTCTCTGTTGGCACGCGCACCACTACTGGCAGCAGCAGGTCCATCAGGCCGCCACCACCCAGAGCAGGAGCCCTGCCCAGCACAAAGGAGGCGAAGCGGCCGACTAGCAAGCTCAAGTAGAGGTGGTAGAGCAGAGGTCACCAACCATTATCAATTGGTGGACGAAGAAAAGGGAGGGGGAAGCATTTTGCATGCGTGCGTGCATGGGGCTGTGAGCATGCATGTGCTGCAAATGGATTGGGGCTAGTGCCTGCATGATACTCACTAGCCCTGCCCCGTTCTTGCATGGTGCAGCGCCTTGTATCAGCGCCTTGCAGCATGGTGGCCCATTTTTGCGCCCCTGGTTTTTGCGTGCCAGAGGCAGCACTCAGAAGTGCCTCCCTGCCCGCCCCCCGAGGGCACCACATTGCTGATGCACCCCTGGCACTTTGCAATGAATGAGTGGGTTCTGGGTTGTGGTTTGGGCACTCAGTCTCTAAAAGGTTCGCCATCACTGGCATAGGTCATCATCCAATGAATTTTGAGCACTGTTGTGCAGAACCTGACAACAATGTATGTAAGCCGCAGGGAGGTGTGGAATTGTCCTGTGTGCCCTAGATATTTATGCAGTAATGGTGACATAAGTCTAGTATGGATATCTCTATAATACAGGCATTGGAGAAACATAATGCCCTGTTGTTTTTGTGTTTCCCGAATCACAAAGGCATTCTCTCTTCAAGTAAGGAATCTTCTTGTATCGGCCTTCAAGGAAAACTGAGGCGAATAGTCTCTTTTTGCCATGTTTTGTCATGCCAGGACAGCAACCTCCAGTGCTTAGGGATTTCAAGTTTATCTAGATAATGTATATAGGGGAGACAGAGTCCCTCTTTGGATTCACTGGCAATAAAGGTTAGATCCAATTGGTGCTCTGTATCTGCTACATACTGTTTAATGAGTGCTTTGGCCTGAGCAGAAGACCTCTCAAGAAACCCAAGGATGAGATTTTAATTGCCACTGCCTGGTTTCCATGTGGATTGAAAATCATCACTCATTGCTAATGGGGCAAGGCCAAGGTGGGGAAAAAGGACCAATAGCAGAGTATGGTCACCCGGCCTCTCGTCTCCACTTTCATGAAGCCCGTTTCTACTTGCAGGGTGGCATTAGACACACAATTTGGGACTTGAAGGGCTCCTTTTAAAAATTTCAGTTATACAAGCTCCAATGGTGCAAAATTGGAGAAGGGCCCTAGCTGGGCACTATACAGAAGTTGTACCACTGACGTGGCTTCCAATAATTTGAATACTGCAGATATATAGAATATTTTATTTGGCCCAAGTGAGATTAGACACACAAGGAAGCTCTAAGTGTATATGATGCAAAACAACAGAGTAATAATAATCATAATGATGATACCAATAAGAGAGGATAGTAGAGAAGAATGAGAAGGCTAATAATGATACTATGGTAGCCATTTTTTATCCTAAGGAATTAAAGGATAGCAGACGAACCCTTCTGTGCATTTTCAACAACATAGTCCCTGTGGCCTTCCTACTGCTGACAGAATAACAGACTAGTTGCAGGTATCTGAAAGAGGAGAACTGCTTGATCTTGTGGCCATTTATTTTCCAAGAGTAGCCCTTGAGCCTTTTGGCAAATGCCATGATTTTAGTTTTCAGAAAAGTGAGTTCTAGCTGGTTCTCCTTGGGGTACTGTGTGTTGTGATTCAGGGTCAGCCTGTGGGTTCGGCAGTTGGGTCGGACGACTCAGAGGAGGAGGGGGGTGTTGAAGACCTTGCTGAGGGGGTTGAAGATCTTGCTGATGAGAGCCCTCAGCCAGGCCCCTCCCACTTGGTCACCACGGAGACCCAGCTGTGTGAGCCTGACAGTGTGGATGAAGATGACCCACAGCTGGCCCTGTTCAAGGACGCCCGACGCAGGAGGTAGTCAATTAGGAGTAAACAGAGGAAGGCAATGGGGCTTCTTGGAAGGAAGCAGAGAGAAGCCACGCCCTGAACTCTATATAAGGGGAATGTCTGGGAGGGCTGGTTTGCGGAAGGCAACCGCTCGCATTGGTTCATGTTTCTTAAAGCTCCTGTTTCTTGGTTCGTGTCTTGTTTGTTTTTGTAGCTATAAATTTGGCAGGCGTAATTCCAGCCTCTTGCCGTTTGTAAAGGGGTTGTCCCTGCCTTTTCTGCAGGGCCGGTAGCAGGCTGGTAGAGAACACTGTGTTAGTGCTCTCAGGGCTTTAAAAAAACCTAATAGGTGTTTTTGAAAGTGTTACTGCTTTTGGTTTGCCTCCCTCATTTCTCTTGGTCAAAAACATTTTCTAACCATGCACGCTCTCTATTTCCAATAGCCCAATCTTGTTTATCTCTCTTAGCTTTACTCAGCACCCAAGTTTCTTCAGAACCGTATTATATTTGCAGGCTCAGAAATGTGGAGTCCTCTGAGCTTGGTTGTTTTCTTCCAGATGTTTCATTTTCCAATATTCAAGTTCAGAGAGCACCAAGAACTCCACAAATCAACTCTAAGCTACAGTACAAATGTTATCCTCTATTAGTAAGCTTCAGAGAAAAATGACCTCCTTTAATAACTCACCTCTTCTTTAATCTCATGAAATCACTTGGATTCTGATAAAACAAAATTTTCTACCACAAAACATGGCAAAAAGAGACTATTCAAAAGAATGCTTTATGTCTCTGCGCCCAACAAATATGACACTGTTTCTAGTTCCTGTTTCAAATTCTCCAATGTACACTTGAAGTCCACATTCGTGTGGCTTTGCATTTCCTTGCTTTACCAGAGCTTCAATTTTAGTGATGGGAGATTTTCTACTATAGATTCATCTTCAAAACTGTATTATATGTAAGATCGTTAACGTTAAATAGTTAAAACAGTTGTATTAGTCGTGAGGTAAACACCATGACAGCCGAACACGCGGGAGTTTTGACAGCTGTCAAAACCTCCCCAGCGAAGGCGCAGGTGCAGCCAGTTGACAGCTCTCCGCTGTCAACACAGGCACGGAACCACGCACGCGCCCAGCCATGCGGACGATGGAGCTGTCAAACACAGCCTACAGCGGATTGGCTCTGGAATCCCGGCGGGAGAAGAACGGCCACTGATTGGACTAACCGGCCGGCTGCCGGCTATAAAAGAACGAAAGCCTAACACCTGTTTGTCCGATTCTGAATAACCCAGTTGAAGTTAAGCCTGCTGTCTCTGAGTGGTCTGTCAGCCACTTCAAAAACATTTTCAAAGAAGGATAACTTCGGGCAGACATGTCAAACTCGCAACGTCACGTGACGTCACACGACGTATAGGAGCTTTTCCCCCATTGCCAGCAATGGGGTGGGCACGGTTTCCTGCTGACTTAGGGAAACTAAGTTGGGGGAAAAAACAGTATTTCAGACTTTCTCTGTGATATAACACCCTTCCCCACCACACGCACAATTGCTTTGCTCTGGTACACGGGGGCAATTTCCTTGAGATACGAATAACAACTTTATAATTTAGATAACAGGTGCACCTTCAACACAGCTTCCCTAGCACACCTCAGCTCTGTGCAGTAATCTTCAGTTTAAAAGAGAAACAAAGGGGATTTGATTCAAAGAGATGGGAAGGGAAAGACTGTCTCATGAATTCCATAATGTAATTAAGAGAATGGGAAAAGTCATTTGCTGGATTTCTTAAATCAGCAAGAATCAGGTTAGAGACGTCAATACCATTCTCCTTGGTATTTCATATATGCTTTCCATTACAGAAGTATCTGCAGCAAGAATTGCCAGTATGATAAATGGCAGGGGTACTAGGGATAATAATTCAACAACACATTTTGAAGTATTGTAGAGGCAAGAAACCTGCCTGTATATATCCCATTAGACGTTACTTTATTGCAGTATCTTGCTGGTGTCATGCACAAATTCTTTGTAGCACACGCAATATTGGGCAAGCTGGCAATATTCCTATTTCTCCATCATTCTTCCTTCTGGTCTCCCTACTCTGAAAAAAATGCCTGTAGAAAGTCGAAAGGACACCAGAGCAAATGTACAAAGTGGTTATGTGCAGGGCTTTTTTTCTCATAGAACGCTCAGAACGGAGTTCCAGCACCTTTTTTGGACGGAACCTTGTAGGGTAGGCAAGGTGGCTTGTATGACGTGTGTGAGTTCCGGCACCTTTTTCTTTTACAAAAAAAGCACTGGTTATGTGCCACCAGCAAGTCTGCTGCCTTCAGAGGCATTTCTAATGACCATTGGAGCTAAACTATAATTAGATTTTTATTTAGAGTTATCTGCCATTTCAGTTTTGAACATCATTACCATATATGAGTGTACATTTTATCTTGACCATTTTTCTGACTTATTATGTATCAAACCCACAAACCGAGCAGGCTTGCATTCCTCCTGCCATGCAACCTCATCCATAATTCAATTACAATGATTATCAAGCTCAGGAACATTAAGGCTAACCTTGTGAAAGCCAGCAGGGTTTCAAACTCTTTTTTGACTACAGAGACCACTTCCACTTGCTAATTTATTCACCACTTTCCTGGCATTCCTGCTGATTATAATGGAATGATTACTGCAAAATTTGCAAAAAAAAAAAAAGCGCCACTAAATTTCAAAGCCTCCTTCAACTCATATTCAGTGCCATAAAGCATCTATTCCCCTATCACTTCAGCAACACAGTCAATCCTATAAACCATTTTGGGGGTCACTGCATTTTGTGCCCACAATCCCCTCATTCCTTCACTATTTAGAGCAGAGCTCCACAACCTTTCCAGCTTGGCGGCCTGGAAGGAAAGGGAGTAGCAGGGAAATGCACACATGATGGCGGTGTTAAGTGTGTGCATACACAAATGCACCATGCACACTGCAGTGGCATGCTGGTGCCCACGTGCACACATGAACGGATTGCTGCTGCCCACACGGATGCGCAAAGGGGCCGCTAGCACCCGCGTGATGCTGTTGGCAATGCTAGTACCCCCATGCATGCACATACAGGGCCACTAGCCCATGTGGCAGCGCTACGGTGAGTGGGGGGGGGGCTCGCCAGCAATTCCTGTGGCTCAGTGGCCAAGAGGTTTAATTTATTGTCTAATGTAATATGGCTGTGTCAATATGTGTCAATGCTGCAAACACTGACATGTTTTTGCATTGACAATATAAGAGGCAGCCTTTTGCTTTAACTGTTTGGTTTTCAATCACAAAAGCCAGGGTGAAATGCAACCGGATGTTTTGACAAGATAAGGGATAGCCGCTTCAGAAGGGAAGTGAAACTTTGTATGTTAAATTAATTGGAAAATGTGACTCATGACATGTAAATAAGGGAGGGTAATTCTGTATGAGGTGGTATGTCAAGGGGAGGAGAATTCAGATTCTGGCATCCATCCATGAGTGCCAATGTTCCGTTTCTGTTCATTACAGACTTTTTAGAATAATTAATTATGCAGTACTCTTTGATGTGTTTTTTAATCAGAACCATGACAATATGTGTTTCATTTATTTATTTATTTATTTATTTATTTATTTATTTATTTATTTATTTATTTATTTACTTACTTACTTACTTACTTACTTACTTACCTACCTACCAACCAATCAACCAACCAACCACCCATCTTACCACAGGAAAGATGCTATTTTACATAAGGGCACTTATTAATACATTAACAACCAGAAACATATTTAAAAAACAATTATAAACACATTTCTACTTTGTTTGTTTGACAAAATGGATTCTCCAAACCTTATCTGAGCAATAAATGCTCAGGAAACATTTTCAGCACTACATAAGATGGTTGGGAGTACTCAGAAGAAAAATAGCAAATTTTCATGTTTTCATTATGGCTGGGGCAGTTTTTATAAAAATCCAATGAAAGTTTTCATTCAATGAAAATCACATATCTGTGATATAAAGATTCCAAGATGCTGAGCTCATCCAGAAGGAAGCACATTAATCCCTTTTAATCATATATTCAGTGCAGAGATCGGCCTGACTTTAGCTGCAAGCTTCATCTGATTTATGTTTAGTTATCCTAGATGAAGCACTCTAAAATGTAAATTATACAGCTTTGATTACTGCTGCTTTTTGAACCAGTTCTGCCTTTTGTGGTTCAGCACAAGAATTCACAGTGATAGTTAAAAGTCCTGAGAAATTTCACGGATAAGGTAGGAGACGCATTCTTGGAGAGCTTCAGCTGAAGCAGATTTCATTTAACAGACTAACAGAGTAGAAAAGAACCTTGGAAGTCTTCTATTCCAACTCCCTGATCAAGCAGGAGACCCTATACCCGAGGTGGCAAACCTATGGCACACGTGCCACGCAGAAGTCTCTCTGTTTGCAGGTGCGCCGTCACCCTAGTCCTAGGCCTTCAGCTGGGTTTTATAAAGCAATTTTTTGCCACAAAGTACAAAAACAAAAAATGCAATGTTTATCCATTTTGCTCTCTGAGTTCATGGTGACCTAACCCCAACCCTAAGTGGAATTTTCCTCCAATGGGATTTTCCCATGTATTTTACCAGGAAACATAGATAAGGCAGCCTAGAAAAGTAAGTGCCCTCCTAACCATACGCAAGACCTCCGAATTTGTTGGCGATGTCCCTTTTGCTCTATGAATTTATGGTGACCTAACGCTAATCCTAAGTGGAATTTTCCTCCAATGAGATTTTCCCATATGTTTTACCAGGAAACATAGAAAGGGCAGCCTAGAAAAGTAAGCGCCCTCCTAACCATACGCAAGACCTCCAAATTCGTTGGCGATGTCCATTTTTTTGTATGAGTTCATGGTGACCTAACCCTAAGTGGAATTTTCCTCCAATGAGATTTTCCCATGTATTTTACCAGGAAACATAGAGAGGGCAGACTAGAAAAGTAAGTGCCCTCCTAACCATACGCAAGACCTCCAAATTCGTTCGTTATGTCCATTTTGCTCTAAGAGTTCATGGTGACCTAACCCTAACCCTAAGTGGAATTTTCCTCCAATGGGATTTTCCCATGTATTTTACCACGAAACATAGATAAGGCAGCCTAGAAAAGTAAGTGCCCTCCTAACCATACCAAACAACTCTGAATTTGTTTGCGATGTCTATTTTGCTCTAAGAGTTCATGGTGACCTAACCCTAACCCTAAGTGGAATTTTCCTCCAATGGGATTTTCCCATGTGTTTTACCAGGAAACATAGATAGGGCAGCCTAGAAAAGTAAGTGCCCTCCTAACCATATGCAAGACCTCCAAATTCGTTGGTGATGTCCATTTTGCTCTATGAGTTCATTTATTTATTTATTTATTAATGGGATTTATATCCCGCCCTATCTCCCGAGGGACTCAGGGCGGCTAACAACAAAAAAAATTAAAGGTCTCTGTACAGTAAATTAAAATTAAAAATTGAAATAAATTAAAGATTAGTGTTAAAATTGTAAACATAACCCTAACCCTAATTTGGAATTTTCCTCCAATGGGATTTTCCCATGTATTTTACCAGGAAACATAGATAGGGCAGCCTAGAAAAGTAAGTGCCCTTCTAACCATATCCAAGAACTCCAAGTTTGATTCTACCTATCTGTGATCTGTTCCTACTTTTACAATTCTTATAATTTATCAGTTATAATTCTCGTTTTAAAATGCAACCTGCCCTTCTTTATACATAAAGGTAAAGGTAAAGGTTCCCCCGCACATGCGTGCTAGTCGTTTCCAACTCTAGGGGCCGGTGCTCATCTCCGTTTCAAAGCCAAAGAGCCAGCGCTTGTCCAAGGACGTCTCCGTGGTCATGTGGCCGGCATGACTAGACGCCAAAGGCGCACGGAACGCTGTTACCTTCCCACCATAGTGGTCCCTATTTTTCTACTTGCATTTTTACGTGCTTTCGAACTGCTAGGTTGGCAGAAGCTGGGACAAGTAACAGGCACTCACTCTGTTACGCGGCACTCGGGATTCGACCCGCCAAACTGCCGACCTTCTGATCGACAAGCTCAGCGTCCTAACCCACTGAGCCACCGCGTCCCTTTCTTTATACATATTAAATGCTAAAATGATGAGATACTCTGCTGGTCATTTTGGACAACTGTTCCACTGAGATTTAGTAGAAAAGGTAGTGGAGTTTTTAAGAACCATAAAAAGGATGTCAGGGCCACTAGTTGCTACACAATCTTGCTTTAGTGCAATAAAGTCAAACACAGACAGACAATAAATAGATATAAGATAAGCAAATGTACAAAGATCTACTTACTGTGGCACTATTGTTATCTGAACAAAGCAAATGAAGAGGAAGACTAGGGAAGCACAAGCCACATATGCACCGAATCGATCATCCACCTGTTTGGAATACTGTAATGAAAGAAACCATTTCATTAAAAAAACCCTGAAAACTCCCATTCATTGGCAACAATTTATGACCTACTAGATGTTGTTGAATCCCAGACCCACCAGCTGTAGAGTCAAGGATGTTATAAATTGAAATCTAGCAATTTTATAAGAGCCACTAATAGCCTTTTATTACAAGTCCTTCTTACCAAATTTGGCTTGCTGTATTAACTAAACTGTAAGGTTCTCTGGACACTGATAAAAAGGTTTTCAGATTGATAGCAGGGATTTCTGAAACAATCATCTTTATAGATAGCTGAACTACTGGGAAAGAAGGTAAAAAGTCATAAGCCAATTATATTTAATGCAAGACCACCTCTTTCAAAAACTTTCTGAACATTATCTATACTGAAAAGAGACTGTTCGCAACATACACTTTTTGCCAACATGAAAAAGTAACTTTTTTCTAGTTGCTGAGGCAATTTTTTTAAAAAATTATTTGAATGAAGCTTAAAAAGATGTGAAAATAACATATCCAAGTCTTGAAATACGTGTTTGCCTAAATCTTGTGGATGGTCATGAGGACCACATTTCCAGGTGAGGTTCTATGGCAGACCAGCTGTGTCTAAAATCGCAGAGATGGCACTACAGTTGTGAACAATGACCAGTGGTGATTTTTGCCTTGCAAAAAGTCTTTGTGGATAATAGACAAAGACCTCTTTTCATACTCCCACACCATTTGCAGGGTCTCCAAGGACATTTAGCTATGCACCCTTCAAACGGTGAGAACAGATTTCCAGAAAAAAATGGCTGACTACAGGATTCAGGTGATCCTGAGAGCACAGATAAACCTCCAAGTGGCCTCAACAACTCAGGAAGAGGGCTAACAACCAGATGACTGCAAGGAATATAAATCCATACATTCTCCACCATTCAGTCAGAACTGACGAAGCTTCTTGGATGAGAAGCGAAACGTCTTCAAGCAAAACAAGGAAGTCCAATTGCCTTTTGAAAGAAAGCACCTTTGGGACATTATGTTAGAATATTAGAATACTGAGAGAATGGTATAGATATAAACATTCTGTGATCACAAATGCCTTTATGGGTTTCAGCCCAAAAGCATTTTATAGGAAAGAGCATAGAAATGGTTAACCTATTGAGAGATGTTATAACAAGAACATAATGAATATAAGATTAGCTCAAGAGAACTGGTTGTGGAGGGATTTAATTTTTAATGGGTTTTGTATGCACAGTTAAGAGAAAGATTTAAGGTAGATAATAGGATTTTTGGAACAGAACAACAGTGGACAGAATCTTCAGTTGAATTATATGTACAAGTGATGGATGTGTAATGTATAAACTCTTGCCGAAATTTGAAATGGGAAATTATTTTTATATATGATCACTGCTGCAAGACAACTACATATCCACAAATAGAAAGGTCTAAAATACCCACAATGGAAGAATGGTTGATGAAAATAACAGAACTAGCACAGATGGCAAAATTAACTTGTTTGCTTAGAGAACGATCAACTATTGCATTTATTATTGACTAGAAACTCCATATGGATTTTTTGCTGAAAAAAATGAATGGATGATTTATGCATTTTTATTATTAGAATGAGTAGATTATAGAAAGGAAAATTCTGTAACCTCAGACAGAGAAAGCAAAATATAAATGTATTTATGACTGTTGTTAAGAAGACTGGACCTATTACTTTATTATTATTTTTTCTTTTTCCTTCTTTTCTATCTCTTTTCTTAATTTATTTTTCACTTTGCTATTGCCATTCTCTATTTCTCTTATCTTTAACTTAATGTTTGTATTGTTTTTACTTTGTGGCAAAACTTCAATAATACATACAATACATTCATACATGTATATATGTATGCATGTGGTTTATGATGGTCAAGTAGAGAACTGTTATTTACAGTATAAATGCCTAAAGTGTTGAACTGTCCCACTTTCATCACTCTCAATTTTGCATCCATTTGTGTACTGAAAATGACTATTTTGAGGGGGGAAAAATCAATAGCATTAGTGAGATAAAACTCTTGTTTTCAAATAGAAGGAGGTTCTAAATATTCCATTAGGTACCTCTTTTGGACGTTCATATGAATTTACACAGAACTATGATTAAGCACACCAATTTGCTGCCCTGATATCTAGTTTGGCTCTTGCTAGGGGATTTCATAGACCCATACAATCCTTACATACCTTTTTCTCCAAATCAAGCTCCCTGAACGTTAACAGAAACTTGCGAACATGCTCTGAACGCAACCGGTCGATACTTCTTGCATCAATTGCACGACCCAGAAACTCATCTACCTCATCTTCTGGATTCATGTTTTCCTGGATATTTCTGAAACAATAGAATACAGTAGAGGCCAATTAAGTTTCTTAAAGTTATTACTTAAGACAAAAGGACTAGAACGTTCCAGATGTAAGATCCCACTCTCAACAGCACCTCCCCTACAGTATGTCCCATTCTACAATTCTTTGGCTCCTTTTTCCACAGCAGACACAAGGCACCTAGTTCACCTGGGGGTTGACAAAAATGTGGTGGAAATTCATACAACAAGCAATAATACTTATAACCAAGTTATCTAATTTAGCCTCTCACTCCTTTATTCAAACTTTTTACCCCTTGAGTTCTCTTTTGGGCTCATTATCCCAAAATG
The DNA here is from genome assembly GCF_947247035.1 of Vipera ursinii. Classification (NCBI taxonomy): domain Eukaryota; kingdom Metazoa; phylum Chordata; class Lepidosauria; order Squamata; family Viperidae; genus Vipera; species Vipera ursinii. Next base: position 129,432,897 of record NC_139512.1, read on the forward strand.
TAATGGAGGTATCTCCTCCCCTAGGCAGTAACATCATTTCCTCCCCCTTAGGCCTGTCTCAGGAGAAAGTGGGAGAAAGGTATAGAATACGACTTATGATGGCAATTGGAACCGGAATTTATGTCACAAAGAATGGCCACATCACTTAGTGATGACACTCCAGCAGTCCTGGTTGCCACAGTTAACCAAGTCCCACAGTTCTTAGATGAGGCAACCTCCTGCTGGCTTCCCACAAACAGATCAGTGGGGGAAGCTGGCAGGAAGATGCGAGTTCCAGGCAGCTTGCAAACAGGCTGGCAGGCAGGAGAAGAGTGCCAATGGATGCACAGAGATGCACGAGGGAGACCTGGCAAGGCTCAAGGAGAGTGGCAAGAGTGTGAGAGAGGTTCTGCAAAGGTCAGAGAGGGTGCATGGCAGCATGAGGAAGGTGTAATGAGGATAGGGAAGTGTGCATGAAGGGAGGGGGGCTACACAAGGGAGGTATATTGAGGCCTGAGGGAGTGAGATGCGGCAAGGCTCATAGAGGATTGAGCAGGGCTGCACAAGCAGTAAGGGAGGTTCGGGAATGTTTGGGAAGATGCACAGGGGTGTATGAGTGGTCAGCACAGCCCAAGTGGAGGGCGCTGGGGGAGGAAGCACGGGCGGGGGTGACTTATCAGAGCCACTTGTAACTTCCCTGCCGGCTCCCCAATTGACTTTCTGCAGAAGTCAGCAGTGAATATTGCAAATGGCAATCACGTGATAGTGGGGTGTTGCAACCAGTCATAAATGCCAGCTGGTTTTCAAATGCCCAGATTGCAATTAAGGGACCTTGGGATGCTGGGATGGCTAGAATTCCAAGCATTGGTCATAACCAGCATTCAGTACCATCGTAACTTTGAACTGTTGCTGAATGGATCGTCGTAAGTCCTGGACTACCTGTACAATGAATCTTCACCCCCTTCAGTACAGCTCCTTCAGGATACTATAAACTGCAAAATACATCAAGGCACTTCAGCATTCATTCACCCTTAAATAATCTAATAAGGATTTCTGCAACTATTTTTATTCTGAAGACATCTTTTGTCAGAAAGGACAAAGAGTTTTGTAGTCTACATTTTTCACTGGTTTGGATATAATGGAAGGTATTAAAAGGCATACCCATTGCATACCATAAAAGAATGTAAAATATTCCGCCTTAACCATCTATGGAACCTCTAAGAGCTATTTCATTCCTAAGAAGGTGGTAATTTAGTGCAAACCACAAGATCTTTTAATAAATGGTAGTCTGGCTCAGTTCTTCAATTATTCACTGTAGATTTTCAGAGCCAATGTAGCACTCATTACATTTTCTTTGGCATCATCACAATTTTTTTAAAAATACTATCAAATATCTTTAATTAGGCAGTCACTCGTCTGATTATTTTGGAGTTCTCTGTCTCTCTGCCATTCTTCTCTCACGCTAGATAACTAGTCTCTCAAAGATGCCAGCTGTCATTGCAAATTTAGTTGGCACACATAATATAGGCAACAGCAACCCAAACATGCTCTTTGTTTATTAAAATCAGTCTTATTTTCATAAATATGGATGATGTAGGTTTACAGAGAAGTAATCCCAGGTAGAGGATACTCCTGGATAATAGGGAAAAAAATAAAGTATGCCTTATTTTTATTAAGCAAGAAATGTTAATTAAGATAAAGATTTTTGGTCTAAAACCCCCGAATTGGATTCCATGTTTTTGCCTCTGGTGGAAGCAGTCTCTGATTTTTTGAAGTCAGGGGACTGCAGTAGGAAGGGGAAATCTAAAAATATCACTTTTTTCTCCTTTCTGCCAACAGAATTGGTCTATTCAGTCAGACACCTCCTGCAATCCAAAGGAACCATTCCATCTGTGAATACAAGACCCTAGTTTTAAGCCAACTTCTTTTTTCAAAACGGAAAAGACTGTTACATTAAGGGGGTCTAAATTGGCATCAGTCCCAATCCATCAAATTTTTAGAGGAATTTTTCTTTGTTAATGGTAAATTAGCAACACAAGGGTATGCTTCTGAAAATATTTCCTAGTAAAACTTCCTGCAGTGTAAGTTACCATACTATTTACACACCTTACAGCATGAAACAAAACCAAACGGAGAATTATGAAGAGTAGGGATGAATGGGGTTTTTTATTATTAAAAATGTGTTCAAAATATATTAAAAGGAAGTCATTATATTGACAGTATTGATCCTGAATAAATACTTTCAACTTCCCCCATTAATACTGTAATTTTGAACACTTTAATGGGATTGTCAAGAGCCAGTCTGGTGTATAAGTTAAAGCACCAGAAACCAGAGTTCCACCATAAGCACAAAAACCGCTTGGTGACCTTGGGCCGGTCCCTCTCTCTCAGCCCTAGGAAGAAGGCAAGGGCAAAAAAAATGTTGCCAAGAAAAATCTACAGATGTTGCCTGTGTAATCAACAGGAATCAAACTGACTCAAAGGCATAAAATACAATATTACTGTTTTCTTTCATAAATTAAATTGATTATCTTATGTAATACATTTATGTACGGTTTCCTTATGCGAATTGTGACTCCCTTTTTACCTCTATGGGTATGAGAGTGCATATATTCTCTTATCGTACTTCATAATTATCAACCAGCAGTTTTCAAATCTATCCAACAATAAAATAATATGATGATTCATTTTGTATTCTAGGCTTTTCCAGCATGTTTTTCCAATTATAATTTTGTCAGAGTGCCAAGGATATTTTTGCTTTCAAATTTCTTTAGGCTCTCTCCTTCCAAAAACTAAACTGCCAAAAAAAGGAAAAAGGAAAAAAAAAGGATGCTCAGGTCTTCTGCTGTAAATATGTCCCTTGACATTCATGGAAATTGGTATCTTGACAGACAAAACAATAAGGGAGGATCTGTTTATGTAATGTGTTTTACCACCCATATTCCTGTATTCATATTACTCTAAGATCTGGTAACTATGTATTTTTCTCTTCTACTTTGATTAGCCAATTGACTACAAGCTCAACATACTATTTCCAATAAATAACATCTTAGAGGTGAATCTAAAAACTATTGTTAAAATTGAAAACTCCAAGCTTTAAACTACCAAGATGTAGAAGGCATTTTCCACAGCCTTTTATAGACTATAATCAGCAATCAACAAAGGGAATATCCAAACATATATGGATATACAGAGATGAGTTAAAGGGTTCCTACATCTTTCCTACTCAGTCATCCATTTTTGTGCAATCTGAAGTGGAGCTAAGACTCTAGATGTGTTACAAAGGAGGGTTGTAATGAAAACAACTGCTTGGTTATATCTTGAGATATAGCCTCTAAGTACAATAATCCATGCTGTTTTTTGAAAACCAAACCACCTTTTTAAAATCAAGATTTACTGAACAAATAATATATTGGTCTAGTTTAATATTTTAAGAAAATGAACTAGCTTAGCAGTATTTGCAAGCTGGTAGTTTGTCCAAAGCAAATTCTTTACCACTAGTACACGTCAGTCTTCCTCATTTTATAAAAAAAAAACATTTCACATTATCTTGCCTTCTTTTGATTGATGGTGTATTTTAGATAAATTAAGAATCTGTATGATTAATTATTAAAGCTTACATAAAATAATAAAAGCTAAAATCCGTGGCAGGGTGATATGTATTCTAACGTCTAACAATTATTTATGGAGAAAAAATACCCCAAAGAAAAGCACAAAAATAAGATAGCACTCTATTTTGTACAGTGACAAACTTCTCACATTTCAATAATAAAAAAGAATAATTAATGTTCCCTTTCCTTACTTGTCTTTTGGATCTTCAAAACCCTGAAAGGAGAGAAAAATGCTAATTAGCCAAACAAAATGACAGTGAATATATTACAGTTGATGCAAAACCACTTAGGGGACATCCATTTGTAACATCATGCTGATAAATGCCTTGCCAAGAGTATGGAGTTTTATCTATTCCAGGTTAGGGCCCAGAATACTTTACAAACTTCAGCTTAATGGAACAGTATTGCTATCTCATCAGTCGCTATGCAATATCTACAGTTATTCTAAGAGGATTTTCTTTTCTCTGAAACACTACGCTTCCTTTTTTTTTTGCTCTGTATAGTTAACATTTATGTGCCTAATATTAAATACAGTATGGATGATCCTTTTTTAAAAAAAATAAATCTGAAGTAATCACTAACACCTCAGTCAACACACGCTGTTTACATCCGGTTTATGTACTTAAGACAGGAAAGTGTAATTGTGCCGCACACAGCTAGGTGACAGCATCTCTCTAACATCAGCTTATCTAAAAAAGTTAAAACCTTGTAAGTAGCTTGACAAGAAGCTACTAAGAATTCTTAGAACTGTAGACTGGACTGCAAGAGAAAAAAAAATCTCAGAAGAAGATAATGGTAAGTCATTTCCATAATTCTGCAAAGAAAAACCATATGGACATCATCAGAAACTAAACTGGAATGCTCAGAGACATTATTAACCATGTTAATATATTAATACCTATAATACAATGGAATGATTGAGATCATGTATTCTTAACTTTGAGCTAAGAGGACACAGTCTCATATATTTAAAACTGCAGTGCACAATTTTCCTTCAGGAAAGTGTTTCCCATGCTTTTAATGCGCAAGGAATCAGTGCAATTTTCTCAGAGTGCAGGTCCTTCCGAAAAAAGTACCATCTTTTTTTTACTGTTATTCCATTCCACTGTTTTCAAATCATTTATCTTACTTCAGATAGCTCTTTTTTATTGAGACATACAGGTAATCCTCAACTTACAACAGTTCGTTTAGTAATGGTTCAAATTTACAACAGCATTGAAAAAAGTGACCTATGACTGTTCCTCACACTTATGACCGTTGAAGCATCCCCATGGTCACATGATCAAAATTCAGACACTTGGCAAGTGATTCATATTTATGATGGCTGCAGAGCCCCGGAGTCAAGTGATCACCTTTTGCGACCTTCTGACAGGCAAATCAATGGGGAAGCCAGATTCACTTAACAACTGTGTTACCAACTGAACAACTGCAGTGATTCTCTTAGCAACTGTAGCAAGAAAGGTTGTAAAATGGAGCAAGATTCACTTTAACAACTGTCTCCTCAGCAACAGAAATTTTGGCTCAATTCTGGTCCTAAGTAGAGGACTACCTGTACATGTTTTGCTGATTGGTTTCTGATCATAAAAAGTTTCAAGTTTTTAATTACGCTTTCCCACAATGGGCTGCCCATTTTATAGTCATCTTCTAATTCTCTATAATCTGAAACCTATGTGATTGATAATCTATATTCCAAATAATTTATTTTTAAATATTTTATTCTTCCTGAGAAACAGCAGGTCCCCAAGATTCTTAAACTTCTGTCATGTGTGTGTGTGTTTCTCTGTGTATGTTTGTTTGTGTACATATCAATCTTTGGTATGATTTTTAGTGTTGAATTTTAACATTTCAGTCTTAACATCATTTGTATTTTATTGTCCTATTATCATTAAGCACACTGAATACTATTTTTGATTGAAATAACTAATTGTACCTAAAAATACCCAAGGACATAGTGAAGTGGAAAGGTGGAGGTAAAGTAAGAGTTTGACAATACCAGAATAAAACTGAAAATTCCATAGATAAAATTCCAACCAGTGTTCTTATTGGAATATAGTTGACTCAGCAATCTTTCTTTCTCTGGCTGGCAGAAGATGCCAGAATGTGTTTCCCCTTATTTTGCAGTGTGGGAACTAATGCACGAAATCCTTTCTAGATTTTGTTATATGCAAAGATGCATTTATTTTATTTCCAAGAATTCAATTAGTGATTATCATACATTATATAAATACATAGGCTATAAACCTGCTAATTTATATTGTACAATTGAATTGAGGTACGGTATTCAGACACCCAATTTAGCTTATTATTTAGCTTCTTGCAGTAGCTGAATTCTTCCCATTGCTAACTGGGCAATAGCTATATTATTTAAAACTAGTTAATTGTTAATGTCAGAAGGAGATAACAATAATTATTTTTAGCTCATTAAGTTTACATCTACTTTAAATAAATGCTTTCCTTTCCTTAAAACAGGACAAGGAACTTATGACCTCTAGATGCTGAACTCCCATAGTCACTTAAATACTGTCAATGATAGCTAAGATTGCTAGGAAGGCCGGAAGGCAAATGTTTCGCTGTGCCTCTTTTGTAGATTTTCATGGAAACAAAGAAAATGAGGAGAGGTGCTTTTTTATTTTTTTAAAGATAACTTTAACAAGATACTCTTGAAAAGTCAGGTTGTTGAGCAGAGCTGTTTGGGAAAGGAAAACTGAATTTAGAACATCGTTAGATCCCTTTGTTTAAAAAGAATCATGATGTTTCTCCTATTCTAAAAATGAAATCTTACTGTATATTGTGCAAATCAGTTTGTTGGGTGCACCAAACTGGCTGCATTTCTGTTTAGGTTCTGAGGTTAAACATCCAAAATTACTAGTCTCTAAGTTATACTGGAAACAGCAATTGCTCATCCTTGAAAGATAATCCTATTAAGTGCCTGGGTGTCCTCCATTATCCAGAACCTAAATGGATGCCAACAAATATGCTACCTATAAAGCCCTGATTGTCAAAACTGCCAGAGGATTCTGCTCAAGTTCCCGAATTACTATCAGTATTGAAATGGGGTTTGGGTTATTTTCAGTACATAATCTTTTTAAAATATATACCGTTGTTAAACTTTAAACTTAACACTTTTTGCTAAGGCAGATATTAGTGATTTGCAAGTATGTTGGAGTAAACACTTTGTATACTCTGTATTGATAAATCACTGTCTAAATAAGAGGAATATCTATTCCTCTCTAAACAGAATCAATGTTACAAGTAATTAAAGCATTTGCATCATGTGTAGAAAGAAATGCAATTACAAAGTTTTTACAATATTTAGCTTGAACATATAGCATTTCATACCTGCAAAAGGTTAATTACATAATTTCTATTTCCCTACTGAATATCTGCTTTTAAAATTAGATCTATTGCAAAATACCGTGAACATGTATCTTGTAAAATCATTTTCTAACCAAATTTCAAAGATGCATTATTAAAAGGAAAATCAATTTATTGCATAAAGCTTTTCTTAATGCATAGTTAATATGCCAAACAAAATGGACTTTTTGTGAAATAATTGAATTTCATAACCAATAAGGGCTCTTGTGAAGCATTTTAAACTGAACAGATGTTTCTTTTTTAAAGACTGCATTTATGGAGATAAAACATCTTAATTTTGGAAAATTTTGCTATACAATGAATAACCTATGGATTAACCATCCTATTTATATCTCTAAAGACAACAACAAATGATAACATATTATTGTTTTGTGAACTATGCCAATTGTTCTAACAATGATTCCTGATAACCATAAGCATATTACATGCTTTCAAACTCAAATAAAAAATTATCAGCCATAAAGGCCTGGCTTATGGCTAAAGTATGTCTAGCAAATCCCCACAACAGCTAAAAGGATTAAACACCATTTTGTTTAATTTGGATGGTCTTCTCTGTGAGGAGCTGATTTGTAAGTTCTTCCATTGTTTCTTCTGATGCTTTCTTTGTAAATATGGCTATTAAATCATGAACCACATGCTTGATGCAATTTACTTCTCACAGATTATGTCATGCAATGAATCTAAGTAACTGCCCCTCACTCTTAGTCACCCATTTGTAACAGGTGTGATAAGTGAGATAATGTGGTTGTGGCAATTTCTAAGCTTCAATCCTTAATCAATTTTCACACAGCAACTCATTTCAGTACAAGGATGTATATGAGGGGCAGGGGAATCATCAGAAGCACTTTCTGGCAACTTGCAACAATGCATAATGATTAGAACTTTTATCAAAATAAATATTTTTTAAAAACCATGAATGGAGTAATAAAATAGAAATTACTTTCATGAGTAAGGACAATTCGGGGAAACAGAATATCAAGGAAATTGAGGAATCCATATGTACACTTAACGTATATTTGCCAACAATGGCAGTAATATTCCATAGAACTGAACGTCCTTACCATTCTTTTCATTTCTTTAGAAACTTGACTGGTGCTTAAGTGATTATAAAAAGAGCGATCTACTCCCCAGTGTGGTGGGTTGTGACCAATGGAATTAGTACGTTGGCGATTCATTTTGGCTATTGTTGCTTTCTCATCTTTCTAGAAAAAGGAATAGAGATAAAGAATTAAATTTTCAACCATTATATGAAGAGCTGAAATTCAAAACATGTACAGAGATTAAACTGGGAAAAACTGTTTAATTTTATTTCCTTTAATCCCTGACGCCACTAATTATTTATTTATTTTTGTTAATTTTGCCTATCTAGACATTTCCTCATTTATGATTGTCTTGGAAAAGTGTTTTTGTTTTGTTTTCACCACAATTATACTGTTCTTCTTATACATTTTCAGTTTGCAATGGACTGTTCCAAGCTCAGAATAACCTTGTTTCAAAGTCAAGATCAGGCCATGAAAAGGTTGGCACAGCCACCTCAAAATAGGGCACTTCAGACAACATGTTTTCAATGTAAAGTGTCTTATAAATTCCTAACCTTTTCTACCACACCAGAAAAAAACATTGTACTCATCTGCATGTGTGCATGAGAGGAAGACTAGAAAGACTGTAAATACAGAAAGGGGACAGCAGACAAAGAATTAAGGCAAACTTTTCATTTGTTCTCTGTGCAAAAGTGCAGTTTTTATAGCTACTTCAAGTTTAAAACAAAACTTAAATATATACACAGCTAGTTTAATTCTCAGTTCGCATAAGCACTATATTACACAATATACACAATACTTGGATTAATTGTGATTTACAGCATATTCTTTACGTTTCTAGAGAACAGATTTTTGCTTTTATTTCATAAAAAGTTACATCTGACATTAGCATCTTTGGGGCTGTGTTCTCTCTCCAACTCCTGTAGTACTGAAATGTATTACTTCTAGTTTTTGAGATACACAGCTTGGAAACTTTTTCTTATGAGTACAGCTTCTTAAGTCAAAGATACTCAGGCAAATTGAAAACTCAGTATAATGCAGACTAATCCGTAATGGTATCTCTGTGGCGTCCTAACCAATTGATGTGTGTGTGTGTGTGTGTGTGTGTGTAGATACACTAAATAATTATTATTTATATATTAAATAGTCAAAGAAACTTTATAATGGACTATAAAATTTGGTACCTCAAATGTTTCAGGTGATAATCCTATACATATTGGTTTAGGATATTTGGGGATAAACTGTGGGAAGGCCCCCCTCCCCAGAATAAAAATATTCTAGACTAGAGGATATTTAAAAGCAGGATAGAATATTTCCCCTAAAGAAGAAGAGAAAAATTTTAACAAAGGCAAAAAGCAGCCCCAGTCTTCCTGCTATAGGAAAACAGCCTCAAGCAGAAGCTTGAAGAGACTAGTCTTTAGGAATGGATATTTTGCATCCATTCAGAAAGCTGGACCATGCTATTCATAAACAAAGAACAGCCAGAAACCCTAAATAAGCAACACAATAGGCAAGGAGCCCAAACGGACAAGATTAGGTCATTCAAACAAATCACCTAGGATTTGCATTTCCTCTCTTGCCTGAAGAGCCAGCCATGACCCCTACATGACTCCATAGGAATCTGGCAACAACCATTAAAATATTAAAGAATATATTCTTACACAGGAACAGGCATCTCAATCACAAAGCCCCAAAGAATATATAAAAACCCATCCACTCTCAACCCCATTTTGTCAGCCACCCCAAAAATATGTTGTGTCACTGACGTTTCTGACTACCAAATAAATAGAGACCTTCTTTCTTGCAGCCTGTCTCCATTTTATTTCAGCGTCTTTCTCCCAGCTTGGAACCAGACCTGATTTTTCTTCCCACAAAACAATCCCTTTAGAGTAAACTTACATAAGAGTATAGTATCAATTAACCAATCTGGGTATTGATCTCATTTTCAAGCTCCTATTTGCTCAAATGGAAATATGCTTATGGAGAGAAAAGCATTGAAGTGTGGAAGAAAAGCCACACAGAGCTAGAATATCTGAACCTCCTGCACCCATTACACCTTATGAACCCACCCTTGTAGATCAGTCAAGCCAGCCCTTTAGAAAGAAGCTCAGCTGTACAGGAGTCATTGGCATTGAAAGAGAAGATCAAGAAGACACAGAAAGAAAAAAGCAGAGTAGCTTTAGATGTAGTTAAGAAGTAAGATAAGGCAGAACACAGTACAGATTATAGGATTTAAGAGATAGAATACAGAATAAGGTTTGGAATTAGTAGTAAAAGCACAAGTAGTAAAAGACTGTTAACAACATAATAGGTAAGATGTAGTACTGCAAGTTTAAAGAATCTTGTGTCTTTATGTAGTCTATTACTACAGAGAAGAGCAGGGCAAATAGTTACATTTTTATTTAATTATCAGTGATCAAAACCTTTGCTGATTTAGGAGAAATAAAATACTTCCAAATCTATGGAAGGATGGATTTCTTATGTTTCATGCTAGCATATAATTCAGGGTAACATAAACTAATTATTTTCAATAATACAAAGGTATACAAGTACAATATTGAGGTCTTTAGAAGGGACAGGTCCTTATATGTCTATGTTTTACTTACACAGATGATGATGAAAAAATTTTCTGAAAATACTTTAGAAAAAAACCACCAGAATGATTTCACCTAGAGTGTATGTTTATTGAAATAATCTAAAAATGACCACAATAAAACAGGAAAATTCCCCAAAACAATTCACGTAAAATTCTAACCATGCCTTTTTACTTCTATATAACTATGTTAGAAGCACTGTCTAATCTATAACAGCTCCAACTACAGACTTCTTGTGCCAGAAAATAAGAAAAACATTGGACAACCACCAACACAGAGGTTTGGGGATTCTAAAAATACAATAATATGAAATCATTTTTAGATTATGTATTTGGTTAACTTTTTTATTTTGAAATAGCCACAGTGATTTATTTTACATTCCTAACCCATCTATTTCTGCCCTCCAGCTAAAACTGATTCTAAATCTACACATTTCAAAAATATATCTCATTAGATGCCAAAAAAGGAAGCAAAAACAAAACATTATTCTATGACCGAATATTATTTAGCCAGGCATTCTGCAAACAGTATTTATCTAAAAAATCTGAAGTTTAAACACTACTGATGTCTTGCCTTTATGAAATGAGTAATGGAAAAGAATAGGGTCGTGTTAGGAAAGGAAAAATCCCTTACTGCAAATGAATGTTTATTGATTGTTCTTATATGGAGTGAAACTAAGAAAAGACAAGGGGGGGGAGGGAAGGCTCATTATGTTGCTATGGCAAAAGGGAGAATAACTACTCAAGCTAATAAGAAAAATCTCTGCATATTCTGGGTCATGAACAGATCTTGCTGTACTGCTGCTTCCATTCAGTCAATACACTATGGGAAAATGTGTGCAGTTTGTGCAGGTCAAGCAGCTTGCACTAAATAAAGCTCACTCTGCAAATTTGCCAGTGTTGCTGAGAATTGTAAAACTTCTCTGCAAAAGGCTTTCCAAATTCAAATTGCTGACAAATGTGTTCATAATTCTCTTGGAAAATGTAGTCCTTTTAGCAACTCGTTTTGTCTGGTGAAAGAATTAGAAACTGGAATCTTACTTACTCCAGTCCTAAAACTGATGTCAACTAGTTTAGTTTAGTTTTAGTTTTATTCGATTTTTATACCGCCCTTCTCCCGAAGGACTCAGGGCGGTGTACAGGGCAATAAATATAAAAGCGAAATACAAAAGTTAAAAGACAATTAAATATTATGCCCGAATATAAAACAATAATTAAAAGCCATATTAAAACCCCAACCCTAACCCATCAAACCAGGTCAGGTTGATCGAATAAATAAGTTTTTAGATCGCGCCGGAAGGAGCGAAGGTCGGGGGCCATCCGGAGCTCGACCGGCAAGCGGTTCCACAGGTCTGGCGTGCCCACAGAGAAAGCCCTCCTCCTGGGGGCCACCAATCGACATTCTTTGATCGGAGGCACCCTGAGGAGGCCCTCTTTGTGGGAGCGCACTGGACGGAGGGAAGTTGACGCCGGCCGCGTCAACTATCTTTCAAAGAGTACGTTTCAGTCTTTCAGAAAATGGTAGTTTCATTCATTCTCAGGGCAGTGATTACAAAGAAGCATAATTAAATACACCAGGTTTACCATGAAGAAGTATCTGTTTAAGAACTTCAAGTATTTTTCAACATAATAATGCAATATTTATAAGTGATGATGTTCAGGTATATTTTTCTCCTTTATAAATAGGAAAAGATACATTCAAAAATTCTAAATAATTTGCATGGCGACTTATATGTGCCCAAACTATTCATGGGAGGAAACCTAGAACGCCATCTAAGAAATATTGCATTATTCAGAAGCAAGCATGGTTGAAAGAAAAGCACTTTTACCAGGGGCCAGAAATTAAGCAATGCCCTCACAGATTATAAATCTATACCATAAGGAAAACAACTGAAGTCATACTTGAGGTTATTTATAAAATTTCCTTTTCTTTCTCCATGTGCTTTTTGCTCTACCTTGGAAGATTTAATATATTACAAAGTCATATTATGGTAGAACAACTAACCTTCAGAGTAGCAAGTAGCTATTTTCTTTTCCAGAAGAGAATATGTATGCACATGAAACTAAATAAGGTCATCACTTTAGAAGAAGAAATATCTATGTATTATGAAGCAATGTGCATGCTGAACAACTAAAAGACCCAGAATTACAGACCAGAAGATTAGCAAGTAAAAACTCTAATATAGGGGATAATGGAAGCTAGAATTGCTGGTACAATTTACATTGGCACTCTTCATGTAAATATGCAAAAGTATTTTCCACTATTGTCTCGCACCAGAAGAAAAAAAATGAAATGTAGAAACATTTTATTTATAACTTTTTATTTATAAAACTAAACAAAAATAGCCTCCCAAAATTTCTGAATAACCAAATAAGGATGAGGTGCTTTGTAAATACTTTGAGAATGTGAATTTCCCCAAAAATGACTGGCAATAAAGGAATATATTTTAAAAAGTCTAATAAATATTGACTCACATATTACTGAATTAAACTGTGTTACTCATTTTTATTGGTTGATAATTTTGTACTAAATTTATAAACCTACAAATGATTTGGTTTTAGAAGACATAACTAAAACTGGAATGAAAGCTTCAAATTTCACTATAGAAGGTGTTACATGTTCAGAATAATTTAAAGTATGGCAGAGCTTTCTGATTGTAGAAGGAAATCTCTCTAAAATAATTGAAATATTAGTTCCCTAATCTTCTCCGGAAAAGTGAAGATTGAGGAGTTGAAATAGAAATTGCCTGTGCTAAATGGGATTTATCAATGTTCTTTTCATCCTAGGGGCACAGATTTCAGAAAGAATGCCCCATATAAAAAGACTACTATGAATGTATACAAACGTAACATTAGCTTTAGCAGTCTGCTACGTGCAGTTTCAGTAATGATTATTTCAATCCTATTTGGTTCTTACCCGTTTTTGGCTGCATTGGACAATGAGGAAAGTCTCTATACTGTGCTCCTTGAGGTAAGCATTGCGTTCCCCTCCAAAGCCCGGCTCCACTTCATAATCACCATTCAGATAGTTTAGCGTAGCTTTTGTTATGTGGATTCGTCTTGATGGTAGACAAAAGACAATCAAATTGTAATACCCGCTTGTTAGTAAAAGGGATCAAGTAGTAAACATTTTAGAATGGACAAGAATGCACAGCATTCCTACTCTGCAACTACATTTTTTCCATGATATTTTTTTCCCCACTGTACGGGGCAAAACTCCTAATATGGGCAATTTAAAAGAAAACATTAAAGTTACATTACCTATTTGTGTTGGTAATGTAATGTATATTTCACCAGCTCAACTTAATATTCACCAATATATGTCAGTGTAAATCATATATAATAATCAATGGTTGAATGCTATTCGTAACATTTTCTGCTATCCTCTCAAGAAAGTCGTAAACTCGCCTTCTCTACCAGGTTTCTTCCAGAGGTCCTGGACTTAAACTTGAATAATTCTTAGATAATACAATTTTTACATAGTTGTAATCCAATGCATTCAGCAGCTGCCAGGTTATAGAAATTTTGCCTAAACCATCCATCAGCTTTACTATATGGATGATATATCTATGAAACCTTGAAGCTGCATCTTTTTGGTTCAATTCTAGTAGTATTTCTGGGAGCGGTCTGCCAATAGCTCCCTTCAGATTTTGAAAGAAAAGGTGAACCCATTTCTTTTCTTTTTAAAAAGTCTTTAAAGACAACACTTAACTGAATTTTAATAGATAGCTTCTGAGTATTCTTGTAAGTCTTTTGAGTTTTGAGCCAATTTTGTCTCTCTTTGGTAAGATGGATATTTTAATGTGAAAACATAGCACAAATGTATGTTTCATGCCATATTGGTCCAATCAAATCAACCAAATTGTTGATTTATAAAGGGCAACTCTGAGAAACATGTTTCAGTCTCCTTAATTTAGTAAGCAGAAGATTTAGAAATGAGAACAACACGTGAAAGTATTGCGTGGCTCTAGCAATTCTTCTGAGTGGACTTATACTATTTGTATACAGATAAATAAATGCTCCTCTCTGACACATGGTCAGATGGAAATATTTGCACTGATCTGCATTCTGACCAAGAGCTCTTACCCTGCTTTGCCACCAGCTTCCATGTGATTGGCTAACGTGACATCATTTGACCACACATCAAACTGCCATTTCCTGAGGCCCAAGACTCCGCAGTGAACTCTCCCGCTGTGGATTCCAACTCGCATATTCACATTGACGCCCGTCACTTCTCGTACTAATCTGAGGAAAGATGCAGAGATAAATAAGCCCACTCCTATACAAACAAACTAAAGGAATGTAAGCATTTATAACAAGCAATTTTGCCTAAATATGCTTAAAGACTGCAATTCAACTCAATCAGACAGAAAAAATAGGATGCAAGGTAGCTAGACAAGTTGGGTGGAGATGTTCTCAGATGATGAAGTCAGTGTGCCTTCAGTTGGAAGAGCCCACATTTCACAGAAGTGGCAAAGACAAAGCAAAAAGCATACACACTAACCCCTGGTTTCCATTTCAGACCTAGACATAACTTGCTTATTCTAATGAACTTTAATAGCCATGTTGCAAAGACAGAAGGAAAGTGATTATAGAAAGAAGCTTATTTGTTCACACAATCCCGTCATCAAACTTCCCACAGATGAAACACAATACATATGTGAAACAACTGCTTCAGGGTGATATATCTGCAGTTCTGTTATAGTCAACCAACAGTTATTTCTACTTTAGTTGTTCCAACAGGGTCCAGTTTTAAAGAGTTTATAAGGTTGCTCCCAAAATTATCATGTGTATCCTTTGTGGAATTTTGATTTTGAGAACAAACATTTATTAGGAGGAACATAACAATTTGAAAGCAGATTACCGTATATACTTGAGTATAAGCCGACTCGAGTATAAGCCGAGACCCCTAATTTTACCCCCAAAAACTGGGAAAAGTTCTTGACTCAAGTATAAGCCGAGGGTGGGATCCGCCGAGTGGCTTTCAGCACTGGAGAAAATGCAAAATCGCTGGAGACCAAACTCGAAGGAATCAGCTGCCGGTGGGAGCGAGGCGATCCGTGCGGTCCCGTGACAGCCAGTCGGGCAAGCAACGGGGCAAGCAACGCGAAGAGCGGCAGGGCTTTATTTTTGCACCGTGGAGCTCCCCCTCCCCCTCCTCTCAAACTCCCCCTCTCTCCCCCTTCCCCCCACTTCCCAGAGCTGAATACAGGGTATTAACCGGCGGCGGAGGCTTGCAGAATGGCGGATCGAGCCTCTGTCGCCGGCGGTTGGATCCGTGCTCCACAAGCCTCTGCCGCCGGCTGGATCCGCGCCCTGCCGCCGGCAGAGGCTTGTGGAGCGCGGATCCAGTGGGGGGGGAAAAAGCCCTTTACCAGGATTTGCCTGCATGCCGGCGGAGGCTGGATCCGTGCTCCAAAAGCCTCTGCCGCCGGCTGGATCCGCGCCCTGCCGCCGGCAGAGGCTTGCGGAGCGCGGATCCAGTGGGGGGGAAAAGCCCTTTACCAGGATTTGCCTGCATGCCGGCGGAGGCTGGATCCGTGCTCCAAAAGCCTCTGCCGCCGGCTGGATCCGCGCCCTGCCGCCGGCAGAGGCTTGCGGAGCGCGGATCCAGTGGGGGGGGGAAAAAGCCCTTTACCAGGATTTGCCTGCATGCCGGCGAAGGCTGGATCCGTGCTCCAAAAGCCTCTGCCGCCGGCTGGATCCGCGCCCTGCTGCCGGCAGAGGCTTGCGGAGCGCGGATCCAGTGGGGGGGGGGGAAAAAGCCCTTTACCAGGATTTGCCTGCATGCCGGCGGAGGCTGGATCCGTGCTCCAAAAGCCTCTGCCGCCGGCTGGATCCGCGCCCTGCCGCCGGCAGAGGCTTGCGGAGCGCGGATCCAGTGGTGGGGGGGGAAAGCCCTTTAGCAGGATTTGCCTGCATGTCTCAAGTGCTACCTAATGTGCTTTCAGCCTCAGTCGGCCACTCCACATTGTAATCACGAAGGTAGCTCTCTAACGGAAAGGAAAGGGAAGGGAAGGGAAGGGAAGGAAAGGAAAGGAAAGGAAAGGAAAGGGAAGGGAAGGGAAGGGAAGGAAAGGAAAGGAAAGGAAAGGAAAGGAAAGGAAAGGAAAGGAAAGGAAAGGAAAGGAAAGGAAAGGCCACCATCTCTCCTCTGCCGCTCGCTCTCACCGCTCCAGCCCTGGCGAGCCAAAGAGACGAAAGGCCCCAAGCGATAGGAAGGGGATCTCTGCCCTAGAGTGGGAGGGGGGAGGGAAAGGGGGGGGAGGAAAGGCCCGATCGCTTTGTGTTGAGCTGGTTCAGCTCAGCCGGACTAGGCGGGGCTGCGGCTCCCAGCTGATGCCGCTGCCGCCATCCAAGTCCGGCCGGCAAGAACTTTTTTTCTCCCCGCCCCGCAGTGACGAGTAAAGCGCGACTTACTTCCTCCTCCATGCCCACGTCGCCTTCTCGCCCAACAATCCCAAGTAAGGGGCGGCCTCAGAAAGGGGCTCTAACTTTCCCCTACCGCTCGAACTTATCTTGGAGAGGAAGGCAAAATCGGGAGAGGGAAGAAGAGCGAGGACTGGAGCAGCGCTTGCCCGGCTTCTCTCCCCTGCAGGGAGCGGCGGGGTCGGTTCCGCCTCCACCATGTTCTCTCTCGAGAGCCTTGTCCCACCCGCAAAACGCCAGCGCCGCCGCTGCCGCCCCCTTCCTAGCCAGCCCTCAGCCGCTTCACAAGCACCCGTTGCCGGCCCAGTTCTATCAGACCCGCGCGGCGCCGCACGTACTCCGTTTACATGGCCCCTGTACTTCCCCCACACATCCCTTCTCCCGCCTCCTTCCCATAACGGCCTCTACCTACCGGACGGCGCCTCAGCTCCCCGCCGCCGCCACCCTGACCAAACCCTCTCTGCCTGCGTGCGCCCTCCCTCCCTCCCTCCTTCCTCTCTGTCTAAAGCAGCGCGCCGAGTCCCGGCCGAGGCGACGCTTTTGTTCTCCTCGCCTGGATGCGCTTCCAAAAGTGAAAGGAAAGAGGCTTCACCCAAAACTTGCTTCCCGTTTTCCTCCCCCTCCCCCCTTTTCCCTTTCTCCCTCCTCCCAGCGCGGCGCTTTGAGTAGTAGCCCTTCCACTCCCCGGCTCCCATCCCGGGTTCTTGAAAGCCCCGGTTTTCGTCCTTGGGTACGGGAAGAGGACTCCCGGCGCCCACCCGGCCGAATTGCGAGGGGAGATCGTTCTCCGCGCCTGTCAAAGGGGACCCAAACAAAGAGGTGCATTTGCCGGAAACAACGATCGGAGGGATTCTCCTTGCCTCCTCCGCCTCCATGAAGATTTGTTTTTCTGGGAGGCTCACTTAGAGGGAAGTTTTGAACTGGAAGCCAGGGATGAGGCGAAAAAGCAACAGCCTGCGTCCGTCTCTCTCTTTATGTATATTTCTGTATATATCTTATCTCGGGATCTAGACCTTTCGAAGGAGAAGGGGCGGCTGGAGTTCGTGAGTTGCTGTGGGACCCAAGGGTTGGGGGAAGAGAGATGGGAGGGAAAAGGGGAGAAACCTGCCGCTGGCTAGTTCTTTGTCTGATCGGGGAGCCTGAACAAAAGAGGAAACTCGGTTGAACTCTTCATCTCCCTGTCTGCCTTATCTGGTCTTTCAAGAGGAGGGTATTCCTTTCACTTCTTGAACTTTCCCAAAGACTTGCAAACTTTTCCAACCATTACTTCCAAGGATCTTTGATTTTTATTTTTCCCCTTGCAACCTAGAGGAAAAGGAAGGTGAGCTGTTGATCTAAGTTTCTCTCTTCTTCCTTTGTAATTAAACTGGAAGTTTTACGTGTGGAAGGGGTAATCTGATTTTTCCTTCTCCAGGCCTCTGCCGCCCAGAGCGTTGTTTCTCCCCCTCGTGCGTGCGTGTGTGTGTGTGTGTCAGACAGAAACGGGCGGCAGAGGCCTGGAGAAGGAAAAATCGGCCGCAGCCTCGGGGTAGGCTTCTCCAGGGGCGCTGCCGCGATTCTGCAGGGGCCAGGTAGGGAAAACTCGCCGGGGAAAACGGGTGCCGTTGCAGCGCCCGGGGAAGCGTAGCCTGCTTGACCCACGGCCTCTGAAATGTTCAAAATCCAACTTTTCTGCTTTTTGAAACGCACCACCGGCTGCTCCGTCCAGAAGCCCAGATTCGGGAGGGCTGCTTGGCTTCCACTTGAGCCCATCTATGTCCGCGACCCCCCCCCACTACCCCTAGACCTCAGACTCGGTCCCCTGTCCGACCCGGAGGAGTATTTTTTTTTAAAAAAACTTCCATCGGGATTTGTTCCTGGAGTTTAAATCCTTGCAGTCCAAAGCAAGAGAGAAAGCCGCGACCTCCTCCTGCGGGAGATTCTCTGCCGGCTCCGAAGAGCTCGACCACCAACGCCGGGGCGGCAGAGGCTTGCAGGGCTGGCGGCAGTCCAGCGTTGTTTCTCCCCCTTGTGCTCCCCCTCGTGCGTGTGTGTGTGTGTTTGTGTGTGTGTGTGTGTGTGTGTGTGTAGGACCCGCAGGAATGGCTAGTAAAGGTGGCGGCAGTCCGGCATTTGCGTTTCTCTGTGTGTCAAGCCCCGTGGGCTCGACACACAGGAAGGGGGGGAATGCCGGAATGACGCTTCCCTACCAGCCATTCCAATGGGTCTGACACACACACGCACGCACGAGGGGGAGAAACAACGCTGGACTGCCGCCAGCTCTGCAAGGTTCTGCCGCTCCCTTCTCTCAGCAGCCTGTTCCGAACGAAGGGACAGTTCTTTTTTTTTTTGTTGACTGGAGTATAAGCCGAAGTGGAGTTTTTCAGCCCGAAAAGTGGGCTGAAAAATTCGGCTTATACTCAAGTATATACGGTATATCTCAGGATTAGGGAGAAATCTGTTAAGATTACTCTTGCCCTTGGAAGACCTTAAATGATTAGTTGAAAATGTTGCTATGGCTGCATATTGTATTGGCCAGGATTAGTATTGTGATACAGCCGAGGATGTAACAGTCCTTTTTAAAGGACAAAAACAGATCTCATAGGGAAGATTCTTTATCAAATCAAGTATACAGAAAGGGCTCGCAACTTGGGTGTCCTCCTGGATTCATGGCTCAACTTGGATGATCATCTAATGGCCATGACCAGGGGGGCCTTCGCACAGGTTCACCTAGTGTGCCAGTTGCGCCCCTTTTTGGACCGAGATGCCCTATGCACGATTACCCACGCCCTCGTCACTTCTCGTTTGGATTACTGCAATGCTCTTTACATGGGGCTGCCCTTGAAGAGCACCCGGAGGCTTCAACTGGTGCAAAATGTGGCCGCGCGGGTGCTTATGGGAGTATCTCGGTACTCCCATGTTACACCACTCCTGTGCGAGCTGCATTGGCTTCCGGTTGCCCTCCGGGTGCGATTCAAGGTGCTGGTTATAACCTTTGAAGCCCTACATGGCTTAGGCCTGGGTACTTGCGAGACCACTTGCTGCCATTGTCAACCTCCCATCACCCGGTTCGCTCCCACAGAGTCGGCCTCCTCAGGGTGCCGTCGGCCAGGCAATGCTGGCTGGCGAGCCCCAGAAGGTGAAAAAAGTAAGGTTCTACATTTAGGCAGGAAAAATCAAATGCACAGGTATAGTATAGGTGGTACCTTGCTCAATAGTAGTAACTGTGAGAGGGATCTCGGAGTCCTAGTAGACAATCACTTCAATATGAGCCAGCAGTGTGCTGCAGCTGCCAAAAAAGCCAACACAGTGCTAGGCTGCATTAACAGAGGGATAGAATCAAGATCATGTGAAGTACTGATACCACTTTACAATGCTTTGGTAAGGCCACACCTGGAATACTGCATCCAGTTTTGGTCACCACGATGTAAAAAAGATGTCAAGACTCTAGAAAGGGTACAGAGAAGAGCAACAAAGATGATTGGGGGACTGGAGGCTAAAACATATAGGGAATGGTTGCTGGAATTGGGTAGTTTAACGAAGAGAAGAGTGAGGGGTGACACGATAGCAGTGTTCCAATATCTCAGGGGCTGCCACAAAGAAGAGAGAGTCAAGCTATTCTCCAAACCACCTGAAAGCAGGACAAGAAGCAACGGATGGAAACTAGTCAAGGAGAGAAGCTAGAACTAAGGAGAAACTTCCTGACAGTTAGAACAATTAATCAGTGGAACAACCTGCCTCCAGAAGAGGTGAATGCTCCAACACTGGAAATTTTTAAGAAGAGACTGGACAGCCATTTGCCTGAAATGGAATAGGGTTTCCTGCCTGAGCAGGGGGTTGGACTAGATGACCTCCAAGGTCCCTTCCAACTTCTTCTTCTTCTTCTTCTTCTTCTTCTTCTTCTTCTTCTTCTTCTTCTTCTTCTTCTTCTTCTTCTTCTTCTTCTTCTTCTTCTTCTTCTTCTTCTGATTATGATTGATTATGATTATGATTTATGATGAATGCATTTTATGTTTTATGGTCATGATTTATCACTATTACTTGTATATACATCGAGAGCTTATGCATTGGAGACAAATTCCTTGTGTGTCCAACCACACTTGGCCAATAAAGAATTCTCACTCTCTCAGTAAGCTCACTTTGTCAGATACACAGACACAGAGGCACACACATATTTTAAGACTACTTTTCCCACTGGGGGAAAAAAACTTGAAAAGAACCCTTAACTTCAAAAAGATTCTGTGATCATGCCTTAAACATTTCTTACATAAGGATTTTGTGCAATAGAGTGGCTAATATAGTGAACTCAGAACTTCATACAAATTCAATAAAGATGAATTCTCTTGGTGATCATGACTACTTCAAACATAATGGGGACATTAGAGGATAACCCCAGCTTCCTCAGATTCTAACAATCCACCAGTTATCTCTGCAAATGCATTACAAAAATGCACAAGTCCTTGCAATGGTAGAATGAAAGGAACTGATGGGACCTCTCTTTGTCCTTTATAGAGAAGGTGAAAAGACAAACATATAAAACAAGAATTTGCAGTAGATCCCTCAAACACAGCTTAGTCCTTCCCTTTCACAACTGCACAATTTGAAAGGTAGAAACACACTTTAGTGAGCGCTGGCTTAATTGTTAGCTTCATGCATTGGACAGAGGATCATTATTCATTACTGCATTATTAACAGAACAGTGGAATGTATATAATTTTGCAGATAATTTCTTAATGACCTAGTGCAGACATGTCAAAAACAAGGTCCGGGGGCTGGATCCAGTCCGTGAAGTGGTTTCATGTGGCCCGCGAAGCCATCCTGGAAACAGTGAGGGAACGGCCCCCACTGCCTGGGCCCTGGCCCAGAGACCCTCCTTCTGCCAGAGACCCTCAGATCTGTCCCACTCCTGCCCAGGCCCCCATAGGCACCCTTGATGCGAATGATGTAGAGCTTGCCACTCCCACCCAGTAGGCCATGCCCACCCTGGCCATACCCACCCGGCCCCCTGAGGGCAACCGCAATGCTGATGCGGCCCTCAATGAAATTGAGTTTGACACCCCTGACCTAGTGGCTCCCAGTGAATCACTGCTATACGTTGTCTTGTGCTATGCTACTCGCAGCCCCCAGGACATAGATGTAAAAAGGAAATCTATGGATGAACTCTATGGAGACAAGGAAATCTAACATGGAAAGGAGATCTATAGAATCTATGGGTGCTCCTTGCTTATTTGCTATATTTGCATGAGCACAGAATATTATAATTTTTGTTATTAATTTATTACAGACCTTTTGCACGAATGAAAATAAATGTACTAGAAATAAGTAGAAAAATCAGGGAAACTAATTATTGGCCAATTGCTTGAAACATGTGCAACTAAGGAAAATAATGCCCTTAAGAAGGGATTCTTTGGAAACAATTTACAGTGATTATAGCAAATTAATCCCATTTAACTTCTTGAATGTTATTAAAAATTTGCTTTGTAGATGCAGCTAATGAGCAGGGTTTTTTTAACACAACAAATCTTCAAGAAATAACAAGTCTGTTGCCAGGTTATTTAAATACTACAGGAAATCTGGAAGCATCTTGGGTCCCATAGAAAACAATAGAGTGATATAAAAATTATATGGAGAAAGTTATACCTTTGAAAATATTTCAAACATTTTATGAAACTAAAGATATGCCAGGTATTGTACATACTATGATGTTTACATCACTGTAATTTTGAAAGGTGGCAAAGATCCTCTGTACATTTAGAGTCTCTGTTAAATGTTTGACACTGAGATTTGTAGAGTTATCTTGGCAAGAAGATTACAGAAGGTATTCCCTCAATTCATCCTAAACAGTCAGTCTCATGAAAAAACATTGTGCCTCAGTCAATACAAGACTTGAGGTTTCTGTAATAGCTTTGCATGCTAATAAACATGAACCAGTTGGGCTGGCGTCTATGCAGAAGAGTTTTGATTTGATTCAAATCTAATTTTTGTTTCAAATTTAGATGTGAATTACAATGTATTATTATAATTCATCTGTTTATGTAATACTAATGGGTACATCTGGCTAGTAATTAAAATATATCAAATATGTCCATTATTTCCTCTAATTTTAATTTGATGCTGGAACTCTTGGCATGCCTAATAAAACAAACTGGTGAAATCCAGGGAGTCTAAATTTAAATCTAAGATATTATATGCAGATGATATTTTTTTCAGTGATGATTAAGAAAACTTTCACTTTAATCTGAAATTATTATTCTGGCTAAATAGTAATTTGGAATAAATGAAATATTATCCCAGTCAGCAAGACGTTTCTGAGCAAATAGATGCTTATTTTCCAGAATCTATTACATACCTGGAAATTATTGTCTCCTGGAAAATATTCTGTTTAAGACACAAGAATATTTATTTATTTATTTATTATATTTTTATACCGCCCTTCTCCCGAAGGACTCAGGGCGGTGAACAGGGCAATAAATATAAAAGCAGAATACAAAAGTTAAAAAACGATTAAATATAATGCCCAAATTTAAAACAATAATTAAAAACATATTAAAACCCCTGCCCTAACCCATCAAATTTCAATAGCATTACTCAGATGAATGACAATATTAAAAGATGGATAAATATCTAATGTTTGTGGGGAAGTATTAATATTGCAAAATTAATTTTGCACCAAAATTGATATATTATGAGAGAAATGCCTCCTTTCTACTTAAATATTTTAAATATATTAATAAATTAATGAGCATTTCTTTATGGGAGTAAAAATTATGTTCAAGTACAGCTCTCTTATGATTAGGGTTTTAATTTTCTAGTTTTAAATAATGCCAAGACACATACTTGTTAACCACAATCAAGTACTGGAATAAAAATGATATTAACTATTTATAACTATAGGCTCAGCTTCAGTGTTACTAATGAGCACCCATATTGTTACGTATAGAGCTCAATGGAACACCTTAAGCACTTGCATAACAGCTACCACCAGGTAGCGCTGAACCGAAACTGTTGTGGCCGGGATCAGTTTTCGGTGGGAAACAGAGGTTCACCCTGATTGGTTGGATGTGTACCTGGCCAGGTATATAAAGGGCGCAGGTAACCCCTATTGCACAGTACAGTCACTTCTACCAATAAAAAGCTGCTATGCTGTACTCATCGTCTCGGCGTCCTTACTGCTCTCCAGAACCCACTACGCAACACATATAATGCTGGAAAAGTTTTTGGTATTAATCATAGCGGGAACTTGGTTACTTTTCAGCAGTCAATTTCATTTGATTGGATAAAAAAAATGATCTTTTTTTCTCGTGAGAATATAATATTCTGAAGCAATTTTTAATTAAAATAGCTGGTAATTTTTTTCCAAAAAAAAAGAACCGAATTTGAATCATCTTTTAGTAACAATATATGTGAGATTTTACAAAAACAAATACAATTTACCTAATACAATAGAATGACAATATATATGGATGAAATGCTTAATGTTCATCAGTGACATTGACAGGTTCTCATAAAGGAGCATTCTAACATCTCATCCCAAGTTCTGTTCCCTTGAAGTGTTTATGATATCATGATATATACAGAAAAGAGGCAGGGTTTGTGTCACAATGCTGCCTCCATCCCCCAGAGCCCAATTATGTCCCCTGTGGATTGCTGTTTTTTTTTTAAACAAATAGCATGAATTGAAAAACTAAATAAGATGTCTTCTATATAGTTAGAAATTGTAACAAAGGCCTCTGATCAACTCTGGCCTTAAGACAGTATTTTGGCCTGCCACACAATCCAAAGGATTTTAGTGAGGTTGTTAGTAAAACATGCGGCATTTGCAAAGACTTGTACTGTGTTTACAACAAGAGTTGGAAATAGGTGTGGAAAAGTATTCCATTCTCTGTTTACAAATCATCCCTTGTCACCTTTCCAAAACCTGGTTCTTGCTTTATGTGGGATGAAAATTATTTAACAACCTTTACCTCATTTCTAAATCTGGAGTGAGAGACTTTCTGTTCTCACTACCTCCTCCGTCTTCCCTGATGAAGAGAGAAGGCTTCTCAGATAAATGAAAGTAATAAAGATTAAAAAGCTGAGTTGGCAGTCATTATAATTGCTGGACCATTTAGGAAGCTCTTTTGATAAATTTACATAGCTTTTTTGCCTTGCAAACTTTCAGCAATTAGTTAATAAAAGTGTAAGAATTTAGAAAGCTCTTAAAATTCTTTACCCTGCCTTGACAGAAATCTACAAGGTACCCTGAAATAATAGGTGCAACTTAGAAAAAGCAGGGTGCCTCTACTTTCTATTAAAATTAAAGGAAATAAGCAATCAAATGCTTGTATTACATTAATTTTAAGGTACCTTTTGGTATCCAATAGCTTAATAGGTCACAACAACTGTAGTGACTTCCCCAGGTGATGGCATTGCAACTTCCAGACTATGTTTGTGTGTGTGTGTGTGTATGCACACACATATGCCTTTTGAGATTCTGCATAACCTGGGATCAATCTAGCCTTGAGGGAATTTAACTAGGGTAGGAGTAGCCTCTTATTGCAGAAGTGTTTATACGGAAGCCAGCCTATCTGAAGCTTCTCTAACACTGTGTTCATGCAGATGCCAGAAAATGTTGAATTAGCATGATTTGTGCTAAGTGAAGCACGTTATCAGCTAAGCAAAACCCTCACAGCTCCAGCTGGTACAATTCTGGCTATCTATCAGAGTACCAATAGCCCTTGACTTACAACCATTCATTTAGTGACCGAAATTACAATGGCACTGCAAAAAGGAACTTAAGCCTGGTTTTCACACTTACAACCATTGAAGCATCCGCATAGTCATATGGTCAAAATTTGGGTGCTTGGCAACTGGCACATATTTATGATGTTTGCACTGTCCCAGAACCATTGATTAGAGCAATAGCACTTCTAACACTTAGAATTATATACTGCTTTACAGTGCTTTTGCAGCCCTCTCTAAGTGGTTTACAGAGTCAGCGTATTGCCCCCAACAATCTGGCTCCTCAGTTTACCAAACTCGGAAGGATGGAAGACTGAGTCAACCTTGAGCCAGTGAGAATCGAACTGCTGAACTGCTGGCAGCCTGCAGTCAGCAGAATTAGCCTGCAATACTGCATTCTAACCACTGTGCCACCACAGCTCTTTAAACCAGGGGTCCCCAACCTCCAGTCCGTGGACCAGTACCAGGCCGCGCATGTCAGCAACCGGGCCGCACAAAAAAGGCAAAGCCCCATCCAAGAGATGCAGGCAGCACACAAAACGATGCATCCTCTGGTCCACGGAAAAACCTCTCTCCACTGAACCGGTCCCTGGTGCCCAAAAGGTTGGGGACCTCTGCTTTAAACAATTACCATGTTTAACCTTCTCAGCTGGCTTCTGACAAGCAAAGTCAATGGGGGAATCATGACTGCATGATTCACTTAAAAATTGCAGTGATTCACTTAACAACTGTGGCAAAATAGGCCATAAAATGCAACTGAAATTTTGGGCTCAATTGTGGTCCTGTACAGGGGAAATGTGGATATTGATGTGCAATGCTTTAATCTTAGTGTCATCCAGTGTCAGACTGGCCTCTGAATAATATCCACTTCAAGATGGAAGCTTCTATTGACAAAGTTGTCATCAATGTAACGTTTTGAAGAAAGGGAAATGAGGCAAGGTCATGATTATTACTGATATTAGGATTTATTTTTTACATTTTTATCTTGCCTTTCTTCTAAGGAACCCATAAGCAGTCACTCCTTATTTTTATTTTCATTATAATAACCTTTGGAGGTAGGCCAGATTGAGCTCCAAGTTATCCACTAAGCGCCATGTTTAAAATGAAGTTTCGACAGTGTCAATCCATCCCTTTAATTGCTACATCACATCACTATGCAACATTATGGAAAATGGTGCCAACACACATTTGCATTATTACTGAGTTAGCATTCCAATTGAGGATGTTATTAAAGATCAGTCTATACCAGGGGTCAGCAACCTGAAACAGTGAAAGAGCCACTCGGAACCGGTTCCCTCACAAAAGGAAAAACTGGGAGCCGCAAAAAATGTGTGCACATGCGCGTACATGCGCAGAACAGGGTTTTTTTTTTGGACTGCACATGGCAGAGGACTGGGAGCTGCAGGAGATGGCTGAAAGAGCCGTATGCGGCTCCGGAGCCGCGGGTTGCAGACCTGTGGTCTATACCTAACCTCTCCAATCTGATGCCTTATCATGTGGTGGGCTACAACACCTAGAATTCCTATCAGGCATTGGCACTACTGACTAGGAATTTCAGAAACTATAGTTTTAAAGCATTCGGCATATTCATTTGATATACAGTCATTACTCCACCATGGGAAGTGTATACTTACGAAATGGCTTCTATCATATCCATTCCCATTTCAACACAACAGTGTGCATGGTCTGCTCTGGCTTCAGGTAATCCAGATACACAGTAATAGCAATCACCTAAGATTTTTATACGTAAACAGTGATTCTCCTGCAAAACAGGGGGGAAAAATGCACTTTTATTTCACGATCCAGGATGTTGCCAGGCTGCCTGTAAAGACAATGGACAATTTGCAATAGACCAAAATATGATACCACCATAATTGAGGAAGCAAAGAATAAACCCTACTTACAGCAGCAAGCTTATCAAATCTGGCAAAGAGTTCATTCAGCGTCATGACCAACTCCTGAGCAGTACACTGGGAAGCGAGACTGGTAAAACCCTCAATGTCTGCGAAGAGGATGCTATGGGAGAGAGCAAGAAAAAGAAGAGGAGAGACAGACATGGTTCAATAAAAGATACTCTTTAATTCATTTCAATAGATTCTCCTTTATCTCCTTTATCTTTAAAAGTGCAGATGGTTCAGGAGGTGTGTTTATACTGAATATGAGCAACCTAGTCAATGGATGCTTTATGTCTGCTCTGTATGTGAAAAAGTCTCATGATAGGCAACTATCAGCAGGTATTTGATTGATAGATAATGGAAGGCAGTTTGTTTGCTCTTTGTTGTTGTATCATTTCCAGACTAAAAACAGAGCAGGGGTGCTCAGGTTTTTCTAGATGAAGACCCTACTTAGTTTTGGAATGCATTTCAGTGCATTCTCCAAAAATAGTTTGTTAGGCATATATATATATATATATATATATATATATATATATATATATATATATATATATATATATATATATATGTATATATGTATATATGTATATATGTATATATGTATATATGTATATATGTATATATGTATATATGTATATATGTATATATGTATATATGTATATATGTATATATGTATATATGTATATATATATATATATATATATATATATGTATGTATATATATATATATATATGTATATATATATATATGTATATATATATATATATGTATATATATATATGTATATATATATATATATGTATATATATGTATATATATGTATATATATGTATATATATGTATATATGTATATATGCATATATGCATATATGTATATATGTATGTATGTATGTGTGTGCGTGTGCGTGTGCATGTGTATGTATATGTATATATATGTGTGTGTACATGTATATATGTAAATAATAATAATAATAATAATAATAAAACCTTTATTGTCAAAGTACAACATGTGTACATTGAGATTAGCTGAGCCTCCCCTCGTGCTCTCTCCCCCCAACACACAGTGACAACAAACCCTCCATCCCACCACACTATGTGAACCAACTACACCACACACCGGCCTCCCAAGTCAATTCTGCATAAGATTATGTCCCATTTAAAAGCCTAACAGCCCACGGATAAAAGCTATTTTTCAGCCTGTTGGTACGGCTGGCTATATTCCTATATCTCCTACCGGATGGTAGGAGAATAAAGAGATACCGTCCAGGGTATGAGTCATCCCTGAGAATTTTCCTCACACTTCCAAGGCAACGAGCCCTGGCGATGTCATCCAGTGGTGTCAGGGAACAGCCCACAATGTCTTGTGCTGTGCTCACTACCCTCTGTAATACTTTCCTATCCGCGGCTGTCAGACCAGCATACCAAACCACAATACTATACGAGAGGACGCTCTCTATAGTAGACCGGTAAAAGAGGGTCATTAGCCGTTGTTCTACCCTGTTCTTCTGCAAGACCCTAAGAAAGTGAATCCTCTGTTGGGCCTTTCTAGCCACCTGAGTTGTGTTAACTTTCCAGGTCAGATCTTCACAGAGGTAGACTCCCAGAAATTTAAAGGAGGAAACTCTCTCTACACAGTTCTCTCCGATGTAAAGTGGGGCAGGTTCCTCCTTTTTTCTCCGGAAGTCTAACACCATCTCTTTCGTCTTGCCGATGTTTAGGTGCAAGTTGTTACTACACCATATGGATAGTTTTTGTACCTCCGCCCTATATGCTGTCTCATCCCCACCTGTAATAAGACCCACCACAGTTGTATCATCTGCGAACTTGATTATCGCAGTGGATGGGTCAGATGATACACAATCATAAGTGTATAAAGAGTACAGGTAGGGGCTAAGCACACAGCCCTGTGGCGTGCCGGTGCAAAGCTTCAGGGGGGTGGACAAAGCAGAGCCGACCCTCACTGTTTGTAACCGATCCCTAAGAAAGTCTTGAATCCAATCGCAGATGGCGGGGGAGAATTTCAAGTCAGTCAGCTTCTTGATGAGAATGCTCGGCAAAATGGTGTTGAAAGCCGAGCTGTAGTCAACAAAAAGCATCCTGACGTAACTTCCAGGCTTCTTGAGATGACTTGCTACAGAGTGTAAAGCAGTAGCTATGGCATCGTCTGTCGACCTATTTCCCCTGTAGGCAAATTGATGTTTATCAAAGTCCAGTGGGAGGCATGTCCTAAGATGTTGGAGAACCAATCTTTCGAAGCATTTCATGACTACAGACGTTAATGCAATAGGTCTGTAGTCATTCAGGCACTCAACTGCAGTTTTCTTGGGGACTGGGACAATGGTAGCTGCTTTCAAGCACGATGGTACACATGCCGTTTGCAAGGAGATGTTAAAAATCCTTGTCAGGACCCCTGCTAATTGATCAGCACAATTCCTGACCACTATCCCCAGCACCCCATCTGGGCCTGCGGCTTTGCTGGGATTCACAGCCTTCAATACAGCTCTCACTTGGTGTTCACACAGGGTGAGTGGCTGAGAGTCAGAAGGCCGGTCTGGTCTTTTAACCTCGTAGCGGGCAAAGAAGATATTCAGCTCCTCAGCCAACGAGGCATTGGTGTTTGCCATGCTCCTCGTGCTGCCCTTATAGTTGGTTAAGTGCTGCAGTCTCTGCCATACTTGCCTCGGATTGTTGTTCGCTAAATGGTTCTCCACCTTTTGTTTGTATTGTTGTTTTGCCATCCTAATGCCTCTTCTGAGATTTGCCCTGGCCTCTCTGTATCTGTCCCTGTCCCCCGCCTTAAAGGCAGAATCCTGGGCTCTCAGGAGTGTTCGTATCTCTGCAGTCATCCAGGGTTTACAGTTCCCGTAAACTCTAATGCACTTATCCGTTGTTACACTATCAGTGCATGTTCTAATATAAGAGAGTACGGCATCTGTATATGAATTTAGATCTTGTTCTTCAAATATACTCCAGTCAGTGGTTTCAAAGCAGTCCTGCAACTGACTGAGAGCACCCACTGGCCAGGTTCTGACCCTTTTTGTGACTGCCTGAGTCCTTTTCCTGAGAGGAACATACTTTGGGCACAACAGGAGTGAAAGATGGTCAGATGTACCCAGGTGGGGAAGAGGGAAAGCTCTGTATGCCTGTTTCAGATTGGAATACACATGGTCCAAAGTGTTCTTCCCTCTGGTGGAAACTTGCACATACTGTACAAACTTAGGGAGAACTGTCTTCAGACAAGCTTGATTGAAGTCCCCAGCCACGACAAGAGTGCCCTCTGGGTGAGTTTGCTGCTGCCTGGTGATGATGTCATACAGCTTAGAAAGTGCCATGTTGACATTGGCATCAGGTGGAACATAAACAGCTATAATAATTACCACAGTAATTTCTCTAGGCAGATAGAAAGGCCTACATATAACAGTCATCAGTTCCACATCTGGGGAGCAATACGTGTATACCCATCTGCTGTTAACACACCATTCACAGTGTATGTACACACACAGTCCTCCTCCTTTACCCTTCCCAGAGCGTTTATCTCTGTCAGAGCGGTGAAAAACTCAGCTTATCAACTCCACAGCTTCATTCGGTATCTCTGAATGTAGCCAGGTCTCCGTGACAATGATCACACAGCATTCCTGGAGAGGCCTGCTTTCTGCTAACTGCAGCTGTAATTCGTCAATTTTATGGACGAGGGATCTGGCATTGCTCAGAAAAAGGCTCGGCAATGTTGGTCTAAAAGGCTGCCTTCGAAGTCGAGTCAGAATCCCAGCCCTGCAGCCACGTTTTTGCTTTCGCTCCTTTCTTTTTCGCTTACGTCGTCTCCTCCCCAGCCCGAAGACAATCCATGGAGATCCTGGAGGCCTTGCTATGCAGTTCGGTATGTTTTGTGACTGCTGAAAATGATTAGTAATTTCAGATTGCCTTGCAAGTCCGATGGTTAACACCTCTATACGTGAGTAGGCTATTTTAGCCCCTTGCACTACACTGTGCACATTCATCCATACGCATATTAATCCAATCACCACACACCAGTACCGGGAGCTCAGAGCCGCTGCGTGTGAACGCGCCGGCATCTTGTGATCAACATATATGTATATGTATATATGCAGGCCTTTTTTCTCATAGAACGCTCAGAACGGAGTTCTGGCACCTTTTTTGGATGGAACCTTGTAGAGTAGGCAAGGCGGGTTGTATGACATGTGTGAGTTCCGGCACCTTTTTCTTTTACAAAAAAGCACTGTATATATGTATATATGTATGTATGTATATATATATATATAGGTATGCGGTGGCTCAGTGGGTTAGAACGCTGAGCTTGTCGATCAGAAGGTCAGCAGTTTGGCGGGTCGAATCCCGCGTGCCGCTTAACAGAGTGAGCACCTGTTACTCGTCCCAGCTTCTGCCAACCTAGCAGTTCGAAAGCACGTAAAAATGCAAGTAGAAAAATAGGGACCACTACAGTGGGAAGGTAACAGCGTTCCGTGCGCCTTTGGCATCTAGTCATGCCGGCCACATGACCACGGAGACGTCCTCGGACAAGCACTGGCTCTTCGGCTTTGAAACGGAGATGAGCACCGGCCCCTAGAGTCGGAAACGACTAGCACGCATGTGCAGGGGAACCTTTACCTTTACCTATGTATATATATATGTGTATATATGTATATATATGTGTGTATGTGTGTGTGTGTGTACTCTGGAGGTTTCTCAAAACTGCACCCAGGGTTTTCCTGTGTGACTTGAATCTCCGACTATATAGATACATAATATACTGTATACAGGGCTTTTTTTCTCATAGAATGCTCAGAACGGAGTTCCGGCACCTTTTTTGGATGGAACCTTGTAGGGTAGGCAAGGTGGGTTGTATGACATGTGTGAGTTCCGGCACCTTTTTCTTTTACAAAAAAAGCACTGACTGTATATAGTATATAGCTTCAAGACAAAATTTTACATATTCTAAGAAATTACAGTTCTCATACTTCAAGATATATCTAAATTCTTCAACTCATATGAGATATATTGTATACCCTCATATATAATATAATGGTATACCCATATACCATTCATGGATAAGTAAAGTAAAGCTAAAAGAGTCCTGAGGATGTTACTCCGCTAGTTGTTGCCGATTCTAGGGGACAGTGCTCATCTCTGTTTCAAGGCCATTGAGCCAGCACTGTCTGAAGACATTTCTGTAGTCATGTGGCCAGCATGACATCACGGGGCAGTGTTACCTTCTCACCCAAGTAGTACCTATTTATCTACTCACATTTGCATGCTTTCGAACTGCTAGATTGGCAGGAGCTGGAGGGAGGATGGGAGCTCACCCCACCATGTGGTGCTCAGGCTTTAAACTGGGGTTTCCAGCTTTCCAACCAACAAGCTCAGTGCCTTAACCGCTGAGCTATCACACCGCCCTTCAGGGATAAGCTGTCCCTCAAAATTTTAACCAAAATACCATGAACAATACACCAATGGATAAGCTGACCTCCAATTTTCATGGTATTTTGGTTAAAAGTGCAAGGGTCTGCTTATCCCTGGATGGACTTATATGCAGGTACTTTAAAAACGTATTATCAGACATACTAGTCCATAAGTGAATCTGCTAATAAGCTGAACACAATGGTTCAACCACCATTTGAACTTTTGACAGTGCTGAATAAGTAGTAGTTATAAGAGATCCTTGCACTTACATCAGTTGCAGCACCTCTGTAATCATGTGATTGCAATTACAATATCACAATGTGATCTGCTCACTTAATGACCCACAGTGATTTGCTCAGCAGCAGCAAGAATGCCAGAATTTCCATTGTTATGCAGCATAGGCACTTTACAAGTGCATTGCTTAGTAACAAAAATTCCAGTCCCTATTACGGTACTATCATTAATGACTACTTGTACAGATAATCCTGGTTTAACAATGCGTTGGATAAGCAACAATTTTGCAAATATGATAGTAATAAATGATAATAAAAAATTCATTTTCTACCATGAGTGTATTTATTTATTTTATTTATTTATTTTATTTTATTACATTTGTATACCGCCCTTTCCCTGAGGACTCAGGGCGGTTTACAGGGAATTAAAAATCAAAACATACAAAAGTTAAAAACCAGTTAAAAATATTAAATTCACCCTGTACACTTAAAAACCCCAGTTAAAATTTTCTCCTCAGCCTGGGCCCGGGAGCTCAAAGAGCCAGGTCTTCAGGCCCCGGCGGAATGATCGGAGGTCGGGGGCAGTACTCAGCTCCACCGGCAGCTGGTTCCAGAGGGCAGGCGCCCCCACTGAGAAGGCCCTATCCCTGGGTGTCACCCGCCGGCAATCTCTCACCGGCGGAACCCTGAGCAGACCCTCCCTGTGGGAGCGCACTGGGCGAAGGGCGTTTGATGCCGGCAGCAGGTGTTCCCTCAAATATCCCGGACCCAGGCCATGTAGGGCTTTATAGGTGATAACCAGCACCTTGAATTACACCCGGAGGGCAGCCGGAAGCCAATGCAGCTCGCGGAGTAGAGGTGTTACATGGGAGTATCGGGAAACCCCCATTACAACTCGCGCGGCCGCATTCTGCACCAGTTGAAGCCTCCGAGTGGTCTTCAAGGGCAGCCCCATGTAGAGAGCGTTACAGTAGTCCAAACGGGAGGTCACAAGCGCATGAGTGACTGTGCGTAGGGCGTCTCGGTCCAGATAGGGACGCAACTGGCGCACCAGGCGAACCTGTGCAAAAGCCCCCCTGGTCACGGCTCCTATGTGATCTTCAAAATTGAGCCGTGAATCCAGGAGGACGCCCAAGTTGCGAGCCCTATCAACGGGGGGTAACACCTCACCCCCCATCATTAGAGGTGGAATAACATGGTTAACCCGAGACGCCGATATGCACAGCCACTCAGTCTTGGCGGGATTGAGATGAAGCCTGTTTCTCCCCATCCAGACCTGAACCGCCTCCAGGCACCGGGACATCACGGAGAGGGCATCACTGGGTTGGTTCAGGGTGGAAAGAAAGAGTTGGGTATCATCAGCATACTGGTGATACCCCACCCCAAAACCACGAATGATCTCGCCCAGCGGCTTCATGTAGATGTTGAACAGGAGAGGTGAGAGAACCGACCCCTGGGGAACTCCACAAATGAGAGACCTCGGGGCGGATCTCTGCCCTCCTGTCAACACCGACTGCGAGCGGCCCCGGAGGTAGGAGGAGAACCACCGTAGAACGGTGCCTCCCATCCCAACCCCCTGAGACGCCGCAGCAGGATACCATGGTCGATGGTATCGAAAGCCGCTGAGAGATTTAATAGGACCAGGACAGAGGAGCAACCCCTGTCCCTAGTCCTCCAGAGATCATTCACCAGTGCGACCAATGCCGTCTCCGTGCTGTGTCCGGGCCTGAAGCCCGATTGGTACGGGTCCAGATAATCAGTTTCCTCCAGGAACAGAGGGAGCTGATGCGCCACCACACTCTCAACAACCTTCGCCAGAAAGCGAAGGTTGGAGACTGGACGATAGTTGTTTAAAACAGCCGGGTCCAAAGCAGGCTTCTTGAGGAGGGGTCTCACCACCGCCTCCTTCAAGGCGGCAGGGAAGACACCCTCCTTCAAAGAAGCAGTTATTACTGCATGGAACCAGCCTCGTGTTCCCTCCCGAGCCGCATAAGCTAGCCAGGAGGGGCACGGATCCAACAAACAGGTGGTGGAGCTCAGTCTCCCCATGATCCTGTCCACATCATCAGGGGAAACAGGGTCGAACTCAGTCCAGATAACATGCTCAAGACCGCCTGATTCCTCCACATCAGACTCTGCCCAGTCAGAGTCCAAGCCGGTCCGGATCCGAGCGATTTTGTCCGCCAGATGATGACTAAACTCCTCGGCTCGTCCCTGCAAGGGATCCTCTCTCACCTCCTGGTTAAGGAGGGAGCGAGTCACCCTAAACAGGGCGGCCGGGCGATTATCTGCGGATGCGACAAGGGCGGCAAAGTAGTTAGACTTCGCCGTCCTTATCGCCGCAAGATAAGACCTTATAAAGGTTCTTAACTGCAATCGGTCGGATTCGGATCGGCTGGATCTCCAACCGCTCTCTAGACCTCGTCTCCGACGCTTCATCTCCCGGAGCTCCACAGAGAACCATGGGGCCCAATGGGATCTGCGCCGAGTCAGAGGTTGCATGGGTACAACGCAGTCGAGTGCCCTGGTGGCAGCCGTTTCCCAGGCCTCCACCAGAGCATCGACTGGGCTGTGGGTAAGGGTGATAGGTATCGGCCCAAGCGCCCTCTGGAACCGGTCCGGGTCCATTAGGCGCCTGGGGCGGAACCACCTGGTTGGTTCCGCCGCCCAGCAGCGGGGGATGGCATGACGGAAAACCAGCCTCAGGAGGTGATGATCTGACCATGACAGAGGGGTGATGGACGGAGAACCCCCTCCCAGATCATCCAACCACTGTCCAGACAGGAACACCAGGTCAAGAGTATGATCCCCCTCGTGAGTAGGGCCCTCAATAACCTGGGTCAGGCCCATGGCTGTCATGGAAGCCATGAACTCCCGAGCTAACTCCGACGACCAATCAATTCAGTGTGGAATTGATTAACATCTGGTCAGTTTCAAGCTAAAAATAACAGGTGATAGAACACTTTTTGAAAGATTATCTAATTGAGGCAGCAGCAGTCAGTGATCTTTGCAGTCTTTCTCATCTTTCTCATGTGTTTACTTAGTAGCCATTTTGCTTAACATCTAAAATAGTTTGTTAGGCGAGAGCACAAAATTAAAATGATTTCTGTTCTCATTTCTGTTCTCATTTTATCTATATGTATGCATGCATGTAAGTATGTATGGGCAGATACTTCTCTCTCTGGGCGCAAAGAAAAAAATGTCTGGTGCGAACTCCGCATGGTGTCAGGAAGGGCAGCCAGTCAGTAAATACTCAGCTCCATCCAGCTGCTCCGATTTTACTCCCAGTTAAGAGATTATAGGGTCATAACAGGGACACACACACACACACACACACACACACACACACACACACGTATTACAAACTAGGTCATCTTATTATAGAAAGTAATGGTTTCAATAATCAGTTTATCCAACTCTATCTATCTATCTATCTATCTATCT
The DNA here is from genome assembly GCF_947247035.1 of Vipera ursinii. Lineage (NCBI taxonomy): Eukaryota > Metazoa > Chordata > Lepidosauria > Squamata > Viperidae > Vipera > Vipera ursinii. The sequence continues at coordinate 129,469,615 of NC_139512.1, forward strand.
ATCTATCTATCTATCTATCTATCTATCTATCTATCTATCTATCATACCTATAATACCCATCTCATATTTTCCTCATAACACCAACTCTGGATATAGGTTGGTCTAAAGGGACCACTAGAACTCATGGACTCCTGCTTTCTAGGACAGCACTGAACCACTACACCAAATTGGTTCTGTTTCACATGCCAGAGCAATCATCATTATCATCATTACTTCCATAAGCTAACCGTAAATTTTATATCGGGATTAGGAGAAAAAAGTCATGAGGTATAAAAAAACCCTCCAACAAACAAAAACCAAAAAACCAACTGATCTTGAAAGATTTCAAAAGTTGTCACAGGCACTTCCCAAAAATAGGAATTTGTCTACCTACAAAACAATCAACATGGTGAAAAGAGTCAGGCACAAAAGGTTTATTTATTATTAGCCAGGTCAATTGGTAACTATCACATCATCTTCTTATTCACTCCTATCCCAACTCATCTTCAACATTTTTTTTGAAAAGGAAATATAATTTTGGTCTGCAATGACACACAGTTTTTATTAACAATTATTTGATCCAAAAACATTCTCCTGAAATAAAAATGATACTTGAAGCTGACGCTTTTGTTTATTATATACATCAGTTTCACACTTTATATTTGTCTATATTTTAAAAATCTTTTTAAAAAAACTACATAATGCACAGACGGTATGGTTACCAAGATCGATACTTGCAGACATATAGAGAATTTCAGCACTACATAAACATAAATTTGGGCAGGGGGGGAACAATTCATTTTTTACACATTAACAAAATACACAATTACTGTACATAGAATACAAGTATTAATAGATGACATCACCATCCAGCAGAAAGTCAAGGTAGATGGCCACTACAGCAACATAATATATTTGATATTTAATTTAATAATATTAAGTCAAATAGTATGTGCAGCTACAATAATCTGGATAATACTGAGGGTCAGAACATAAAACTCACCCACTTTCCATCTGTGACTCACCTAACTGCCCACCACTGGATGCTTCAATTCCCCATTCCACATATCGCTTGAGTCTGCAGTGTGAAGTAACACTTAAACTTCAATTCAAGGTTAATGGATAAAATAATTCCACTCATTCTTTTCAAAATAGTGATTATTTCTGGTGAAGTAATTCTCAGAAGGCTATGGGTAGAGTTTATCCACAGAGCAACAGTAATGTAGTTTCTCCTATCCTTGAGATGGGAAGAAAATATATTGATATGAAAAACACTGTCCCAAAGCCTATTTTTATTGCATTGCAGCAACAAGATTGATCATCTTTCACCCTTAAAGAATGCAACCTGGGGGTACCAACAGAACAGAGATGGGTTAGGTTCTTTCTCTTCTTATACAACATCACATATTGACAGGAAAACCAGCCATTGACGCTAGTCTTAATATACAGTAGGGCAGATTTTTATACTGAGCAACCATTTTTATTTGTAGATATTTCTTCTTGATGATTCACAACATCCTTATCATGGGCAAAAGTCAGTTCACTTGGGGACCTGACCAGTTCCCTTTTTACAAGAATCTGGTGAAACTAACTTTGGGAGAGCCAAAGTGATTAAAAATAAAGATTTCTGCATACCACAATCATTCGGCAGTGGAATTCTTAAAATATGGTAGCTACCAATCTTATGCTTGAGGACTAGAACAATTCTCAAAGTCAGTTATACTAGTATGTGGCTATCAGTTATTTATTTGTTTGTATCCTGCCTTTATTATATTTACAAATAACTCAAGGCGACAAATATATCCATTAGAATACTTTTTTAAACAACAGCAACTCTCTGAGGTGAAGTGGGCTGAGAGTGAGTGACTGGCCCAACATCACCCAACTGGCTTTTATGGCTAAGGTGGGTCTTGAATTTACAGTCTCCTGGTTTCTAGCCTGGTGCTTTAACCACTAGACCACAGGTCTGTAACCCGCGGCTCCGGAGCCGCATGCGGCTCTTTCAGCCGTCTCCTGCGTGCGGCTCCCAGTCCTCTGCCATGTGCAGCCCCCCAAAAAAAGTGGGACTAAAAAAGTTCAACCAATCAATTCAAATACGCAGGGTAGGTGCATATCTCGCCTTGGCTCCACTCTTCAGTCAAATCCTGTTCTGCGCATGTGCGTATGTACGCGCATTTGCACACATTTTTTTGCGGCTCCCAGTTTTTCCTTTTGTGAGGGAACCGGTTCCGAGTGGCTCTTTCACTGTTTCAGGTTGCTGACCCCTGCACTAGACCAAACTGGTTATACTGATATGTTCATAATTATTGGGAGAAATGAGAAGACATTACTACCCCATGCCTCGCTTGTGGGCTTCCCAGGTATTTGATTGGCTTCAGTCTGATCTATCCATGTTTGACATTCTTACATGGGTAATGGTTGTTGTCATTTCTCAATTCTTATGTGGCTGATCTTGTTTCTTGCCAGAACAACAGGTTGGAAGAAAACTGACCCCTGGCTTCCCACTCTATCCTGTCAGTTCTGAGAAATAAGACATTAGCTCTTAAATAAGTTCATCGTCTAAAAGTCTGACTCTTATCAAATCCTATTGAAACCAGATTTTGCCAAACACCGCCTGTCCCATTCAAGTAAAACATAACCGAAATAGTCTGCAAAGGAGCAAAGGAACAATATCACTTCAAGGAAAGAAAGTGCCACAGAGCAAATAATTCCGACTAAATAACTGGCCTAGTTTCCCCAATAATACCCTGAACAAAAATAGAAATGAATTGACATGCTAAAGCTAAGAGCTTTATTTAAAGTGCCGGGGAACACTGCTGATTCAGCCTTAGTTAAGCAGCTGAGTATTGTGGAAGCACCTTACAACTTTCTTATTCCTAGTCCTGTCAGGAATAGTGTCAGCAGTTTCTGCTCTCCTTTTTTTTAAAGTCCTGCAGCAGAAAACTAAAAAAAAAGACTTTTAAACAAAGCAGAGACTTCCAGACTGGGTGGCCTGAATCCTTGGAAGAGTTGTGGATGCAAAATCAATCAAACAAAAATAAGAATAGGACCTTAGGTGCTCAGTGTTAAAGGAACCTGGTGGGGGGGAAGGAAGATGACAAAAATAGGCAACATCTTCCCACATCTTTTTTTTTTCTTTTTTCAACAAGTGGTTAACAGAATTCAGTTTTGACTTTGCACTAGGGTTTCATATTAGGGACTGTATTACACAAATACATTGTATTTCAGATAGTTTGTATCAGGAAGAAAGAGAATGAGGAATGCAGAGGCTCAAAGTTCAGCTAGTGATCCAACACACTTCATTTCTAGGCCAAGCCTGAAAGGTTACCCCCAGTCACTTACTCTGGAATCTCTCAAGGACAGGAGGTTGTCTTCATTGTTGCAAGTGATATTGTCAAACTATTCTTGCCAGCCAGAGTAGTTTCAACAAGAAAAATGCCAGAAAGAAAAGGTCGAAGACAAATGTCATCTTAACAAGGGACTCCAAAGACAGCAGGCACTCCACTTTACCTGAGGTCACCTAGGAGAATCCTAACAGAACCTTTTCTCTTACTTGATTCAAAGAAATTCTTACTGGTGTGGGAACAGCCCCACCAGAGAAAGAAATATTAAAAGGGCAGAAAAATATATTTCCTAAAAGGATCTTAAAGAGGCAGAAAAGCCTGCTGTTTTTTCTTAATAGCCCCAGGTCTCCCTCCCCCAAGCAGAAACCAGCTCTGTAGAAATGCAGATAATCTTGTCAGAAAGACTGGAATCAGGAGACTAGGATTAGGAAGAAAGATCCCTAGAATCAACACCAAAAATCTAAGTCATCAGCCACAGCCACAGTGAAGCAGGATATGACCTTTGGGAAATAATAGGATTAACCCATCACCATCAGAAAACCAGAAAGGCACACTCAGACTCAGGTCAAAGTTCATGCCCCAGGAACAACTCTAAACAAAAGGCTCCGGAGGGTATAAAAACCCACTCCCTACATGTGCTCTCTCTTTCTTCCAGAGCCATCTTTCTGACTGGCTCTCCTCTTCAATAAACCGCAACCTTCCTTCTAAAGCAGTCGCTGTGTTATTTATCCCCAGCTTGGACTGAACATGAAGAAGACTTTTTCTTCAACACTGGGTTCAACCTCCCTTTCAAGTAGTGGTGGACCAAGTGCAGCCTATACTCTTCACAACAATTGCAAAAAGTGCTCCTGCTTTGATGCTATTTTAAGGATGCCCCTAAACGTGCCAACTCCAAAGCCCCTCTTCTCTCTGATGGATAATATGTTAAAAAGACTGTAAGGGAGTGCATTATGAACTTGTTCTCCATAGCCATTCCTGTAACATGGTGCAGGGTACCATAGGAAGCAACCCACAGAGGGCAAAATATAATCTAATTTAGTTCTAGAATTATAATGACGCCTGATATTCATAATAGCTTTTCTGAGTGGCAGAAGGGCTGATAAACACATTAAATTATCATATAAGGAAGACGTGAAAAGTTTACAAGGGTAAGCAATACTTATTCTGGTCTCTAGGGTTGCAGAAGAAATAAGATCAGAATATAAGGTTTGTCTTGAGACCTTCTGAATCTGAGCCTAAGGGAATTTCATGGAACACAGATATTCTTTCCACTCAAAATGTCACACTGAGTTAGGATTTAATTTTGTTGGTTCCTTTGTGCGAGTATCTGCTTAGAAACTATTTTGAAATGTAAGCATTTGAAAGAAATCTGCTCACATTTGGTTTGATTCATTTTGATCTTTCTGTTATTCAAGAGGAGCATTTGACATTTAAAAGCCTAGAAAATTCACCAAATTCTACTGTCCTTCTTCAACTTAAAACAACACCATCATCATTCTGGAGCCAGGAGCCCCTTTTGAATCTTAATGATCTCAAATCTAACAAATACTCTCCCCCCCCACCACACACCCTACAATTCTTTGCTATCATTCATAGTTACGTAATTTACAGGTAGAAGTGAAAGAGGTTTCTTATAGCTATATCAATGAAAGCCATAGCTCCTTTGTTTCTGTAGCACTTAAAAAATAAAGCAACTCTGATCTGCCAGCATAATACCAATCCTCTTGTTAACTGCAGTATTTTTCCTGTTCATAGCTTTTCACATCCAATTCTTCAGTTCAGTCATCCCAATGATTTTTTTGTCTTGTTACTTACCCTCCCCCACCGCAGTCTTTTTTCATTATTATTTTTAGGTGTATATAAGAACCACTGCAATCTGAATGATGCCTCCAATGCCATACTACTTGGTCAAAAGATCTATGTCACATGGCAGGAGACAAAATATTGATTCACCATCTAGGGAGGCTTATGTTGGCATAATACGAGGGCAATTCGGAAATAAACCTCCATTTGGTTATCAATGACAGACACTCGCAGATACAGAACTTTTATCATATGCATTACAAAACTACAACATTACATTTCTTTTTGACATAACTGCCATTCAAATTGAGGCACTTGTCATAACATCTTACGAAGTTTGAAATTCCTTAGTAGTAGTCTCTCAGCGCCAAATCTGGGCTATGGGGGGCATGATCAAAAATATCTCAACAGAACTGCTTCAAAAGTTCTTAGGTGTGTCTAGTGGTATGTGGGTGAGCATTATCCTAAACCAGGGCTGGGCAACCTTGGCTCTTTTATGACTTGTGGACTTCAACTCCCAGAATTCCTGAGCCAGCATGGCTCAGCTTGGAAACCTCTTCCTTTCCCCTCAGCATGGCTGACTCAGGAATTCTGGGAGTTGAAGTCCACGAGTCATAAAAGAGCCAAGGTTGCCTACCCCTGTCCTAAACCAACACCACACCAGAAGTGGTCCCATAGAAAATCCTGCCAAATGTGAAGATGCCAAAACAGTACTATTAGTGAAGTTCATGGAGTGTGGGTCAACCATCAATTCAGAAAATTTACTGTGAAATGTTACAAAAACGCAGACGAGCCATCCATAACAAGTGTTGGGGCATGCTGACTTCCGGTGTGGTGTTGGTTCATGATAATGCTTGCCTGCACACTGCTAGATGCAATCAAGAACTTTTGAAGCAGTTCCGTTTGGAATGTTTTTGATACCCCCCCCCAATAGCCCAGATTTGGCACTGAGCAACTACTACTAAGGAATTTCAATTTGAATGGTGATTATGTTGAAAAGTAATGTAATGTTGTAGTTTTCTAATGTGTATAATAAATGTTTTTTGAGCAGGTGACAAAATTAGTGGACCAGAGGAATGCTGTGGATATAATTTACTTGGACTTCAGTAAGGTATTTTATAAAGTAGACCACAACCTACTACTTGATCAGATAGAAAAATGTGGGTTAAACAGCATCACCACCAGATGGATTCGTAGCTGGCTGACTGGCTGTACTCAGCGTGTGGTCCTCAATGGAACTGCATCTACATAGAGGGCAGTGTGTATTGGGGTGCCCCAGGGCTCTGTTCTGGACCCAGTGCTCTTCAACATCTTCATCAATGATTTGGATGAGGGGACAGATGGGAAACTAATTAAATTTGCAGATGACACCAAGCTGGCAACACTCCAGAAGATAGGCTTAAGGAATAGCCAACACTCCAGAAGATAGGCTTAAGATACAGAAGGATCTTGACAGACATGAACATCAGGCGCTATCTAACAAAATGAAATTCAATGGTGAAAAAAGTAAGGTTCTACATTTAGGCAAGAAAAACCAAATGCCCAAGTATAGTATAGGTCAGTGATGGTGAACCTTTTAGAGACCGAGTGCCCAAACCGCAACCCAAAACCCATTTATTTATCACAAAGTGCCAGGGCCGCACAAAAATGGGCCACTGTGCTGCAAGGTGCAAAAATGGCCGCCGCAGCACTGCGGGGTGCAGATACAAGACGCTGCACCATGGAAGAACGAAGCAGGGCTAGTGAGTATCACTGAGGCACTAACCCCATCCCATTTGCAGCGCGTGTGTGCTCGCAGCCCTGTGCATGTAAAATGCTTCCCCCTTTTTCTTCCAGTCTATCAATCGACAATGGTTGGTGACCTCTGCTCTACCACCTCCTTTGTGCTGGGCGGGGCTCCTGTTCCAGACAGTGGTGGTGGCCTGATGGACCTGCTGCTGGCGGCAGTGGCACGCATGCCAACAGAGAGGGCTCTGAGTGCCACCTCTGGCACGCATGCCATAGGTTCACCACCACTGGTATAGGTGGTACCTTGCTCAATAGTGATAACTATAAGAGGGATCTCGGAGTTCTAGTGAACAATCACCTAAATATGAGCCAACAGTGTGCTGCAACTGCCAAAAAAGTCAACACATTGCTAGGCTTCATTAACAGAGGGATAGAATCAAGATCACGTGATAGCCGTGTTCTAATATCTCAGGGGTTGCCACAAAGAAGAGGGAGTCAAGCTATTCTCCAAAGTACCTGAAGGCAGGACAAGAAGCAATGGATGGAAACTAACCAAAGAGAGAAGCAACCTAGAACTAAGGAGAAATTTCCTGACAGTCTGAACAACTAATCAATGGAACAACCTGCCTCCAGAAGTTGTTGTTGTTGTCATCATCATCATCATCATCATCATCATCATTATTATTGTTGTTGTTGTTGTTGTTGTTTACTATTATTGTTGTTGTTATTATTATTATTCTGTATCTGCGAGTGTCTGTCATTGATAACCAAACAGAGGCTTATTTCCAAATTGCCCTTGTAGAAACAGACAGCTCTCAAAAATACTTATTTTATGTTTATTATTATCACATGTATTATTGTGACATTCATAAACTTCACATAACATTATGGGTGAGGGATATTGTGTGAAGAACAGCGGGTTTTTCCCCCCTTCTGTTCAATTGTGTCCAATTCTCAGAAACTGCCTGGACAAATCCCTGCTTTGCAAGTTTTCTTGGCAAAGTTTTTCAGAAGTGGTTTGCCACTGTCTTCTTTGTAGGGCTGAGAGTCTAAGGTCACCCAGCTGGCGTTGTGCCCAAGGTAGGGCTACAACTCACAGTCTCCCAGTGTCTAGCCTGGTGCTTTAACCACTACACCAAACTGGCTCCAAGGGACAACAAGCGCAAATTAAATTCACAGAGCCTACTTTAAAAGCTACCAGACTGCAGCAAGATCACCCAGCTCTGATGATATCATTACTTTCTACTTGCTGGTGCTATTTTTATTACGACCCAACATTTATTATTTTCTGAAACATACAATTGTCCCTTGCTTACTTGAAGGATTTAGACATCTTATTTCCCTTACTTACTTGCAGATCTTAAACCATTTGTTTGTTTGTTTATGCCACCCATCTCCCTACAAGGTGAAAAGCTATTAGAAGCAAACCCATGAAAAGGCAAAGACAAACAAGCTCACTTATCCAAATGCCTCAACAATACATACAGAGAAGAAACTGCAAACACCAGTTTCCATAAAGAGGCATGTGTGTGGAAAATAAAGTCCAGTTTGGATATTGCAATTGGGACTAAGTCTATCTTATCAAAATACATGCCTCTACTGCTTGGATAGGTTCGCTCTGGCATGTCCACGGGATGTTGGAAAGGCTATTGTTGATTCTTAAAATTTTTTAAGTGAGATGATAAGGTCCACAAGGGAATTGTGGGGTTACATTATAGAATACAGTCTTCTTTGGGAGAAAAGTCCAACACTGTATTTACCTTCTTAAAAATCTATATTTACAGCAGGTTTGGATTGAATCAAGACTTAGTCATATTTAGAATACAAGTAATCCTTAGTTTCCCCTTCATGGATTACTGCCTTGTCGTGGCAAAGGGGCTGGCGTAATTCAATGAAGCTATGAGATATGCCGTGCAGGGCCACCCAAGACGGAAAGGTCATAGCAGAGAGTTCTGACAAAATGTGATCCACTGGAGAAGGAAATGGCAACCCACTCCAGTATCTTTGCCATGAAAACCCTATGGACAGTACCAAAAGGAAAAAAGATATGACGCTGGAAGATGAGCCCCTCAGGTTGGAAGGCATCCAATATGCTACTGGGGAAGAGCAGAGGGCTAGTACTAGTAGTGCCAGAAAGAATGAAGCAACTGGGCCAAAGCCGAAAGGACGCTCAGCTGTGGATGTATCTGGTTGTGAAAGGAAAGTCCGATGCTGTAAAGATTTTTTCTCCATAGGAACCTGGAATGTAAGATCCATGAATCAAGGCAAGCTGGACGTGGTCAAAAAAGAGATGACAAGACTGAACATTGACATCTTAGGAATCAGCAAACTAAAATGGATAGGAATGGGTGACCATCAGGTATACTACTGCGGGCAAGAATCCCTCAGAAGAAATGGAGTAGCCCTCATAGTCAATAAAAGAATAGGAAAAGCAATACTGGGATACAATCCCCAAATGACAGAATGATCTCAGTTCGAATCCAAGGCTAACCATTCAATATCACAGTAGTCCAAGTCTATGCCCCAACCACCGGTGCTGAAGAGGATGAAATTGACCGATTCTATGAAGCTCTACACCACCTTATAAAACTAACACCAAAAAATGATGTCCTTATCATGGGGGATTGGAATGCTAAAGTAGGAAGCCAAGCCAAAAGATAACCGGAATAACAGGCAAGTTTGGCCTTGGAGTACAAAATGAAGCAGGGCACAGGCTGACAGAATTTTGTCAAGAGAATACGATGGTCATAGCAAACACTCTTTTCTAACAACCCAAGAGACGGCTCTACACATGGACATCACCAGACAGTCAACACAGAAATCAGATTGACTATGTGCTCTGCAGCCAAAGATGGAGAAGCTATATACACTCAGTAAAAACAAGACCAGGAGCTGACTGTGGCTCAGACCATGAGCTTCTTCTTGCAAAGTTTAGGCTTAAAATGAAGAAAGTAGGGAAAAGCACTAGGCCACTCAGGTATGAATTAAATCATATCCCTGTTGAATATACAGTAGAGGTGACAAATAGATTTAAGGAATTACATCTGATAGACAGTGCCTGAAGAACTATGGACAGAGGTTCGCAACATTGTACAAGAGGTAGCAACTAAAACTATCCCAAAGAAAAAGAAATGCAAGAAAGCAAAATGGCTGTCTGAGGAAGCTTTGCAAATAGCTGAGGAAAGGAGGGAAGCAAAAGGCAAGGGAGAAAAAGAAAGATACGCCCAACTGAATGCAGAATTCCAGAGAATAGCTAGAAGAGATAAGAATGCCTTCTTAAATGAACAGTGCAAAGAAATAGAAGAAAACAATAGAATAGGGAGGACCAGAGATCTCTTCATGAAAATTGGAGAGATGAAGGGAACGTTTCATGCAAAAATGGGCATGATAAAGGACCAAAATGGCAGGGACCTAACGGAGGCAGAAGAGATTAAGAAGAGGTGGCAAAATCACACAGAAGAACTGTACAAGAACGAGCTTAACGTCCCTGATAACCACGATGAGGTGGTCACTGACCTCGAGCCAGACATCCTAGAATGTGAAGTGAAGTGGGCCTTAGAAAAGCTGAGCAACAACAAAGCTAGTGGAGGTGACAATATTCCAGCTGAGCTATTCAAAATCTTAAAAGACGATGCAGTAAAAGTGCTATACTCAATTTGCCAGCAAATTTGGAAAACTCAACAGTGTCCACAGGATTGGAAAAGATCAGTTCTAATTCTAATTCCAAAGAAAGGCAGTGCCAAAGAATGTTCAAACTATCACACCATTGCACTCATTTCACATACTAGTAAAGTTATGCTTAAAATCCTACAAGCTAGACTCCAGCAGTATGTGGATTGAGAACTACCAGAATTATAGGCAGGATTTTGAAGAGGCAGAGGAACTAGAGATCAAATTGCCAACATACGTTGGATCATGGTGAAAGCTAAGGAGTTCCAGAAAAACATCTACTTCTGCTTCATTGACTATGCTAAAGCCTTTGATTGGGTGGATCACAACAAACTGTGGCAAGTTCTTAAGGAGAAGGGAGTACCAGACCATCTTATTTGTCTCTTGAGAAACCTATATGCAGGTCAAGAAGCAACAGTGAGAACTGGACACTGAACCACTGATTGGTTTAAAATTGGGAAAAGAGTCTGGCAAGGCTGTATACTGTCACCCTGCCTATTTAACTTATATGCAGAGCACATTATGAGAAAGGCAGGGCTAGATGAATCAAAAGTTGCCAGGAGAAATATGAACAACCTAAGATATGCAGATGATACCACTCTAATGGCAGAAAGTGAAGAGGAACTAAAGAGCCTCTTGTTGCGAGTGAAGAAGGAGTGTGCAGAAGTTGGGTTGAAACTTAACATTAAGAAAACCAAGATCATGGCATCCGGCCCTCTCAATTCCTGGCAAATAGATGCGGAAGAAATGAAGGTAGTGACAGATTTTATTTTCCTGGGCTCCAAGATCACTGCAGATGGGGACTGTAGCCAAGAAATTAAAAGACACTTGCTCCTGGGGAGGAAAGCCATGGCAAATCTAGACAGCACACTAAAAAGCAGAGATATCACCCTGTCAACAAAAGTGCGTATAGTCAAGGCTATGGTCTTCTCAGTTGCAATGTACGGCTGTGAAAGTAGGACCATAAGAAAGGCAGAGCACCAAAGAATTGAGGCCTTTGAACTATGGTGCTGGAGAAGACTCATGTGAGTCCCTTGGACTGCAAGGCAATCAAACCGGTCAGTCCTAGAGGAGATCAACCCTGACTGCTCTTTAGAAGGCCCGATCCTGAAGTTGAAATACTTTGGCCACCTAATGAGAAGGAAGGACTCACTGGAGAAGAGCCTAATGCTGGGAAAGATTGAGGGAAAGAGAAGAAGGGGACGACAGAGAATGATGTGGCTAGATGGAGTCACTGAAGCAGTAGGCGTGAGCTTAAATGGACTCCAGAAGATGGTAGAGGACAGGAAGGCCTGGAGGAACATTGTTCATGGGGTCGTGATGGGTCGGACACGACTTCACAGCTAACAACAACAATCCTCAGTTAACTACTGCCCTATTTAGCTGCTATTTGAACTTATACAACAGCACTTTAAAAAGTACTTGAACTTACAATAGTCACAGCGTTCCCATGGCCATGTAACCACAATTTAGGCTCTTGGCAACTGATGCACTTTTAAGACAACTGCAGCATCCCAAGCTCATGTGATTGCCATTTCCACCTGCACAACTGGTTTCTAATAAGCAAAATCAATGAGGAAGCTGTCAGTAAGTTGCAAGGTGCAGTCACATGAAGTCCCACTTAATGATCACAGGTGATTTATTTAACAATTGTAGTGGAAGCTATGTATTAAGTTGGGTGTGGTTTCATTTAACAACTGTGTTGCTTAATGATTGGAGTGCCAACTGCAGTTGTTAAGTAAGGGCTACCTGTATATCCACTGAACTGACTGAAACTGTCAAGAATAATATACAACCCATTAATTTAAGTAGATTTATTCTATTTGGGTATACTTCAATTCTAGGGGACAATCGATACTTGTAGATGAATAGAAGACAATTAGGATAACAATTCATCCATTCTAGTTATTTTTTCATTTTATTTTTTCAAATATATGCTTGCAGTTTTCTCTTGTTCACTTTTGAATACACACTGATCACCAACAGACTAAACTCAGTTCTTAGGAAACCATAATGGGCTAACGTTCTTTTCTTCACAAGGCTGGTTGAAGGGCTGTCAGTCAGTATTCTTTCAAGAGAAACTTCACTTTTTTCCCTCCAAATATATGTCATGCTTCTTCACAAATGACCTTTCTTCTCATAAATGCTTTCTATAAAGTCACGTAAACTCAGGAAGAAAAACTTTGGCACCAGCAATACTCTAAAAATATTTCCTTTAATAGTGGATGATTCCTCCTCTTCTTTTAATATACTGTACTTTGGAAGCTACTTTCAAATCTATTATAAAGATTGCTGTTAGGTGCAGGCATCCTTTTAAGTAATTTTCTCTCAAAACTGTTCAGTGTTTTCCTCCATCCCTCTAATGGGGAAAAAAGGAGCAGAACCAGTGATTTTAGCAAAGACTACCAAGCAAAGCTATGGCCTACAATGTAAAGTCTTAATTACATCTCCAAGCACAACGGATTGCTGCTGTAGAATGGTAATCATTATAAAAAAATTAAGGTACCTTTAACTTCCCTTTTGAATCTGCCTGGAGTTTAAGTTCAGTGCTGGAGAGTTAAGATAACTGGCACCCAAAAAGGGGTGTTTTTATTGAATAGTGTGATAGTCAAGAACACGAGATTGTGATGTACCACTTAAAGTCCCCTCACCTATGGCTGGATATAACCCAGAGCTCCTACACAAGTTTTGCTCTTGTTCTACTTCTGCATGGGAAGCCCTGTTAGATAGAATCAGTGGGCAGAGACATTTAGACTGTGTTCTATCAAGTTTCTTCCAAAAATGTTAATTGTTTTATTTTGTAGCTCAGAGAAGAGGCTGTGGAATTCTGTCTGAGGAAAGCAAAACTGGAGCAGGACTATGGATGTCCAGAGTGGAGAGGCAGATATCTGGCTTCTGGACATTTGCTCAAATTACTGAAAAGTTACTACTCTAACAATTCAAAGTTTTCCTCTGAATAAAAAAATAAAGACTTTTTTTCTGCAAAAAAGTAAATTGAACATTAAATAAATCATTAGGGTGATTGAATCTAAGCTAGATCATCTACTTCAACCTATGCTTACATAATGTACTGAATGATGTATTAAAAATCACATAACTTCCATTATTTGCATAAGTGACCATATATCAACAGGGTTTTTTGCACTGGATAAACTTAATCTCTGAAGAATCATTTATACCTCACTGCAACGAAACCTACTGACATTGCAACTTTTTAAAATCCCATATTAGTTCTTTGGGTTACATCAAAGCCTGTAAGATGAGAAGGATGAAATTAGAATTTTCCACTTATATCCTTGACTGCCTCAGAAACAATCCTAGTCACCAAAAGCATTTGGTCACATTGCAACATACAAATCTGCATACGTAGACTAAGATAAGTACACTAAGAGCAAGAATAGCGCATGTGTGTACGTACACACAAACACACACACACACACACACACACACACACATCTTACTTTATTTGAGTAGCAAATTTTATCCTTTGGATGGTTAAGAGTCAAGCATTTTCTAAGAGCTATTATTTTATTGTTAGCATAATTATCTAAATATAATAAATGATTTCATCAGTTTATATTGAAGCCATTATTCTGGCTTATATTATCTTTCTCAGCTATTTTGTTTCTTATGGCCTATGAACAACCATGTTCTCATCTCCCTGCTTTTCAGCAAGTTCCCCCTTTTAAAAGCAGTTGCTTGCTTCTCTGGCATCCATAAATATGATTTAAAAGCAGTGATGGTGCTTTCTAAAGGCTCTGATGTTGGTGGTCTAATTTCAAATACAGCATAAAAGTCCCAAACAGTTGGCAATCTGGCATTAACCACACCAATTAGGGCAGGCTATTTCTAATTCAAAAGCGTAAACAGTAACGCATTGATGAGCCATGCTGTGCTATTTTGACTTCAGCTGATTTCTTTTCAGACAGTTTGATGAGACTAAAACAGTAAATTCAAGCATTTCTATTTGTGTGCTGGTACAGAACTTCTTCATCTGCTTCCTTGGAATCTGGCCAGTTAAAACCAAACATTCTAGTTTTAGCGTTTTACAAATTAAGATAGTCAGACGGATAAAGGATACAATCACTGCTGGCTAGGCAAGAAAAACATCTCCTGCTTACCACCCAAGTCAAGGAGATTCAAACCTCGAGAAGGAGCTATAGAGTCAGGTTTTCCCTTTCTACTCCTTTCAAACAGAAATTCCTCAGCATTTCACATCTTAAATGGATTTTGCTGGTTAAATGCAGTGATGGGATTCAACCGGTAGCTAAATTTTGAATGCACCCCGCTTCTGGAAGTCTGTTCTCGGCCTGGGAGGCCTGGAGGAGGCCTCCCGGGCCTAGAACGGCCCGCCAGAAGTGCAGGGATGCTACTTCCAGAAGTCCGTTCTAGGCCCGGGAGGCCTAGGCCTGCATCCACGCAGAGAACCAGTTGTTCAGGGATTTGAATCCCACCACTGGTTAAATGTATAAGATAAAGGTCTATAAGCCACCCAAATGTAGCTACATGAAATATGCACACCCTGCTCCTGTGTGATCTTTTACATAAAATTGATAGCAACAAACATTCTCTTTCCCCCAGTGCCCCCTGGCCCTCCCCCAATTTCTCCATTCCATGAATTAGGGCAGGGGTAGGCAACCTCGGCTCTTTTATGACTCATGGACTTCAACTCCCAGAATTCCTGAGTCAGGAATTCTGGGAGTTGGAGTCCATGAGTCATAAAAGAGCCGAGGTTGCCTACTGTTCTGTACCAGCCTGCTACCGGCCCTGCAGAAAAGGCAGGGACAACCCCTTTTACAAGAAGGCAAGAGGCTGGAATTACGCCTGCCAAATTTATTACCACAAAAACAAACGGAACAAGACAAACCAAGAAACAGGAGCTTTAAGAAACATGAACTATCCAAGCGGTTGCCTTCAGCAAACCAGCCCTCCCCACACATTCCCCTTATATAGAGTTCAGGGCGTGGCTTCTCTCTGCCTCCTTCCAAGAAGCCCCATTGCCTTCCTCTGTTTACTCCTAATTGACTGCCTCCTGCGTCGGGCGTCCTTGAACAGGGCCAGCTGTGGGTCATCTTCATCCACGCTGTCAGGCTCACACAGCTGGGTCTCCGTGGTGACCAAGTGGGAGGGGCCTGGCTGAGGGCTCTCATCAGCAAGATCTTCAACCCCCTCAGCAAGGTCTTCAACACCCCCCTCCTCCTCCTCTGAGTCCTCCGACCCAACTGCCGAACCCACAGGCTGACCCTGAATCACAACACCTACCCCTGAATTAGGGGAAGAGAAAACTAGTAAATTCAATACCAATTCATTCAACTCCAAGTTATCAAAGCCACAGGTTTATGGCTCAGTTTGGTTTTAACTTAGTAAGCCATATTGTATGAATTCAGCCACTATTTGGAAACCATATTTAAGCAAAACTAAGCAATATTGCTGTGGTCTTCCCATGCTATTTTTCTCTGCAAGAGACATCTAAGTGTTCTGAATTGACAAGACGTATCAAAGAGGAACTCTTGAAACAGTTGTGCCTATGTTCTATTTTGGAATAAAAAAGTGTAGCCTGGGAATGCGTAAACTAAAGTCCTCCAAAGTCTTGGATATGGCTATCCAAAGTCCTTTTAAAATTCCTAACCAACCTGTAATTTTTAATGTGATAGAAGATGGAAAATATTAAACACATAGGAAATAATCACATTCAACGTACTTCATGTGCTTCCTTTATCTACTTTGGCACTAGCATGCCATTCAAACACCACAAGCAGACACTCTTAGTGTGGGAAGAGTTGTGCACCTCTGGGATGGGAATACAAAAATTCAGCAGAGGACATGCGTGTCTCCCCCATTTCCTTCCTTTTTACAGAATTGCTATGTTGAGTTATGGATGCAATCCCACTCCTTTCCTGACATACCTGACATTGTCATGTTTCTGGATATAAATTTTATGAAACATCATATCTTCTTTTTTGGCATTTATGTCAGCTTTCATCTCCATGGCAACGTGGCGAGGCAGTACAGAAAGCAGGAGACGCTCCTGTGGAATCAGACAGATAAACCAATTAAAACACCTGCTCTTCCTTCAATTTACAACACAAACATGTCTCTCTTTGAAGAACATGCTAGCAAAATGAAACTTTTATTCTGTGATGGAAATAGAGAACCAAACGTATTTCCCATAAAGCCTGCCCTTATCAAGTCATCTAAGATTCCATTCCACTTAGTCAATAAGCAAATCATGTCTGGATGTCCTCCAGTTATAGCTTGGATGGCCAGCTGGCCTTAGTCCCAATTCAGTTGTGAAATTTCAACTTTCTTATGCGGCTACAAGTCCACTTTCTTATATTAGCGAGGTTTTGTCTATATAGCCATACAAACATAGGTAACAGCAAGTATTATGAAGGAGAAAAAAGTGATTACTTAGGTCCACTTCTTGATTTTTGTTTCTTTGTATGCTATAACATATAGTCACCTGCAAAAACGTAGGCGTGAAATTTTATGTTCCAAATAGGTGAACAGAAACTGTCACAATCTCTACAATGTTAAATGCAGCAAAGTTCTACAAATCTGGATATTGACATTATGTGCATTTGTTTACAGCATCAAAGTAGGAAAATAGCAAATATGGCTGGTGCAGAAGTTTTGACACCCCTCCAGTCAGTATTTCATGAGGTTCATTTGGCAGGAATAATGGCTTTCAAAATAATAGTTTCTTTTAGCCAGCTTAGAATCTTTCTGTTCTTGATTTTGAAAGCTTTTCCCACACTTCCTTGCCATTTTTCCCCCAGTTCTCCTTTGCTAGCTTAGAATCATTCCCTGGCCTCCTTGCATGCATCTTTTCAAGGATGCTCAAGTCTGGGAATTGTGAAAGTCATTATCTTTCTTTTCTATAAATATTTCATATTTGATTGAAAAGTGCATTTTGGATTGTTGCCTTACTGAAATATCCAATCTCTTTTCCATTTCAATTTTTCACTGACCTTTATTTCTGGCACACACTGATAATTTGACTCCAAACTATCACTGAATCCATTTCTCATTCCAATATTTCCTGTGTCACGGGCTGCCACAACACCCCACAATATAACAGAGCCCCCCCCCAACCAACACCATAGAATAATTGAAAGGTTTAGTGCCTTGAAATATATCATACTTTTTTATTGTCTTGAAATATATCGTCCTCCAAATGCATCTTGTGTGGCTCTGAACAAACACAATTTTATTTCAGAAGTTCAAAGCACTTTTTCCAAAATATTTTAGGCTTACCAAGATTTTCTTTAGCATGCTTTAAACAATGGCTTTTGTGAGGAGATAAGTGGCAAGGTTTCCTTTTGTCAACTCTCCATGCAGAGCACTGTTTTATAAGCCAAACTGTTCTTCAGATGTATGTTTTAGTGTCAACTAACCCACACAGCAGCTTGTCTGTAGTGATTTGTGGGTTTTATTTTGCAGATCTGACCACTTTTTCCTAGTTCTCCATATTTTGCCTTGATTTCAACTGTTCTATATAGCTAGCATTGCTTAACAGTGTTTCTCAATGAATTGTCTTTACAAAGACAGGCGCGAGACCGTAGGCAAGGTTTAACTCGTTTATTCGGTTCAGCTCCCGGCAGCTGACTGTCAAAACAATCCGGGCTTATATAGGGAACTGTCAAACAGCATAGCCAATCAGGTAGTGGTATTTCCCCGCCGTTCGGAGAACGGCCAATTGACAAACAGTACTTTGACAGCTCGGTGGCTGTCAGGGAATTCCTCTCAGCTGAGCGCTTAGCTCAGTTTGGAGGACCGAGTTGTAGACTTACGGATTTGACAGTTCCGGGAACTGTCAAATCTGGCGCGTGCGCGTTGGCCCCCGGCAGCCCTTTTGACAGCTGTCAACGGGAATGGCGGCCGGCTGGGCGGTGCGCGTGCGTCGTTGCTTCGGGCGGCCATTTGACAGCTGTCAACTGTCAAATGTCGGCCGGCCCGGCTTTTTACTTGCGGCTTGGGAACTCCTGGTTCCCAGATATGATTCACCCCCTTTCCCCCCCCCCCTGAACAGGTATGTTATGCATAACAACAATTGAACGTTTTAAAACAGTATGGTTAACAGGTTTTTTAACAGATGGTGGGTTTCCCTTCCATTCAAAGTCCGCGAGGTATGCGGGGGGTCTTCTGGCTCGGCTGGACCGTCGGGGACAGAGGGTGCTCCCTTCGGGTTGCGTGGCTGGAGGAGTTGTTTCTAGGTGGGGCTCGGCAGGTGGTTGTGGGTCCTGGGGGAGGAATTCATCAGGTCCGGGGGTGTCGGCTGGCGTAGGCTCACCCAGGGTCGGTTGCAGAGGGGGGTTGGGTAGTGACCTGGGTCGGAGCTGATCCGTGTGTCTGCGTTGCATAGGTCCTGTCCCAGTGTCCACTGTGTATGATAATGGTCCTGTTTGGTCCAGGATAACCCCCTGAACCCACTTATCCCTTCCCCCATAATCTCGGGACCAAACATTTTGTCCTTTGGATAATGTTTTTGGCTGGGTGTTTGGTGTCATTTCGGCTGCCAGTCTGTCGGGGTGGAGTCTGTCTAGCCGTGTCACCAGGCGGCGGCCCCATCGTAGTTCGGCTGGGCTTTTGCCGGTGGAGGTGCAGGGCGTAGAGTGGTGGGCTAAGAGAAATTGTGACAAGCGACGGTGCCAGTTCCCTGTGATGATTCTTTTGAGGGCGTCTTTGGTGGTCCTCACCATAACCTCCGCAAGGCCGTTGGACGATGGGTGGAAGGGAGCCGATGTTGAATGCCTAATACAATTTCTCCTCGTGAAGATCTGAAAGTCATGAGAAGTAAATTGAGGGCCATTGTCTGAAATAATAACGTCGGGGAGACCGTGTGTTGCGAAGATTCCCCTGAGGGCTTGAATGGTTGCGGCAGACGTTGTGCTGTGAACCGGGAGAAACTCCAGCCATTTGGAATAACTATCTACAACTATGAGGAAGACCTGTCCTTGGAAGGGCCCGGCATAATCAATGTGGATGCGGGACCAGGGGTTTTTTGTGAGTTCCCATTTGTGAATTGGAGCTCTGGGTTGGAGTGGGCGGGATTCTTGGCATAGGTAGCAGCCAGCGATGTACTTTTCTATGTCTTGGTCTATTCCTGGCCACCAGACGTAGCTGCGGGCCAGGGCTTTTGTTTTTACGATGCCAGGGTGGCCCTCATGTAATGTGTCCAGTACTTTTGGCCTGTGTTTGGAGGGCACGATTACCCTGCACCCCCAGAGTAAACATCCTAAGTGTGACGTTAGTTCATTTTGCCTGGAGAAATATGGCTGAAACTCTGTGCCTGGGCAAGAGGTTTGCCAGCCAGTGTGTACCCATGCTAACACTCTGCTAAGTGTTTTGTCTGATGAAGTTGCGGTAGCGATATCTTTTGCTGTCAGTGGGCATTCTGGGAGCTCTTGAATAGCTAAGATGTTGCCCGCTGGGGCTGGGTCTGGTTCTGTGTGGGGTAGGGGCAATCTGCTGAGGCCGTCAGCGTGGCACATTTGGTGTCCTGGCTTATATATTAATTGGTAGGAATATGCTGTGAGGAATGTTGTCCAGCGCAACATCCTGGGAGATAAGATTTGGGGGGTCTGACGGTCCCAAGTGAATAGTCCTAACAATGGTTTGTGATCTGTGTAAATCACAAAGGGGTGGCCATAAAGGTAATCGTGAAATTTTTTTATTCCCGCCACAATTGCCAGGGCTTCTTTATCTATTTGGGCATAGTTTCTTTCTGTTTTGGAAAGAGTTCTGGAATAATATGCCACTGGGGCTTGGGTGCCGTTGCTATCTAAATGGCTTAAAACTGCTCCAATCCCGTATGGGGATGCATCGCAGGCTATGCAGAGAGGTTTGTCTTCCTGGTAGTGGGAAATAGTTGCGTTGCTGGAAAGCATTTGTTTAAGTGACTTGAAACTGTTTTCGTGGGCTGTAGTCCACTGCCAGGCTGCCCCTTTATCGAGCAGTCTGTGGAGGGGTTCTGCGATAGTTGCCTTCCCTGGTAGGAAGGCGTGATAAAAATTTAAAAGTCCAAGGAAGGCTTGGAGCTCGGTTTTATTTTTTGGGGTAGGGGCGGCCTTGATAGCAAGGATTTTTGAGTTTGTGGGGTGGATCCCTTGCGAGTCAATCTTGTAGCCTAAGAAATCTACTGACGGGACGCCTATGGAACATTTTTCACGTTTTAGTTTTAGCCCTGCTTTTCTAAATCTTAATAATACTTCCTGTAGTCTATCTGCTAAGTTGTTTTCCGATTCCCCTGCGATGAGTATGTCATCGAAATAGGGGCAGACACCTGGGATTCCTTTTAAGGTTTTCTCCATGACCTCCTGGAAAATACCAGGGGCCACTGAGATGCCGAATTGGAGGCGGTTTACTTTGAATGCGCTGCGGTGAGTGACAATGGTTTGTGCTTCAGCTGTTTCCCGGGTGACAGGTAGCTGAAGGAAGGCATGCGCTAGGTCGAGTTTGGCGAATATTGAGCCGGACCCTATTTCTGACAGCACGTCCCTGACAGCTGGCACTGGGTATGCGTGGGGATTTAATGCGCGGTTTAGAGTTGCTTTATAGTCCGCGCATATTCTCACGTCCCCGTTTGGTTTAACTGGTGTCACTATGGGGGTTTCCCAGGTTCCCCCATCTGTTGGTTCTAGGACTCCAAGGCTGACTAAACGGTCTAATTCGGCTTCGATTTTTTGTTTCAGGGCAAAGGGGACCCTTCTTGCCTTGATGCGGATGGGATCTACCTCGGGTTTTAATTTGAGGTCTATAGGGGGGCCTGTATATTTGCCAAGCGTTCCGTCGAAAACGTCCGCGAACGCCTGGCAGACCTGTTCTAATGTCCGGGATTGTATGCGGTTGGTGCCCTCCAGGTGGATGCCCAGAGCCTCGAACCAGTCTAACCCGATGAGGGTGGTCCTGGGTGCCTCAGTGATTTGGATTGTTAATTGCCCATGGAATTTTTTGTATTCTACCTTTACTTGTGCCTGCCCCTTTAAGTGGATGGCGGCCCCTTGGAAATCTGCAAGGAGTATTTTGGAGGGCTGCAGGGGAATACGACGTCTGTTTTTAAACCCAATCTTTTTGAGAGTGTCCCAGGACATTATTGAAACAGAGGAGCCGGAGTCGACCTCCATTTCACAGGGCACTCCTTGAATTTTAACCCAGATCTTAATTTTGGGCTGTAAATGGTGGATGGGCGAAATTTTTTGTTGGGCCCGAATGGACAATACTGAGGGCTGGGGAATTTCCCTGGCAAAAAGGGGGACCCTGGTCCTACCTGCCGGAATCTCCTCAAGCTCGTGGAGGGTTTCCCGGTTCAAACTGCGACACGCGGAGCGAATGTGCCCGGTCTTCCCGCATCCGTGACACTTGGCATTTCTGAAACGACATGTGGCTCTGGCGTGAGCCCCGCCGCAGCTGGCACACTTTGATTTTGGGCCTGTGGAGGTGGGTCTTGGGCCGGAGGCGGCTGGCCTGAATGGCCTGCGGTTCTTCCCGGGGTCGGTGCCCATTTTGCTGAAGCGGGACATGATGTCGTCGACGCCGGTGAAGGTCTCTGGTTGCTCGCCGTCCGGTTCCCCGGCGTAGTGGACTGACCCGGCCGGGCTGCTTCTGAACACCGGGGAGCCTTCACGGTGGCTGTCTTCGTAGGCCATGATCTCTAATGTGAGTTGAGCGAGGTCCAACGTGGGTCTGGCTACCAATTTCCGCTGGAGCCGCTCGTTGGAGAGACCGACGATAACCTGGTCTCTGATACGGTCTTCCAGGTCGGGAAATTGGCACCTGCGGGCAGCGTGACGTACCCCAGCGATGAAGGCTGTGGTCGTTTCGCCCGGTTGCTGGCGGCGGCGGGCGAAATGGAGGCGCCAGTACAGCTCGGACCGCCGGGGCATGAAGTGCTTGCTGAGGCGGTCGGTCAGCACGGCGTATGGGACGGTCGCGATGGGGTCTGGGCTGCAGAGCCCTACGGCGATGTCGTAGACGGCAGGCCCGCTGAGACACAGGAGGGCTGCAGCCTTGTGGCGATCCTCCGTTATCTTGTTGACTACGAGGTAGCCTTCAACTTGTCCCCAGTGCGATTCCCATCCCTCGGGATGGCGGACGTCAAACTCTCTGACGTGGCCTAAATTTGCCATGGTCTGGATCCACGGTACTGTTCAAGCTGCCGAAGGGTTCCTTTGCCCTCGATGTGGCTTCAGCAGTGACTTGTCAGCGAGAGGGATCGGAACTCCTTCGCGGAGGCTAGCTCAGCAGGCAGCTCTGTAGTACCGGGATCCCACCTTCGTCGCCAGGTGAATTGTCTTTACAAAGACAGGCGCGAGACCGTAGGCAAGGTTTAACTCGTTTATTTGGTTCAGCTCCCGGCAGCTGACTGTCAAAACAATCCGGGCTTATATAGGGAACTGTCAAACAGCATAGCCAATCAGTTAGCGGTATTTCCCCGCCGTTCGGAGAACGGCCAATCGACAAACAGTACTTTGACAGCTCGGCGGCTGTCAGGGAATTCCTCTCAGCTGAACGCTTAGCTCAGTTCGGAGGACCGAGTTGTAGACTTACGGATTTGACAGTTCCGGGAACTGTCAAATCTGGCGCGTGCGCGTTGGCCCCCGGCAGCCCTTTTGACAGCTGTCAACGGGAATGGCGGCCGGCTGGGCGGTGCGCGTGCGTCGTTGCTTCGGGCGGCCATTTGACAGCTGTCAACTGTCAAATGTCGGCCGGCCCGGCTTTTTACTTGCGGCTTGGGAACTCCTGGTTCCCAGATATGATTCACTCAAAACTGAAATTGCTAGTTGGAAGCATTTAGACATTTTTTACAGTTTTAGACATTTTTTATACTTTTCCCTGGCTTTGTAAGAGTGAATTATTTTCAAATGCTTAGGCAGCTGCTTAGAGAAGCCCCTGATTGTTGAAAACAGACAGAGAAATAATCAAATGTAAGAGGTTAGAAGGCTCACAATATTTGTTTGCCTGTGAAATTGTTCTTGTGCAGCATTTTATGCTTTGTGATAGCTTGTATCAGCTCACAAAAACTGATTGTTAAAAGGTTTGTGGAATTTTGCAAGCTGGTTTGAGAGCACAGATGCCACAACACTTAGGGCAGAATAGGGCTAAGGTAGTAACGAAGCCGGTTGTTATTGTTTCCAGCATATTACTGTAACACGTTTCGACTTTTCAGCCAACATGAGTGCAAGATGGCAGGTACAACATTTTAATCAAAGACCCAGCATTTTTTACACACATGCCACACCAGTGCATGTACAAAAAGAGTGGGACTTCAATTGGTATGCCCATCACCTTTGCAGTTTGACCATTCTCCTCCCTATGGATTCACCCAAAGTTGAATCCAAGTTTCACACTGGCTACAAATAATTGACTTTTCCAATCTGGTAAGGATATTAAAGCTTCTAGATCTATTGGGCTTTGCCCATGGAGCCTGAAAAATCAGAGACAGACTGTAGAAATTTTACATTTTCATTGCTAAATGTATCATTATCATCATTTACCTGCTGCTGGTTTTCCCTTTGAGAATGTAGGCGAGCTTGAATGCATTCCCTTGTTTCCTGAAAGGCCTGTCTTTGGGACACCTCAGCTGGATAGTGTGTACACACTCCTACAATGTTTGTGCAGATGAAGATGAGGATGTTGGACACCAGCTGCAAAGATCATATGAGTAGGAGAGAAAAACAAAGCAGGTTATGTTTTATAAACATCTTCTAAGAATAGACCTGTAACATCTACATCTCTTTGCTTTGAGAGCATACAGGAAGAGGGACTGTATATATCATTCTAAGAGCATCTATATAAGCTCTTCCTGCAAACCACTGATTTCCAGGACTCAAGTAGTGATGAAAGCTAATGTACTGTCATCCAAGTGGAAAGGTCTGTGAATTCAATTCCTAGTAGAGTCCGAACCCTGTAGAATAGCTTCTGGCTACTCATGTAGAGTTGTCAATGTGATCTATTCTTTTGATAATTGTTACTCTTTTGATAATTGTTACTCCTATTGCATACTGCTTATAATTTATAAATAATTGCCTACCTGCCAATCAACCAAGTTTTGGTGTTATTATACCTTTTTCTGAATCCTTATGAACCAGATGATTTTTTTTTCAAATCAGCTATAAAATATGGTAATTACGAGTGTCCCAGAATGTAGATGGAATAATGGTTAAAAGATTTTTATGCTTTTCCTAGACAAAATCTTAATTCCTCATTCACAGAGAATCTTGCTAATCCTTTACTATAATACATTATTGTTTAATCAGACATTAGGGCCTTGCATTTGAATTGTTACAGTAAAATATAGGACTACATGGATGGCCCTTTAGGATATGCTTTCAAAATCACTTTACAGAGTCTTATGCCCTAGAGATAATGCCTTTGTTGAAACACCATTTTAATTTAATGTTTCTTTGTTGATCCTTAGAAATATATTGAATAGAGTATCATAAATGTACAGTATATGCTTAAAATGCATGTCTAAATACCATTTCTACACTGATGTTTTCTGGAAACACTTCAATCTTGGCCCGCCTATCAAACATGAATTTGACCACTAATGTGTCTAAGACTGTATACCTATTTCTACATGATGACTTGTGGATGACTAGGTTTTTGATGAATGACTCCAATTAGTAACACTTACAAGCATCTCTCTCTATCCATCAAAGTTATATATGGATTATCTCTTCCTTCTTGCATCTGCCTTACATTTCATGATGGGGTTCAACTTTGGTGAAGAGCTTCTAAATTTAACTTCAAATAAATTAACAGAAAGTTGTCTTACTGTGATTCAGCTACTCAACCACATTAAAGCTGACTACGGATTGACCTTTGTATATGTAAAATCTTTCACTGTGATTTTAAATCATAATTTATGATTCTGTATGCTACATGAACCTGAGCAAATATAATTTGTTCAGTATGCCATAACTAAAGTATGGCTTCAGGTAGCCAGTTAACTCAGTCTACGGAAATATTAAAACAATGTAAACAGATATTAGCAAAATTATCAGTAAATTAATAAACTGTCTATCTAATATTCTGTCTGCTTAAATATTTTAATTTAATCTAATTCATTTCCTGAAGATGTTAAAATGGGACCAATAAATTTAAAATATTTTTACATATTGATATTATGTATTGCCACAATCAGACTTCTGAAGAAACATTATTTCAAGTAATGGCAATCATTTAACAGGCTGCAATAGTTACATATCTAAACTACATACCGGTATTATTTTTGTCTTCTGCAAATGATAAAAAAGACAAAGATGGACAAAGCCATATTGCTGTTAATGTAATATGAGTTTTTGCTAGTGCTCAAAAATTAGATGTTCAAATCTGAAACTTTCCTGATCTAGTGAATTGTTGAAATTATTCTCTAAATTATTTATTTTAGATAATAACAGACAATGCTAATGTAAAACTGTATTTGATATTATGTATTTTTAACAGTTTTGTACACTGCCCATGGAAATATGCTATCAAGGCAGTTTAGAAATGTAATTAATAAGGAGACTCTAATAAAATTAATAGCTTTTATTTATAGCTGCTGTAAATACTTAGTTTTATTTAGGCCATGAACAAACCATTGTACTTGGAATCTGGCTGCAAATCCCTGCTCATTTATCTGGGTGTAATCCTGCTAACATCAATGTTGCTTACTGTATATATAAGTAGACTTGTTCTGTAAGTAAATTTTCACAATCATTTCAATGTTGTTCTCTTGGCAACAATACTAAAATGGCTTGCCATTGTTTCTTTTGGGATGTTTTGTTGATTTTCCAGTCTCTTCCAAGTGCCAAAATGTCTTGTGGTTTCCTGCCCAAATATTAACTAACACCAAAGCTAAATGTAGACACTCAGTGGAGGGAGTTTCAAGTACCTTTCTTAGATAGCAACTTTTGAGCCCTCTCACTCCACTAGAGCCATCTGTGCTCCACAAAAGTCTCTCTAGATCTTAGGGGTCTTCCCGAATAACCTGAGAGGGGAGGGAGTGGGCTGTTGGGAGAGGAAGAATATTTCTCAATATTGCATCTTACGGATCCCAGTTATTAAGTAGAGGTAATTTATGTTCTTATGTGAGGAATTTGTTACGTGAGTTTGCCTTATTTGACGACCTTTCTAGCAACAGTTGTTAAGTGAATCTGGTTTCCCCATTGACTTTGCTTGTCAGAAGGTCGCAAAAGCTGTTCACAGGACCCCAGGACACTGCAACTGTCATAAATATGAATCAGTTGTCGAGCATCTGAATTTTGATCACATGACCACGGGGATGGCTGCAATAGTCATAAGTGTGAAAAATGGTCATAAGTCACTTTTTTCAATGCCGTTGTAACTTTGAATGGTCACTAAATGAACTGGTGTAAGTTCATTGTTAAATATTTGGGCATTCAAAGAAAATTTGAATAATGTTTTGCTTTAAAGATCCGCAGCAAGCAATGGCCTTATATGGTCATAGTTACAAGTTTGTGGCTTTGAGAAGTCTGAAATCTACAAGATGACAGAACAAATTACTGACTGCATTGCCTCCTTCTGAGATGATTAATAGCAAATGGTGCACCACTGTTTTTCAGGATACATGATCAGGGTTTTTTTAAGCTGACAAAAAACATTATAGTATGTTCACCCTAAATCTAAATTAATACGCTTGCTCTTTTTCCACTTGTAGTTTTTCCAGATGATGGATTTATTCTCTGGAGCCCATGTACTGAAGGAATCAGAGAGCAATTCCATAATGTGTGACGGTGTGGGCAAATCATCTCATCAACTCAGCAGTCAAGTACAATGAATTCTTTCTGACTTTAGAACGTCACTGAGAAACCAGCATCCGGGCCTCCAGAGCTTTTTTTACCTCAATGAGAGCAGCGATTGTACCAATTATCCTGTTGCAAATCTCCATAAAGTCAAGGTGATGAGCTACCCCAAAATAAACAGGAGACCTGGTTGAAACTATATTTCATGCATGGCTTGCCTCATATGAGACAAGAATTAAACTTTTAAAATTAGATTTCTGCACCCTATTCCTATCATGAAAGCAAGTATAACTCATAACTATAAGCGGGTGGAATTCAATTAAGACACCAATAATGAGCTTCAAATTACTAAGTCATGGCTAACATAACTATGACTGAACATGTTCCTGATTACCTGACTATAATACAGAAACTGCTTATGAATTAGGAAAAAAAACAGAATAAAAATTAATTTTAAAATTAATAACAAGCTCATGCTATTCATATCAACACTATAATGTTGCACATAAATTAATACAAAATGCAACCCTGGCATTTTTTCTACCTGTAATTCTCCATCTTCCAGTTGTTCTGTTTATTTAGCTGTCCAAATGTCTCCTGATCCTTGATATAATAGAGCTCTTTCTTTGTTGCTCAACCTTCATGCTGGAATTACCTCCCAGAACAAAATGTAGAAAACACTTCTCTTTCTTCTTTTTTCATATCACAGTTACTTTTCTACTATACCTCTGGAACAATCTTCCAAAATAACCAGCACATGACTATCAAAATGTGGTAGAAAATATCATGAGGGAAGTTCTAAAGAGTGTTTGGAAATGATTTACTATACTGTTTCTCAATCTTGGCATTTTAAAGATGGGTGGACTTCCACTCCCAGAATTCCTCAGCCGGCCAGCCAGCCAGCAACACTGACTGAGGAATTCTGGGAGTTGAAGTCCACCATCTCCAAGATGCTAAGGTTGAGAAACACTTCTCTACAATATTGCAAACCATATTGTGAATTCTAACATATTTATCAGTAGGATGCAAAACTAAATTCTTTTCTCATTTCCATGACTTTTAAAAAATGTATTAGTTGAATACCACATCATTATCATTGCAGCCTCTCTATAGCTCTCTTTAATTATTCTTAAATTACATCTAAACACACATGTCTAACCATAATAATTCATTAAAAGTTAAAATGAAAAATATAAGCTTATGTATCTCTCACTTTTTCTTTCATCAAGCAGAAAAGATCTTGAAAAGGAGAATTGTTTGACGAGTGGATCTGGAACCCCAAATTAATAATACTGTATGTTTAGAAGTTAGTCACTTCAGGATGGTGAAGAAATTATAAGAAAAACTTATAACTGAATACATATAACTGAAATCAATGGTCAATGATTTCATATAATTGAAATCAATGGTCAAAAAAGTTAAGTTAGCAATTGCCACAATGCAAGCAAAGCTCTACGTTTTTATGGGCATGCATTGTTGGCAATAGCAAATGATCACACCGCAGTGACCTCTGTCTTGCAATAGAATCAAGATCACGTGAAGTGTTAATACCACTTTACATTGCCTTGGTAAGGCCACACTTGGAATACTGCATCCAGTTTTGGTCACCACAATGTAAAAAAGATTTTTTTATTAAATTTTTCTTTTTCTTTCCACCCCAAACCAACTCAGTGATGCCCTTGATGTGATGTCCCATTGCCTGGAGGCGGTTCGGGTTTGGATGGGGAGAAACAGGCTCAGACACAATCCTGCCAAGACTGAGTGGCTGTGCATACAGGCATCTCGAGTGAACCATTCTATTCCATCTTTAATGATGGGGGGTGAGGTGTTACCCCCCCGTCGATAGGGCTCGCAACTTGGGTGTCCTCTTGGATTCGTGGCTCAGCCTTGAAGATCATATAGGAGCCGTGACCAGGGGGGCTTTTGCCCAGGTTCGCCTGGTGTGCCAGTTGCAGCCCTATCTGGACCGAGATGCCTTGTGCACAGTCACTCATGCGCTCGTGACCTCCCGGTTAGACTACTGCAATGCTCTCTACATGGGGCTGCCCTTGAGGACCACTCGGAGGCTTCAACTGGTGCAGAATGCAGCCGCGCGAGTTGTGATGGGGCTTCCCGATACTCCCATATAACACCTCTGCTCCGCGAGCTGCATTGGCTTCCGGTTGCCCTCCGGGTGAGATTCAAGGTGCTGGTGATGACCTATAAAGCCCTAAATGGCTTGGGTCTGGGATATCTGAGGGAACACCTGCTGCCGGCATCAGGTTCCCTTCGTCCAGTGCGCTCCCACAGGTAGGGCCTTCTCAGGGTGCCAGGGGGAGGGCCTTCTCTGTGGGCGTGCCTGCCCTCTGGAACCAGTTACCCATAGAGCTTAGGAGTGCCCCTGATTTTCGTTCGTTCCGCCAGGACCTGAAGACCTGGCTCTTTGAGCTTTCTGGCCAGGACTGAGGATTTTTTAATTTTTTAACTTATTGTAATTGGGTTTTTTAATCAGAGTTATAGGGGTTTTAGATTTTAATTAAGGAAAATTTAATCTATTTTAATTGCTATTAATTTTTGTATTGTAATGTTGTTTTAATTGCCTTGTGAACCGCCCTGGGTCCTACGGGAGAAGGGCGGTATATAAGTTTAATAAATAAATAAATAAAATAAATAAATTTATATGCAGCCCTTCTCCCTGAGGACTCAGGGCGGCTCACAACAATAAAAATTAAAAAACATAGAGTAAAAAATTTCAAAGAGAATTAAACAATAAATGCAAAATTACGAGACAATTTAACCCAGTAAAAAGCCTAATTAAAAACCGTAGTCAGCCCAGGCCCGCTTGTTGGAACAACCAGGTCTTCAGGTCATGGCGGAAGGACCGAAGGTCAGGGGCCATCCGCAGCTCCAGAGGAAACTCATTCCAGAGGGTCGGCGCGCCCACAGAGAAGGAACATATAAGGAACGGTTGCTGGAATTGGGTATGTCTAGTTTAATGAAGAGAAGGATGAGGGGGGGGGACATGATAGCAGTCTTCCAATATCTCAGGGGTTGCCACAAAGAAGAGGGAGTCAATCTATTCTCCAAAGCACCTGAAAAGAAGACAAGAAGCAATGGACGGAAACTAAACAAAGAGAGAAGCAACCTAGAACTAAGGAGAAATTTCCTTACAGTTAGAACAATTAATCAGTGGAACAACCTGCCTCCAGACACTGTGAATGCTCCAACCCTGGAAGTTTTTAAGAAGAGACTGGATAGCCATTTGTCTGAAATGGTATAGGGTTTCCTGCCTGAGCAGGGGGTTGGACTAGATGACCTCCAAGGTCCCTTCCAACTTTAGTAGTAGTAGTAGTAGTAGTAGTGGTGGTGGTGGTGGTAGTATAAAGGAAGAATGGGATCAAACAGGTCTGATCTGGAAAGCAGGGCTGTGCTACTTTTGTAAGCGTATCATAATATCACACACATAATATCCCCAAAGTGGTAGAATTTGTAGAGTGATGCTGTGCTCATTTTCATAAAAGCAGTAGGACCCTGTGGGTACCCTCTGATGATTACTACTGTACGACTAGTCTTTTCTCAGCTAAACCACTCTACCCCTAATTATGTCTACAAGATATATCTACTGCAGAACACAATATTCTACAGAAAGGCTTTAACTTCAACACAGATGATCCCAATCAAGTAGAATTCTTTGCAGCCCTAGAAGGAGCATTTAAAAGCACAGGACCTCCCAGAGAGATCCAAGAAAGCATAAGACAAACAACCATATTACAGACCAAAAGGAAACAAGAACAGACCCAACTCAGAGGACAGAGCAACCCTCAAAAATTTAAAGAAGAACCAATCTATCATCATCCCAGTAGCAGACGAAGGTCAAACCACAGTTATAGGCAGATCACAATATTTACAAAAAGCCACAAGTTACTGGAAGACAAGGAAACTCACATCGTAGTGAATACCAATCCAATACAGAAACTAGACAACCAGATCAAGAAAGATCAAATCACTAACTGATTCCCCACTAGTCATTCTTGGCCAATCTTTCACTCCTTCCCCATCAGTCAGTTAGAATTCAAGAAACCTCATGGATGAGATTTGAAATGTTTTCAAAGGAAAAAAACAACAATAAAGTTCAGTTGCCTTTTGGAAAAAGTACCTTTGGGATAAAACTAATGTTACCGAGTTGGGTTATATAATGTCTGCAAGAAAACCACCAAGCTTAGAGAGCACCAAGGAAGGACTCCACAGTACATTCCTGAGCTATAAATATTTCTCTTCTATCAGTATAAAATATTTTCCATTGTAATTGTAATATCATGAAATTTGGATATTCACAGATTAGCTTATCTTCTTCGTGAAATTTCATTACAATATAATATTTGAACTATAACTATGTCCTCACACACATATTTAGTAGGGAGAATTTTGGCTTTATTAATTAAAAATATTAGTTACAATTTGCCTTTGCTAATTCGCAGTTTTGCAGTTAATTGCAAAAATTAGGCATAAATCTGTCACTGTTGTGTTTGGTGAGATAAACCTTGTTTAGCTGCCTTGGGTAAGAAGGTTTCGATCCTTCCTAGGTTACATATGGTTAGGATGTTCCTATTTATGCTATGGACAATTAATAAAAGTGTCTATCTTCTCAGGAAAACAGGGAGAAGAGGAACATGCTCTCATTATTCCTGGTACTGTGTTTTTAATTATATTTTTACTATCAGTTTGATTTATATTTGTTATTTTTCTGTTTAGGTATGCAGAGAGTTGCTTGTGTATATTTTAGAAATAATTGTAGAATTTCAAATAAAAAGTGTTTGATATAATCTACAGGTTTTTTTTCAAGGAAGCTGAGGCTTATTCTGCCACAGTGACAAGCCTAGAGACTTACTTGTCTTTTCTGTTTTAATGAAGGTTAAATTTCCTTCCATGCAATAGTAACTCTTCTGTTCTATTAGTACAGGTAGTTCTCGACTTACAACAGCTGGTTTAGTGAGCATTTGAAGTTACAACGGCACAGAAGTGACTTATGACCATTTTTCACACTTACGACCATTGCAGCATTCCCATGGTCATGTGACCAGAATTCAGATACTTGACAAGTGACTCATCTTTATGACGGTTGCAGTGTCTCGGGGTCATGTGATCACTTTCTGTGACCCTCTGACCAGCAAAGTCAATGGGAAGCCAGATTCATTCAACAACTGCAGTGATTCACTGTGGCAAGCAAGGTTGTAAAATGGGGCAAAACTTACTTAAGAAATGTTTCACTTAGCAACTGCAATTTTGGGCTCAATCATACAGGAACTGTATGTTAATCCATATCTATGTCAGGAGTTAAATTACCCAAAAAGTTAATCAAGGACTATAATTACAACTTAGCTGGAAACCTTTCACAGCTAGTAAATTCTTGGTAATTTTCTTGGGTCTCTGGATCCTCCTCCTCCTCCTCCTCTGGGTACCTGTACTACATGGACTGATCCAACATTTGCTTCATGTATAAACCTCTATGTTGACTTTTTTTTTAGTGCTTCTGAATCACTAAAGAACCTGTAATTCTTCAATAGTCTGAAACAGCCTAATCTCATTGCTCATGCTTGCTAGCCTTTTTTTTTTGCTTCCTTCTTTTCTGGGTCCAACAAACATTTCTTCCTGCTTGCTCTTTGTACATTTTAACTTTGTTTTTCCCCTCATGAGAGATGCTGAGTGTGAGGGAAAAAAACTAAACCGTTTTCTCCCAGTTCTTTCCCATCTTCAGATTATCAACTGTAAATATAGTCTAAAGATCATGGGACAGGATGGCATGCAAATATTAACTTCCCTATTCCGTCATACTAAGGCCTTATCTTAACCATATATACTTTAGCTTCTCCCTAAATCATTTTACAAGGATTCTATTGTAATTTCACGTTTTGAAGCACAGTAGCTGTTCTACTAAGCAGTGCCTCCTTATTTTCTTTTTTTTTTTTTTTAAATAATTTTTTATTAAATTTATTATTTAAAAACATTGGACACAGTACCAGCGAGCTGACAAACCTTTTTGTCTACAATGTTTAAATATATATATATACATGTATATATGTACATCAAAAATACACTTAAATACACTTAGATTACAAATCGGTGAAATACCACAATATTTAAAACAGTGAGCTAGTCTGTAAAACCTAATAGAGACCTTTCTTTTTATCCATCCAAAGATACAATTTGTTCCAAATTCTATAATAGTCTGATTGATCTTTATTCTTTAATTCCAAAGTTAATTTGTCCATTTCAGCGCAATCCCAAATTTTCCTAATAACCTCTTTTTGTCCTGGGATCTCATTCTTTTTCCATTTTTGCGCAAATGATATTCTAGCTGCTGTGATAATATGGATCGTTAAGTATAGCACATCTTTAGGATATTTCTCTTTCGTGATTCCCAACAAGAAAAGTTCTGGACTAAACTCCAGATCTTGTTTCAAAATTTCTTTCAGCCAAATCCAAATCATTCTCCAAAATTTTTGTGTTTTACTGCAAGACCACCACGTGTGGAAGTATGTGCCTATCTCTTCAGAGCACTTCCAACATTTGGGAGATGCTGTTGTGTACATTTTTGCTAAGCGGGCTGGGGGAAGATGCCATCGGTAAAACATTTTAAATAAATTTTCTTTATACGATGAGGCCAGTGTTATCCTTTTATTCCTATCCCAAATTGTTTGCCAAGTATCTAGGTCGATGTTATGTCCTAAATTGTTAGCCCAGGTCAACATAGGGTCTTTCACTTGCTCTTCAAACAGCTTATATCCCAAAAGTAATTTATAAAAATTCCTTATTTGTTTAGAGTCCGGTCCCAATAATATTTTGTCCAATGCTGTTTCAGAGGTATATATCCCCCATTCATTTTTATCCTTCCTAAATCTCGATTGGATTTGTAAGTAGGCCCACCAATCGAGTTTTATACCTTGTAATTCTAGTTCATTCCTAAGTTTCAATTCCCCCTCCTCATTCAGAGTATCCTTGTATGAGATTATGTTACCCAAATCAAACAGATTTGGGTAAACTATCGCTTCAAGGGTGGATAGCCAGACCGGTATTTTAGTGTAATTGTGAGATCTAATTTTTTTCCAAGTATTGAGTAGCGCTTGCCTGATCCGGTGTCTTTGAAAATGCGAGAAAAGACCTTGTTTCTCCGTCCATAGGAAAGCATGCCAGCCATATTGCAAATCGTGACCCTCTAAAGTTAATAGTCTTCTATTTCTCAAGATTACCCATTCTCTAATCCAGCTCAGGGCCGCGGCGTGGTAATATAATTCCCAGTCTGGCAATCCAAAACCCCCATTTTCCTTCGTGTCTTGTAAATATTTCAATTTAATTCTTGGTTTTTTCCCCTGCCAAATAAAATTTAGTGATAATTTATCCAAATTTCGAAAAAATTTAGAGTCGAGTTGAATTGGGATATTCTGAAACAGAAACAGGATTTTAGGCAGAATATTCATCTTAATGACAGCGATTCTTCCCAATAATGAGAGTTTTAGGTTTCCCCATCTTTCCAGGTCACCTTTTATTTGGTTCACTACATTATCATAATTATCCTTTTTGAGTGAAGTGCATCTAGCCGTAATGTTAATCCCTAGATATTTTATTTTCTTGACTATTTCTATATCCGTGATTTCGGCCAGATTACCTTTTTGTTTATTGGTCATATTTTTAACAATCATCTTGGTCTTATTTCTATTTATTCGCAGTCCGGCAACCTCACCATATTTAGATAATTCTTCCAATAGCTTTGGTCCCGTCTGACATGGATCCTCCATAATAAAAACTAGATCGTCCGCGAAAGCTTGCAATTTAAAGGTTTCCTTTTTAATGGTTAATCCTTTTATCTTTGGGTCGTTTCTTATAGTTCTCGTTAATACTTCAAGAGTCAATATAAACAGCAACGGTGATAAGGGGCAGCCTTGCCGTGTTCCTTTTTGAATTTGAAACTTGCTAGATGCTTCCCCATTAAAGATTATTTTTGCTTCCTGATTGTCATAAATTGCCCTAATTATATTTATAAATTTTTCTCCCATATTCATAAAGCTAAGCTGTTGGCACAAAAAAGACCATTTAACATTGTCAAATGCCTTTTGGGCGTCTAAGAAAAGTAATGCCATCTGTTGTTCGCTATGTAATTCATAGTACTCCAATGTATCTAATATTATTCTAATGTTGTGCTTAGTGTGTCTCTTAGCGAGAAAACCATTTTGATCTGCGTGTATGAAATCATTCAGAAATCGTTTCAATCGTTCCGCTATAATTGATGTAAATATCTTGTAGTCCGAGTTAAGAAGTGATATGGGTCTGTAATTTTGGATTAATGTATGGTCTGTGTTATCTTTCGGAATAAGGGTTATGTTTGCCTCTAGCCAAGATTTAGGCGTCCTTGCGCCTTCTAATACTGCGTTAAATACCTCCACTAGGGGTTGAGCTAGGATATTTTGTAATTCTTTATAAATCTCTGATGGAAGACCGTCGGGTCCCGATGCTTTATTATTCTTTTGTGCATTAATAGCTTTTATCACCTCAGATAGTCGAATTTCCTCGTTTAACATATTTCTGGTATCTTCTGTGACCTTAGGTAGTTTGGCTCTTTGAAAATATTCCTCCATTTTCTCCACACTTGCCTGGCTATCTTCTTTATATAAACGTTCATAAAATTCCTGGGCTATAATTTTTTTTTTTCCTCCTGGTGGAATATTCTCCCTTCCTCATCTCGTAGTTCGTGAATCCAGTTTTTCCCCTTTTGTTTTCCCAATTTGTATGCGAGCCACCAGCCCGGTTTATTTGCATTTTCAAAAAAATTTTGTTTCGTGTTTCTCAATTGTTGTGCCAATTTCTCTTTGTCTAGGATGTTAAGTTTGTGTTTAATCAGATCCATAGATTGCTTGATATTCTTTTTTTGTGGATCTTGTTGGAGTGTAACTTCTAAGCTCTTATATTCCTCTTCTAATCTTTCCCGTTGTTGTCTTTTCCCCTTATTTTTATATACCATATATGCCCTCGCAGTGCCTCCTTATTTTCTTATGATTGTTTTTATTTCACCCTGAATGAAGGCTGCACAAAGTGAAGGGAGAGACAGAACACTAGAGCTTTGTAATTGTCATGAAGGATTCAAAGGAAAAAAGATACTAATCTGGAGCATGCCGGGGCAGACCATTACTGTAGACCAGACATGTCAAACACAAGGCCCGGGGGCCGGATCCGGCCCGCAAAGTGGTTTCATGCGGCCCACAAAGCCATCCTGGAAACAGTGAGGGAACGGCCCCCACTGCCTTGGCCCTGGCCCAGAGACTGCCAGAGACCCTCAGATCTGTCCCACTCCTGCCCAGGCCCCCCATAGGCACCCTTGATGCGAACGATGTAGAGCTGGCCATGCCCATCCAGTAGGCCATATGCACTCTAGCCATGCCCACCCAGTAGGCCACGTCCACCCAGGCCATACCCACCCAGCCCCCTGAGGGCAACTGCAATGCTGATACGGCCCTCAATGAAATTGAGTTTGACACCCCTGCTGTAGACCCTGCCTGCATTGGCTTGACCCAAGTTCAAGAGTACTGAAAGTCTAGTGGCTGCCTTTGGGCCAGAAATTCTGCTCATCTCAGCTAACTTCATAGGTTTATTGTCTGAGGAAACAGCACTACATTTGTCATCTTTAGCTCTTGAAGAAAAGGTGGGAAATAAATCAAACAAAGAATCAAGCCAACAAATATATTCCTTAACCCAAAGCAGGCAGCTGCAGACAGATATAGAGAGATATTCTGGACTCTGGATTCTGAAAAAAATATTCTTTTTTTTAAAAAAAATAACTTCTGTCAATTTCCATACCAAAAACAAAACAGGAAGGCCACACTGAAAATTCTTGTTAGATGAATAGATTCACACACACACACACACACACACACACAGTAGACATACATTCATACATAACTACATCTTTCAGAGATGTTAATTTGAGAGTGATTGATCAGCCTGACATCTAATACTAAGTAGATTTACACAATCTATTAGACTTGGTGAACAGAAGGTTGTCTGGTGTATGGATTGTATATTGTTTGAAAACGAGCCATTGTTTTGCAATGTTTGAATGAACCAGGTCATTACATTAAATCAGCACGTGATTTATTGGTTTTGGCATTTCATGTCATGTCAACAGAACAATTGTGGTTTGTTAGTTCAAGTTTAGGGTTTAGCTGTCCTCAGACCTCATCACAGGAACACAGTGGTTCTCTGACTGATCTTTGTAGAGAACTGATTGTATTGTTTTAGCAGTGGATGAATCACCGAAGGAACATTTATATCTTGTTTAGTTTAATGAGCATTTTTTCCACTTCAAAACAAGAACTATCTTTAGTATTGTCTGTCACTTAAAATCCTGAAGGGGCTGGGTAGTAGCTTTGTATTGTAATTATTCAAAGGGAAGCCTGGTTTAGCCACCACAAACAGAGTGACAGATCAGCTTGTGTCAATATGTTGCTCCCCTCTGTTGCATTTGTATTTGATTATTCAGACACCAGATGCCATGCAACAGGCAATTACGGGCAGAAAGCATGCCAAAAGAGAGATGTAGTTATGATAACCTCTGATATTTCCTTGTCATGACATACCTAATAATGCAGATAATCAACTGGAGAAAATTGATAGAAGCACAGATTACTTTTATTTTTAGAGTAGTAGAATATTTTCTGTATCAGAACCACAGGCAAGTGTTTACTTCATTGTGGCCTCTACTTCAAAAGCAAAAACAAGCATGTTGAGAGAGGGAAGAATATGTATGTATGTATGTGTGTGTGTGTGTGTGTGTGTGTGTGTGTGTGTGTAATTCTCATCCACCACATGGTGGGATCTCTTAATGTTAATTCTGAGAACGGACTGAAATAAGTAGCCACGCTGTAGCTGTTCAAAATTTATGAAAGAGGATGACTATCTGCAGTCATGATAAAGCAATATTCCCAAATCACAATCAGTACCATAATGAATTATAATTGTTGGAACATATATGTTATTATTACAAGAGACCTATTCTCTCTACATGAACACTTCCTCCACAGTATAAATTGCTTTTATAATGTCTTCTCATGCCTCAGGTGTTTAATATCCAGTTCTCTTCAGGCTGTTCTGCTCTAACTTTCCCAGTATATTAAGATACCCAAAATTCCCAGATGGCAAAATCCAGGATGGCTGGATTTTTTTAGGCATTATACTTCCATATGTATCTTAAGGGAATCCAATTGAGCTTGGTTGCTGTGCTCCATGTTGTACAGTGCAACCTATTATCTAGGAGTGGGGAATTTATTTTTCAGTGACAGGATTGCATATGGCATAGTGAATGGAAATCTGTGGCCCTGCGAGTGAGAGCTTTTTTGTCTCATGATTCTTTCTCAGCCATCTGGAAAGATTGTTCTCAATAAGGCACTTTCAAACCAGTTCCTCACAGGGCAATCTAAGATGCTTATACTTGGCTGCTCTGACTCTAAGCCCTGTAAAACCCCAGGATTTACAGTCTAGGAGATAATACTAGACCATTTTAAAAAATAGTCTCTGTGAAAGTTATCACACAGAAAGCCCTTGCCAAGGAATCCCAAATGAACAGTGGAGAGGTCAACACCGCTCTTTGGAGATAAGCATATAGCAGCAACAGTTACAGTATAGACACTCAACAGAGACTGATAGGAAAACTGATTAAAATTAATCTACAAAGCCACACTACTTAAATTCAGGCACACTTACAATCTGTAAGTTCTCTGCCGTGTTCACTGATAGTGCTGAAGTCATCGGCTGCTTATGATACAACCCAGCTAATTAGAAATACACATCAAAGCACTTTACTTCCAGAGCCGGATGTGCAGAGACTGTTCAAAATAATCATCTTGGATGATGTTGCTAACAAGGATTCATACAAATTGCTTTGCAAGAGTTAATGGTTTTACAAATTTCAGGCCCTTGAGGATTTCCATTAGGGAGATGCTTGCTGCAATTATGAATTCCACAGGGTTTTTTTTTTCATACC
The DNA here is from genome assembly GCF_947247035.1 of Vipera ursinii. Lineage (NCBI taxonomy): Eukaryota > Metazoa > Chordata > Lepidosauria > Squamata > Viperidae > Vipera > Vipera ursinii. Next base: position 129,508,896 of record NC_139512.1, read on the forward strand.
ACAAGGGCACAGAGGTCTAATGCCTAATAATACTTTTCTAGCTTCATATAAAGCTCAGAATTTATTGGCTATAACCAGTATATCTGTAACTGACTGGGGGAGGAAGAGGACTGACAGAAATGATCTAATGCCTTATGGACTGGATCTTTGGCAGACAAAAATCTGTACTCACTTCAAAATCAAATGAACAGATACTAGCCATCCTATGAACTAAAAGAAAGAGCAGGTAACAGCATGAAGGTTATTTATCAACAGAAGCCAACATTTCCAAAAATGAAAAGAGAAATGTAGAGGTGGAATGTACTTGAAACAAAAAAGAAGATACAGAACTTGGTTTTTGTCATTTTCCTCTACTTCTTAAAAGCAGCTCCACTTGAGGTCACATGACCAGAAGGGAGGAAGCTTAAAAATAGCACATTAATTAATATTCTAAACCACTATCAATGACCTCTCCCATAGGGATGCATGGGGGTTTCTTTTTCTCTGCAGGCTCTGACCGGATCTTTTCAAACTCAACTTTTCTTTTCCAGCTTCCCCTTCACATACCAAATTTGGTAACATTCCATTCTGTTTTTGGAAAGTGATCCTGTTGATGGAGAGTTGACAAGACTCTCAAGGCCCTTTACATAATTCTCTACCAATATTCTGTAGAGCTGGAAATATTTTAAAAGGATGATGGTCACTATTCAAAAGCATTTCTGCCTTCAGGATGCTTTAGAAAAAGGGTCACAAGCAGGCCAAATTTCAAAAACTCTCTGCCATGTCATCAGTTCACACCAATGGAAAAGAATAATGTGTCTTTTCTAAGAAGACCAGTGGTGAGAAGACAGTGTGGGAGCAATGAGGTGCTCCCACACTGTCCTAGATTATAGTATACTATAGGTAAAGGTAAAGGTTCCCCCGCACATGCGTGCTAGTCGTTTCCGACTCTAGGGGCCGATGCTCATCTCCGTTTCAAAGCCGAAGAGCCAGCGCTTGTCCGAGGATATCTCCATGGTCATGTGGCCAGCATGACTAGACGCCAAAGGCGCACGGAACGCTGTTACCTTCCCACCGTAGTGGTCCCTATTTTTCTACTTGCATTTTTACGTGCTTTCGAACTGCTAGGTTGGCAGAAGCTGGGACGAGTAACAGGCGCTCACTCTGTTACGCGGCACTCAGGATTCGACCCGCCAAACTGCCGGCTATCTGATAGACAAGCTCAGCGTCCTAACCCACTGAGCCACCGCGTCTCTATATTATACTATAGTATATTATAAAAGTATAATAGTAACAACAATAACATAGGACATCCAATTTCTGGGCTATCTAACAGCTCTTACAAAAATTTTTTGAAAAAAAAAGATAAACGTTGTCTTTCCCATTAAACTGCCCTCTTTCATCCTTAACCAACAGTAGAAACTCACAGCTTTTCTTCTTCCTTTTATTACAATACCTTTTGTCCTGGATTTATGATTGTATAGAGTTTTGGTTTTGTACTCACCATTTTGATTCTCTTTATTTGAAATTGGTAAGCACGTCTATAATTTGTTCAGACATTTATGTGTAAGGAAATATTTAAAAAGGAAGTAAGTCTGGCTATTTCTTATTTCTAAAATTTAAGAATTCTGGTTTTGGTTGGATGCATGGATGGTGGTAATATAAGGCCCTAGTTGAATTACCCACATTTGCATATTGTTATCCCAAATTTAAAAAATGATTAATCATTGCAACTTTTTGCTAAGTTTCAGATTCCTAGAGATAGAAAAATAGTTGACAACAATGATACATTTTTCATTATCAATAATATTCTCATTTCTTTTTTAATCCTTTTGCAAATTTGCTAATAGCAGAATTTATAACTATGCCAAAAAATTTCCTTCGTTGTCAGGAACTCCAATTAAAAGCTCAAATATGCAAATACCTGCAATTAATAAAGTAAAAGGCAGCCTCAAGATCTCTTTTGTCTTAAATCCAATAAATGCCCATTTATTCACTGAATTGATGCTAAACTTCTCCACTCATTGTGTAAGATAATCTCAATGCTCTTGCCTGTTGAGTAATATATGAGGGTCACTGCAAGAACGCTTTTTCATTTTCTTGCTGATGTCTTAATCAGTTTAATATAAAAATGTACTCCTACTCCCATTTACTTTTCAAGGGAAAAATATTCTGAAATAGTCAAAGCAGATGGATGAGGCATCTTATTTCAAAAAGCCATTATCTGAAGGCTGCTATCCATGGAATTATATATATATATTCTAGCAACAGATGAGAGCTGAAGTAGGGTTGGGGCAGCTGATCTGATAGATAGGAAGAATAAAAACAGAGTATTATTCTAAGAAGATGTATTTGTTAGTAGAATGCTAAAGATAGCAGAGCTTAGGGTTGTTCATACAAAGCAACAGCCTTGCTTACAATCCATGTTGTCCCCTCTGAATGGCTGTGATTCTCCAGAATCTCTGACTGGCAGGTGTCAAGACATAAGCTCTCATGAAGTTCAAGTGTTCTACTAATGCAGGGTGGGCAACTATGGCCCCTTTATGACCTGTGGGCTTCAACTCCCAGAATTCCTGAGCCAACATTATTAGCTCAGGAATTCTGGAAGTTGAAGTCCACAGGTTGTAAATGGGCCCTAGTTACCCACACCTGTATTAATGTTATGATTTCACTAAGTATTCCACCAATCTCCTCCTTTCATCACAGCAATTTCTTACAAAATGAGCCAAGTAATTTGTTTATTTATTTTTTGCATCAATTGGATTGAAACTAGATGAGATATTGCAATCTGCAATTGTTCTTATCTTTCTTTACAAATTTGTGAAAGGCAACTCTGGAGATCCAAAATTATATCCAGTCTGGAGTATGGATTAGAGAGTTCACTTCTCTTCTTACATCCCAGTCTAAACCACTTTTCACTATTGATGATATTTGCTTATTAGCACATGTCCTTTAAAATCTATAACCTATACAGGTAATCCTCAACTTACGATCACAATTGAGACCAAAATTTATGTTACTAAGCAAGACAGTACTTAAGTGAATTTTGCCCCATTCTACAGCCTTTCTTGCCACAGTTGTTAAGTGAATCACTGCAGTTGTTCAATTAGTAACACTGTGGTTAAGTGAATCTGGCTTCCCCATTGAATTGGCTTGTCAGAAGGTCGCAAAGGATGATCACATGATCCCAGGACACTGCAACCGCCATAAATACATGCCAGTTGCCAAGCATCCAAATTATGATCACATGACCATGGGGATGCTGCAATGGTTTTAAGTGTGAAAAACTCTTCTTTTTTCAGTATCGTTGTAACTTCAAACAGTCATTAAACGAATGGTTGTAAGTCAAGGACTACCTGTATTAGGAATAAAGCCTGGGTAAGAAAGCAAGTAAATAAACAAACAAACAAATAAAGGTGTTTGAGGTAACTGCTTTGAACACATTATTTTTGTCAATTTTCTTGGGCATAAAATAATTTTACAACATCAATAAACTGAATAAAGCCCAGGCGAAATAATGGAAAATCCTGCCTAAATTCAAGTTCCTGCATTCTATGGAAAGCAGCAGAACTCTTCAGAAAAAACATAGTCAAAAATCATCAGTGGTTGTAATGGTATAATGGAATGATCCTGGGAAGCAGAAGGAAGACCTGAGGCCTAGGCAGGCCTGACAAGAAGCAGCTCAGTCTGGGGAGAAAAGCATGGGAAACATGTCAGATGGGAGCCTTCCTAGTTTCCTAGTTTTCCAGAGACTAAAAAGAGAGGGGGAGAGAAATATGTTCATCTTGCAAGATTCTGCTAATGTAACCTTATAATAAAGGAGGATTACAGGATCCAATCTGGGTTGGTTCACCTGGACCAGAGGCTTAGTCTTCCGAACTTTAGGATTCATGCTGGAGCCCATCCTCAGAAAACTTCCCTCTAGCAGAGTGTGTCTCTGTAGGATTAGTTCATCCACGCATGTATCTTGTCTGGACTCCATTGCATGACTGACAGTAGCCAATGAACTGCTACTGTTCAAAAGGCAGTAATAATAACTTTATTAAATAACTTTATTAAAAGCTGTCATAGATAATCCAGCTCTGAAGAGCAGAATTATCTATGACAGCTTTTAATAAAGTTGAAGAGGAAATGGCAGAGGCTTAAATTACCTGTGATTTATTTTGTGGGAGAAGGCGTGAAAGTCATTTGACCTCTTATACTGATGAAATGCTTTCCATCAATGGATGGGGTCTGATTTTCTCCCTTATACTCCCACCTCTTGCAAGCTTCAAAATCTGCCATAGAGGCAATGGACTCTCTAGCTTACATCTGGGGTGGTAGAAAACACGAAGAAGGGGAGAAGGAAGTCTAATTGTACAAACTGAAGTCACAGCATACTGAATTTTGTCCCTTGTTACTTATTTTTCAGGACATTTTAAGAGTCACCAAAATGACCTTCAATCAATTCAACACATAAAATAACATTGTTTTTATATAGTTCTTCTTCACTATTCTTCACATATTCTTCATTACAATGACAATGCTCAAAATTCACTTTTTATTCTGGCGGAAGGATTTTGGGGAAAAAACTGACTCCACTCAAAATTTAAATATGAGAAATGTAGGGTTCACTGAACCATAGACCTCTCTATTTGACCATTAGTCAAAATCACTGTCTTCTGTTCCAATTTTAGGCCCAGTTTGGCTGAGACAATAATCAAGAAATTCTAACAGTAAAAAGCATTAATAAGCTTTGAATTTCACAATGTAAAAATGTTCTATAATTCTAAGAAGGCCTTTGCTCCAGCAGAACCTTCAATTCATGAAAGGCAGGGAGGAAATTTTTTCTGCTAATTCCCTCCTCTTTGCTATTATCTACTCTACCTTTTCTACTATAGGACTTTAATATGTCTGATGGAAATAATTTTGCAGCAGTACACAGAGAGCTGAATAGGTGAGAAGAACCAGTTAGATGTCCATCTACAGGAGTCTAAGCTCCATCATTTTCTTCTTTAGAACTGCAAAATTGAAATGAACGTTTGAAAAGGTTGGCACTTGACAGGAGCTATTCATGCATATATGCCACTCTGAAATGAAATTTACCTGATGATTAATACATTAAAAGGTTAAGGCTGCAATTTATGACTCCATCATAGCAGACGCTGCAAAGCAAAAGAGATTCCAGTATTTCCTTCTTTATCAGCAAGTTACAGCATTTAAAATGGTGTTGCTGCAACATGAAAGCTCCTCAAAATCAAAGGGTATTCCGAACTATTATGTTTAAGAGGCCACTGAATCTTTCAATAAGTAAAGGAGTGTGTTTTTATACGGTCACAAGGGAAATGATTAAGTTTATTCCACAATCAGAGTGCCTCTCATTCCACAATACTCTCACAGATATACCCAACATCACTACTTTTTCAGATTATCTTTGGAAAGAAAGAAACATGCAGCAAGTTCTTAATTTATTTTTTTCTTTGAATTTTCAATATCATGGTTTTGGGACTACAGCTCTCAGAGTCACCACCTAATATAATCATTTGGCTGGAAGTTTTACAAGTCACAGTCCCAGACTATTTGGAGAATGAGTGAGGTGGCTTACAGATCACTCGGGGACAGCTGGCTAACGCTAACAGGTTTATTCAAGAACCGGACAAGTAGGTGTTCGGCTTTAGCTCTTTTATAGCCGGCCGCCGGCTGACTGGACCAATCCGCAGACGTTCTTCTACCGACGGGATTCCGGAGCCAATCAGCTGTGGAGTGTGTTTGACAGCTCCGCGTCCGCGTGGCTGGAACGCATGCGTGGTGCAGTGCGTGTCAACTGGCTGTGCATGCACTTCCGCTGGCGGCGGCTTTTGACAGCTGTCAAAAGCTCCCGCGTGTTCCCCTGTCACTGTGTTTACATCACAATAGTACAACTGTATTAACTCTTAACGTTACATTAACTCTTATATTCATAACATATAACACAATGAGAATAACTGGGTGGCCTTGGGCCCGTTGGTCTCTCTCAGCTCAACTCACCTCACAGGGCTATTACTGTATTGTGGGGAAAACGTAGTGGATTCTTCCCCATCTCAAATGGCATCTAGCCATTAGCCACCCAGATACTATGAAAGTCACTGCACATAAAAATGGCATTTGCAAAACAAATGTTATTTTCGAACACTGGATAGTTGTTATTCCTGTTAAAGTGTTAAGGGTAACCTCTTACATCTTTTCACTAGAACAGAGGTCCCCAAACCCCAGGTTCACGGCATGCCATAACTGGGCTGAGCAAACAAGCAAAGCTTCATCCGCGGGCTGCAGGCAGCGCGCAAAACCACACTCCGTCCGGTCCACGGAAAAACCTCTCTCCATGGAACTGGTCCCTGGTGCCCAAAAGGTTGGGGGACACTGCACTAGAATACAGTCCTGTCTCTCTCTCTCTCTCTCATTCTCTCTGACTCTCTTTCCACAATTTACTACAGACTTCATTCAGAAATCAGTCATGATTGCTGTAACTCTAGCTAGTGAAAGTAACAGGTATACTGTAATCTAGTTCTCATTTCTCAATCAGGTTCAGATCTGATAATATTTAGAGTTTCATTTGAATCTATCATACAACATGATTACTTAAATTCCTTCCTTGTAAGTATTATACTACCTAACTATACTTATGGGAATAAATATTTTTGAGAGTAGTATTTTTAGGAAAAATATGTGACTTGAGTAAAGGAGGTTGAGAAAGACAGTAAAGAAACAGTTCTGGGAGAGGATTGGTGATTTTTTTTTTTTTGACTAAAGAAAACATATATTTCTCCAGAAGCAAGCAGAGGGATCGAAAGCAGACAAAAGTGATCAATTAATGAAATGAATAGTATAAAAGCAGAGTATGAATCAAATCAAGATAAATATATAAGATATATCAAGAAGGGGGTGTGGTTTGTTTTTTCCCCTTCTACTGGTTCTGTGGACATTCATTTCTCCTCTAACAGCTGGTGCTCACCATATACCTCAAGCCTGCTTTAATTTAGCAGCAAAGCTTCATAACAAAGGAAATTAAATGCTAATGATAAAATTGTGTGTTATTGAAATACCGACTGAGTTGGCTTTCTATGTATGAATAATACTAATATCACCAAAGAAATAAAGATCTTTCTAGGTTAAGCCGAGGATGGACAAGATGGCATCTTCTGAGACCTTTTGGACTTCAACTTCAATCAGTAATTCAACAGCAAGAGCTTGTGGACGTTGTAGTCCCCCCAAAATGAAAGGGTGCAAAATGCCCACTGAAGCATCAAGTTATTTAGGCCAAATGCTTAGCAGGGGAATAAACGCTCAGAGATTTCCAAATGGAATCTGTTTACAGGGTTCGGAACCTATTCTGAGGGTAGTGAATTTCTGACCTATTATGGTAAGGTTACATAAATGTGAAAGATGGGGAAAATTTAAATAATGTAATGATTAAAAACTACAAATCTAATATTTCATTACCATCTCAAGAGGTTGTAGAGAAGGGAGGAACAAGGCTGTGTGTGGTGCTGGCTGCCTTTTTCAGTCATATATAAAAGAAGCTAACATTGCTATTAGCATCTGTTATCTTGGGTAACACTGGAAACTCTGAAGATCCAAAAATGGCAGGGCAAGACCAAAGGAATGCACTGCTGAAGATCCTTTTGCTCTAAAAATATTCACCAGCAAATTGCTTTTCGCCTGCATGATTGTTACTGGAGTGACAGGCACTTTCATTGTGTATTTGCTAATAGTTTTTCTTCTCTCAAACACGAAAACACTTGCAAAATCCATATTTATTTTCAAAGTGAACACAGGAATGTTCATGTGTCTTCCCAGAAAGCTAAAAGAAATTGTACAAAGGGTGTTACGTCAATAGAAAATATTTTTGTAGATTAGGGTTGAAATGAGGACTCCTTGGTGGTTGCTGAGCTTGGTTGCTTTCATTACTCAACTAGATAACATAATCAGTACACCACACTCAGACAGCACCAAGGACTCCACGGGTGGTATGGTCTATTTACCAAACATATATCTCACTTGTAAGTACACATTTCAGATGTACTTGTTGTCGTCAACTTACAATCACAGTTGAGCCCATAATTTCTGTTGCTGAGCAAGACATTTGTTACCTGAATTTTGACCCATTTTACAACCTTTCTTGCCATAGTTGTTAAATGAATCATTGCAGTTAAGTTAGTAACATGGCTGTTAAGTGAATCTGGCTTCCCCATAGACTTTGTTTTCAGAAAGTCGCAAAAGGTGATCACATGACCCTGGCACACTGCAACCGTCATAAATACAAGTGTCCAAATTCTGCTCACATGACTGTGGGGAATGCCACAATGGTTGTGTGAAAAACAGTCATCAATCACTTTTTTCAATGCCATTGTAACTTCAAACGGTCACTAAATGAATAGTTTTGAAGTTGAGGATCCCATGTACAGATAGCCGTGTTCCAATATCTCAGGGGCTGCCACAAAGAAGAGGGAGTCAAGCTATTCTCCAAAGTGCCTGAAGGCAGGACAAGAAGCAACAAATGGAAACTAACGAAAGAGAGAAGCAACCAAAACTAAGGAGAAATTTCCTGACAATTAGAACAATTAATCAGTGGAACAACCTGCCTCCAGAAGCTGTGAATGCTGCAACACTGGAAGTTTTAAAGAAGAGACTGGACAGCCATTTGTCTGAAATGGCATAGGGCTTCCTGCCTGAGCAGGGACCTCCAAAGTCCCTTCCAACTCTACTACTACTACTACTACTACTACTACTACTACTATATATCGCAACCTAGTGGAAGTGGCTAGCAAGAAAATAATAACAATAACAATAACAATAATAATAATAATAATAATAAACTTCATGTGACCCTGCCATTTATAATTTGTAAACCACAGTCTATAGCTTAATGTTACTGAATATATGCTTATAATTTACTGCATTTAGTTACAATAATTTTTGAAGCTGTCAATAATTGCAATATTAAATCTCTATGGATGGAACATATAGTGGATTGTAGATGTAACAGCAAAAGTTAACACAAACACGGCTGATTGGGGGTGATGAGAGCAGTAGTTTAAAACAGCTTGGAAGCCTTACATGGGAGAGGTCTATTTTAAAGAAACAAAAATATCGCAAGGAATACATATAGCAGTAGATGTAATAAATAGTATGGAATATACACAAAGAATGACAACAATAAAACTATATGGACACATCAAAATAACTCATGAGGCTTGTAAAAAAAGAGAGAATAGTATTAAGTATTAATTGGTACATGATCCTATGAATAGTATCATTTCTCAATAAAACTGTCAGTTTTATTACACTTGTTTCAGAAGCTTTTCAACTAAAGGTCCATCTCACTGATACCGTTATAATGATACCCTTTCCAAAATAGCTATTATGGTAAATTTATAAGCTCTTGTATGGCATGAAATTTAGGCCTGTTTAAAAATACTGAATCAAACCATTTTGATCAAAATATTATCACTCTACTGAAGCTGCTGCTAAATTCTTAATAGTCTATAGTTTCTAATAATTTTAACTGTTTCATAATTATAACAATTGTAGCAATACAGGTAGTCCTCGACTTACGAGCACAGCTGAGCCCACGTTGCTAAGTGAGACATTTATTAAGTGAGTTTTGCCCCATTTTATGACCTTTATTGCCACAGATGTTGAGTGACTCACTGCGGTTGTTAAATTAGTAACAGGACTGTTAAGTGAATCTGGCTTCCCCATTGACTCTGCTTGTTAGAAGATGGTCATATGACCTCAGGACACTGCAACCGTCATAAATATGAATCAGTTGCCAAGTGTCTGAATTCTGATCATGTGACCATGGGGATGCTGCAATGGTCATTTTGTGTGAAAAATAGTCATAAATCACTTTTTCAGTGCTGTTGTAAGTTTGAACAGTCACTAAATGAACAGTTGTAAGTCAACAACTACCTGTGTAGTATGACAATAACATTTACATGAAAGCATACCAAACAACTGGGCCCAGTTTAGACCATATTTTTTTTTTAAAAATGAAGGGAAATGGCATGGTATTTTATAAGTTTCTTTCTCTGATAATTCAACACAAGCCTTTAAAAGCTTTTAAAAAACCCTTTTGCCCCATGAAATAATTTAAAACCCTTAACTTTATCCAAAGGAATGACAACCTGTTAAAAGTACGCTTTTCGTTCAGAAAACAAATTAAACCAAAGCAAACTACTCTATGGTAACTTGACTTTTTAAAAGTAATAAAGATAACTACATTCTCTCCCAGTGATTTCAGTGGTTCTTTTCTAGAAGTAACTAATACTGGCGCTTTTGGTTTGAGTATTAGTTATTTTGCATGATAGGGGCAAAATAGTCTTAAGTTTTCACTATCTCACATTAAGCAAAATATTTAATCCGGAATTTCTTGAAGAGTTTAGGTTTTCCCCTTGAAACAATGGTTACCATATCATTATATTAAACAAACTGTCCTTGCCATACCTTATAAAAGACTATTTTCTGATGGATTTTTTTTTAAAAAAAGTCTATTTATTTACTTCTGCTGAATTATATTGGAATTCTTCTCACTAAAGAGAATTACCTTTAAAAATAAATAAATCTGTGAATGGAATCAATATTTTTTGTTGAAAAAGGATTGTGGTACTTTGACTACAACAAGTGCTTTTTAATCCCAGGAAGTAAAGAAACAGCAAGAAATTATTAGATTACATGCAAATAGCATCCTTCGCCCTTGTCTAATGAAATGTTTACATTCAGTCTGGTTGATCTGCAACTATGTTTTTATTTGTACCACTCCATGCATAAATATCTACAATGGGTTGTATCCAGACTAACTTGGTCATCTTTCAGTATCACTGAAATTTTATATTCTAAGGTTTTTCTGCATCCAAGAAAACAGACAGCTGTCTGTTTTTGGGCTTCAATGCTCCTCTGAAACAACAGAACAGCTGCGCTAATAATATTCAGAGGGACCTTGACATCATATGCTTTCATGTCATACAGTAGCATAAGATTAAATCCAGACTGTTAATTAATTGGGACTGAACTTAAAAGAATATTTCAGGCTGTGACATCAAAGAACATCAGTTAGCTTCCCTCCCACCTCTCCCCAAAAATAAGGTGCTTCAAAATGGTCTCTGAAAAATACTATGAGACTAAGACACATGGCAAGAAATTAACAGCTCAATGTTCATTCATATTGTTAGAAATTATATTTGGCTTACCACTCCTCAACTTTTCTTCCTATTCTGCTTTAATGCAAAAATATAACAAGACAAAAGAAAAAGATTTTAAATCCCCAAATATCTTTTTTTTGGAAGGCTGTGTGTGCCTCTTTTTCCTCTATTAGTGGCCAGCTTAAGCACTCAAATTTCTATCTTCCTAAATTAGTTCAGCAACACATCAATTCACTCTTATTTGCTGAGGTGTTCATTTTGTCCATAAGCTTGGTTGGCTTTAACACCAGTGCGTGCTTGCACGTTCTTTAATTTCACTGCAAAAATGAAGAATTAGTTCAAAAATTATTCTAAGATCATTTTATTTTCAAAATGTCCCAAGCCACAAAACTGGCAAATAGAAGGGCACACTGTCAAACAAATTAAAACCTCCAAATGTTTAGAGATGTTTCTCCAACCTCTAGGCCCCCCAAAATATCTACTGGGACTATGTATCCCAAAGGGCACAAGCTCAGCCTCAATTATATAAGCTTTCTATTGAAATTGAGACATATAGGTCATACCAGCTGCTGTTAAGTTATTTACAACTAAGCCTTGTGTTCAGTTACTGTACAGGACTCAAATAGGCCCATTGGATCATAGCAATATTAAAGAAAGTTTAATCTAAATCTTTGATCAATATTTTTCAAGTCTCTTTTTGTGTCCCAAATATTGTGGTTTGGCAAGAAGCTAGAGTCACTAAAGTCAAATAGAGCCTTTAGATTATTTAACTTTGGTTGAATATTACATAGTTCAGCTAGATTGCCCCTTTAACTATATTAGATAATTTTGAATCTTCCTGGGGAAAAATCCGTTTTTAATAAAATACATTTTTATGGTTTTTCCCAGGGCATTCTTTAGCCATTGGGTCTAAAGCAAACTAGTTCAACTTTGAGACAAAAGATTCTAGACGTGGAAGGCCAATTACATTGTGCAGGTTGTTCCGTAACGTATTTAACAATACGTATTTAACAAGACCACTGTTGAGAAATTTAGAAGAGTCTTATCCTTGATCTACTTTAATGCTCTCCCTATAGTTATGTTGAAAGAGAAATCCCTGTTGCTAATAAATGGTGTCCTTATGACGGAGATACAATAGAAAGTACAGCCCCTGTTTTGTTATTCTGCCAGTTCTACAAGGACTCCTGTTTGCTGTGATTTCCCCTCTTCTTTACAAATTCCCAGGGCATTTTGCTTTATTTTACTTATATTAGTTATTAGACAAAAACAATTCTTTGTCTTTAAATGTTGCTAAGTCTTGTTATACTGTTTGTAAATTCTGCTCTACTATGGGCTGTGGTTTTTTTTTTTTTGTCTTCTTCTTGGTCAATGATCTGTGGGGAAAATCCAGAGAAAGAAATATTTGGGGGAATATTAAAAAAAGCAAAATATATTTCCCCAAAGGATCTTAAAGGCAGAAAAGCAAGCCCAGTTTTCTTAATAGCCCCAAGCAAAAACTCAGTAGAAACCAGCTTTTAGAAATGTAGATGTAATAATCCATTCAGGAAGGTTGGAGCCGGGAAGCTAGAAGCTGATGAAATTAGGAAGACAAAGACCCCTAAAATCTACATTTCCCACCCAAACTCTAAGGATAGGAAACATAATAGGATTAACCCACCAATACCAAAAGGGCACACTCAGACTCAGGTCAAAGTACATGACACAGTACATGATACAAAGTACATGATACAAAGCCTCAAACAGGAACAGGAAACAACCTCAAAAGCCCAAGAAGGTATAAAAACCCACCACACCAGCAACATGTGGTCAGCTTTCCCAGAGCCATGCTTCTGTCTGCCTTTGCTCTTCAATAAACTACAACCTTCTTTGTAAAGCACTCTCCATTTTGTTTATTCCCAGCTTGGACTGGACCCTGATGATTTTTCTTTCAACAGATCCTACTGAAGTTTGTCTAAAATTTATCCATTTTAAGAAATGTAGAAAGAGTTCTTTTTTCAAACAGTCATAATCTTTACATTTCCAATTCCCCTTCCCAAAACCAGACTAAAAAAGCAACACTTTTTAACTGAATGTGAAACACTATTACTCCGAAGATTTAAAAGAATGTTTCAAATTCTATATGGCTTTCAAAATCATGCATGTATTGTTGTCCTTTGTTCTCAGATATTGAGCGAACTAGAAAGTTAATTTTGTACCCTCAAGAACAGTGCTGACAATCACATGTTTTCCTACTTGATCATTAATTTGTCAAATTTTGCATAATAAATCTTTTAGGGATTTATCATATGCACAAAAGAGTTATCAAAGAAGGAATGGGAAGAATATGACAATTATCATAACATGCTGCAAATAACATTCCAGCTCTTTTGTATTAAAGGCACTAATCTCCACCCAGAAATGTTCTTTTTTGTGTGTGTATGGAGTCTGCCTGACTAGTTTATTTCTTCTAACTTGTACATCTTTTGTTAAAGTCAACTCCTGAAAATTATTCCTGCTGTAATTTCTGACTTACAGGGCAGGATCACTCTAGAAGTTTATAGCAATAGCACTTAGACTTATATACCACTTCACAGTAATTTCCAGTCCTCTCTAAGCGGTTTACAGAGTCAACATATTGCCCCCAACAATCTGGGTCCTCATTTTACCAACCTCAGAAAGATGGAAGGCTGAGTCAACTTTGAGCCAGTCAGGCTCAAACTCTTGGCTGTGGGCAGAGATAGCTTGTAATACTGCATTCTAATCTCTGTTCCACCAACAACCTGGATCTTAGAAGTTAGATCTTTGAGTGGAGGGCATGTGCCTTTTCACTTTAATACACAGATGATATAGATAATACACAGATAATCCCCAACAGACAGTGCTAATCCATTGCTTTCCACTAGTTTTAAATTGCCTGGGTTCTTCTGAATGCAGGTCTTCTAGAAGAGTAAGTACAATCAGAACTCCAATTATTACCAATTCAAATAGCTATAGGAATTGATAGAGTATCTACAGAAATATAGCAACAACAGAAGAATAATTAAAGATTCTAACCAAACTATGTCAGCAAATCTGAAGAATGACACAGTGGCAAGAAAGGAGATTTAACATTGTAAAATATTCTTAATTTCCAAAATAATGATTAGGATCATCAAACTATCATCCATATAGGATTAGAGCAAGATGTTAAAGCTGGCTTTAGAAAAGCAAAAAACCCTGGATACATTATTGCTGGTGTGCTTCGAAAATTGAGAAAGCCAAATGGTACCAGAAAGAAATCGATATGTGATTCATTTGCTGTATTATGGAAAGGCCTTTGATCTTGTCAGCTGTATCTAGCTGTGAAGTGCACTCAGAAAAATGGGAATCTCAGAAACCCAAAAGTTGTCCCTGTACAAAATCTAAACACAGATTACGAAGCCACAATTCAGATGGACCATGGTGAAATGGATTGACTCCAGCTTGGAAAATAAATGTGATAAATCTGTATATTCCCCTTTTGGCTATGCACCTTATATGGTGAACATATGTTAAGGGAAGCTGGATTGGAGGAAGAAGAAGGATGTGGTTTTTAGAAGGGGTAGAAGAAATATCAATAATCTTTGTTGTGCCGACGATACTACTCTAATAACTGAAAATGCAAACAATCTGAAAGCTCTGATAAAATAGTGTAAGTCAAGGACCACAGGGAAAAAACAGGGTTAGGATTAAATATGAAGAAAACCAAACTCATGGCATAAAGTACAGCAACCTGTTTTAGAATTTACAGTGAAGATACTGAAGTGAAGAGCTTCTGCCTTTTAGGATCAACTATTAAGAGTACAATAAAAGAACCAGCAATCAAGAAATAGGCCACAGAGTAGCACTTAGAAGAGTGAAAAAAGATACTCAGAATTTAGAATATACCTGTACAAAGATTAGAATAGTACAGGGAGTATTTTCCCTAAGACAATCTATGAAAGCAAAAACTGACATGAAGAAGCAGCATAAAAGAGTATTAATATTTTTGACCTTTGGTGTTGGAGAAGAGTCCTCAAAATACTATGGGTTACTAAGAAAATAACAAATGGATTATTGAACATATCAACCTAGAGTTCTCACTGAAGGCACAAACTATCATAATTAACACACATTATGTAAAGACTTAGCTAAATAAAGGGGTCTATGACAATTCGCCATGGCCAACTCACTGCAGCCAACTTGGCGCAGCCAACTCACCGTGGGACAACTCACTGTAGGACAAGAGTTATACTAAAATCAAAGTAATGATGGAATAGAATGATTAAAGAAAGGATGTAAAAGGAGGGACAGAATGAAATGTGAATGACATTTTTTAAAAATAATTAAATTAAATTGTTAAATTGTCCCGCAGTGAGTCGGCTGCAGCGAGTTGTCTCATTCCGCTCTCTGGAGAAGTACATACCAGTAATTGAGCTCAAAATTTATGTTGTTAAGCAAGACATTTGTTAAGTAAGTTTTGTCCCATTTTATGACCTTTCTTGGCACACTTGTTAAGTGAATCATTGCAGTTGATAAGTTAGTAACCTGGTTGTTAAGAGAATCTGGCTTCCCCATTGACTTTGCTTGTCAGAAAATAGTGACATTATGACTTTGGAACCCAGCCAAGGTCATAAGTATGAACCAGTTGCCAAGCATCTTAAATTTGAGTACAAGAGGATGCTGCAAAGGTCATAACTGTGTAAAAACAGCCATAAGTCTCTTTTTTAGTGCTGTTGTACTTTTGAACAGTCACTAAACGAACTGTTGTAAGTCAAGGACCACCTGTACTGAGAAAGGTGAAAGAGAAAAAGGAGACAACAGCATCAAGGTAGGTAAGCTCAATTACAATGCAATGGGTGCATTGTTAGAACACCTGAAAGTTGGAGCAAATCATCACACAGAATATTTATGTGGTTGCTAACAACTAGCATATCATCAGTCAATCAATTTCATGGATTACAACCCTAAGAACTTTAGGATACTGAGCAAACTATACATATTTAAATAGTAAAAAAAGTACTTCCATGAGTCCACTGACTGCTAACTATCCTGAAAAGGTTACACTTACAAACAGCATGCTTATCAACCACACAACAAAGCTATTTTAAATTAAGGACCATGAATGGCTGTATTTTCTGTTCTGTTTTGTTCTGTTCTGTTTTACAGAACAGCAGTTTTCAATTACAATCATAGGATACTGTGTATGTGTGTAACTGGCCCGAGTCACCAAGCTGAAGTTAAGCTTAAGGCAGGATTAGAATTCCCAGTCTCCCAGTTTATAACCTGGTGTCTTAGCCACTATGCAAACTGGCTCACCCACAATAGTCTCTTTTATCTCTACAAATAACTGGATTGGAGGCTATTTGTATATGATATGCAAAAGTAAAGTAAAGGTTTCCCCTTTCCAGTCATGCCTGACTCAAGGGATCAATACTCATCTCTGTTTCTTAACCAAGGGAGTCAGCATTGTCCAGACACTTCCATGGACATGTAGCCAGCTATGCCAAGGCACACAGAACACTGTTACCTTCCCACCAAAGTGGTATCTATTTATCTATTTGCATTTGCATGCTTTTGAATTGCTAGGTGGGCAGGAGCTGAGGCAAGTAATGGGAGCTCAGCATCTTTAACCACTGAGCCATCATTTCCCCTTATGATATGTAAGCTATTACAAACGTGGGAGGGGGACACAAATAATTATACTGAACTGCAGTTTTCAATATACAGTAAAAAGGCCATTTACACCTAAGCTGGGGTTTAACATATAAAATAAAATACATGTAGAAATTCACATAGCTGGAGAGAAATATGTCCAAATATAGGATGTACAGTAGTATTTTTAGGGAATACTACTACTACTATTCCTGCTAGGGAATGCATAAGTAATACATAGTGAGATACATATTCATACTCCTTGAATTATTAAAGAAGCATATCATAATTTCAAAATTAAGATGGAGTGGTCGGGAAAGAATCCCCAAATAGTAAAGCCAGCATTTCTTTGAAAAAGGGAGTCATCTCAACACCCTCAGCATCTGCCAAGGGACAACTTTGCTGTTTTTAAATCTGCTCAGTTGACTCCCTCTAACTCAATTTATCTACAGCAAGGATATGTTAACGTTATCTGACAGTTACTATTAAAGTATCACAGGCCTCTGTCTTGTTTATACAGCAACTTTACTGTTACATCAGTCATTTTAAGCAAAACACCCAGAAAAGAACATGTTGTATACAAGTATCAAGCTGAATGCGGCACTGTAAAGATCCTTATGTAGTAAGTCAAGTATACCCCACTACACATATGAGAGACATCTAAGCAGCATTATGAGATTACCAAGGTTTACAGAAAAAGGAGAACACTGTGAGGAATACATTGAAAAAATAATTAAAAATTACACCCACTCACAAAATTTTTTACAAAAACTGGCTGACAGTTCAGAATTATAAAATAGAAAATGAAAGGAGAAACATTGTGGAATATTTTGAAAGAATATTTTGAAATATATTTGGCTGGCCTTGCTTACAAAGCATGAAGTAAAAGTCCTATTCTTCCTTAAATCTGATTTGCAGAATGACTTTACATTATTTACAAATTGCCTCAACAGTCACGATGTCTGTAGCTGGTCCAATGAAAAAAATGTACAAAAGAGATGGTCTGCATCTATCCAAGAAAGGGACTGAGTTACTTGGCAATAAATTCACAGCTTTTCTGGAGGAACATTTAAACTAAACAATGGGGATAGTGAGTTAATTGATACAGAACATCACTGTCCCCCGCAATCTAAGAAAATAGGGGAAGTCACGCACCACACAAGTTATGTAGCAAGTAAACACAGGGACAGTCATAAAGGACTCAAATTTCTATACACCAATGTGCAGAGTATGAACAGTAAGCAGGGTGAACTAGAAATTCAGGTAAATGAGGGCGGATATGATATTGTTGCCATTACGGAAACATGGTGGGACGAAACCCACAAATGGAACACACAACTAGAGGGATTTAAACTATTTAAAAGAAACAGACTATACAAAAGAGGAGGTGGAGTTGCTCTCTATATAAGAAATAACTTTATCTCTACAGAAATAGAGCACAACAATGATGAAAACTGTAAACTTGAATGCATTTGGGTCAATATAAAAGGGGGGGGAAGTGACATTGCCATAGGTATATACTATAGGCCGCCCAACCAAGCAGAGGAAATAGATGAACTTTTTTGCTAGTCAGCTAACTAAGATATGTAAGAAGCACATCACAATAGTAATGGGGGACTTTAATTACCCTGATATCAACTGGGAGACAAACTCTGCACCAAGTGGAAGATCAAACAGATTCCTGACAAATCTAGCAGACAACTTTCTCTCCCAAAAAGTAGAGAAGGGAACTAGATTAGCCATATTGGATTTAATTCTCACAAACAGAGATGAAATGATAGAAAGTGTTGAAGCCACAGGAACCTTGGGGGGAAGTGATCATGCAATATTGGAATTCAACATTCTGGAAGCACAAGCAATAGAACACAGCCAAACTAGAGTCTTGGACTTTAAAAGAGCTAATTTCAATAAACTTAGAGAGACCTTGGGAAGAATTCCATGGATGAGAATCCTAAAGGGGAAAACAACTCAAGAAGCTTTGGAAATTTTGAAAAGTGAGATAATAAAGGCCCAGTCTAGTACAATGCCAACAAAGAAGAAAAATAACAGCTCTCAAAAGAAACCAGCATGGCTGCATAAAGAACTCTCTGATAAATTGAAATATAAAAAGGACAAGTATAAGAATTGGAAAGAGGGGCACATAACTAAATCAGAATATCAGCAAATAGCCCGTGCCTGCAAAGATGAAGTAAGGAAAGCTAAGGCTCAAAATGAACTAAGGCTTGCAACCAAAGTCAAAAATATAAAAAAGTTTCTTTCAACATATAAAAAACAAGAAAAAAGTTAAGGAAATGATTGGTCCATTAGTGGGGGAAAGTGGCAAGAAGGTGACAAGCAACAGGGAGAAAGCAGAACTATTTAACTCGTTTTTGCATCTGTCTTTACACAAAGGGAAAAAACAGTCCAACCTACCAAAACCAGTGCCATAAAAATCAGAATAGAAACGCAAGTTAAGATAGGCAAGAAAATGGTAAGTGAGCACCTGTCCAGCCTAGATGAGTTCAAATCACCAGGACCAGATGGATTACACCCCAAAGTTCTCAAGGAACTGGCAGACGTGATCTCAGAACCACTGAACTATATTTTTCAAAGATCCTGGAGCACTGGGGAACTACCAGAGGACTGGAAGAGAGCTGATGTAGTTCCCATCTTCAAAAAAGGGAAAAAAATAGATCCAGGAAACTACAGACCTATCAGCCTGACCTCAATATCTGGGAAGATTCTGGAAAAGATAATCAAACAACAAATCAGTGAATACCTTGATGCAAACAAAGTCATCACTAAAAGTCAACATGGGTTTGTCAAAAACAGATCATGCCAGACAAATCTTATTACATTCTTTGACCAAGTGACAAAATTAGTGGACCAGAGGAATGCTGTAGATATAATTTACTTGGACTTCAGTAAGGCATTTGAGATGTGGGTTAGATAGCATCACCACCAGATGGATTCGTAACTGGCTGACAGGCCGTACTCAGCGTGTGGTCCTCAATGGAACTGCATCTACATGGAAGGAAGTGTGTAGTGGAGTGCCCCAGGGCTCTGTTCTGGGCCCAGTGCTCTTCAACATCTTCATCAACGATTTGGATGAGGGGGTAGATGGGGAACTCATCAAATTTGCAGACGACACCAAGCTGGCAGGAATAGCCAATACTCCAGAAGATAGGCTTAAAATACAGGAGGATCTGGACAAACTCAAACACTGGGCGCTATCTAACAAAATGAAATTCAATGGTAAAAAAAGTAAGGTTCTACATTTAGGCAGGAAAAATCAAATGCACAGGTATAGTATACAGTAGGTGGTACCTTGCTTAAAAGTAGTAACTGTGAGAGGGATCTCGGAGTCCTAGTAGACAATCACTTCAGTATGAGCCAGCAGTGTGCTGCAGCTGCCAAAAAAGCCAACACAGTGCTAGGCTGCATTAACAGAGGGATAGAATCAAGATCACGTGACGTACTAATACCACTTTACAATGCCTTGGTAAGGCCACACCTGGAATACTGCATCCAGTTTTGGTCACCACGATGTAAAAAAGATATTGAGACTCTAGAAAGGGTACAGAGAAGGGCAACAAAGATGATTGGGGGATTGGAGGCTAAAACATATAGGGAACGGTTGCTGGAATTGGGTATGTGTAGTTTAATGAAGAGAAGGGTGAGGGGTGACATGATAGCCGTGTTCCAATATCTCAGGGGCTGCCACAAAGAAGAGGAAGTCAAGCTATTCTCCAAAGCACCTGAAAGCAGGACAAGAAACAATGGATGAAAACTAGTCAAGGAGAGAAGCTAGAACTAAGGAGAAACTTCCTGACAGTTAGAACAACTAACCAGTGGAACAACCTGCCTCCAGAAGTGGTGAATGCTCCAACACTGGAAGTTTTTAAGAGAAGACTGAACAACCATTTGCCTGAAATGGTGTAGGGTTTCCTGCCTGAGCAGGGGGTTGGACTAGATAACCTCCAAGGTCCCTTCCAACTTATTATTATTATATAATGCTCATAGCAATTTTATCTAGTTTGGTGTCTTTCAACATGTCAGACTTCATGTTGACACTGACTAGTCAATAATACTGAGATGATGGCATTTGCTTTGTGGCACAGGTAGTCCCCGATTTACAACCACAATTTCTGCTGCTAAATAAGACTGTGGTTAAGTGAATTTTGTGCCATTTTATGACCTGTTTGCCACAGTTGTTAAGTGAATCACTGCAGTTGTTAAGTCAAGAAAATGGTTGTTAAGTGAATCTGGCTTCCCCATTGACTTTGCTTGTCAGAAGGTCGCAAAAGGGGATCACATGACCTTGGCACACTGCAACCGTCATAAATATGGGGATGTTGCAAAAAGTTGTGAATGTGAAAAATGGTCAGAAGTCGCTTTTTTCAGTGCCATTGTAACTTTGAACAGTCACTAAATGAACTGTTGTAAGTTGAGGACTACTTGCATATGTAGAGCGGTCTTTCTTAACCTGGGCAACTTGAAGATGTGTAGATGTCAACTCCCAGAATTCTCTAGCCAAGTTCACCCATCTTCAAGATGCCCAGGTTGAAAAACACTGATTTAGAGAATAACTTTAGTGAAGGCTAGGTAAGAGATTTCCACTAGGACAGGGGTCAGCAACCTGAAACAGTGAAAGAGCCACTCGGAACCGGTTCCCTCACAAAAGGAAAAACTGGGAGCTGCAAAAATTGTGTACGCATGCGCGTACATGCACACATGCGCAGAACAGGGTTTGACTGAAGAGTGTAGCCAAGGCAAGATATGCACTTACCCTGCATATTTGAATTGATTGGTTGAAATTTTAGTCCCACTTTTTTTTTGGGACTACACATAGCAGAAGACTGGGAGCCGCAGGAGATGGCTGAAAGAGCTGCATGCGGCTCCGGAGCCGCGGGTTGCAGACCTGTGCACTAGGACAGCAAAGACTCCCTTAAACTGAAATTGGTGTAGAAGGGGTTTGGCATTGCCTTCTTTCCTGATTTTAAAAAATCTTTCAGTCTAGTTTCTTAGGATTTGCTGATGGCCTGGAATCTTTCTTATTAGCGTTATTCTGGGCATTTCTATTAATTATATATTAGAATGGAAGGCAGCAATACATGTAAAGGATCAAGGCAAATCTCACGCCTGATTTTTCAGTTCCAATGTCCGGAGTTTTAAAGAGCCAGAAAAATGAAAGAAATTTTCTTGTGAAAATTAGATATGGTAAAGAACATAGCCCAATTTATTTAGTCAACGTTAATTCATTCAAACCATGAAATGTATGTTTTATGCAGGGTTTAGGACTACTGTACAATAAAAATGAAGCGCAGTAATGAATAACATCTCATCCTCCATTAAGAACCTCTTGGATATGTTTTGTATAAAATTAAAAAATAAATCACCCAGAATAGAGTCTAATTACAATCTTAACATTTGAAATTGGGTTGGAGACCACTTCAAAGACAGAGCTATTCTCCACGCAATCGTATCAGGGGTGTGCTTCTATTGAGATCATAAATAAGTAAGTGTTTTTCATATGAACCAGCTTCTCGTAAACTCTAACCTGTAAAATCATTTTTGGGGATGACAGTAAATATTTCAAAGACGTTGATGTCTTAAAATTATTAGGGTAGCAACCACCATATTTTCTGAGTCTGTTAGATTTATCTAGCCCAGGTTACAAACCTTCTTCATTATAATTTTGGGGCTGCCTTGAAAACTATATGAAAATTGTAGCTGGGCTGGGCTCCAGTTCAAAGTACAGAGGTTATATATACTATCTATAATGAAATATCCAAAGTGTCTGTCAACTTACTTTGGGGGCACCATTTAAAAGGTTGGTGTTGAACTTTAATGCCATAAACAGCTTAGGCCTCCTCCTCTTCCTCCTAGGCCAAGCTACTTAGATTAACAGGAGAACCTTTTGCCAGAAGCTCAGCTGCCTGCTCTGGGGGAAAGTATCTTTGGCTTAGACTTTGCCAGTAGGAAAACAACAAAGACCCATCTTTTTCACCAGGTTTTAATTCTGTTAATTGATTTATATGGCACTGATTTTATTGCCATTGTGCACCTTATGCATTTAGTTTTAATTGTTCTAATTACTTTAAGCTGCCTTGAGTGCATGCATAATCAGAAAGGCAAGGCGTAAAATCTAGATAAACCAAAACAAACAAATTTTAAAAACCTTGCCAATAGAAGGCTTCAATCAGTGGAAAGGCGAAAGGAGCATTTTCCACCTCTACTCCAAAAACATTTATGCTTCTCTTTGAAGCAGAAAGGGGATGAAGGATACCTACTGTACCACAGCAGCAGAAGAAGAAGCATCATCATTCTGCACATGGAATATTGAAATGTACTTTTAATGATCTATGTTTCATGCACCAGCTGAACAAGTCTTCCCCAACTTCAGTCTCTTTCTGAAGACTGAATAATAATACTGTTGTATTATTACTAAAGGTTCCCCCGCACATGCGTGCTAGTCATTTCCGACTCTAGGGGCCAGTGCACATCTCTGTTTCAAAGCCGAAGAGCCAGCGCTTGTCCGAGGACGTCTCCGTGGTCATGTGGCCGGCATGACTAGACGCCAAAGGCGCACGGAACGCTGTTACCTTCCCACCGTAGTGGTCCCTATTTTTCTACTTGCATTTTTACGTGCTTTCGAACTGCTAGGTTGGCAGAAGCTGGGACAAGTAACAGGCGCTCACTCTGTTACGCAGCACTCGGGATTCGACCCGCCAAACTGCCGACCTTCTGATCAACAGGCTCAGCGTCCTAACCCACTGAGCCACTGTGTCCCTTGTATTATTACTACTGTTGTATTATTATTTAGATCACCCCCAATTAATACATTGATAAAATGGAGATTACCATGTTGGGGGAAGCTGAGCTAATGGATAGGCCAGGGGTGTCAAACTCAATTTCATTGAGGGCCGCATCAGCATTGCGGTTGCCCTCAGGGGGCCGGGTGGGTATGGCCAGGGTGGGCGTGGCCTACTGGGTAGGAGTGGCCAGCTCTACATCGTTCGCATCAAGGGTGCCTATGGGCGCCTGGGCAGGAGTGGGACAGATCTGAGGGTCTCTGGCAGAAGGAGGGTCTCTGGCCCAGGGCCAAGGCAGTGGGGACCGTTCCCTCACTGTTTCCAGGATGGCTTCGCGGGCCACATGAAACCACTTTGCAGGCCGGATCTGGCCCCCGGGCCTTGTGTTTGACATGTCTGGGATATGCCATTAAAAACAGCAGTGCCATTAATGCTTTTGGTGAAAACTAGCTTAATATATATAAAAAAAGCTCTCTGAAAACATTAACAGAAATATATCACTTGGTTTAATGGTTTAGAAAGAGCTACACAGAATTTTATTAAGTACTTTATGCAGGCAATATTTTCAGAACACTCGAGATATATGGCCCACAATGTTCCCATGTTAAAGTAATTCTACAATATGAAATTTTCAACTAATAAAATATATTGCTAATTAAACAAGCAGGAAGCCGAGCCCTACAATATGAACTATGGATACTAATAATGGCAGCTCTTGAATTCTGTTAATAATGCTATTTTATTTTATGTACAATTTAATTAATTTCATTAATTAAGATGAAACATAAAAACAAGGGATCAAATTTCAGTTAGATTTTGGATTCCACTCTAAACTGAGTAATATTGTTTTACATTTGTACTCATTTGGATAATTATAGTTCAACTATGATCAACCCTTTTGACCAGAACACTGGGTTTCATTTTTAAAATAAATTATCTACTTTGTTAATAGAGAACCATATTGTTATTCAACTGGGGTGTTTAAAAGAGAGTGTAGAACATGTGAATATAGAATTTAAATTAATTGTACCATGAAGGACTAAAAAAGGTATTGCATAAAAATGAAAATAATAGGTAACGGTAAAGGTTCCCCTGCACATGCGTGCTAGTCGTTTCCGACTCTAGGGGTCGGTGCTCATCTCCGTTTCAAAGCCGAAGAGCCAGCGCTTCTCCGAGGACGTCTCCGTGGTCATGTGGCCGGCATGACTAGACGCCAAAGGCGCACAGAACACTGTTACCTTCCCACCATAGTGGTCCCTATTTTTCTACTTGCATTTTTACGTGTTTTCGAACCGCTAGGTTGGCAGAAGCTGGGACGAGTAACAGGCGCTCACTCTGTTACGCGGCACTCGGGATTCGACTCGCCAAACTGCCGACCTTCTGATCGAGAAGCTCAGCGTCCTAACCCACTGAGCCACCGCGTCCCTTAATGAAAAATAATAGCACTACATACATACATCTGTGAATTAATAAAAGCGTTAACATTGTTTATTTCATTAACACTTTCTATAAGAGGCCAATGGAATTCAGACAAAGCTCATGTAAAAGTATTTTATTATTTATAGGTTTTCATTCATAAATCCCTCCTGTCTATTTTTGTTAAAGTTACGATGGTGGTGCCAAAGGTACTTTTCAAAAGGCAACTGGACTTTCTTGAAAACATTTCAGTTCTCATCCAAGAAATTTCTTCAGGTCTGACTGAATGGTGGGGAAGGGAATGATTTATATTCCTTAGTAGTCATCTGATTATTAGCACTCTGAAAGTCAGTTATTAGCTCTCTGAGAATTGTTGAGGTGCCTCAACGACCAATTATTGCTAAGGAATATAAATCCTTCCATTTCTTCACCATTCAGCCAGAACTGAAAAGGTTTCTTGGAAAAGAAGCAAAAAGTGTTCAAGGAGAAAAAAACCAAGAAATTCTGGTTGCCTTTTGAAAAACATCTTTGGGACAACCATGACCTGGATGATTGAGAATCTCCATAGACATTATGATAGTGAGTTTATGGCTTATTTTGGTTTCTCTCACTCATACTCTTTATCAAACAAAAAAAGAACGTCTACACTTATAAAAATTAGAAATTGATTAAATAATTTATAGTTGAGTAAATTTTGACTGATTAATCAATTTAATATAAACATGTAAATTACTCAAACCTTCATTTAACTGTTCTGAGATTCCAGGACATAAAAAATAGTATACATAATTATAAAAATAAGAAATAATGAGAAGAAATCCATCTTCAACATCTGATTGTTAAAACTCCTTTTATAGTAACAGACTAGAACGAAGAAATGCTCTCAAATTGTAAAGTACCGCAAAACTCAGCACAAATAAAATTCACAATTTCTCACTTACTAAAGTAACTGTCTCCAACAGTTAATCAAGAAAAGCTCCCCTGCTATCAGGTTACTAGAGAAGGAAAGATAAAAGATGATTGCTGAGAAATTCATTTCATGCATAAATATGAATTCTTAACTTTTGTAGAGAGGACTACAACCGCTACACACTAAACCTTTCTTCTACAGAAGATGAAGAACCCTTTCTGTGACTTGGTTAGAAATTCATCAGGAAAAAGATGAATTAAAAACAAGAGAAAAACAAGCAAACATAAATCAGGGAGAACAACAATATATTTATACAAGAAAACTACATCTTTTCCTTGAAAGTTTGGAGGGGAAAATGTGGATAATACCCAATTCTGGTAAGTAGCCAAATTGGGTTTCTCCAGATTTTGACCACAATCCTGTTATTATGCATGCATATAAATTTCACTGAACTCAACAGCATTTGATGCCTGAACAGGCCAGACAGATCATTAACTTTCACATTTGTACATGGAAATAAAAGTAAGCACTTCTAAATATATAAATTCGTCATGCCACAACACTACACAGTCCAGATTTCTAAAGCAAGTTAACATGAGTCTATGCTTCTTCCCCTGTAGCCTCTCTTTTCCCTGAGCCAAACTTAACTATCCTCCTTCATCTCTTCAACCTCGGTGAAAAAGTTCATTGGAGTTGAACAAGAATTTGAACATGCTTCAAACCAGTTAAACTTCACTGAGTTAATATTGCTGCCAATGACTTATTTCATCACCATTTGGAGGAAACCTGCTGGCAGTGGAGCAGTCTGAAGAAGCAGGCTGCAAATTGGTTAGCATAACTTAACAGGAGTATTATTATTGCCACTGTCATGAGTCCTTAGCAAAGAGATGATGAGCTCTATTTTCTGTTGGAGATTTTAGACATTGAGTTGTTTAGCACTTAATACATCAACAAGTCAGTCAGTTTAGATCAGTGTTTCTTAACCTTGGCAATAGACTTCAATTCCCAGCATTCAGGCTGGAGAATTCTGGGAGTTGAAGTTCAGATATCTTAAAAGTTATTAAGGCTGAGAAACATTAGTTTAAATGTCTCAAAAATGTTTCTCTAGATCTTCCTTTATTTTTCTATATGTAAGGATTTATATGAAGAAGTGAAAGGAATGATGAAAAATGTATACTGTAGATAATACAAAGGGCTTTTTTAAAGCGATAGAAAACTAAAATAAAATTCTAAGCTGTAATGTCTGCAGCGGGTTCCCGGTAAAGAGGACAGCAGGCTTAGGTACAATCAGCTGTTTATTACCTTCACAGGAACAAGCAAGCATGTTTTGAACCCCCTTATATAGTGGTGCCGGCGAACCTCTGGCCAATCCCCGCTCACAGATTCTCCCGCCGTTTCGGTGTTATCCAATCCGCGCGGACCACGTGCGCAGCTGTCAGTTTCAGCTGTCATCGGTAGCCGTGTGTGGAGCTGTCAGCGGTAGCCGCGTATGGAGCTGTCAACGGAATCCGCGTGTGGAGCTGTCAGCTGTCAAAAAGCTGTCACTTGCATTTCTTTAAGTTTAACAGTGTTTAACTCACATATATTACATCCCTTTCCTCCCCAACAATTAAACAATTAACTTATTTACATTGTATTGCAGTATGGCGTTCATTTGGCCTGACCCTTGGGTTTCAGCCAAAGTCCTATAGGTATGCAGGTGGTCTCCTGGTTCTGCTGGAGCGACGTGGGGGCTGGCCCCCTGTACTCTCCCTGGGTGGGGGTAAGAGATTTGCCGTCTCGGAGTCTTGGTTGTCTGGGTGCCTTGTTTGTGGGATAGGGATTTCCCCTGGGTCTGGAAGGTTCCTGGTTTCCTCGTCCTGGGGCGAATCCACAGTGCTAGGGGTAATGTTCACTGATTCCCTTGCAACTGGGAGCTCCTTGGGGGCAGGGGGGTGGTTACTTGGTCCCCTTTTCCTTAACTGGTCTATGTGACGTCTTAACTGCCAGCCCCCTTCCCCCTCCACTAGATAGGAAACTGGCCCTGTGCGTAAAATAATCACCCCGGGTAGCCATTTGTCTCCCAGTCCAAAATTCCTGGCCCATACGGGATCCCCAATGTCAAATTGTCAGGAAGGGGGTGGTAGTTCAGGTCCAGTTGCTACCCTGTCCGGGTGCAGTCTGTCCAGTCTGGTGATCAGGCGATGGCCCCAGCGTAATTCCGCAGGGCTCTTGCCTGTGGCTGTGCAGGGGGTTCAGTGCTGTGCTAACAGGAACTGTGCCAGACGTTGGTGCCAGTTGCCGGAGATGATTCGGCATAACGAGTCTTTGGTGGTCCTTACCATGACTTCTGCCAGGCCATTAATGGAAGGCCGAAGGGAGCCGAGGTGACATGTTTAATTAAGTTGGTCTTGGTGAAAATCTGGAATTCAGCAGAAGTGAATTGTGGTCCATTGTCAGACACTATTATATCTGGGAGACCGTGAGTAGCGAAGAGCCCCCTAAGCACTTGTACAGTGCTAGCTGTGGTTAGACTTCTAACAGGGATGACTTCTAGCCACCTAGAATAGCTGTCAATTACAATAAGGAACAGCTTGGAAGGGTCCGGCAAAATCTATATGGATCCTTGACCAAGGCCTGTGTGTAGGCTCTCACTTGTGTAGTGGTGCATGAGGAGGCCCTGGTCTAGACTGCTGACATGGGTAGCATCCAGCTACGTGCTCTTCTATGTGTTTGTCTATTCCTGGCCACCAAAGGTAGCTCCTTGCTAAGGCCTTCATTTTTACTATGCAAGGATGACCCTCATGCAGTGTTAGGAGGGCCTTGGCCCTATGTCTTTTGGGGATGACTACCCTACTCCCCCATAAAACACACCCCTGGTGAGTTGACAATTCATTCTTCCTATTGAAATAGGCCTGGAATTTAGGCCCTGGACACTGGCCCTGCCACCCGGATGTTACCCATAGTAGTATTCTACTGAGAAGTTTGTCTGAGGCTGTAGCTGAGGCTATGTCCTTAACATGCAGGGGGCAATCTGGCAATTCTTTGATGGCCAGGATTTGTCCCCCGGGTGCTGGGTCTGCCTCAATATCGGCTAGGGGAAGTCTGCTTAGTCCATCAGCATGACCCATTTCCTTACCCGGTTTGTGGATTAATTTAAATGAATAAGCTAATAAGAATGTGGACCAGCGCAGAACCCTTGGGGACAGTATTTGGGGGGGTTTGTTTATTGACAGTGAAAAGTCCCAACAAGGGTTTGTGATCGGTGTAAATCGTGAATTCCCGACCGTATAAATAATTGTGAATTTTTTTAATCCCAGCGACAATGGCCAATGCCTCTTTATCAATCTGGGCGTAATTCCTTTCAGCCTTTGATAATGTTCTTGAATAATACGCTATTGGTTTCTGGACACCCCCCCTCTAAGTGGCTGAGTACGGCGCCAACCCCATATGGGGAGGCATCACAAGCTATACAGATAGGTTTGTGTTCATTATAATGGGTAATAGTCGAGTTATTGGACAATAGCTGTTTCAGGTCCCTGAAACAAGTTTCAGGGAGGGTGGTCCGCTCCCATGGGGTGTTCTTATCTAGAAGCCTGTGTAAGGGCTCTGCCCTAGCTGCTTTGTGAGGGAGGAAGGTATGATAGAAGTTTAAGAGCCCTAAGAAGGCTTGCAGCTCTGCTTTATTTTTGGGTGCAGGTGCCTTTTTTATAGCTCTGACCTTGGATTCTGTGGGGTGAATCCCCTGAGCATCTATCCTGAATCCTAGGAATTCTGTGGACTGCACCACAATTGAACATTTCTCTTTTTTGAGTTTTAACCCTGCAGCTCTAAATCTGCCCAGCACTGTTTCGAACCTTTCTGCCAGCTTCTCTTCATTTTCACCCGCTATAAGGATGTCATCGAAATATGGACACACCCCCGGGATGCCTTTCAAAGTTCGCTCCATGATTTCCTGGAAGATCCCAGGCGCGGCAGAAATGTCAAACTGGAGTCTGTGAACTTTGAAAGCGCCGCGGTATGTTACTATAGTCTGCGCATCTGCCATTTCCCTAGTAACAGGGAGCTGCAAATAGGCATGCACGAGATCTAGCTTACAGAAGATGGTGCCGGACTGAATAGCCGAGAGGACGTGCTTCACTGCAGGAACAGGGTAAGCATGAGGGTTTAGGGCATGGTTGAGGGTGGCCTTATAGTCGGCACAAATGCACACCTCCCCATTAGGTTTCACAGGGGTGACAATAGGGGTCTCCCACGTTCCTCCTTCCACGGGCTCTAGAACCCCTAGTTTTACCAGGCGTTCCAGTTCGTCCTCAATTTTTTGTTTGAGGGCGAATGGAACCCTTCTGGCCTTGATTCTAACAGGGAGGATTTCAGGTTTGAGTTTTAGGGAGATTGGAGCCCCTGTGTATTTCCCCAGGGAGCCGTCGAATTCGTCTGCAAACTGTTTGCAGACGGATTCGAGGCTTTTGGCCTGAATATGATGAACTCCGCCTAACCAAATACCCAAAGCCCTGAACCAGTTAAGTCCTATCAGGCTAGCCCCCTTCCCCTGAGTGACTAAGACTTCAAGGGGTCCCTGGAATTTTTTATATTTAACACTTAATGTAGCTATTCCCATTATGCTAATTGGGGCTTGTTTCATCAGGGTGGGCTTCAGGGGAATCCTCCTTTTGCTGAGGCCACAAATGGTTTTGAAGGTGACTTTTGAGATTATGGAGACAGAGGACCCTGAGTCCACCTCCATTTCACAGGGAATTCCCTGTAATTGGACCCTGATTCTAATCTTGGGTGTCAGCAATTGGTGGATGTTTAAACGGCTGTCAGGTTTCCCTAGCCAGTTTGTAGTCTGTACCAAGGGCTTCGGGGGCTCTGTGTATGAGGGAATGGGGTTAGTCGTACCTGGTAGGGATGATTCCAGGTCGTTAATGGTCCCGCGGTTCCTGCTGCGGCAGACAGTACGAATGTGCCCAGTTTTGCCGCACTCGTGGCATCTGGCATTCCAGAATTTGCAGGATGCCCTTCCGCAGCTGGCGCATCTTTGCCCGGAATTCTTTGTGCGGGGGTTCTGTGATCTGTTAGGGCCTCTTCTGTCATTTCACTGTGATTGAGGCTTCGTGTATTGTTGTTGAAGTGCGTTAACTTCATTGTCGGGCTCCGTGGCTTCCTCCTCACTGTTGGCTGGAAGGAAGTGGTGAACTGACCCGTTGGGCCCATTGGTGGGGTGGTCTTGGTGTTCTTCGTGGGTGGCTTCGTACACCCAGATTTCGCTCACAACCTCCATGAAGTTCATAGTCGGTTTGGCTACTATTTTTCTTTGGAGCCGCTTGTCCAGGAGTCCGAGGACAATCTGGTCCCGGATCCTATCTTCCAGGTCCGGGAAGTGGCACCAGCGTGTGTATTTGAGGTCGAATTCTTTGATCTGTCCTACTGCTGCCATGCTGTCCTGGTGAATACTGCTTCACGGTTATTACGGGAATGAGTTTTTTCCCTGGTGACTTAGCTCTGTGACTGTCAGCTTGTGACTTTGCTCTTAGATAGCTCCGTGAAGCAGTACCACCCTCATCGCCAGATGTAATGTCTGTGGCGGGTTCCCTGTAAAGGGGACAGCAGGCTTAGGTACAATTTGCTGTTTATTACCTCCACAGGAACAAGCAAGCATGTTTTGAACCCCCTTATATAGTGGTGCCGGCGAGCCTCTGGCCAATCCCTGCTCGCGGATTCTCCCACCGTTTTGGTGTTATCCAATCCGCGCGGACCGCGTGCGCAGCTGTCAGTTTCAGCTGTCATCGGTAGCCGTGTGTGGAGCTGTCAGCGGTAGCCGCGTATGGAGCTGTCAACGGTATCCGCGTGTAGAGCTGTCAGCTGTCAAAAAGCTGTCACTTGCGTTTCTTTAAGTTTAACAGTGTTTAACTCACATATATTACATAAGCAATGACAGGTTGGGAAAATGGACTGAAATAAATGAAATTTAGTAAGGACAAATGAAAAGTTCTTTACCTAAGAAATAAACATAAAATATGCAAGTTAGTAGCACTTGTCAAAAAGACCTCGGAAAGCAGCAGACTGCAAACAGAGTACGGGCCAAAAGAGTGATTTGGCTCTAATGACGTTTAGGCTGAATAAAAAGAAATATAATTTTCAAAAAGAAAAGTCAGATCATGGAAAGCAATTATTCTGCTGTTTTCTGATTTGGACAGACATCCCACTGAGTACTATCAACTTTAAGAAGAATTCAGCAAAACTGAAATGGATTCAGAAAAGAACAATAAAGATGGTCTATCATAGGGAAGAGGACATGATTTATTCCCGTTAGACACCTGAGGGCACAAAAAGATGCAATGAGTGGAAGCTCATCTGAGGGAGATTCAACCTGGAAACCAAAGAGAAATTTCCTGACTGTGAAAGCGATTAATCGATGGAACAGCTTGCCTCCCAGAGTTGTGGGTACTCCATTGCTGGAGATTTTCAAGAAAAGACTGGACAACCATTTGTCCATGCTGGTATAAGAATTCCTGCTTTGGGCACAAAGCTAGACTAGAAAACCTCCAAGGTTGTTTCCAGACCTATGATTCTATAATGATCTAAGGACTTGAAACTATGCCCTATGAGAGGGGAAATAAAGAGCTAGGTATTTTTAATCTTGAGAGAGCTGAATAAAGGGGACACAATCACATTTCTATATATCTGAAAGGATACCACACAGAAGAAGCCCATTATCTCTCATTCCAAAGTGCAAGACATGGAATAATGGGTTTAAATACCACAGGAAAACAGATTGCCATTGAATGTTTCTGAGCAGTATGAACAGTTTGACAGTCAAATCAATTATCCAGATAGGTGGTTGACTCTCCACCGGAGGTGTTCAAGCGAGGCTAGACAGCCATTTGTCTGGGATGCTTTAATTTGGATTCTTGCACTAAGCAGAGGGTTGGAGTCAATGATTAAATGGCCTCTTCCAACTCTTTAAGTTTCTGTGGTTTTTATAGCTGCTGTGTTTACAAGAAGCCAAATTAATTCTGTGAATTCAGACTTGAGAGAATTCATTGCCTACATACATTACATATTGTTCTAGGGCACAGAAATAAATTACTTACTTAATAAGAGCACATAACACTTTTTTATATGCTGGCCTTTAAGGTTGAAAGCAAAATGGCTGATAGCCAAATATCAGTCATGGAACCCGAATAATTTTATTACTAGGCAGAGTATTCTCTTCTACGATGGCATCCACACAGTACAAGGCATTCTTGAAGTTCTTGTTTGTTGTGTTCTTGTAAAATATAAACATACAAAATGACTTTCAGGTCTCGCCCTGTGTGTTCTGAACCCATCAGCTGTACCGAGCTTCATCTGCTGCCTGGGGAGAACAGAAACAATCCCAGGGCCAGGATTTCTTGAAGAAAGGGAGGGAGTCGGCATGCATGAGAGAGGGAAAAACAAAAATGTTGGCTCTAAAATGCTAAAACATTGATGGAGTTCATTCCTAGATTTGGCTCAATAAACAAACACATTGAAATGCACTCTGTTAAAATAATGGAATTGAGTACTCTTAACAGCATCCTCTGGGGGAAAAATGCAAAGAGAAATCCAAGAGTTAAGATATTAGCTAGGAAACAAACTGTCTCAGTCTGAATGTTTGGCACTATATTTGCACGTGTTCATATACTCGGAGCCCAGTTTTGCACAGTTGGTCCCCATGTACACAACATGGTCCTGGGGAAAAGGAGACTTAAATCCAAAGGTATCTGTAGAGAAAATAGAGCTCTGAAGTTCACCAACCAGAGCCAAGGGAAGACAACTGACACAAGATCCCTTCTGTTAAGGCAGGGGCTCCAGGGATTAACTAACAGTCTCATTTCTGTGTTCCCTAGATGCCCTAGAGTCAAGTGATCAACATTCAATTGTAAATCAATTTGTATTTTCCTTCTTCCATTGGGAATGATCTCTGTTAGAATTCAGATACCTGTTTGAAGTAGAAGCCATCCCTCTCAATTCCTAGCTCCTCTCCTGCCTCTCCCACTTCAGTATAAACTGAAATGTCAGACCATCAGTTCCTATGCTATCGTCACATTTTTGCAAGGTTCCTAATGATTTTGAAGACCAATTAACAAAACGATCACTCATTTCAACCCCCTGTTCTCTTTCTTGACCATATAGCATACCTGGAATCTTGCTGGGAAAATTTAATATAATTGATAACTCACCAACTTTGTGATTTGGTAGCTCTAATGAGAACCATTTCTTTCTCCTTTTTATCCTACTGTTACAGGGTCTTTATTGACCTTGTGATAAAGCCTGATGTCAATTTGGTTGATGGGGAAGACTGCCACCACTGAATAGAGATTTGCAAATGGCCACATGGTAGGTGAGATCAATGACAAATTTATTATTAATTAAATCAAGAATAAGGTTGCTCCCCTCCACTCTAGCTTTTAGTTTCTGGGCATGCTTCCTAAACAAGTATTAGGTTGCAATACTGTCCCACTTTTGTTTATTAAGATTATTCTGATGTGGTCCTAAAGCATTCAGTGGTGTAAAGATGATATTAGAAAAAAAGATGCTTTGGTTTATTGTTCTAGCATTTGATTTATTGTTCATATTATTGATTTAAAAGAACCTTAAAAATGTAAAAGCCTGGAGGAGGGGGAAGAATTTGGTTACGCGTTAAAGACAGTATCTATGCATGGATGACAGTGGTGGACAGGCAAGGGGGAAGCAACTGATGAAATGTATGTTGTATGTCATATTTGCATCCAATGTCAGAATTCAAATTCAAAAAACCAGAGTTTGTCTGTGATATCACAATGGCCAACTTGTCCATTTTTTAATCTTCTTGAATTGTAACAGGTGCCTACAGATACACAGATAGAGATAGGTATGCTGCCTATCCCTGAGCTGAAACATTATCTACTAAATGCCATGGGAAAGGGAGGAAAAGTTAACTGAAAAGCAAATTCTGAGGAGATGACAGAATAATAAAAAGCTTCAACTTTAAGAAAAATATGCTCAAAAATAGGCCCAATTCTTGAGGAAGGCCTATTAGCTTGTTGTGGAAAAATATATGGAATGTTGTTTTGCATGAGAAATAGTCAAAGTAATCAGATAGCTGATACGAGAGTATTTAAACACAAAGGTTCAGATTTACTTGAAGCTTAACTAAATTAATACGTTGAAAATTTAAAGACTACAGTAGTGTAAGATACAAAGGCTGCTAACTGGGCTGTGAAAGTTTACACACAATCTAAATATAGTTTGCACTTGTGAAATCATCAGCGCGTACATATTAATCAAACATTGTAAATATAGTATTCCTGCAAAGATATTCTTGGCTTGTATTAACAAACAAGAACACTGCCAAGAAGGTGTACGAGGTAGAGTGCACAGCTTAATTTAAGATCCAAGTCCAATTCTGTTTGCCTTATACATGAGAATAAAAAGATAGAGATCCAGGATTTTTTTATGAGGAACCTATGCAATAAATTTTAAATAAATATACCAAAGACAAAAATAGTATGAACAAAAAAAACTTTCCTCCCTAAATGACTGGAAGAGGAGGAGGCGTTTTAAAAAAAGATACAGTAAAAATTAGGATGACCATCCAAATGCAACAGTTCTATCTTATTCTGAAAACTGTGCAAAGTGATGTCCTGAGTGAGGAACCACTATGGTTTGGAAACTGCTCTTAGCAGCAGTGCAGAAAGTGCATTTCCTTAAAGTATAATTACAGAAGAAAAATCCCTACTCCTAGTAGAAAAGATTGGGTTATTTAGAGGCAGTGGTGGGATTCAGCCAGTTTGCACCACTTCGGCTGAACCGGGAGCTAATTTTTTTTTGTTGCCCAGGCCTAGAATGGACTTCCAGAAGCAGCATCCACAAAGAGAACCGGTTGTTCACATATTTGAATCCCACCACTGCTTAGAGGCTAAACCCAGCTGAAATCTACCAAGGCACTTAAAGTGGATGCCATTCCTCCCCAAGTGAGTGATGAGACGCAATTGTGTCTTCCCTTTTGTATAAGAAGGCAGCTCAATTTTCTGAACATTAGGCCCCAGTGATAAATGTTTGTACTTTTCACAGAGGGCAACAGACCTCCTGCCAACTATAACCCATGGTGCCATCACTAAAATCCATGCCAAACATCGGTTGATTCAGAAAAGCATCCTGCCAGAGAAAGAAGTTGAATTTAAAGCCGTTTTAAGCCATTAGAATTGATTGGTAACTAATATTAAGTCATCCAGTGAAAAACACATACTGAAAAGCCTCACTAAACTAAACAATAAAGTTGCTTCCTGTAATTTATTTTAAATTACTTTGAAGTTAAATTATAAATTATATTATCAATTATAACTGTTCAGTCGCACAGTCAGCCAATATTCAGACCATATGTGGCATTTTTATCCACCTATCGAGTCCTTCCCAAGGACCTGGGATAGACAGATGTTGATGTTGTATGGTGTTAGAGGTACCGTCGCAGGATGTAAGGATTAATTATAATTTATTTATTTATTTTAAATGTTCTCTTTGAGGGACATGGGCAGTTTGGAAATTTCAAATACAAATAAACATACTGTGAGAATATCTGTTAATATGCAATTCAGCAGGTAAGAAAGGGTTCAGTGAGCACGAAATATTTTTACGTACACAAAAAAAAGCAAAGATGTATCCTAAAGATAACCTCAATACTGTCTTTGA
This sequence comes from Vipera ursinii, assembly GCF_947247035.1. Lineage (NCBI taxonomy): Eukaryota > Metazoa > Chordata > Lepidosauria > Squamata > Viperidae > Vipera > Vipera ursinii. The sequence goes on from NC_139512.1 coordinate 129,545,459, forward strand.
TGTGTTGTCCACACTTATGCTTCTTCTTCTTCTTCTTCTTATGCCATATCTGTTATCGGACGTTGGCGATCATGTTGGCGATCCTGTTTTTATCAGCAGCTGCACGAAAAAGGGCTGCTGAGTTTTCCAAACCAGTCCCTTAGATTTTGAAGCCATGATGTTCTTCTTTTGCCTGGACCTCGTTTGCCTTCAGTCTTTCCCTGGAGGATTAAATGGACTATGCTGTATTTTTCTGGGTGTTGCATCACATGTCTGAGATATTCTAACTTTCATGTTTTAATTGTTTTGATGATTTCCCTTGGCTTTCCCAGGTGGCTTATCACCTCCTCATTTCTGATCTTGTCAACCAAGCTTATACTAACAGCCGCCTGTAAATCCACATTTCAAATCCACACTTATGCAGACCTTGATATTCAGAGCATCTAAGAATTTCTAAAAATTCCAAATATGTTTAGCCCCAGAGGTTGTCTAAGCCTGAATTACAAGGAGGATCTGCAGCATAATCACAAAAGCACCATTTTTAGAAACTCCAAAGAAGCATAAGATAAAAGCTTGTTATCAAGCTTCCATTAATCAAAATGTTCTCCTAGACACTATATGAAAATAAATTACAAAGGTTCTTTATGGTCCTGTTCTGAAATGAATACACAAATGTTGCAGGGAAGAGAGAAAATTCTAATTTTTCTTTGTCGTCTTGAATCTGATTTTTCAAAAAAAAATTATCCCCACAATTTTGGAGTCATTATTTCATTTTTAATACACAATGTAAAATATTAATAAATTAATATAAATGTTATACAAGACTGAAAAATTTAAACTAAACAGAAAGAAAGGGAGACACAGTAAATGTCTACCATGTGGAAGTAACTGTGGGTTTTTCTTCCCTTTTTTAGCCAAGAAATAATTGGCTGGATTTTATTATCTTAGGTCAACATTTATACACAGATTTTTGTTTCTGGAGTTACATAATGCACTTGTCAAGATGTTCATAGGATTTTGCCTCCAGAAAAGCGTAGTTAACTAAATTTCATCAACTCAGTGCTCCAAATAACTCTTCCAAATCAAGAAAATTAATTTTGTCACAAGCCTAAGGAAGGAGACTCAACTTCAAACTTTTTTCTGATTATAAAATTCTGCTGCCATTAATGTCTCCATACTGAGATGAGCTGCCAATAGTGTGACAAATAAAAGGCAAATGCAATAAAATATTTTTTTAAAAAAAAATGGGCAGACCAATATTACACAGAAATAGCACACATGTTGCTTAGCTTTTATGGGACCTTTACTCTGCAAAAATGGGTGTCAATAAAAACAGAATTTCATATGGAGAACTGTAATGTATAAGTAGTTCTCACTTAGCAACAGTAATCGGGACCAGAATTTCTGTTGGTAAGTGACACAATCATAAAGCATAATGTCATGTAACTGTGCTGCAGTTTTCCAGCATTTCATCATTAAGCAAAACACAGTGGATTGTTAAGTCAGGACTTAACGTGGCTGCCATTTGCAGCTTCTGCTGGCTTCCCCACTGATTTGTAGGGAGCTGGCAAAATGATAATCATGTGACTGCAGGATATTGTAACATCATAATTGCTAGGACAGGTCATAAATAATTGTTCAACACTATCATAGGTTTGAATGGTCACTGAATGAATGGTCGTTAAGCAAGGACCACTTGTAGCAGTTGGAAGTATCTAAGGTACCGGTCCATGGCCTGTTAGGAACCAGGCTGTGCAGGCAGCGGGCGACCAAGCAAAGCTTTATCTGCACATGTGTGGGATCTAAGTTGCATGGGAAGCCATCCCCTTCCTCCCACTCCCCAATTCGTGGAAGGCATTTTTTCCCCTGAAATTAGTCCTTGGAGCCAGGAAGGTTGGGGGCCACTGATCTAAAGGATATGGTTAAAAAAAAGTCAATATGTTAGCCATGACAGTGTGATTGAAACTCTGCCCATTTTTCCTGTGTGACCCTGATTTCAGCAAAACCCATATTTTGATGTATGGATCGAAGATCCTTCCAAACCCCAGTAATCCACTTTTCCTTCCCTTCAAATAAGAAGCAAGGAGGATGTTTGGTTCTAATTGACGAGGACTCAGAGTGGTTTAACAATGAACGAGTTTATTGAATACACAAAGTCAACTGTCAACTGTCAAATGTTGCAACCCTTTTATAGAGAAAGCCTTTGAACTGTAACCAATCAATGGAGACTCTTTTCCCGCTCCTAGGTTGTGGCGTCCAATGAATGCACCTTAATTTCCCGCTCTGAACCTTGCTAAGCTGCAATGTGTTTGCAATCTCTTACTTGCCATGTTAATAACTATTTACATACACAACACCCCTTACCCCCCAGTTGATGTTATTTCTTTACAAAATCCTTTAGGTATTTTGGTGGCCTATGTATTCTAGAAGGGTATCTGTTACTTTGGCTGCTAGGGACCCCTCTTCCTGGTTGACTGCTTGGCAGCTTGTCACTGCTGGGCCTGGGCTCTGGGTTGCTGGCTACAGATGTGCTGTCTTGTGTATTAGTTTGTGTTTGTAATTCAGTGGTCACTGGCCTACTCCGCAGGGGTATTTCCCATTCAATTTGACTGAATTGTTGTTGTTGGGTACGAGGGAATGAGTCATTTTGCCCCTCCTCTACGCCACTCTCTGGCCTGTTGTTATCTGTACTGTTTCCCCCTACTATGCTTTGGTCCCCCTCAACTGGCACACAACCACTAGATCTTTTCCTCAGCTGGTCTACGTGTCTTTTACAGATCCTGTTCCCTTCCCCCTCAATAGTGTACGACAGGGGACCTAAGATTTCAGTCACCACCCCTGGAATCCATTTGTCCCCTTGGGCATAGTTTCTGGCCCAGATCAAATCCCACACTTTAAATGTTCTGTTAGGAATGTCTAATTCAATGTTTGTTTGCAGTCTGTCAGGGTGCAATCTGTCCAATTTGGTGGATAATCTCCTGCCCCACCTCATTTCAGCTGGACTTTTCCCTGTAGCAGAACATGGGGTCGTGTGCTGAGCCAACAAGAACTCTGCCAGTCTCTGATGCCAGTCACCTCGAATAATTCTTTTTAAAGCGTCCTTCGTGGTCCTCACATTTCTTTCAGCCAATCCGTTGGTGGAGGGGTGGAAGGGTGCTGAAGTCTTGTGCTTAATCGAGTTGGCCTTGAGGAAATCCTGAAATTCAATAGATGTGAATTGTGGCCCATTATCAGACACAATTAAATCCGGCAACCCGTGAGTGGCAAAGAGGCCCCTTAATGCCTGTATGGTTCTGCCTGAAGTTACTGAACTGACCGGTACTACCTCTAGCCATCTAGAGTAGCTGTCAACCACTACTAGGAACGTTAACCCTTGGAAGGGTCCAGCAAAGTCGATATGAATCCTGGACCAAGGATTCCTAGCTTGTTCCCATTTATGTGTGCGGATATGTTGTTGTTCAGGCCTGGAACGTTGGCACAGATGGCAATTGGCAACACATTCCTCAATGTCGTTGTCCAGTCCTGGCCACCACAAGTGACTCCTAGCCAACGCCTTCATCCTTACTATTCCAGGATGTCCCTCATGCAATTCTAGTAGAATAGCTGATTTGTGGATTCCTGGAATAACTACACGAGTTCCCCAGAGTAAGCATCCCAAATGAACTGACAGTTCATCTTTCCTTCTGAAATATGGACTGTATATTTCGTCTGGTTTGGTGTTAGGCCAACCGCTCATGACCCAGGCCATTACTCTCCTTAAGGTGAGGTCCTTATTGGTTGCCTCAGCAATGTCTTTTGCAGTTAAGGGCAAATCAGGAATGTCCTGTAGGGACATTATTTGTCCCACTGGGGCAGGGTCCTCCTCTGTTGTGCTTAGGGGCAATCTGCTAAGAGCGTCTGCATGACCCATGTCCTTACCTGGTCTGTATTGGAGGGAAAATGAGTATGCTGAGAGGAAAATGGACCACCTCAGCATCCTGGGTGACATAATTTGGGGAGTCTGTTTATCTGTGGTAAACAGTCCCAGCAAGGGTTTGTGGTCCGTTAGTATAGTAAAGTTCCTACCATACAGGTAGTCATGGAACTTTTTAACTCCTGCCACTATGGCTAATGCCTCCCTGTCTATTTGCGCATAGTTCCGCTCTGCCTTGGTTAGTGTGCGGGAGTAGTATGCAATGGGTCTTTGTATTCCTTGGTTGTCTAAGTGGCTGATCACAGCCCCTACGCCATATGGCGAAGCATCGCACGCCAGGTAGATTGGTTTGTTTTCTATAAAGTGGGTTACAGTTGAATTACTGGAAAGGATGTCTTTTAAAGTTTGGAAACTCGCTTTGTGCTTGTTCTGCCATTGCCAAGGGGTCTTCTTATCTAAGAGTCTGTGTAAGGGTTCTGCAATGGCAGCCTTATGTGGCACAAACGTGTGGTAAAAATTTACCAAGCCAAGGAAGGCCTGTAGTTCCGCCTTGTTCCTTGGTTCTGGGGCCCCTTTGATTGCTTTAATTTTTTCAGGGGTAGGGTGGATTCCACTTTTGTCAATCCTGAACCCCAAAAAATCAGTGGATTTAACCCCTATGCTACACTTTTCCTTCTTTAGTTTCAATCCAGCCTTCCTAAATCTACCCAGTACCTGTTCCAGCCGCTCTACTAACATTCCTTCATCCCTGCCAGCTATTAGGACATCATCGAAGTAAGGGCATACTCCAGGTATGCCCTTTAAGGTCCTCTCCATCACTTCTTGGAAGATGCCTGGAGCTGCTGCAATTCCAAATTGCAGTCTGTGAACTCGGAACGCCCCCTTGTGGGTAACGATCGTCTGTGCCTCTGCAGCCTCTTTAGAAACAGTCAACTGTAAGTACGCATGCGCCAAGTCTAGCTTGGCGAAAATGGCGGCATCCTGGATCGTGGCGAGGACCTGCTTCACCATCGGGACCGGGTAAGCATGCTTTTTCATTCCAATGTTGAGGGTGGCTTTGTAGTCAGCGCAGATTCTCACATCCCCATTGGGTTTGAGGGGTGTGACAATCGGCGTTTCCCACAAACCGCCCTCAACAGGTTCTAATACTCCTTGGCCTACAAGCCGGTCGAGCTCGGCCTCGATTTTTCCCTTTAAGGCGAAAGGTACCCTTCGGGCCTTAAGCCTGATTGGTTTTACTGAGGGGTCTAGGTTGAAGTTAATGGGGGGCCCTTTGTACTTGCCCAGTGATCCATCGAATACGTCTGCAAATTCATTGCAGACGGATTCGAGGGTCTTATTTTTAATCACTGAATTTATTCCCCCAATCCAAATTCCCAGGGCAGGGAACCAATTAAGTCCGATTAAGCTAGTCCTATTCCCCTCTGTAACTATTAGATCTAAGACCCCCTTGAACCCCTTAAATTTTACACTAAGGCTGGTCTTCCCTTTTACTTTTATTGGACTTTTTTGAAAGTCCGATAATTGAATATTTGTTGGACTAAGTGGAATTCTTTTTCCACTTATTTGTTCAATTCTCTCAAGGGTTTCAGTGGAAATTATCGACACTGAAGCCCCTGAGTCGATTTCCATTCTGCAAGGGACCCCTTGCAGAAGGACTGTGATTTTTAATTTTCCATCCGGAAAATTGTGACCACTTCCCGGCCTTCTCCTATTGATTCGCGCCACCTCCCCTCGAATTGGAATTTTAACCCGGTTTTTAGGGGTCTCCTTGCCACTAGCATTAGGGGTTACCTTACCCTCAGGCCACACATCGACTTCGTTCAGACGGTTGTCGCGAGCGCGGTTTCTGCAGATGGCCTGGATGTGGCCGGTCTTGCCGCATGCCCTGCACTTGGCGGTACGGAATCGGCAGGATGCGCGGGGATGGTTGCCGCCGCAGCTGCCGCATCGGTTCTGGCTATCGTTGTCGCGCGGTCTGGTTGCGGTGTCCCGCCACGGTCGTTGTGCCCCGGTCGGTTGTCTTTGCGGAGTTGCGGGTTGTTGACGGCGGCCAGGTTCGGGCCCCTCACTTCTGGGTTGTCTAGGTGCCATCTTTCCAAATCGCCTGGAGACTTCGGCGATCTCTTCCTCCCACTGCTGGTCCACCTCCCCGCAGTCCACATAGCCCGCTTGGTTGATCTCGGGCGCTGCTGCCATGCTACTGCGGGGGGGGTCGCGATACCCGGTTGACTCGTAAGTTAGAAGTTCGTCGAGCACTTCCTGCAAATCGCCGGTGGGTTTGGCGATTATTCTGTTTTGTAGTTGTTCATCACGCAAGCCCAGTACTACTCTGTCCCGAATTCTTATTTCTAAATTATCGTATTTACATCGTACTGCGGCTTCCCTGACGGCAGCGACAAATTTTTGTATGGACTCTCCCGGTCTCTGATTCCTCTTTTCGAAGATGCGCCGCCAAAAGAGTTCGGACCTTCGGGGTGTAAAGTGGACCTTTAATTTAGCGAGGAGGTCGGCATAAGGCACGCTAGAGACTGGTTGCGGTTGACACAGTCCGACAGCGACTCTGTAGACCGGTGTGCCGCAGATCGTCAATAATGCCACCGCTTTTTTACGGTCATCTGTGATTCCGTTCACTAACAGGAACCCTTCGACTTGACCGATGTATTCTTCCCAATCTTCGGGGAAGTTTGGGTCGAATTCCTTCAATGACCCTATTTGCGCCATTCGGATAATTTTTTTCTTATTCTGCCGCGGCCGCTCGGTTGACTGTGACTTGCTCTGAATTTGCCGCCTTTCGCGACAATTCCGCCAATTCTCTGGTCTTCTGTCAATCCCACCTTCGTCGCCAGTTGTTTGGTTCTAATTGACGAGGACTCAGAGTGGTTTAACAATGAACGAGTTTATTGAATACACAAAGTCAACTGTCAACTGTCAAATGTTGCAACCCTTTTATAGAGAAAGCCTTTGAACTGTAACCAATCAATGGAGACTCTTTTCCCGCTCCTAGGTTGTGGCGTCCAATGAATGCACCTTAATTTCCCGCTCTGAACCTTGCTAAGCTGCAATGTGTTTGCAATCTCTTACTTGCCATGTTAATAACTATTTACATACACAACAGAGGACATTCCCTGGCTGGATTCACACATAATACTAAAACCATAAAGTGTTTTATTGGTATGCAGCTACATGCAATATATAAATCTGGCTAGTAGAACTTGAGAGGTACTGGTAATCCTCAACTTACAACCACAAATTGAGCTCAAACTTTCTGTTGCTAAGCAAGACAGTTGTTAAGTGAGTTTTGCCCCATTTTACAACCTTTCTTGCCACAGTTGTTAAGTGAATCACTGTAGTTAAGTTAATAACACAGTTTTTAATTGGATCCGGCTTCCCCATTGATTTTGCCCGTCAGAAGGTCGCAAAAGGTGATCACATAATCCCAAAACACTACAACTGTCTTAAATATGAGACAGCTGTCAAGCATCTGAACTTTGATCACATGACCATAGGAATGCTGCAAGGGCTGTAAGTGTGAAAAATGATCATAAGTCTCCTTTTTCAGTGCTGTTGTAACTTTGAAGAGTCACTAAATGAACTGTTGTAAGTCAAGGACCACCTGTACTTTTAAAAAAAAGAAATAATGGCTTAGACTAGCTGAATGAAGCTAGTCAGTTATAGCAGAAATCCTTAATTTTGCTCTTTGTCTTGGTATATCCCATCATCTGCATTAAAAACAAAAATACACAGAGAAAATGACATGCTGTAATGGAAAGAACAGATCTTTTCAAATTAATCGATAGCCTAATCCCTGGTTCTGTTTTTTTTTCTTTCAAATACAACAGCTATTTGCCAAATTTGGCACCCAACTGATGTATTCTGACTGTAGATCTCAGAATCTGAATCTACAGATCAGACAAGGCCAGTTTAGATCAGAAGTGATCCATCTTTATTAGGTAATTAAACAAGACAAAGCAGCAAGGGCAATCTAACAGAAAGTCTAAAGATAAAGGTTTCCAGTGATAGGCAGGGAGTATATGACAGTAATGCTAACTAAAAGAACATTTTAAGGTAAAAAGCTTCACTTAATAGTAGCTTAAGGATACAACTGAGAGTATTAGAATAAATGACAGTGGGTAAGTAAAACCATACTTTTAACTAAAAGAACATTTTAAGGTAAAAAGCTTCACTTAATAATAGCTTAAGGATACAACTGAGAGTATTAGAATAAATGACCGTGGATAAGTAAAACAATACTTTTAATTAACACAACTTTAAAGAAAAAAAGCATGAAAGAGAATCCATGGATCTATGGAAAAGACAAAAAAGAGGTAAGAAAGTTCCTCCTTTTAGCAAGCCAGTTTAAGGACTGTCTTGTCAACATGAGAGACAATTCAAGCATTTTACAACCTTAGATTCTAAATAGCTAAATCTATTGTGAATTTTACTGCATTGCATTTTTTTTACATTTGCAACAGATTTCATTTTATGTTTGTCTTTACCTTGGGATAGAATTTGAGAAATATATTATTGTCAGAGTCCAAATAAGATAAGACTTACAGAATTTGTGTAGTTAATTAGCTTCAATGTAGTAAGACCATGTCTGTCTTTCACAGTTATATTTTTGATAGGCATCTATAAAAGCAACCCAGCTGATTCTGGATCGCTTCAGAAGTGAAACAGTTTTTATACACACACACACACACACAAACACACCCCTACCAATGAGATGACTTCATCACAAAAGATTCATATGATTCCATAGTTTTAGTAGGCAAACATAAATTTTCCCTTTCCCTTCTCTAAAATAAGAGGAAGCAATTGAATGTCAATGTGTAAATACAAGTGTTTATATTTACCATAGAGCTGAAACAACTAAGTTTTTATACCTGCCTCCCTTGCTCACAGCTGGGCAGATGCCTTAGTGGAAGCCTGGGAAAGGGCAGCCACTGAGGCTCTTGACCGAGTTGTACCCCTGCGGTCCCTGACCCGGTGCAGATCCCGCCGAGCTCCATGGTTCTCCGTGGAGCTCCGGGAGATGAAGTGTCGGAGACGGGGCCTAGAGAGCGGTTGGAGATCCAGCCGATCCGAATCCGACGGATTGCGACTAAGAGCCTATACTAGGTCTTATCTCGCTGTGATAAGGGAGGCGAGGTCTAACCACTTCGCTACCCTTATCGCGTCCGCAGATAATCGCCCGGCCGCCCTGTTTAGGGTGACTCGCTCCCTCCTGAATCAAGAGGTGAGGGAAGAACCCTTGCAGGGTCATGCCGAGGAGTTTAACCAGCATCTGTCGGACAAAATCGCTCGGATTCGGACCGGTCTGGACTCCGACTGGGCAGAGTCTGGCGATCAGGACGCAGGCGGTCTTGTCGATATTACCTGGGAGGAGTTTGATTCTGTGACTCCGGAGGAAGTGGACAGGATCATGGGGAAGCTAAGCTCCACCACATGTTTATTGGACCCGTGCCCTTCCTGGCTGGTTTATGCAGCCTGGGAGAGGACACGCAGCTGGTTCCAGGCAGTTATATCGGCTTCTCTGAACGAGGGTAGCTTCCCCGCCGTCTTGAAAGAGGCGGTGGTGAGGCCTCTCCTCAAGAAGCCTGCCTTGGACCCAGCTGTATTGAACAACTTTCATCCCGTCTCCAACCTTCGCTTTCTTGCGAAGGTTGTTGAGAGTGTGGTGGCGCATCAGCTCCCTCTGGTCCTGGATGAAGCGGATTATCTAGACCCGTACCAATCGGGTTTCAGGCCCGGGCACAGCATGGAGACGGCATTGGTCGCGCTGGTGAATGATCTCTGGAGGGCTCGGGACAGGGGATATTCCTCTGTTCTAGTCCTATTAGACCTCTCGGCGGCTTTCGATACCATCGACCATGGTATCTTGCTGCGGCGTCTCAGGGGATTGGGAGTGGGAGGCACGGTCTTACAGTGGTTCTCCTCCTATCTCCAGGGACGTTCGCAGTCGGTGTTGGCAGGAGGGCAGAGGTCGACCGCGAGGTCTCTCGTTTGTGGAGTTCCTCAGGGGTCGGTCCTCTTGCCTCTCCTGTTCAACATCTATATGAAACCGCTGGGTGAGATCATTCGTGGCTTTGGAGTTGGGTATCATCAGTATGCTGATGATACCCAGCTTTTCCTTTCGACCCCAAACCACCCCAGTGATGCCCTCAACGTGATGTCCCATTGCCTGGAGGCGGTTCGGGTCTGGATGGGGAGGAACAGACTTCAACTCAACCCCGACAAGACTGAGTGGCTTTGCATACCTTCATCCCGGGTTTATTCGGATATTCCACCTCTTTCTATGGGGGGTGAACTATTACCCCCCGTAGATAGGGCTCGCAACTTGGGAGTCCTCCTAGATTCACGGCTCACCTTGGAAGACCACATAGGGGCTGTGACTAGGGGGGCTTTTGCCCAGGTTCGCATGGTGCGCCAATTGCAGCCCTATCTAAGCCGGGATGATCTATGCATGGTCACTCACGCGCTCGTGACCTCTCGACTAGACTACTACAACACTCTCTACATGGGGCTGCCCTTGAGGACCACCTGGAAGCTCCAACTGGTACAGAATGCAGCCGCGAGAGTTGTGTTGGGAGTCTCCCGATACTCCCACGTTACACCTCTGTTCCGTGAGCTGCATTGGTTACCAGTTGCCTTCCGGGTGAGATTCAAGGTACTAGTAATGGTGTTCAAAGCCCTACATGGCAGGGGTCCGGAGTACCTTAGGGAACACCTGCTGCTGGCATCAACTTCCCTCCGCCCTGTGTGTTCCCACAGAGAGGGCCTCCTCAGGGTGCCACCGGTCAGAGAATGTCGATTGGTGGCCCCCAGGGGGAGATCCTTCTCTGTGGGCGCCCCGGAGCTATGGAATCAGCTACCGGTTGAGCTCCGGACGGCGCCTGATCTTCGCTCCTTTCGCCACGAGCTAAAAACATACTTTTTTGAACAAGCTGGCCTGGCCTGATGAGGGGACTGGGGGGGGTTGTTATTGTCATTTTATTGGGGTTTTAAGATGTATTTTTAGTATATGGGCATGTATTTAATCATTTTTTAACTTTTGTAATCCTGTATTTTTATTCTTGCCCTGTTCACCGCCCTGAGTCCTTCGGGAGAAGGGCGGTATAGAAATATTATTAAATTAAATTAAAATTAAATCCTCCAAATTTATCTGCAAAGGGAAATGTAATTTAATGATGAGTATATCACAATGAAGACATGTTTACCTACTTGTTGATTTAGCCTATGGTATTTTATATAATTAAGGACAGCACAAAATCATCTTTAATTCAACCAGAATGCTGCTGGAATATTTCCAGAATGTTAATTCAGTTACAGTCTGTAACCTTATGTTTTATTCTGAAAAGCACAAGTTAAAAAAACAAACCCTAAAATTCTCATGTCATTATTAGAAATCAGCCAGTAAAGGAACAAACTAGAGTTTAACAGCAATATATATTTCTATATATTGCCAGAGATAAAATAGTTTTTTATCATCATTATTCTTTTTTAAAAAAAACAAGTTTTATTAATTTTCCAGTTTTACATCCAAATATTTAGGAAGCAGCGTAGTCCAATAACAAGATCTTTTGTACATGTCTCAGGTTACAACATTAAAAATTCCCTCTCTGTTTCCCTTAATTACTGTATCACATTCAGGTTAGTACATTTCTAATTATAACACGATCAGATAAGATATTTATCAATATATTTTTACTTATATATATCCATGTCCTGTTTGTTGTGTAGCCGGTTCTTTGCAGGCAATACGCGGCACGGAAGGTTCCAAACAGTAACATGCTTTATTGAAGTCAAGCAGAACAGAACTGAAACAGTGGCTGCTGCCCAGCTATTTATACAGTTGACCACTAGGCAGCGGCCAATAGATTTGAAGGAAGCCATTCCCGCCCCAAATCTACCAATGATAGCCCTGGAAACAACAAGTCTGGCTTAGTCAGTAGCCGTTACACGTACACACCATTGAGCAACTGTTAATGCAGCATTTAAACAGACACGTGAATCAGCACAAGCAAAAACCCAATACATTACGCTGTTTTTAAATTCTACCTAATTTCAATTACAGTGTTCCAATTTAGCCTTTAATATCCATAATATTTAGATTTCGAGTAACCCAAATTTCCCTTATTTCATTACATAGTAGTTGTCATATCTAAAATACACATATTGCTTACTTAAATACATTCTTATTTTATTTCACAAATATATTCTATTTCTCATCCTAGTACTTCATCACTTACTAATAAAGTATCTTTATTGTCTCAATCCAACTTCCATATTATAATCCAAAACTATATTCCAATAACTAATTTTCATTTCTCTTATAAATCTAAATCCTAAATATTAAATCAATTAATATCCCCTTAGCCCATTAAGTGAAATTTTAGGCTCTTTGATTATAAATAAAAAAATCCCATTTTTTAAGTCTAACTCTGGCTTTCTTTTTGTGCCAAGCAGGCTTCCATACCAGTGCCTTTAAATCCTCAGATGGATCTCCCTTCCTTCCCACACATGTTGTTTGAATCAAGGGAGACCATCCAATTATCATTTTTTCAAAGGAACTGGCCCCTTTGTAATCATTGAATTGTTGCCCTAATACTTCATCATTATTCTTAATTTGTAGTTACTCTCTGCGCAACTATTGGAATACCTTTGAGAAATTAATTAAAGGTAAGTAAAACGATCCTTTTCTTTATAGATTAGAAGCAGGAGTAAAAAAGTGTTTTGACCTGGTAAGTATTGAATACACCATATATGCTGATAGCATTGTATGACATAAAATGTTCCAAATAAATGAAATAAAAACCTATTAACCTTGCCATTTTCAAACAAACAATAAATTTACTGCTCCATCAGATCAGCATAATTAGTTCTATAAACCTTCAGATCTATGGGATTTCAACTTTCCTGGGAATTATGGGATAAACTCCCAATTATCTGGCACCTTAATAAGCAATGTGGATTCTCAAAGGAGTTTGATGATTTCCTTATTGATATTTTAATAGACAAATGAAGTGTATCATACAATACCTGTTCTGCAATATGCACACTTAGAGCTGCAAATTTATGAAACAGACGTTGGAGGTCCTAACCTTTCTATTAAAAAATCTGAGTGTTTTGAATTCTAATGTTTAAATTCAAAATTTATTTTAGATATAACACCAATACTGAAGTTTTTATTCCAAAATACATGAGATATGTAGTACAGAGACAAATCTGTATTTCTAGATTTTATATGCAGTTTCCTAACAAAGAATCTATAATTCTTGCACAACGATTGGCTTCTAATCTGATATTTTAGAATTATTTAGAGAACGATAAAGATCTGTCCCTAAGATATAATTTGGCCTTTTGGAAAGTCATTTTTAATTCCTACTGTGACAGACAAGCTTTGAAGCAGAGAAACGCCAGATGGAAAATTTGTATCTGCTTATTAAATATTTTTAGAGAATATGAAACAATGCTTTCATCTTTAAAACATGCTATTTAGTATTTCCGCACATGAATCATGTCTGCTTTGAATAACAATTCCAATTATAAACTGGAAGTAAACTTTTTTTTAAAAAAAAAATCTGCACAAGTTGGAAGGCACTGCAAGATGAACAAGGCTGCTATTCAAATATTCAGAACTCCAGAAAGAGTTTTGCATTTTGCTGGGATGTCTAGTTTTTGGTCAGGGGAAAAGATGCATAGTTCCATATGAATTTCTGCCTTTGTTATTACTATTACAACAGATACTTCACTAGACACTGTCAACAAAGAATGACAAGGACAATAAGCCAGTTTTGTCTAATTGTTAAGGCACCAGGGTAGAAAGCAGGAGATGGTGAATTCAAATCTCACATTAGCCATGCAAGCCAGCTGGGTGACTTTGAACCAGTCAGTTTCTCTTAGCCCAGGGGTGTCAAACACAATTTCATTGAGGGCCGCATCAGCATTGCGGTTGCCCTCAAGGGGCCGGGTAGGTATGGCCTGGGTGGGCGTGGCCTACTGGGTGGGCGTGGCTAGAGTGCATATGGCCTACTGGGTGGGCGTGGTCAGCTCTACATCATTCGCATCAAGGGTGCCTATGGGGGCCTGGGCAGGAGTGGGACAGATCTGAGGGTCTCTGGCAGGAGGAGGGTCTCTGGGCCAGGGCCAAGGCAGTGGGGGCCATTCCCTCACTGTTTCCAGGATGGCTTCGCGGGCTGCATGAAACCACTTCGCGGGCCGCATCTGGGCCCCGGGCCTTGTGTTTGACATGTCTGTTTTAGCCCAACCCACCTTACAGAGCTGTTGTTGTTGGGAAAATAGCAGGAGGGAAGTGTGCTGGGTATGTTTGCAACTTTGCATTATTTGTAAAAAAATATATATATAAAGGTGGGATGTGAATGAATGAATGATCCATGATCACTAAATAAACAAAATGATGAAATCCTCACAGGCTTTTGGCCACTCTGACAATGCCCTGACAGATCTTATCAGTTGTGAAAAATAGTGAAAAATTGAGTCGGGAGCTGATTAACCACATTTCTTGTCTACTTGCACCATAAATAAAATAACTTCTGGGAACTGCAATCCCACTGATGTCATCAGGATCCGATTTCCTTCACATTCAGCATAGATCAGTGCATTTTTTCATTTGGTGCAGTGGGTATTTTACCTATTTCTATCATCATACTGTTCACTCCAGCATAATACAGTTAACTGTAGAGTGCCAAGAATTATTTTGTCAAATAGACAATGGTGTGTAGAATGGACAGAAGACATAATTAGGAGAGTTCATCCAACCAATCTAATAAAGGAATTAAGAAAAGCCTAATTGAAATGCATCAAGCTTTCTTATAAGGTAAAAGAGGTCCAGATTTGCCAAATTAAATGAATTTAATTTCCTGAAAATGGATGAAGAGATAAAAACATGTGTCTTTGGGTGCTGAGCATATAAAGGGACTGGCAGTGGTGTTTTAAGAAAGTCAACAAATTATCTATTGGTACAGCAAAATCCAGCTAAAAATAATTGTTCTATTAATGTATGGTAGGGTTATCTTCCTTTGGAGTGTGAAACTTCAGGAAATATTGCAGGGGGAAAAGCCTCCCAAATTATTGCTTTGTTTGAATGAATGTCTTGTGCTCGCTCATCCCAATTTCTAGTTTCAAAAGGCACTAACATTATTATGGAAATGATAGAGATACCAGAAGCAAAGGAAATACATTGTTCCATTTGTTTTTACAGTACTAAGTTCTTGGTCAGAATACTAGAATTTCAGTTTTCCTAACAGCCTTTCTGAGCACTGAAATTTCTATAACACCTAAGAAAGACTTCTAAACAGATAATACTATTGCAGTAGATGGTACAATTATTCAAACTTAGAATGCAACAGATGTTACTGATTCAGAAACAGAAAGGAAATGAAGATCTGCTTCTCCCAGCATTTCAAAAAATATCATTCTGTTTGAACAGTTCTATTTCTAAATGAGTCTGGACACAAACCACAAATGCTATTTATGACCTATTACAAATATTATTTTGCAATTAAAAATCACTGTAAATGTTGGCATGATTTGCATAATTTTAAATGCATTGATTCTTTCACTACTAAGGTTTCAAAATACTTTGCCTGAACATTTTCAAGTTTATATCTATAAGTAGGCAATAAGTAGGCTGAACATTTGTTAAGCTAATTTTTTTTAGGTTTTGCAGTTGAGGTATAGCGTGATTATATAACTGGAGGAGCATGACAGATTTTTATTGTTTCCAGAAGATGGAGGGTCTCCCTCTCTTTTATAGAAAGATTAAGCCTATCTGCGAAATCTTAAACTATCATTCAGAAACAACAAGGACCATATGCAAGCCCTTACCTTACCCCTGCTGCCTATTTCTGTGTTAAGTACAAAGATTGTAGAGGACATAGAGCATGGCTTTGAGGGAGAGGGGGAAGAGATGCTGACAGTTAAAAGAAATCTGAGTCAGAACAGGGCAGTAACCAGTGGTGGGATTCAGCCGGTTCGCACCACTTCTGCAAAACCAGTAGCTAATTTTTTCTTGCCCAGGCCCAGAATGGACTTACGGAAGCGGCATCCACACAGATAATTGGTTGTTCACATATTTGAATCCCACCACTGGCAGTAACATATATTAACACCTCAGATAAGGCCCTCCTTAGTTCACCTGAAGATAAAGGGAGGAAGCGGGGAGCTCATTCAGGATTGCGAGATTCTATTATTATAACTTTACAATAACAATAGCACTGATCTACATGAGCTTGGTTTCCTAGTCTGTTCTAAGATAGGTGCAGAATTACCATATCGGGCATCTCTTGTTTACATGAAATTCAAGAGCTCACCCAATTATTCTTCCTGTGCTTCAACATTTTGTCTTGCAGAAGAAAAAAGCAGTGCAGCAAACACGCAGGCCAAGAAAAGATAACAAGTCAAAAAGAGAAGTGGAATATATTGTATATTGCAGGATGCTCTGAGAAACAGCTAAGGTGTTTCAGTTAACAGCAGAAGCCTGAAAATTTACTTAGAAGCAGGAATGCTAAATACAGTTCTCTGAGTCCCAAGACAAACCTCTCAGAGGGACCCCAGTAGTCCCCATCAATGGTAAGAGTCAGATACAACTGGGGGAGAAAAGCAAACTCACATGGATGCTTCTTCCCTGGTTCTGCTGAAATATTCCTCAGCCACTCACTCCTCAAGTCATTTCCAAATCCCATTGTCAACTCCTGCTTTGACAGTAGAGACTCCTCATATGGCTGCCTGAAATTCCTTCCTTTTCAGGCACACCTTATCTGGGCTGCAAAGAACCCAGTGGTCACTAGATGACAGCAAAACCTTGTCTGAGTCTTCTGAGTCTCTGCTGCCATCTAGTGGAATCCTGTTGTCCATGCTGTCACCAATGGATGATTCAGGGGTCCCAGCAGAGGAGGAGAAAATCAGTAGTAACGGTTTTCCCCTCACCAGTTACTCTTTCCTTCTATCATCACTTTCCCTCTATGATTCTTATTGGGTCTTTGTGCTTAGACAAATGTGCTTAGGCTCCAGAAATCTGGATGACCCCTAAACCTAGCAGCCTGATACATTCTAACTCTTTGGATGTAGACCTTTTTCAGGCCAGATATGGTATCACAATCACATTTGTGGAAGGCAGAAAGCAAGGAAGAGTCCAATTTTTTTTATTTTTTTTATTTTTATTTTAATTCTATTTATATCCTGCCCTTCTCTGAAGACTCAGGGCGGCTTACAAGCTTAGCAGTAGCCTTCATTCTATGTATATGCCTGCTTATTAGGGCTTTCATACACCCCCCAAGCGGCATTATTACAAAGTCAGCTTAATTGCCCCCAACAATCTGGGTCCTCATTTTACCTACCTCCAGGGGTAGGCAACCTTGGCTCTTTTATGACTCGTGGACTTCAAGTCCCAGAATTCCTGAGCCAGCTGGCTCAAGAATTCTGGGACTTGAAGTCCACGAGTCATAAAAGAGCCAAGGTTGCCTACCCCTGCCCTATGCCATTGGCCACAAGATGGCTACCTCTTCTATCTTCACAATATTTGCTGCATTGAGTATTTAAGGAAACGAGCATAGATAGTTGGGTACTGGACCTGTTGGCTACTAATCTATATCAAAAACGTATATGAATGAAAGTCCAAACATTTGAGATCTGTTTGTTGAGGAGTGGATGACAATGGATTAAAATATAGCCTAAATGATTAATTTTATAACTATTACAATAGTTTGTTTAGGTTTTTAACATCAACAACTCAACTTATTTGTAAAATTATGGTTTTCTTCTTCCTTGGGGAATAAATGCTTCCTTATTTTCTGTGGGTAAAATAAAATTGATACAGAATTTTTCTCCAATGCGCATAATCGGAGAATCAAACATTCTGCAAACAAAAAAGGATTGGCAGATAATAAAAGGCCTTGTAGTCAGTATTTTTCATAATAGCTCTCTGAAGTTGCCTGATGAAAACTGATAGAAAGAAAGGGTTTTCCCCCCTTTGAAGCTCAGTTCATTATGCTAGAATAAGAGAATTGTTCCTTTAATCATGTTGATTGTTATTTCCCAGCAACATCTTTTGGAGATACTAAGTCCAGAAGTGTACAATAGATTGCAAAGAAAAATAAGTATGAAGATATTAGTATTCAAGACATTATTGCTATGACAGCTTTTGCTTCAATTTCTTTCCTAACTACCACAAATGTAGAATGTGGATCAGGCTCTCAAGACTTAACAATAATTTACAAACCTTCCACCCAACAACTTAGCTTGGTTAAGCTTAGGAGAAGGCTCCCAGACGCTGCTCAGCTAAGTAAAAAATTCCACTGGGGCCAAAAATGAAATAATTCAAAATAATTGAGAGCTCACTGCTCGTGAAAAGATATAAATGACTTTTAGAACGTTGGCACTTTTAAGTTATTCTTTTACCCTTTTGCCTTTCTGACAAATTAAGAGGATCACCATGGTACATGGTGGCCTTGAAACCAAGGGATTATTTGCATGTTTACCCATCAGACATCTATGGTCTAAAACAGGGGTGTCAAACTCAATTTCAATGAGGGCCGCATCAGCATTGCAGTTGCCCTCAGAGGGCCGGGTGGGTGTGGCCTGGGTGGGTGTGGCCTACTGGGTGGGCGTGGCTGAAGTGCGTATGGCCTACTGGGTGGGCGTGGCCAGCTCTACATCGTTGGCATCAAGGGTGCCTATGGGGGCCTGGGCAGGAGTGGGACAGATCTGAGGGTCTCTGGCAGAAGGAGGGTCTCTGGGCCAGGGTCAAGGCAGTGGGGGCTGTTCCCTCACTGTTTCCAGGATGGCTTCGCGGGCCACATGAAACCACTTCGCGGGCCGGATCTGGCCCCCGGGCCTTGTGTTTGACATGTCTGGTCTAAAACTTATTGGTCCCATATAAGCTTTCACAGATTTTTGCCTGTTTCACAGCAGTCTTTTCTCACTATCTCCTGTTTGTCAGACTATAGTGAGTACAGACTCTTCCTGCCTGAATTTTAACAAAAGCATTGCCCCTCTAAAACTGCTATTTGAATATCAAGAGAACCATCTTCTAGCACTAATGCAGCTTCCCTCTTGACATAGAGACAGAATTATCTTGCTGTTAAGGTTTCCCAAGTGCAACTGCTGACCTAAAACAAATCCAGGGATACTAAATATATTTTGAAATTACTTGATTCCAGAAATGCTCTTGTTTCTGTAAATGTCAACAAGGGATGAGAAGTATTATCTTTGACTGATTCCTTGGCAATTTCTATTGGCAGTGTTCCAATATCTACCACAAAGAAGGGTCTATTCTCCAAAGCACTGAAGGCAGAACAAGAAGCAACGGATGGAAACTAATCAAAGTGAGAACCAACCTCGAACTAAGGAGAAATTTCCTGATAGTGAGAACAATCAGCCAATGGAATGACTTGCCTTCAGAGGTTGTGGAATGACTTGCCTTCAGAGGCTGTGAGTGCTCCAACACTGGAGGTTTTTAAGAAATGACTGGATAGCCACTTGTCTGGAATGGTATAGGGCAGGAGTAGGCAAACTCGGCTCTTTTATGATTCATGGACTTCAACTCCCAGAATTCCTGAGTCAGCATAGCATAGCTGACTCAGGAATTCTGGGAGTTGAAGTCCATGAGTCATAAAAGAGCCGAGGTTGCCTACCCCTACTATAGGGTCTCCTGCTTGAGCAGGGTGTTGGACTAGAAGACCTCCAAGGTCACTTCCATCTCTGTTATTCTATTAATATGATTATATCAACCTGAATTATTAAATGTTTTTTTCATTGAAAAGTTTTAACATACATTTTGTCTTTAACAGTCCCCCCTCCCCCTCCCCTCCCCTCCCCCCCCCGAATTCCCAGAGCTAAGTACAAGGTATAAAAGCAAAAAAAACAATCGTAAGCATCCATATATTAACAACCATAAACTCTAAAATCTATCACTCTCTAGCTCATATAGGATAACTACAAACACTATTAATATTAAATATATATAAAAAAAGAAAAAAAGAAAAAGGAAAGGAAGACTTATTCAAATGCTACATGAAACTTTTTAGTCCCATATTTGTTCTGGATATACTCAATCCATTTTCTCCACTCCATAATATAACGTTCTTGCGAGTGATCCTTCAAATAAGCCGAAATCTTTGCCATCTCTGCCAGGTCAGAAACCTTTAAAGTCCATTCTTCTATAGTCGGCAGTTCCTCCTTCTTCCAATACTGACCTATTAAGAGTCTTGCTGCCGTAATTAAATTCAGCATCAACTTAGTGTCCACAACCGTAGCATCTGTAATTATTCCCAACAAAAAAAGTTGCGGACAAAACTTTATCCTTTGCTTGAAAATCTTCTGCATATTCCACCAAATTTTTATCCAAAAGGCCTTAACCTTTTTACAAGTCCACCATATGTGAAAATATGTTGCATCTTCATCGCCACACCTCCAGCATTTGGGCTGATAATTCGGGTACATACTTGCAAGCTTTTTAGGATCTAGATGCTATCTATAAAACATTTTATAAAAGTTCTCTCTTAAGTTTTGAGCTTGTGTAAATTTTACGTTCCTCACCCAAATCTTTTCCCACGTGTCCATTGTAATAACTTCTTGGATATTTTGGGCCCATTTTATCATACAATCCTTAACAAGTTCTGTTTCTGAGTCAATCTCTATCAATGCAAAATATATCCGTTTAATATGTGCTGGACCCTGATTTCTAATTTGCTTTATCAGATTTTCATCAGTCATTGTAAAACCAGTTTTCTGATCTTCTTTCCACCTGGCCCGTAGCTGAATATATTGAAACCAAGTTTGAACAATCTTCTCATCTCGCAAGAGGCTGTATGGTTTCAGACACCAGACATTTCTTTCCAAGCTTAAAATCTCTTTATACGTAGTCACATCATGTTTAAAACCAACATTTATATTTTCTATTGCGTGTTTTGGGATTGCCCACAATGGTATCTTACAGTCTAACTTATGTCTATACTTCTTCCAAACTCTCAACAATGCCTGTCTTAAAATATGCACTCTAAACACATTATCTACCTTCTGAATTATTAAATGTTGAACAGAATAAAACATTGAAATTTCCATAGTTTTGTGATGGCCATACTCAAAGAAAGATTAAGACAGGTGCCATCTATTAACCTCTGAGGAAGACTTAGCTTTTAGGTATATTAGTAGTTTCCTTCTGCTGGTTGAGCAGCAGCTAGCTAAAAATGTTACCAAGATGAAGCATGGACAACTCAAACTTTGTTTTCTATAAATTCTGATATAGAATTAAGAGTACCAGATGGGATTTCTAAACTCTGAAATTTCCAGAAAGAAGATGAGAGAAAATGTACAAGATTCAAAGATGCTCTGAGGGATGCTCTTTCATTTACATTTATTCTAAGCAAAGATATATATTTACAACTGTAAATTGCCTGATTATACATACATACAGGTAGACCTCAACTTACAAACATAATGGAGCCTACCCATCACAGTCATAAGTCATGATGGTCATAAAGTGAGTCTACATATGACCAGATGCAATTTTACAACCTATTTTGTGGTGGTCATTAAGCAAATGTCACAGCCATTAAGAGAACCCATTATTTGCTATGGGGAGTTTTTGCGAAAAACCAGAAGTAAATGCCCATTTTCAGTAAAAATGTTAAAAAAAAAATTGCAATCACGTGGCAAACAAATGGCTGAAAATGCAGGCCAGAGGCTGAGTGTCCAAAATGCAGGAGGGGGGGGACCATCGCCAGAACTACAGAATTGGGTCAAAGTACTGTTTGGTACTTGGTGTGTGTGGGGGGGTCTGTGATAACTTTGAATGGCTGCCAAGCAAACACTGCCTGCATATTATACAGACAATGTCAGGAATCCAGAAGAGATGGAAGTTTCCTTTCCTTTGGACATACCATATCCAGTAAGACTTTTATTCATGTTTTATAACTTTAAAAGCAGCTATGCATGTTACATACCAACATATACAAAGTTATAATAATCTCAGATTTGAACTAAGGTAGTATGGTAATATAAGGGACGCGGTGGCTCAGTGGGTTAGGACGCTGAGCTTGTCGATCAGAAGGTCGGCAGTTTGGCGGGTCGAATCCTGAGTGCCGCGTAGCAGAGTGAGCGCCTGTTACTCGTCCCAGCTTCTGCCAACCTAGCAGTTCGAAAGCATGTAAAAATGCAAGTAGAAAAATAGGGACCACTATGGTGGGAAGGTAACAGCGTTCCGTGCGCCTTTGGCATCTAGTCATGCTGGCCACATGACCACAGAGACGTCCTCGGACAAGCGCTGGCTCTTCGGCTTTGAAACGGAGATGAGCACCGGCCCCTAGAGTCGGAAATGACTAGCACGCATGTGCAGGGGAATCTTTACCTTTTACCTTTAGTATGGTAATAATTGCTACTACTATTACTTCTATGTGGTTAACAGAGAGACCATCAAAGCCTTGGGATAGGTTAAACTGTAAGAAAAGATAATTCAGAAGAGTAGTATATCAAAGAATCAGTATATTCCTGCAATAATATGAGTTTAGTTTAAGTGTGTGCAAAATCTGTGCAGAATCAAAAGCTAAGAAACAAGTGTTTCCTCAACATCGTTTGAAATGTGCTTTTTATCTTCATCACACCTGTTCCATCTGTCTTAGTTGCCTAAATAGGTCTCCTGTAAAACTTTTATTTAAAACAATACACATTTCCAGAACATGGCAGGAAGTTATGCAGTAAATGTTTTTGCTATAAAATATTTCTAAAACACAGATGGGCCAGCTGGGATTCATGAACCTTACAGAACTGTGTATAAATCAAGGGACACAGGAGGATCTCTACACTATCTAGCCAATTAACAACAATCATTGATACTAGGATTGTGATTATTGACCCTATGCTTAACCATGGTTCTGACCTTTCAAAATCACAGCTGTGTATCTTTTGTTCTGGTTTTCTTGATCTGTCTCAGGACAGATTGCCAGGCCACTGCAAGGAGGACAGAGTACCCAAACACTAAGTATTACAAGAAAGAATTATCTGAGTATTCAAATTGCTTGTTGTTGTGATGGATAAAGGCAAAAACCTACCACCCAGCCATGTAGAGTACCCCTTACATGATATTGTTATGAATCTGGCAATGCTGAACATTTCCCATTCCAGGGCCAGATAGACACTAAGCATAAAAAAACTGCATTACAGTATGTGTCTATTTTAATGACACAAGAGAGAAAGCATAGGAGAAGTTCAATGCTTCTGATTAAAACCTTCCTTGTAATGCAAAGTTATAATGCGGGGAGCAGGGTGCAGAGGAGCACGAGAAGTGGGAAGAGAGTGCAAGGGTGTGAGTGGATACACAAGAGACTGGGGGGGCACAAGTGTTAGGTAAGGAACTATCTCTGGAACAATGATGCAACAGATCATGCATTCTTTATTAAATATTAAAACTGTAAAACTATATTTTGGAAACATGTACAGAAATTTAAGTGCAAGTGTGTTAAAATTTTAAATTATAATTTACAGAGATTTTAAATTAAAAAGGTAAAGGTTCCCCCGCACATGCATGCTAGTCGTTTCCAACTCTAGGGGCCGGTACTCATCTCCGTTTCAAAGCCGAAGAGCCAGCGCTTGTCCGAGGATGTCTCCGTGGTCATGTGGCTGGCATGACTAGACGCCAAAGGCGCACGGAATGCTGTTATCTTCCCACCGTAGTGGTCCCTATTTTTCTACTTGCATTTTTTTCGAACTGCTAGGTTGGCAGAAGCTGGGACGAGTAACAGGCGCTCACTCTGCTATGCAGCACTCAGGACTCGACCCGCCAAACTGCTGACCTTCTGATCGACAAACTCAGCGTCCTAACACACTGAGCCACCGCGTCCCTATTGATTTTAAATTAGGCAGGGCTAATTTAAAGTTTAATACTGAAGTTGAATTTTCTCCCCTAAGTCTATAGTTCTATGATAATCTCATATTGCATTAAAGTAAGAATTTCAGTGACAAAAACCTAAACCAGGCTTCTTTTTATATTGGTACCCAATTGAGACATAGCTGCATTTTGTTTGAATATTTAGGATATTTTTCAAAAACTACTTATATCTGTAAGTTATTTCTACCTGTAATGAAATGTCTAAACATTTACGCTCCTATGAAGAAATATATGTCAGTAGAGCAATGCATGCTACAAAAGGAAAACATATTGATAACACTTAATTGAAAGCATATTTTGGATAACAAGTTAAGGAATTCAGACTTCATTTTGTACATACAGGAAATGTTCTGGATTTTTATCTATTATCAACTTAATAGATCTGGGATCTTCCGGGCCTGGAAGATCCCGGAAGAACCACGGCTTTAACGGCTCCGACTAGCTGGTTTTGGGCTTGTAATGGCTCCGACCGGCGGATTTTCAGAGCCGATGTAGCCGCGGCTCGGAAAGGTGCGCGGTAGAACGGCGCGTGGAGGAGCGTTTTGGAATGCCGAAGTTGTCTCCGTGAGCTCCGGCGACCTTCGGAGGGGCCTGGTTGGGCCCGGAAGATCCCAGAAGAGCCGCGGCTTGTAACGGCTCTGACCAGCTGGTTTTGGCTTGGAATGGCTTCGACCGGCTGATTTTCAGAGCTGATGGAGCCGCGGCTTGGTACGGTGCGTGGAAAAACGGCGTGTAGAGCAACTTGTGGAATGGCGGAATGGCGAGGAACAGCAGTAATATCTGTAGTGGCTGGCGGGGAGGGCCTCATAGCTCCTTGGTACTCCGTCGGCCGGTGCTGTACCCGCCTATCGCCCAATTTTTCCCCGATATGGAGTAGAACTTTTGTAGCCGGGACATCTGCTTATTTTGTCATCTAGCAGGCTTTTACATCTTTGGCCAGTAACTGTCTAATTCTCTTTGACTTCTGTCCCCCCTAAAGGATTCAGAAGGACCCAGGTGTTCAGCCACTGTGAGAGAGTGGCTCGGAGGTACCATCTGCTATCCCCCCTAGAGGTGAGAGCTCTATGGGGGTAGGCCTTATCCTGGACATATATTCCATTCCGCTTCCTGGTTCAGGCCTGTGACCGTCGTGAGAGGATGGTGGCCGAACTGTTCAGAGGTTATCCAACTCGAGTGGCAGTGGAGTTGGCCAGGCGGTCTGGACATCTACCCATCTTCTGATTTAAGACCCTCCTATCAATCATGGGTCTGCCCTTGCTGGACCCTCATGGACAACTATGGCTCACTTACATTACACCAGCACAGATTTATTCGCTCTCAGGGGTGCTCCCCCTTCCTGGGTGCGACCCGCCTGTTTCTTTATTTCTCCTCTTGATGACGGGCCCAATTGTTGGGACCCTGAGAGATGGTTGGGTAGGGACAGGAACATCTTGTATAAATTTAAGAAGAGGCTCCTGGTTTGTTTTTTGTCGAAATATTGTATAGGGTTAGGGAGGGGGAAGGGTTTGCGGTCTTGGTTGGATTCTGGGGGGTGTCCACCATCCGCTGTTCAGGCCAGGCCTGGGACAGATCACGGTCAGACGGGGCTTGGGCTGGTTGCCTCCGGGGCCCCAGAGTGGAGTGTGGGATTACCTATTCCCACGACGTTAGGGAATGGCAGCAGGTGGGCTGTATCAACATTCGGGAGTGCGTCCCCGCTGTCTTCAAGCAGTGATGTGCTCCGACCCTCTGGTTTCGTCCCATAGTTCCGGGAACGAGGATGAGCAGCCACCTGAGCTCAGGGTTGTGTATTTTAACGCCAGGTCCGTAGTTAATAAGGCCCCTCTCATCCGTGATTTGGTTGAGGAGGAGCGTGCGGACCTGGCTTGCATTACGGAGACCTGGCTGAGCCCAGAGGGAGGTGTCCCTCTGGTTGACATTTGCCCACCAGGTTTCCGGGTGCTTCACCAGCCTCGGGCTCAGGGTAGGGGCGGGGGTGTGGTGGTAGTTGTGAGGGAGACCTTATGCCCGCAGGAGGCCACCGTTGTCCAAATAGCCGGGTGTGAGTCTCATGAGATGTGGCCCTAGGGTTCAGTTGGGCTTGCTGCTGGTGTACCTTTCGCCTAGTCACATAGCAGCAGCCCTGCCTGCGCTTCTCGACATCCTCTCGGGGTTGGTGATTGAGTTCCCCAGATTTATAATTTTGGGTGACTTCAATCTGCCATCCCTGGGGGGATCATCTGAGTTAGCTCGGGAGTTCATGGCTTCCATGATGGCCATGGACCTGACACAAGTAATTCAGGGCCCGACTCATGGGGGGGTCACACACTCGATTTGATTTTTCTATCTGGACGGTGGTTACATGATCTGGGTGGGGGTTCCCCAATTGTTATGCCCGTCATGGACCGATCATCATCTCCTGCGGGTGGTCTTCCGTTTTGCCACTCCCCGTCATGGGGTTGTTGAACCAAATAGATGGTTCCGCCCCAGGCGCTTAATGGACCCTGAGCGGTTCCAGGCGGCGCTTGGGTCCCCACCTGCTGCCTTAGTTCACAGCTCGGCCGAAGCCTTAGTGGAAGCCTGGGAAAAGGCAGCCACGGAGGCACTCAATCAAGTTGTACCCATGCGGCCCCTGACCCGGTGCAGACCCCAGTGGGCTCCGTGGTTCTCCGCGGAGCTCCGGGAGATGAAGCGTCGGAGACAGGGCCTAGAGAGCTGTTGGAGGTCCAGCCGGTCTGAATCTGACCAATTGCGACTAAGATCCTTTATGAGGTCTTATCTCGCGGCGATGAGGACGGCAAGGTCTAACTACTTTGCTACCCTCATCGCGTGTGCAGATAATCGCCCGGCCACCCTGTTTAGGGTGACTCGCTCCCTTTTGAATCAGGAGGTGAGGGAGGAGCCCTTGCAGGGTCGTGCCGAGGAGTTTAGCCAACATCTGTCGGACAAAATCGCTCAGATCCGGACCGGTTTGGACTCCGACTGGGCAGAGTCTGACGGTGAGGTCATGGGCGGTCTTGGCGATGTCATCTGGGAGTTCAATCCTGTGACTCTGGAAGAGGTGGACAGGATTATGGGGAGGCTGAGCTCCACCACGTTTTTATTGGACCCGTGCCCCTCCTGGCTGGTTTATTCAGCTCGGGAGGGGACACGAGGCTGGCTTCAGGCAGTGATAACTGCTTCTTTGAGTGAGGGTAGTTTTCCCGCCGCCTTGAAGGAGGCGGTGGTGAGACCCCTCCTCAAGAAGCCTGCCCTGGACCCAGCTGTTTTAAACAACTATCGTCTGGTCTCCAACCTTCGCTTTCTTGCGAAGGTTGTTGAGAGTGTGGTGGCGCATCAGCTTCCTTTGTTCCTGGAGGAAGCTGATTATCTAGACCCGTACCAATCGGGCTTCAGGACCGGGTACAGCACGGAGACGGCATTGGTCGCACTGGTGAATGATCTCTGGCGGGCTCGGGACAGGTTTTGTTCCTCTGTCCTAGTCCTATTAGACCTCTCAGCGGCTTTTGATACCATTGACCATGGTATCTTACTGCAGTGTCTCCGGGGGTTGGGAGTGGGAGGCACCGTCTTACGGTGGTTCTCCTCCTACCTCCTGGGACGTTCGCAGTTGGTGTTGGCAGGAGGGCAGAGGTCGGCCTTGAGGCCTCTCATTTGTGGAGTTCCTCAGGGGTCGGTCCTCTCGCCTCTCCTGTTCAACATCTATATGAAGCTGCTGGGTGAGATCATTCGTGGTTTTGGGGTTGGGTATCATCAATATGCTGATGATACCCAGCTTTTTATTTCTACCCCAAACCACCCCAGTGATGCCCTCGACGTGATGTCCCATTGCCTGGAGGCGGTTCGGGTCTGGATGGGGAGGAACAGGCTTCGGCTCAACCCCGACAAGACTGAGTGGCTGTGTGTGCCGGTGTCTCAGGAAATTCAGATCATTCCATCGTTAACCATGGGGGGTGAGATATTACCCCCCGTATATAGGGCTCGCAACTTGGGTGTCCTCCTAGACTCACAGCTCTCTTTGGAAGATCATATAGGAGCTGTGACTAGGGGGGCCTTCGCCCAGGTTCGCCTGGTGCGCCAGTTGCGGCCCTATCTGGACCAAGATGCCTTGCGCACAGTCACTCATGCGCTTGTGACCTCCCGTTTGGACTACTGCAATGCTCTCTACATGGGGCTGCCCTTGAGGACTACTCGGAGGCTTCAGCTGGTAAAGAATGCAGTCGCACGAGTGGTGGTGGGGGTTTCCCGATACTCCCATGTAACACCTCTACTCCGCGAACTGCATTGGCATCCGGTTGCCCTCCGGGTAAGATTCAAGGTGCTGATAATGACCTATAAAACCCTAAATGGCATGGGTCTGGGTTACTTACGGGAGCACCTGCTGCCGGCATCAACTTCCCGTCGTCCAGTGCGCTCCCACAGAGAGGGCCTCCTTAGGGTGCCATCGGTCAAAGGGTGTCGACTGGCGGCCCCCAGGGGGAGGGCGTTCTCTGTGGGCGCGCCAGACCTTTGGAACCATTTACCGGTTGAGCTCCGGATGGCTCCCGACCTTCGCTCCTTCCGACGTGACCTAAAAACATACTTATTTGAACAAGCCAGCCTGGTCTGATGGGTTTGGGGTATTTTAAATATTACTGTACTAATTTATTGGATTGGGGCTGCAGTATTTAATTTTTTTTAACTTTTGTATATTGTATTTGTATTGTATTGCCCTGTACACTGCCCTGAGTCCTTCGGGAGAAGGGCGGTATAGAAATTAAATTAAATAAATAAATAAATAATAAAAATAAATTATACTCTTTAAAAATGAGTTCCTCTTTTATACAGCCTTCCTTCTTTTGGGGTTTTTTACACTGCAGTTTTCAATTGCTTGAAAACTGCATAAATGGACTAGAAATGAAGCCACTTTAAAAGTCTCTTTCTGAATTTCAGCCACTTCCTCTGCTTTGGTCCTAGTGACAGCCTCAGGTTTTATCTGGACCATATTTACTAGTGGGAATTCCTCTAATTTTTTACTCCTCCTGGATGGATTTGATATTTTTCCTTGCACTTAAGCTAGAAGAGGAAATTACCCATTTCACCTAAAGAAACAAAAAAGAGGAGTCCATGGTTTCACTCTTGCAACAGGAACTTCTAAAAAAATATACTGTAATTATGAAAGGCAGCATCAGTGACTAGAGAGGAGGCAGTATTCTTAGCATAATGTGCCATAGCCAATTGGCATGGAGAACTTTGCTTACAATAAAATGAAGTACAGCAAATGAACCAGACAGCATCACTTGTGCTTGCACAAAACAGAAAACACCTACTTTTTATGTGTAGCAGGAAAAGGAGGGGGGGGTCAAGATTGCCTTCCCAGTGAACCAGGATTCAAGCAGAAAATAACAC
Source organism: Vipera ursinii (assembly GCF_947247035.1). Classification (NCBI taxonomy): domain Eukaryota; kingdom Metazoa; phylum Chordata; class Lepidosauria; order Squamata; family Viperidae; genus Vipera; species Vipera ursinii. The sequence continues at coordinate 129,574,624 of NC_139512.1, forward strand.
TGGCCATTTTTTCTGGCTTCGAAAGTGGTCATGGGAAAAGCTGCTCATGCAAATATCAGCCCTTCATTTATCAGGGTAACATTCTTTACAAAATTATTAATGTTAAGAAGACTGTAAAACTCTAAAAAAAATCTGTCTATATACCTGTCTCAGCCCAACACAACGTTCCCTTGCTAAGAAATTTGAAAATTGATTGACAACGTCTCAGCGTGCAGCATAATAAAATAAGAAGAATCTATCAATAGATTTCTGTAGTCCCTTTTAAAGTTGTTCAAGTCAGTGGCCATCACTCCCTCTTACGGTATTACATTCTTAAATTTAATTATGTGGTATGTCAAGAAATATTTATCTATCCTCAATATTCCCTCATTTGGTTTCACTGGAAACCTAACTCTATACTGTAAAGAACGTCAAACCACTGCCTGTTGACTTTTAGTATAACATATATTTTTATATACCACTGATCAGTCTCTCTCTTCGTCACCTGCCTTCTAAGTTAAAAAGCCCTATTTCTGTAGGAATTGCTTACTTAGAGTTAAAAAGGTAAAATTCTTAGATGAGGGAGCCAGCATTGTCTGAAGACACTTCCATGGTCATGTGGCCAGCATGATTACATGCCAAGGCACACAGACCATTGTTATATTCCCACCCAAGTGGTACCTATTTATCCACTTGTATTTGCATGCTTTCAAACTTCTAGGTTGGCAGAAACAGGAGCTCACCACATCACGTGGTAGCTTGAGTCCCGGACTGCCAACCTTCTGGTTGACAAGCCCAACGTCTTAACCACTTGGCCACCACAGCCTTTGTTTAGAATTAATGAATGGTTATCTATGGGTTCACACACATCTGCAGTATGCCGTGTTAAGAGATAAACTTCTGTGGGATCCTTGCCTCTTTTTAATAGGTATGTCTGAGTTCTGAAATCCCCACAATTTATCTGACTGTCAGACAATCCATAAAACAAAAGGATCCACCAGAAGCAGATAAGCGTAAATTCAAATGGCCACCTGAAGAATCTGAATTTTTCTTCATTATGCTATTTGCATGATGTGAATAGCTAGCTTATTTACCTTAAAACTGAGTTTTAAGTGAACAGGAAATCAAGGCAGCAAAAAACATTTGGTTAAAGATTGCTTCTCCCCTAGAGTGTAGTGTTTTTTAAAAATGGTTGATGTATTCCAATTGCCCTTTGGCATATTTTTGTGCGAAAAAATGATGAGATTCAGCAAGCTAAAGATGGCTGTGGTAGAATACCTTCTGATGACATCAAGTCCAGAAAGATTGGCTAATCGGGAGTTGAATGTGACAAAGACTCAACCGGAACTTACATAGGGATTACAGTATACTGGGAAGTGCTAATGATAGCAAATGAGGAGTTGGGAAGTTTAGGTCCTGGAATACTGTCGGGCTTGGAAGACAATTTGAGAGGAAAGAGATAGAGAAGTTGATTCATCCAAATTAAAAAAAAAATCTATACCTGGTGCAATACAGTATATTCCTCATTTTTCATTGTACTGGGAGAAAAATGGAGGAAGATAAGAACCCCATTAAACCAGAGATAATAGGAAGACTTGAGGTAGTGAACTATTTTCCTTTGTGCCTGGCTTAATGAGCTTGACTTTTGATACATCCTGTATGCACATATCCATCTACAGGTAGTCCTCCTTCAAACAATTATCTCATTTAGCTGGCATCTGCAGCTGGGATGGTAATAAAAAAATACTTTGCAACCAATCTTCGCATTTAGTACCTTTGCAATGATGTAAAGCAAGCAAGGCTGAAATAAAATCATAAGAACAGTTGTGTTTTGCTTAATGGCCAAATTGCCAGTCCCAAATGTGGTCGCTAAACGAGGACTACCTTTATTACCTTTATACCTTTGACTTGATTATTCAATTCAAATAATATGTTTTCTTTCTTCTAAAAAATCTATTAGACTAAACTAGGTGTTCTTCAATGTTCGAAAGATAAAACACAGAATGTACTACCTTAATATGACAGGTTATTGTTTTTTTTTCTTGTCCCAAAGTTCCCTTTTAGGACACAATTTATGTTTAATTTCTTAAAGTTTATTTCTCCCATTAAATTACAAATTCCCCATTTAGCTAAGTCAGTTCGTTTTGTCCTCCAAATCAGATTAACAATTCATCATGATCATTACAGCAGTCCAGCCTGACAACAGGTTTAACAATACAAAATTGCAGGGGGTGGGGGAATGAGGGACGACAGTTTGTGCTTTTGGCACAGGCAAGCCCAGTTTAATAGACTCAGACAAAAATCCAGTCTCTCTTATTTTCTTACACTAAACATTACTTGTGCTGCAAAGCAGGCTCTTTTCCCTACTGAGACATGTGCACTTCTAACACGCACTGGTGCACATTCATATCTGAAAAATGATCTAATGAGCTGACAGCCACACTACACGCAAACTACATTTTCTAAGCTAAAGATACTGGCATGCGGGAGTAAATTGACCCAGTTTAGAACCTAGACATGAACTAAAAGGCTCTGTAGATATGATGCATCTTCAACTTTTTCTTTCATGCAGTTGTGTCTGATTCTCAGAGATTGCCTAGATAAGTCCCTGGAGTTTTCTTGGCAACATTATTCAGAACTAGTTTGCCACTGCCTCCTCCCTAGGGCTGTTAGACAGTGACTGGCTCAAGGTCACCCAACCAAATCTGTGCCCGAGGCAGGATTAGAACTTACACTATCCTGTTTATAGCCTGGTGCCTTAACCACTAAATCAAACTTGCTCTATCTTCAACTTATAGAACTGTATAAATCACATGTAAACATTCCTCTGAAAATAGGGTGGATATGGATGCAGAGCAGCCGGGGAGTGGGGGACAGATAGATGGATATCTGACAGTTGCATTTTCAGGATAATGTCTTCTAAATGTCCCTGGGAAACATATTTGTTATCTGTCTGGAGAGTGAAGTTAGTTCCATTAGCAGTGGATTGATTCTTACAGTATGTTTGCCAATTAGCTAATGGAAAAGTATTTCACTCATCTTATAAAAGTAAAGGCCTTTCTAGGGAAAATGGGAGAGGAAGAGGAGAGAGAGAGAGAGAGAGAGAGAGAGAGAGAGAGAGAGAGAGAGAGAGAGAGAGAGAGAGAGAGAGAGAGAGAGAGAGAGATGAGTATTAACAGATGGGGGTATGCTATTCAATTCATGATCCAGAGATCATTAAAATTAATGGGAGCTTTGACAGAAATTTATGACATCCCACAAAACATTATTTTTAATACTTAAAAAGTTGTGCATATCCTGAGGAACTGGTTCACAGGACACAGATCAAGGAAACACCTAAACCTTAAAAACTCTTTGATTCCAAAAATTAAAACTGAAAGTCATGCCTCTGGAGTTTGCACAGTGGCAAGGTACATATTATCATTGCAACATTCCAAACTGAAGACACGATACAACTAGATAACCCTTGACAATTATTAAGTGAAGTAGAGGAACAGCAACAGCTGCCACCAACTAAGCTAGGAGAGCTCTGGTTTGATTTATCCTTTGAATGTCAGCATTTACTCAACCAATGGGATTACTTTTGCCCAGCATCTGCTTGCAGAGGATAGGCAGATGCATTTGAGAACTTTCAAGGAAGGGTGGACAAGAACAGCTCTAGTAATCTTGGCCTTTTGAACAAGATATATTGTTCAATACATTACTTAGTAATTCCATTTCCAATGCTCCTTTATTAAGTGTCTCATAGGTAGACTACTTCCATTACAAGATGCTAAGTTTGGGATGAGGCAACAGAAAAGTGTCAACCTTTCTACTTGAGATGATGTTTCTTGAGTGATCAGTTGGTGCCATTGGCAAAACCTAGAGAGATTTTCTGATTCTCATCCGAGGCATGTTCTCTAATGTCAGGTCAAAGGCTTCCAAACACCTCATTTTACAGCTTCAGAGACCTGTTACAGATGATACAAATAAGGATCCTGCTTTAGGAGAAAGAACTAGATTATTTCTTGAATTTATCTAATCCAGCTCAGGCTGAATGAGGTAGCTCCTCCAACTCTTCTGCCAAAGGTAAACAAGGTGACAGACAGGACTGTTGCAGTGATGTTTTTAGCCACATAAACTCAAGAGGTTCCCCAAGGTTAATAATTCCACAGTTGCTGTGTTCACTCAAGTCTCATCCATGCCCATTCCTTGGACTGAGCTAGGAGATGATCAGCTTACCAGGACATGTTCTCATGTATGAGGCTTCATTTTGGGGCCAGCCAGGCTGAAACAAGATCAAGATATTGTGGCAGAATAATGTAGCCATGAATTCTCTTCCCCTAGCCATCAAAAGTAGGTTGCTTGCTTTGCTACAGTATTTTGCTGCTTGGGCTTGAAAAGGCAGGAGTGTAGCAACTTGGAGGGTTTTCCCTTACCAGACAAGTTCATGAAGCAAAAGGCTTAGCAGCGTATGTGGTAGTTTGTAAATGATCCACCATATAAAATAGCTTGCCATATTTTTAAAATAATTATTCCTAAAGACCAAGAATATGCAAGTCTATTTCATGATCTACATTCTAGCCCCACAGAAGTCTTCCTTGCCTTCTAGGTTATTAATGGCAAAATCAATTGCCCGGTAGAACTAATTTCTAGCTCACTGGCATGACTTCTTAATGCCACCATCTAAAATGGAGCACATCAGCATAGCAGTAGTTTTGCTGGTAATCTGTGTTGACTCAAAGCATGAAGTTGAAGCTTCTGTCTTTCTCATTGAGCACCAACTATAAGAAGTTTGCTCAGTGTAGAATCGTCTGTGGAAACCAACAGGCTTATGTTCTTATCCCTCTTTCTGAGGAAAACGTCAAGTTATTCATCAATAAATATAGTAATTCTGGTTTATATGAGCCTTATCTGGGAATTCATTCACATGAATGAATCAGATGCTCTTTGCTAAACAATAAAATTTCAGAAATGTAAATAAAGCAGCAACCTCCAGAAAGGTGGACTCTTACCTGTCTCTTTTTGGGCCTGACACAGTTATAATGGAGATTATTCAATCTTAGAGAATGAACCACTGATACCTACTACTATTGATTTTACATTTCACTATTGATTTGTTACTCTGACAGATGAAAGCAGGGACTCTTAAATAGAAACTACCCAATTATCATTCTTTACATCACAGATAGTCCTCAACTTGACCACAAATGAGCCCAAAATTTCCATTGCTAAATGAAACATTTGTTAAGTGAGTTTTGCCTCAATCTACAACCTTTCTTGCCACAGTTGTTAAATGAATCACTGCAGTTGTTAAGTCAGTAACACAGTTGTTAAGTGAATCTAGTTTCCCCATTGATTTTGTTCTCAGAAGGTCATAAAAGGTGATCACATGACCACAGGACACTGCAACCATCATAAATACGAGCCAGTTGCCAAGCATCCAAATTTTGATCACATGACCCCAGGGATGCTGCAACGGTGAAAAATGATCATAAGTGACTTTTTTTGTAACTCTGAATGGTTACTAAACAAATAGTTGTACATCAAGGATTACCTTTAATTTTATGCAACTTGGTATCCTTGAGATGATTTGCAATCCATAAAATACAAGAAATTGAGACTGATCAATGTTTGTGGCAGTAGACAAGCAACAAAAGAGACACATTTCATATATTTGTCTGCAGACTGTAATATCAAGGGGAAGGAGAAGGAAGAGAAGAGAAGAATTAATACACTGCTGACCACTCATCTGGAATATTATTCTGAAATGTTTCCTATAAATTCAGACCAGTCTCAACATGTGCTTGCTCAGTTTTTCTCTCATTCCTTAGTTTAAGCAAAATAGTATTTTAATCATCAATTCTTTCCTATATAAAATCAGATGAAACTACCTGTTCTGATCATTTTTCATACCATCTCTACCTTCCTATTTATTTCTAAAATTATTTTAGAATGTTTTGGTTTTCCTGACTCGAATACAGCAAAGTGTAAACTCAGTCACATGCAACAATTTGTCTTCAAGAAGAGCTTCCTGTCATTTTTTGACACAGCTCTTTTTGAGAAGAGCTACAAGGTAGAAGGTGAAAGAGAAGAATTCAGCCAAATCATTTCAGGAAATGCAGTGCTTAGTCACAATATGCAAAGCAGTGTTTTAAATGAAGGTTTGGCAAATGTACTGACTTAGAGACTCATTATGGTTCAGACAAAGCCACTGGAAGCAAGCTAAATGTGTGACTTCATCAGCAGCACTGCATACTGCCAAGATTGAGACTTAACACTTGCAAGCTGTTGGAGAAGAGAATGGAAACAGAATTATCACCTAACACAGCAGGCAAATTTAGAGAGAAGGTGCTTTTTCCCCTTCAGGTGTTCAGAAAAGCATATAAAATGTGTCAGGAAACAATGGCATTCCAACAACACATGGCAGAAACTGTAAGCAAGAGAGGCTGATGTACCCAGGTGATTATGCTGCATCCAGCATTTTGTCAGCTGGGAGACAAAGCAACCTAGCAACCAAGACATGTCCTATATGTGCTTGGACATTTTATCTCACTTATAGAAGGAAAACACAATTAGAAGGTGGCTTGCATGGCTGAGTTCTACTCAACATGTATACACAGAGTATTCCCAACTTAAAGAGCAGGTCAATTTACAAAAGTTGAGTCATAACAGGAAAGGAGGAAAACAATCTCCATGTCAACGATGCTAACATCGGATGTTTGTGCACTGGCAACAGATAGAAATGTAGCCATTTTTTCCCTTTCGCTTTTAGAGTTAGATGATGCCGGGAGGGGGGATGTGAATGAGAGTCCAGCTAGACATAACAACACTAAACATAGCGTGAGAATCAAGGTTATTGAGCCCGAGCTGGTAAAGAATTGGCAGGCTAGAGAGCTGGAGAGAAAGCCCGCGTTTCAAGCTAATTGAGGAACATGATTTATGACTGATAATTGGAGGAGGGAATTGTGCTTTGATACTATGTGCCCAGGGGAGGGGAATTCAATTTTTGGTTTCGATTATGTAAGTGCCAATATTACTCTACTCGAATAAAAGATCCTTTAAGGTAAACAATACCTCAAAGTTCTTTTGAAGAGTTTCATCTGTCGGAACCATGACACTCCAAAGATTTTACCAGGCCCATGCTCCATTGCCACCTTACTTACTTTTCTTCTGCCTTCCAGGAGAATGTAGAAAAATGTAAAACTGCTGTTTCCTTTTGTTTTGTTTTTTAGCACAGGGCATGAATATGTTTGCCTTGGCTACCTAAGTTTTCAAGTAATTGAAGAAAGCTTGGAGGAATGAATATGAATAAATTTAAATATTAACTAAGTCAATTATTGTGGTTCTGAAACAATATTTCTCCACAACTACCTCATCTTCTTGAAGACATCCCCAGAAGTTTTTCCAAGTACTTCAGATCACTTAATGTCTATGGAGATTTTCAATTATCCAGGTCATGGTTGTTCTAAAGGTTCTTTTCAAAAGGCAACTTTTTTTTTCTCCTGAAAACATTTCGCTTGTCATCCAAGAAGCTGAACTGAACTGAAGAAACTTCTTGGGTGAGAAAAAAAAAATCCCAAGAAAGTCCAGTTGCTTTTTGAAAAGCACCTTTGGGTCAGATCTTTTAAAATCTGGGCTATGTGGTGATGTTGAAGAATTACAGTAGATCAGGGGTGTCAAACTCAATTTCACTGAGGGCCGCATCAGCATTGCGGTTGCCCTCAAGGGGCCGGGTGGGTATGGCCAGGGTGGGCGTGGCCTACTGGGTGGGCATGGCTAGAGTGCGTATGGCCTACTGGGTGGGCATGGCCAGCTCTTCATGGTTCGCATCAAGGGTGCCTATGGGGGCCTGGGCAGGAATGGGACAGATCTGAGGGTCTCTGGCAGGAGGAGGGTCTCTGGGCCAGGGCCAAGGCAGTGGGGGCTGTTCCCTCACTGTTTCCAGGATGGCTTCGCGGGCCACATGAAACCACTTTGCAGGCCGGATCTGGCCCCCGGGCCTTGTGTTTGACATGTCTGCAGTAGATTAATGCTCTCATAGATTTACTAGACAATATTTGAATAGTAAGATCCCTTGTGTCTTGTAGCCAGTTTGGTCTAGTGGTGAAGGCACCAGGACAGAAACCAGGAGATGGAATTCTAGTCCTGCCTTAGGCATGAAAGCCAGCTGGATAACTTTGGGTCAGTCATGCTTTCTCAGCCCAATTCATCTCACAGGGTTATTGTTGTGGGGAAAATAAGAGGACAAAGGAGTATTATGTATGTTCAGTGCCTTTAGTTATTTATGAAGTAATAAAGGCAAAATCAAAATCAAATTAATTAAAAAATAAAATAAAAAAATAAAAAATATAATATTCCACCATTGGCGCAGGCATGGAACATAGATCACCCACTTTCTGGCATTCAGTTTTGGATTTTGTAGCATTCAAGTAGATCAAGAAATTTTTGGCCAACTATATTAAAGTAGACGTGATGTCATGCTGATGCCTAAAGAAAGCTCTGTTGACTTTATTTTCTTCTATTATTGTGATGCCTTTTCTGTGGACTCTTTTGAACAGACATGTCAAACACAAGGCCCGGGGGCCAGATCCGGCCCGCAAAGTGGTTTCATGTGGCCCCCAAAGCCATCCTGGAAACAGTGAGGGAACGGTCCCCATTGCCTTGGCCCTGGCCCAGAGACCCCCAGATCTGTCCCACTCCTGCTCAGGCCCCCATAGGCACCCTTGATGCCAATGATGTAGAGCTGGCCATGCCCACCCAGTAGGCCATACGCACTCCAGTTGCGCCCATCCAGTAGGCCGTGCCCACCCTGGCCATACCTACCTGGCCCCCCCAGGGCAACCACAATGCTGATGTGGCCCTCAATGAAATTGAGTTTGACACCCCTGCTTTTGAAGATGGTAATGGTATACTTCAGTGCTTTCTTTTTCTCCTATTTTATAAAGATATTTTGGAAAAACTAATTATGCCCATTTTAAGACAGGATCCAGGCAAGGAATCTGTAGTATTTCCTAATTTATATCAGCCCAAAGGTCCAGCAGGAGAGAAAAATTCTATGCAATCACTTGCCCCACATGTTGCTTGCTTAATTTCCACATTTCAGATACCCAGTTTTTGGTAAATTATTCTGTTCCCTATTTTGGTTCTAAAATAAATATATCAATAATTTTACAATGTACCTTTGTTTTTTCAGTATTTGATATTCTGATCTTTGTTTCAACAGATTAATTAACTAGCGAGCTTTTTTATTTGTGGTAAAACAACAACAAACATTTTTGTAAAATTAATGTTAATTTTATTTGCAGGACTCAGTAAATATATATATATCACAGTTTAAAGAACTGAGCACCTGGGATTCTTTTCAGCTTGACAGCACCTTATTGTTTTGTTCTCAAATTGTTTATTAAATATTTCCTACACAAACACACACACAAAGTAATGGAAGATAGTAATACAAACTTGGTGCTTAATGACTGCCAACATTTACAGATTAAACAATTGTATACAGGGCCATGTAGCAAATGTCAGAAATCTGTGATCATAACCTTTGTTTCTGTCCTTAATAGTCATGGCATACTAAATGTCAGTTAACTATAAATGAAGTAGATATTTCCATATTTGCTGAGTACCTTCGGTTAGCCTTGACATTTCCACTGATAAATTTCTTTCATCAGAGCAGATGGATAGATGGAAAGTAGCTGCTACCAAAATGGATGAATGTATTGCCCACATAGATTATTTCTCATCCATCAGAAGGAAGGGAAATAAAGAACTCTTATACTGCATGATATGTCAACAACGTGTAGCACATCTACTAAAATGTCTGGTGAACTGAAGCAACATGTTCTATATCATTAAAGCAAAATCAGCCACTCTTCTGATGGCTGGAAGCAATATATCTTTGTGGGAAAGCTGAGGGCAGCAGAAGTAAAATGAAGGCAGTCACAAAGACTGCAGAAAAAGAGCTTAGGGAATGCAGACTGTCTAACTGCTCATTAAATCATGGCTAAGCTCTAAATATACAAGCTAAAACAAACCTTGGGTTCATGCATTTCCTCCCCCCTCCCCTTTCTATGCTGCTCTGCAGCTGGGAATAAACCAAAATGGGGGGGTACCCCTTTCTTGATACATTGTTAGAAGCAAAACAATAGGCTCTGCTTAGCAACTGATTGATGTTTATTTTAAACAAATTAAAACTCCATATTATTTATCAGTTAAAGGAGCATCTGCAAGTGGGGGACCCAGGAGGGCAAATGATGAAACATGTTTGACCTATCATCACATGAACACTACAATTTACGTACGTGCATCAGACGTCAGGACACATGCATATACTGACGGCATTTGTGTGATGTCAATGCTTGTGCATCATCAGGTTGGCATAGCAATTTAATGCTGATGCTAGATTTGCATGATATTAAAATGCAAATTGGCTAAGGCAACACAGAGTTTTAGTTAATTTCTCATCCCTTCTATATAGAACAGAGACTCTGTGTCAAACTCGCCACGTCACATGACGTGTCACAACATATCGTGACTTTTTTTGCATTGCCGGAGCTGGGGTAGGCGCAGCCTCTATATGACACCTCAGCTCTAGAGATTATCTGTCTGCTCAAACTCATATGAATTAGTATTATGCAGAAACATAGACAATACCTGTACTTATACTGCTATCTAAGTATGTAACATCCTTATTTTTTTAATTTTTCCAAATTTAAAACCAGAATAGCAATAAGACTTATATACTGCTTTACAGTGCTTTACAGCCTTCTCTAAGCGGTTTCCAGAGTCAGCATATTGCCCCAAAAATCTGGCTCTTCATTTTACCAACCTAGGAAGACTGGAAGGCTGTGTCAACCTTGCGCTGGTCAGGATCGAACAGCTCAATGGCTAGCAATAGGCAGTCAGCAGAATTAGCCTGCAATACTGCATTCTAACCACTGCGCCACCACGGCTCATGTCATTTATGTCATTTATTTATTATATGGCTGTAAAAGTTTTATTATAGCTAGTTTTGTAACAAAACACATCTTTGGGCCAGGTAAATAGAAAAAGCAAATAAGGTTTATGACTAGATCTAATTCAGCAACAATCTACCTTGCAGAACATAAGAGCAGCTGGCAAATTAGTTCACAAACAAAATATATGGAAAATCCAAACAATTATGAGAAACACATATTTTAAAACATATTACCCAGACATTTTGACTGCAAAATGCTTTATTTTACATTAAATCCTTGGGTTCTCTGGTTGTACTTCAAGAAGGCAGTCAAAAATAACTTAAGTACTATTATCCCCCAAACCTACTCAGATGGATCATAGTCAATAGGAATCAAACTTGTATCAGCCCAATTCTTAAGCCACCTCTGCACTTGATCCTAACCATGACATAAATATCTTTTGGGCAAGATCTTTTTTTCTTCCATGTCCACATGACATCACCTTTCTTTTATCCCAACCCAAGAATGACAGTATTGAGTCTTCTTTTGCTTTAATGTTGTAAAAGTAGAATTTCCCCCTTTCTTATGAAGTTGTATCTTATGTGTAGAACTGAATATATATAGAAACAATTTCTCTACCCTACAATTATTAGCAATGATTCACAAAACTGCAATAGTAACCCCTCAGTAATTATGCTCAAAAACTATTCAGATTTTGATTACGTTTTTCTGCTTAGTTAAAACACTTAGAGATAAGTGTTTTCTCCTATTACTCCAGATAAGATTGACATTCATTACTACCTAGCCTTAACATTTTCCGCACTCTATAGCAAGCTGTTAGCTGCTATGTACTACAGTACAAATGAAGTGGGTGAAATGAATCATGTTTTATTTATAGATCTGTGGTCTGTATTTTTTTTTCACTACTATTTCTTTTAAAGTTGACTCAATCTATGCACTTAATATGCTAAATGCTGATAAGAATTTCTGCTTTGCACTCTACTACTTTTACATTTATCCAGAACATTAAGTGTTCTCCAACAAACCTGTATCAAAAGGCGTGGGAGGGGGACTAGGCTTAATTCAATGGAGTATAATTTTAATATCCCTTGTTTCTCATACCTGACACCTGACACAGGGACATTTGGGCAGGCAGATCCCTTTATGATGCAGCAGTTGTGATTCACAATTTCATTTACATTTATACCCTGTCCCTTTTCAATATGTTTTTAAGGGCAGTCTGCAAGCGATAAGCAATCGTACAAAAATAAGTGTCAGTGCTTTCTCTCAAATTCAGACATTATTTCCTTGCCAAAATGTCCTTCCTAAGAAATAAATTCATAGGTTTTTAGTATAAGGCCTTTTCATCTCATAAGATTAATAAAGTAACAGCTTCCTTACTTGTTGCTCCTATTTATTGAAAAAAGGCCTGGGTCTGGAACACCTCTCAATAAAGCAATTATGAAAACACTGACAGAAGCAGAGAGATTGTGAAAGCTAATATTTGTTTGGTACCAAAGAACTAATGGCTACATTCTTTTTACAGAAGGACTAGATGTCTCTCCAATAGTCTTGCCAGTGGGGAAAAAACAGGGTGCTGTGGATTTCAAAACAAAACAACCTCCTATGAACTGCATTTCTAAGCTATGATTTTTTTTAAAAAAACATTAAAACACAATTTTCTTATAAACAAGTGGAATCCAAGCTATTGCTTGAAGTCACAGCAAGCAAAACATTTGTTACATTTCTGTTCAAATATTACCTTCAAAGAAGTTGCTTTAAAAGTAATAAAAAAAATCCTCACTCTTAGAGGCATGCTTTAGAGTAGCAAAAGGAAGCAAAATTTCCAAGATATTTCATTTTATTTACAGATATGATTGGGCCATAATGAGTTAAAGAATTTGAATTCTGCTCTTTCCTGATTTTTAGATTTTTTGCTTATCTATTGCACTGCTTTTGTACTATTTATCATCTTATTTATTTCTGCACAGTCCTCAACTTACAACTATAATTGAGCCTGGCAATTAAAGGTGTAAGTTGTGATGGTCATAAAGTGGGTCTTTACACAACCGATCTGATTTTACACTTTTTGCAGCAGTCATAAAACAAACATCACAGTTATTAAGTAACCCCATTGGTCATTAGGGATTGGTTTTGCCCAAAACCAGAAGCAAAGGCCAGCTTCTGGCAAAAATGTTGTAAATCATGGTCATGTTACCATGGGATACTGCAAAGTTTCTGAAAGACCAAAATATGGTCATGTGACTGGGGGGGGGGACAGCCATTGGAACTTCAGAGCTGGGTTGTAAATAATTTTGGGAAACCCATTGTAACTTTGAACAGTTGCAAAAAGACCGGTAATAATTTGAGGACTACCTGTATCTTTTCATTAGGTTCCTTAAATAAATACATACTGGGGGAAAATAAGGACAAGAAAAAACTCAGTGCCCTTAAAAAAGCCAAGAGTAATAATCACTATCACCCAGTAAACCTAGTTCAATTTGCTAGTTCACAAAGCTTAAAGAAATTGCCTTTCTAGCAAGAACAGAAATAGATAAACACTATGCACCCCAATTGGAATGAGAGCACCTCACCGAGAAACAGAATTGCCAAAAGAGAATTAACCTGTATTTATTTATTTTTTACAATGAAAATATTGTAAAGCTGTGTTTACTTCCTTTTTTCATCCTAAAATAAATACAGTTATAAACTGTTTTTATTACCTTTGTACTGTCGTATTATAAGGACGTTGTGGCTCAGTGGGTTAGGATGCTGAGCTTGTTGATCAGAAGGTTGGCAGTTTGGTGGGTCGAATCCCGAGTGCCGCGTAACAGAGTGAGCGCCTGTTACTCGTCCCACCTTCTGCCAACCTAGCAGTTCGAAAGCACGTAAAAATGCAAGTAGAAAAATAGGGACCACTACGGTGGGAAGGTAACAGCATTCCGTGCGCCTTTGGCGTCTAGTCATGCCAGCCACATGACCACGGAGACATCCTCGGACAAGCGCTGGCTCTTCGGCTTTGAAACGGAGATGAGCAATGACCCCTAGAGTCAGAAACGACTAGCACGCATGTGCGGGGGAACCTTTACCTTTACCTTTACTGTCATATTAGATGTTTTCCCTTGTAAAATACAAAGAGTTGCATGATTGTGCAGTTAAAATAATCCAACAAATGAATAACTGCCTGATTGATTCCCAGGACCTTTTTAACACAAAATTTCTAGTACAGATACACTATAGAAAAAAAAATCCTTTTCTGGTTCTCTTTGACGGGACATTCTTGGTAAAATTGGAGGGCAAAATCTGTACTTCCTGCTAGCCTTGGCACAAGGATAGGCAACCTATCATTTCAAGAGAATAGGATATTGTCCTCAGATTGCCTTGAACCTACTGGGAAAGTTACCTCCATCCACATTTTCTTGCTTCATGGTGAAAATACTGCTTTTATCTCTCCACTGGAACCTCTGGTAGGCATCTCTCCCACAATCACTATTCTGTACCTTCAATGGCCATTTCATATTTAGCCCCTTTTGTGAAAGACCAGATCTTTGCACTCCCCAGCTTAATCCAAGTAGTGAATGGTAAAATGGTGACAATTTTCTCTTTTAGTTTTTAATGGGCCCAGCAAAAGAACATATTCTTTTTTCCCCCTTTTAACTAGGTAAAATTGACAAGAATTGTACTCTACAGCACCAAGTTTCCCTTTTTAGTCCAAGTGTAAGTCTGAAGCAGGTTAAAAAGGGGGGAGGGGCAGAGGAATCCACCCATCAGCTTAACTATCATCCAACAGAAGAAATAGAATATCTCAAAACATATTTCTGAAACCAGCTTCTTTTCCAGCTAGTTTAAGCATGTGAGATAAGCAAGGTGAAGGTTGCCATGTGGAAAGGCTCTTAAGATAATTAATGTAAACACTGAAGAAAGAAATACTTCAGAGTGTATTTACTCAAAGTAAAGCTTTATGGAAATATAAACAGGCAGGGTCTACTGTAGAATAAGAAGATGAAAGCTAATGCAATAGTAAAAGGTGCACATAGATCAGGGGGCAAAACTGAAATGCTAGGATTTGGTAATCTGCTGAATATGGATAAAACTGTTCAGAACAAAGTGCAACATGGAAATGTAATGTATTTTTTCATCTAGTTCTTTTGCCGTGCTTGTAATCGTGTTGTATTCTGCTCTGCTGCAATCAGCTCTCACTTGCAGAGCAGCAAAATTATTAGCAATATTAAACACAGCATTACGTTTGAAAACTCACTATACCTGTTCAGGTAAGAGCAGGGATGTGAAAAACGCAAGCCACGGGATGCACAAAATCCCAATATCCCATCTGTAGTCCTCCCCATCCCAGGATCCTGACATTGTGCCATTGACAATCAAAATAACACCATCTAGCAGCAGAAAATTGTCTTTTTTAAAAATTCAAGGGGGAAAAGGAGAATACCAGTGATCTGGGAAGTTTACTTGAGCCCATTTTTGTGGTTTTTGAGGGACTTAAGAATGGGAAGCCACTGAAAGGTAAAACAGACCCCGGAAACTACAGACCAATCAGTTTAACATCAATATCTGGGAAGATCCTAGAAAAGATAACCAAAAAACAGATCTGCGAACAACTAGAAGCAAACAAAGTTATAACTAGTAACCAGCACAGGTTTGTTAAAAACAGATCATGCCAAACCAATCTTATTTCATTCTTTGATAAAGTGACTAAACTAGTAGACCAGCAAAATAATGTGGACGTAGTATTCAGTAAGGTATTTGGTAAAGTAGACCACAACCTACTCCTTGGTAAGCTAGAAAAAGGTGGAATAGACAACATCACCACCAGATGGATCTGTAGCTGGCTGGCAAACCGTACTCAACGAGTAGTCCTCAATGGCACCACATCCACATGGAGAGAAGTAAGCAGTGGGGTACCACAAGGTTCCATCTTAGGCCCAGTACTCTTCTATATCTTGATCAATGACTTAGATAAGGGAATGGAAGGGGAACTCATCAAATTTGCAGATGACACCAAACTGGCAGGAGTAGCCAACATCCCAGAAGACAAACTCAGGACCCAAAAAGATCATGACAAACTTGAACAATGGGCCCTGTCCAACAAAATAAGTTTTAATGTGGAAAAAAGCAAAGTCTTACATTTAGGCAGGAAAAACCAAAGGTACAAGTACAGATTGGCGAGACCGCTCAAAAACAGTAACCGTGAGAGGGACCTTGGAGTCCTAGTGGACGATCACTTCACTATGAGCCAGTAGTGTGCAGCAGCAGCCAAAAAAGCTAATACAATCCTGGGTTGTATAAACAGAGGCATAGAATCAAGATCACTTGAAGTATTAGTACCACTTTATAAAACCCTAGTAAGACCACACCTGGAATACTGCAGACAATTTTGGTCATCATATTACAAAAAAGATGTTGAGAGTTTGGAAAAAAATTCAGAGAAGAGCAACTAAGATGATCAAAGGCCTGGAGACTAAAACATACGAAGAACGGCTGCAGGACTTGGGTTTGGCTAGTCTAAAGAAAAGAAGAAATAGGGGAGACTTCATAGCAGTGTTCCAGTATTTGAGGGGCTGCCACAAAGAAGAGGGGGTCACGTTATTCCCCAAATCACCAGAGGACAGGACAAGAAACAACGGTTGGAAACTGATCAAAGAGAGAAGCAACCTGGAATTAAGGAGAAACCTCCTGATAGTGAAGACAAGTAACCAGTGGAACAGCTTGCCTCCAGAAATCGTGAGCGCTCCATCACTGGAGATTTTTAAGAAGAGGCTATAGACATCACTTGTCTGAGATGTATAGGTTCTCCTGCTTGAGCAGGGGGCTGGACTAGAAGACTTTCAAGGCCCCTTTCATCTTCTATTCTATTCTATTCTATTCTATTCTATTCTATTCTATTCTATTCTATTCTATTCTATTCTATTCTATTCTATTCTATTCTATTCTATTCTATTCTATTCCACCCCCTTTCTCACTTTTAACTCTGCCCCCAAACACAGAATATGTGGACTAAAAACAGGATTCCAGACCATTTTCCAGCGTTAGAGAGAGTTTAAGGATGGGAATGGATGTGTTTTGATTTCCCCTGCTTGCAACAGGAATCCAACAGGAAAAATAAGGAAGATTTTGATCTAATCCCTTCTGGAGGTCTCATTATTATCACTGGATGGCCTCCTGTGGCCTTCCAGAAGATTGGAAAGCTGAGTCATAGCCTCCATTTCCCAAGCATTACTCATCAGTGTTTGAAGGAGATGCTGTGATTTTGAACCAGAGAATGATGGCAGAAACCTTTTAAGAATTTGCATAAACTAGAAATGAAATTCAGTATTTATTCAGTGCAAACTGTGCTGTTTCTTCTTTTTCCTCATTATGAATGTTCCGTTGCATTATTCTATCCATAAAATCAAAAGATAATAACTGAAACAAGGTAGTATATGAAGTCTTTTATCTGCTCTCAAAGTACATCATGCTGGCTAGATATTGGATGAAATTTGAACAAATACAGCAATTGATACATGCTGAGACCCAGGAAGGGAAACTTTTTATTTTATTTTATTCCCAGTTTATTTTATTCAAAAATAGACTCTAGGAAATTTACATTTACTTGTAATGTTTAGCCATTTAAACTTCAATTAAATGTTTAAGTCATTTTTAGCCATGTGCCAAAGTAAAAATCAGAATTTGAGGGGGTTTTTTTCCAGGCTTTTTACTGATTACTGAGTTGTTTATTAGGCCATGGCTTCTCATTGTATCATTTTTCAATACTTTGGAAAAATGTTTGGTTCTTAAGGCCTCCATAGAAACTCAGCTTTATGTCTGCTTACCTCAGAAACAGGGAGAAAAATAGTTATGCTGAAGCCATGCTGTTGGTAGCTAGAGGAAATGCCATTTCTAAATCTATAATAGCATTACAGGCTCAGCAAAGTCTTTACAGCTTATGTTATAAGGTTATTAAGGTTATTAATTTCCAATCTGCTGGCTTTTTTGAAGCATGAGTGGAATTGGAATGAGTTTAATTCTATCATTTAACCTGAAAGGTTTTTTTTCCTATATAATAAATATATGATTAACAACTGTAAAGCTATGTATGAATTTGAAGTCCTCCAAATTAGAATACGGTACTCATTTGCTTGTACAAGTTGTTTCTCATTTCTGGATAAAACAGCAGTAAAAAACAATAGCAATAAAGGAAGAAGGACAGAACATAATACAAGTTTACTTGTAATGAGCATGTATGAAATACGTGGAACAATTTTTCACATAATCTTCTGCAAAGGGTTACATATTTATGAACCACACTATTAGGCTAATGAGAACCCATCAGATTATGAACTTCTCCGAATATAGTGACTCAGCCCATGGTAGTTTACCAATATATACTTTTATGTTAATATTTTTTTCAGAAAAAAATCTCTAAGTGAAATCAATATTTGGAGAAGTTTTGCTTTTAATTCAGAATTCATGCAGGAATGGGATGGGTTGGAATGGGATGGGAAGGGTTAAGGAATAAAACTTTCCGATATAGTCCCATTTATCCTGAAAAAGTACATGGAAAATAATGTCTACTATCTATGTACTGTATGTATCTCAAGCTGAATAGCCAGAGAGGTAGTCCTCAATTTATGACCACCACGGTCAAGCCCAAAATTTCTGTCGCTAAGCAAAACAGCCATTAAGTGAGTTTTACCCCATTTTACGACTTTTCTTGTCACAGTTGTTAAGGGAATCACTGCAGTTGTTAAGTGATTAGATTAGATTAGATTAGATTAGGTTTATTGAATTTATATGCCACCTTCTCCCTAAGGACTCAGGGAGGCTCACAACAAAAAATTTAAGAAACATGGAATACAAAATTTAAAAAAGAATTAAACAATAAATGTAATAGATACATGACAATTTAACTCAATAAAAGCCAAATTTAAAAACATAGTCCAGACCCGCTTGTTGGAATAACCAAGTCTTCAGGTCACGCTGGAAAGACCGAAGGTCAGGGGCCGTCCGCAGCTCCGGAGGCAGTTCATTCCAGATGGTCAGCGCGCCCACAGAGAAGGCTCTCCCCTGGGGGTCGCCAGACGGCATTGCCTGGCCAATGGCACCCTGAGGAGGCCGACTCTGTGGGAGCGAACCAGGCGATGGGAGGTTGATAATGGCAGCAGGTGGTCTCGCAAGTACCCCGGGCCTAAGCCATATAGGGCTTTAAAGGTTATTACCAGCACCTTGAATCGCACCCGGAGGGTAACTGGAAGCCATTGCAGCTCGCAGAGGAGTGGTGTAACATGGGAGTATCGAGATACTCCCATAAGCACCCGCGCGGCCGCATTTTGCACCAGCTGAAGCCTCCGGGTGCACTTCAAGGGCAGCCCCATGTAAAGAGCATTATAGTAATCCAGGCGAGAAGTGACGAGGGCAAGTGTAAACCTGCACAGGGCATCTCGGTCCAGAAAGGGGCGCAACTGGCACACTAGGCGAACCTGTGCAAAGGCCCCCCTGGTCACGGCCGTTAGATGATCTTCCAAATTAAGCTGTGAATCCAGGAGGACACCCAAGTTGCGGGCCCTTTCTGAGGGGGGCAGTGCCTCCCCCCCATCAAAAGAGATGGAACTTGTTGAACCATATGAGATGCCGGTATCCACAGCCACTCGGTCTTGGAGGGGTTAAGCCTGAGCCTGTTCCTTCCCATCCAGACCCGCACCGCCTCCAGGCACCGGGACATCACGTCAAGGGCATCACTGGGTTGGCTAGGGGTGGAGATGAACAGCTGGGTATCATCCGCATATTGGTGATACCTCACCCCAAAGCCACGGATGATCTCACCCAGCGGCTTCATATAGATGTTAAACAGGAGGGGGGAGAGAACCGACCCCACAAGAGAGGGGCCTCGGGGTAGATCTCTGTCCCCCTGCCGATACAAACTGCGAACAGCCCGAGAGGTAGGAGGAGAACCACCGTAAAACAGTGCCTCCCACTCCCAACCCCTCGAGCCGTCGCAGCAAGATACCATGGTCTATGGTATCAAAAGCTGCTGAGATGTCAAGTTGGACCAGGACAGAGGAACAGCCCCTGTCCCGGGCCCGCCAGAGATCATCAACCAGTGCGACCAATGCCGTTTCCGTGCTGTGGCCAGGCCTGAAACCGGACTCGTACAGGTCCAGATAGTCCGCTTCATCCAGGAATTGCGAGATCTGATGTGCTACAACACTCTCAACAACCTTCGCTACAAAGCGGAGGTTGGAGACAGGACAAGTTATTCAATGAGGCCAGGTCCAGAGCAGGCTTCTTGAGGAGGGGCCTCACCACCGCCTCTTTTAAGGCAGAAGGGAAGACACCCTCTATCAATGAAGCATTGACAACTGCCTGGAGCCAGCCCCCTGTCACCTTCCCGGCGGCTGAAACTAGCCAGGAGGGACATGGGTCCAGTAAACAGGTTGTAGCACTCAGTTTACGCATAATCCTGTCCACATCATCCAAAGTCACAGGGTCAAACTCACCCCAAATGATATGATCAAGACCTGCCCTCTCCACTTCGCCGGACTCCGCCCAATTGGAGTCCAAGCCAGTCCAGATCTGAGCGATTTTGTCCTGCAGATACTGTACAAATTCCTCAGCCCTACCCTGCAAGAGGTCATCCCTTGGTCCCTGGTTAAGCAGTGAGCGGGTCACTCTAAACAGGGCGGCTGGGCGGTTATCTGCAGATGCAATGAGAGCAGAAAAGTAAACACGCTTTGCCGCTTCCATCGCCACTAGGTAAGACTTAAGATAAGTTCTTAGCAGTGTTCGATCAGATTCAGATCTGCTGGACCTCCAACAGCTCTCTAGGCGTCTTTTCCAGCGCTTCATCTCCCGGAGTCCCTCGGTAAGCCAGGGGGCTACCCGGGATTTGCACCGGGTCAGAGGCCGCAAAGGCACAACTCGATCCAAGGCCCCAGCAGCAGTCCTCTCCCAGGCTGCCACCAGGGCCTCGGCACAGTCGTGGGCAAGGGAAGCAGGAAAAGTCCCAAGCTCCATCTGGAACCTCTCAGGGTCCATCAGGCACCTGGGGCAGAACCACCTGGTCAGTTCTGCCTCCCAGCGGCAGGGGGCGGCGTACTGAAAGTCTAGCCGGAGAAGAAAATGATCGGACCTTGACAGGGGTTGGATGGTTAAATCCCCCCTACCCAGATCATTAATCCATTGCCCAGAGATAAAAACCAGGTCGAGTGTGTGCCCTCCGTTATGGGTCGGGTCTTGAATTATTTGAGTCAGGTCCATGGCCGTCATGGAAGCCATGAACTCCCAGGCCAACTCAGACGCCTCACCCGCAGAGGGCAGATTGAAATCCCCCAGAACTATAAGCCTGGGGAACTCAATCGCCAACCCGGGCAAGACGTCGAGGAGCTTGGGCAGGGCCGATGACATGCAGCTGGGAGACAGGTACGTAATCAATAGGCCCAACTGAACTCCAGGACCCCACTTCAAAAGGAGAGACTCACACCTGCCTATCTGAGGGACAGTGGCCACTCGCGGACAGTGAATCTGGTTTCCCCATTGACTTTGCTCGTCAGAAGATCATAAAGGGGATCACATGACCTTGGACCATTGTAACCGTCATAAATATGAGTCAGTTGCCAAGCATCCAAATTTTGATCACATGATCAGAGAGATTCTGCAAAGGTCATAAGTGTGAAAAACAGTCATAAGTCCCTTTTTTCAGTGCCACTGTAACTTTCAACCGTCACTACCTATACTTACTTTGGTTTAAAAGAAAACAATTTCTACACTTAATATTTCTAGAGGATATTTTATATGCCTGCATATCAGGCCATTTGAAAAGTAGATCATTTACAAGGAGAACGTTCCCAGAAGAAACATTTGGATGTCACTATAGTAATGAATTAGCAGTCAGAGGTACACCTGCCTTCAAATGCAAACATAAATATCTGTACAAATATACAGCATGTCAAGTGAGAAAATAGATCATATGTTATATACTAAATCCAAAGGCAAACAGAAGGTTATGAAAGCAGCAGAAATAGTCTACTATCCTTCACATCCCTATTATTACCTGTGTTTCCCTGGGTCATATATATATCCCTCCCACCGTTTCCTTGCCCACGGCGACAACGGCTTACAGGGCTTCCCAGGGCAGATGCTCAGGAAGCGAGGGCAGTGTTACGGGAAACGCGCCTTCAGGCGAGGGAAGCAGGGCAGACAGGTGAGAGAAGGCGAAGGACTGGGCAGCGCAAGTCTCCACTGCCACCTCCCTCTGGCTGCCACACTCTTTCCTTTTGCAAGCAAATGAAGCTTCCAGTCTCCATCATTTCTCCGTCCAGGTGAAAAGTGTTTGGGCACCTATGGGGCGCTTAGAAACAGAGCAATTCCCGGTCATGGTGCAAGCCACGGAAGAGTTGCATAGGAGAAGGGGGTACCTGGATCTTCATACTTCATACTCTATTATGGTTCAAACAAATTATAGAAGTATGATTCCCAAGAGTTGCCCAGATAATTAACTAGACCGTACCTTGAAATCTGTGTCATAAGCATTGTACCTGCAGTAGAAAGGCAGAGGCAAAGCTACAAGAGTAGTTTGTGACATACAGTACCAGAGAAGTACACAAGCCAAGGTTCTAAATGCAGAGCAAGAAGCAAGAAAAATAGAAATGCATGTGTGGAGTTGGAAAATTGTTTTCCACAGAGGTGCAAGGACAAGGTATTGGTGTGGTTCAGTTAGGAAGATTGCCATTCTTCCTTCTGAAAGAGGTGAGCTGATCACATTTGCTCTGCTCTTTTTGGCTGCTGGTTGAGCACCCCAATCCTCATACTCTGAATCAAGTCACACCTAGCCAAGCTGATTGTTTCCTAGAGTCCCTACAGGTGTCTGCCTATTGGCTTTTCAGGTTGGGAGTCAATCTGGCCTGCCTGTTCGGCCTTTGACCAAGAGGATTCAGAGGAGACCAAATAATCAGTCAGCAAATATGCTTCCTGGAGATTATGGGTTGTAGCCCAATATATCTGGAAGCTTCCATTTTGAGACAGGCTGATCTATATTACTGCATGTAGGTTAGGCTTGTCTTCACCTAGTAAGAACAACCCCATGAAGAGGACCCACAGGTGCATGTGTATGCCAGAAGAATATGGCATCAAAGAACAATCGGTGGCATGTGTGTGTCAGAAGAACACGGTCTCTTTCTTTCAGTTGATGCCTTCTCCAAATTTTCTCTTTTGGAATCAACATATCATAAACAAAATTATGAGTTAGATAGCATTTAATATATAAATGATTCAAGCTTAATGTTCTGTTTGTAGTCACAGAATCTAAAAGCAACATGGAATTAATTTTGACTTTTAGAAAACAATGTTCAGCTGAGAAGAATGAATACTGCACATTCATTTTCACTTTTATCCTAAATGATTTTTGGATGCCTTTATTTTTAAATTTGATGATTATCTAAATTTTCATTTTGTTAATGGAATTGTTTGGTTGACAAAGAAAAATCCATTGACAATCAGATTGTCTCTGTTCTGTTTTCAAAAGGCATATGGGAAAAGTTTTGATTCAGTTGGGACAGCTTTTCAAAAGATACATACTTAATGTTAACTTTTTTTAGAATGAGCAAGTTACATTTTTGAAAACCAAATTGTTGCCCACTTATTTTCTGTCATTATCTGCGAACCGCAAAATGCTGCAATATAAATTACCACTCACAGGGAACAAATGCTTTCACAACTCAACTGAAATTTTGATATGTATTATTTCTTCATTGGCTTCAATGTACAAAGTGTTTATTTTTCAAAACAAAATCAGAAATACTCCAGAATATTTCTTTCCAGCTTCAGAGTCAACAATTTGATGAACTTATATTTGTGCATTTCTATCTTCTTCCCTTGAATAAGAACAAACACACGGATATCACTAACTCCTCTGATCATAATGACTGTTATTCTTAAAAGTATCATGAGTCTGGGGCAAAACTTTTCAGATGAAGAAGAGAGAAGTGTATTTTTCTCTGGACATCTTGCTGATGAAACCAAATCTTTCTGAATTCTTTACAAATTCTTAGAACAGGACTCTTTTGTTATGCATGAAAGTAAGTTCTCATTAATACTACTACTTAAAAAATAATTACTGAATTATTATAAATAAACCAGCATGCTCAGATTCAAAGTAATTTAATAGTCAGGGTGATAGATGAGCAAAAAGAAAAATCACAGGAAATTATTCCATATAAAATCTAGTATTTGGGGCATGTCATCTTTTACTCCGCTGATTTGGGGGCTTAGGCATGTGTTAGCTTTTTTCAGGGCTGTTATTAAAATTAAATATATGCCATCTTAACTTCCATTGGAAATGCTAGATATTTATTTTTTATTTTATTTTAATTCCATTTATATCCCGCCCTTCTCAGAAGACTCAGGGCGGCTTACAAGCTTAGCAGTAGCCTTCATTCTATGTATATGCCTGCTTATTAGGGCTTTCACACACACCCAAGCGGCATTATTACAAAGTCAGCTTAATTGCCCCCAACAATCTGGGTCCTCATTTTACCTACCTCGGAAGGATGGAAGGCTGAGTCAACCTTGAGCCTGGTGGGATGCGAACCTGCACTAATTGCAGGCAGCTGGTGTTACTTAAGGAGGCGTTAGCCCACTGCTCCACCAAGGCTCTTTTAATATAAATGGAATGATGATAAATATTATATATTTATTTCAGTAGAAGTCAGATCACTTCCCTACAAGCTCGGTCAAAGCTGCGGGTACCTCCTTCAAACTCCTTCCAATAGTTACTCCTAAATTATTAACTGAAGGGGCAAATTATTCAGTGCATGGTCATTAAACTGCCTTTAATGAATTTAAATAAAGTACCGGTACCTGAAAAATCTGAAGAACAAGAAAAGCGTTATCAATCTTCTTGAGCACGGTGCCTTCAGATACTACACTTGACAGGACTACTAAGCATATACAACACAAGTTGTTGTGAAAAGATTCAAAATCTGATTTGAAGGACACTTGATTAAATTTCCACCCTGCAGTGATTTTCTGAATAGCATCATTCAGATTAAATGGTCTAACTGAACTTCTTGCCAATGTATTTAACCATCTTTTACATATCTACAATATGTTTTATATTTCATTAATTCCAGTCAAAATTCCAACAATTGCTGTTTAAAATCAAATCTGATTCAATCTGCACGCCCTTAGCTAGTATATGCTCAAGTCTTGATTATTTCAAGATTCCACATTCCTTTGAAGATGCCACTGGAATTTATTTTTATCAAGAACCATGCTTCTAGAAATGACCACGGAGAAGGAAACTATCCTTAAACTTTGTAAAAAAAACAAAAACAACTGCCTAAACCTCTTAATCAGCTACATTGAACAACTATCCCATTTTGTTTCCTGACTTTTTAAAAGATCACTGAAATGCATTGCATACTGACATGGCCAATTACCGGGGTTAGTTTCATTTGCTCGTGAAAGTATTAAGCAGTTAAACTCAGAAGAATGAGAAGTCATTTTCCAATTCAAAATAAACCCTTTTTTTAAATTACAAAAAAAATATGTTAAGGTTTTTGGACTGGGCTTAAAAAGATTGAAATAAATGTGAATATGAACATATTTTAAAAATTACAAAAATGGGAACTTTAAACCATGGTTTTAATATTTTGTGTTTTAATGTGTTTGGAGTCACTTTGAAAGGCAGCATTTGAAATGAGATTGTTTTCATTTTAAACACACATTTTGCTTCCCTTCTATCTTCCTAAAAATCGCAATACTTCCACCTGTATACAGAAACACAAAAATGTTCTGCTTAAATTTTTTGGTAATATCACCCATGGTTGCCAGGCAACCACTTTCCCAGCTCTGTTACCATCTAACTTCCACAATAATTTCAACTTGTTTACTTAAAATCCATTTGAAGGGAGGGGGAGTGAAAGAAACAAAACTACCGGTGTCTGGCTTTCACACCATCTGGGTAAATGCATGGCCAATTAATAAGTTTGCTGCTCTCACCATACATGCAAACTTTTAAAAAGCAGGAATTTTATTCACAGGTATCATAAAACAGCTGGCATATTATTTCATCAAGAGCTTCATCAAGGATTAGCAAAACTTGAAGGTAAGGGAAATCAAAGCAAATATCTCTAACTTTAGAGATGATGAAGACGACGACCATGATGATGAAGAGAAAGAACACGATATTTTTTCAGAATATGAGGCAGAATTAATTAAGTAATTCACATCTTACACCTATATCTGTATATCAAAACTTAAGTCCCAGCGAGTACAATGAAATTTACACTCTGGGTTTAGAACTGCAGCCTTATTTCAGCTTTTTCAAAATCTTCCTGGGAACAGCAATCAGAAAAACAAAATAATCCTTTCAATTATTGTTCTTGTGCTTCTCCCTAGGTTTCCTTATTGAAGCATAACTTTGGTATTTTATGCTCCAGCTCTTTGCCTTTTTTTCACATCAGCCAACTCTAAGGGCTGAAAAAGAGGACGTTAGAATTGATGTGGAAATAGACCCTACCTTGATTTAGTGTATTTTAACATTAGATATGTGCTGTGCCCGTAATTGTGGTTGTAAAATATACATATTATTCCATAAAAACTTTACAAGTTACTGAAACCTGTTAATAAATTAGGATAATGATCACCATTAAGAATTTCTCAGCAGAAATAGCAAATGTCAAAAGAAGAATAAACAGAAAGATGCCATCAACGTCAGAGACACATTACAAAACAAATATTCCTGTTGACAGAAAATAGACCCCTTAACCAATCTACCATTGTAATCTATTCCTACTGTCTGGCATATATGACTGAGAAATAAGATACCTCTGATCATGACTGCACAGCCTTGAATGAAGTATTTTGATCAAAGGATCTGCAAAAATTGCCTCATATATTCAATTTATGTTAATACATGCAGTGAATAGAGAAGAATTGCTATATTGCTAAAATCATCTCCTGTAAACTCTTCCTGAAATTACAGAGCATTCTTTGCCCCTGTCTGGACTGCCATTCTACCCACAACTGTTTGCAAATGTACTGATGTCCCACAAGCTGAAATCACAATTACCAATCCAAAATCTGGTCTTACAATCTCCTCAAACTTGTACCTTTCTCTCTCCCCCACGTAGCTTTTAACTGCAATGGATAATTGCAATTATTGCAGTTGTGGTCTCTCTTATTTTCTCAGATTGCCCTACTATGCCTATATTTTCAGATATACAATAACACTCTCATTCCCCAGGTATGTTGAAATTCAGTGCTTCTGTCACATAAAAAGTAACAATGAGGCTCTCAAGATTGCCCCCAAAGCTTTGGGAAACCACATGAGCGCGGAAATGGTGCAGCCACCGAGGCTATACTAAGCATGGATACAGGGAAGGGATTTCCACTATTGCACAAATAACAGTACAAATTTTCATCTGTTGATCTATGTAAGAAACAATACTTATTAGTAATAGGCAAAATTAAGACATATTATTCATGTGCACCAAATTCCAATTCATGTGGAATTCCAAAGAACCTTTACGAAGCAGAAGCTTCATGTGAATAGACAGAACATGCTCATTGCCCCAACACCACTTTTTAGTAAGCGTACATTTTCACACTGAACCTAGCTTGTGCTTCATAAAGCATAATGTAAACCTGCACTGGCGAAGAATCTTATTCTCGTTACCAATGCCTCTTCTCTGCTTTCCCTTTCACTGTCAGAAGATGTTAACAAAAAACATGGCAATAGACATCCTTCTCTGTGTGTGTGCGCACACACACACACACACACACAGACACACACTGATGCCGATCTAGGTTAATTCCAATCTGAGCTCTTTAGATTTTGCTGAACCCCAGGTTTTCTCAATTATTAATGAGAGATGACCACCCTGGTTTATTAATACAATCTTAGAGTTATATTTCTGAATAGAAAAAGGAGTGTAGGCATAGGATATTGAAAGAAATAACATGCCTCCTGTAATGTATTGGGGTTTTTGCTTGTACTGATTCACGTGTCTGTTTAAATGCTGCATTAACGGTTGCACATTGGTGTGTATGTGTAATGGCTACTGACTAAGCCAGACTTGTTGTCTCCAGGACTATCATTGGTAAATTTGGAGCAGGAATGGTTTCCTTCAAATCTATTGGCCACCGCTTAGTGGCCAACCATATAAATAGCTGCGCAGCAGCCACTGTTTCAGTTCTGTTCTGCTTGACTGCAATAAAGCATGTTACTGTTTGGAACCTTCATCTCGCTTATTGCCTGCAACGAACCGACCACACAACACCTCCCCTTGTTCATTTTGTTCTGGAATGCTACCTACATGTGCTACAGTTTTATAAGCAGATTTTTCCTAAGGGTTTCCCTCTCTACAATTCTGACACCTTCCACATATAGGCAATATTACAGGAATAGAATGTGAAACCAGTCCATATATGCATAGGAATAGATCCATACCAAAAGCAGTTTAAAAATCAAGAGAAAAGTAACTCTCAGGCCTCCTACGTTTGAGACTCAACAACTCATTTTAGTGGCCACCAAACCTCCACTCTGTAGAAACTATCAAGTGATCTGTTAAAAAGGAAATCAAAGGAATTAAAATGGCCTCAGCCTGACCTTTTGGAAGGCTGCTGCCAATCAGATTGGGTCAGAAAAGCCAAAAATTGAACTCATTGCAAAATAGTTATAATTCAAGTGTAATTTTGCATCTACCAAATGCAAAGCATCCCTTTTTACCTGCACTTGTAGGAGAAACAGCAATGAGAAGGGACGCTACTACTGTATTCATAATCAACAGAGACAGGAAAAAATTATTACTTTTTAAAATGTTCTGCAGCCTTTTAACAAAGCTATTTTTGCCATGCCATAAAAGTGGGATCTTATGAGTAGCTCCCAATCTTTTCCAAAATAGTGATAGGACTTGAATTTCCCATAGGAGATTAAAAATATACTTCCAAAGATGTGAGCGGGGCCACATGCTCACTTTCTATTATTAGGAAAATTATTTTTGCTTTCTGCATTTATGATTTTGCTGGGATTAATAGAGGAAAAGACTGGGAGGGGACAAGAGCTCCCTCGCTTCTCATGCAACTCCAGATGTAAAGTGAAATTCAGAAAAACTCATTGCATAAGAGGCACATTATACACAGGAGTGTAACTTTCCACATTCTACTAACATTTATTGTACAGAAGCCAGAGGAACAATGATATTTGTTGATAAAATCAACATAAAACAATGCGACTGATTGTAACTTAAATCTCTCAGAGCCTCAGTGTTCTGCTAAGGAGAAATTTCCTAATGGTGAGAGCAATCAACCAGTGAAATAGCTTGCTTTCAGAAAATGCGGGTGCTTCATCACTGGAGGCTTTGAAAAAGAGACTGGATAGCCATTTGTCTGAAACGATATAGGATCTCCTGGTTAAGGAGGGGGTTGGACTAGAAGACCTCCTAGGTCCCTCACAACTCTAGTATTCCATGATTCTATTCTATGATTTCACATTACAGTACTGAATAATGTTAGAATCCTACAGAAAGTGAGATTCAGACATACAGCACCAGAAGTACATTACATTCACTTCTCTTCTCCCACTCTAACAAGCGGCAGACTCCTCTCTTTGTACATATAAAGGAAAATAGAAACTCCCAAAGGAGGAAATAGTTTTCATAGGTCCTCATTCACCCTGGCTTAATTATTGGCTTGCACTCAGGGACTCAAAGAAGAGAGGAAAGTTATTAGACTGCTTACCAGGAGATGAATCAATAGCAGAAATTGCTTTAGCTCCAGTCAAAGTCCCAAAGAGAAAGTCATTTGAAGCTGTCCACTTAGTCTAATTAATATGATTATTCTGCCTGCTGATTATATCATCTTTTCTCAATATGATTTGAGCTATAGGTCCCATAAGTTCCAACCAGAGGTGCTAATGTCTACATCAAAAAGGCTGCAGGATGCAGAAAAGTGATAGATAGATAGATAGATAGATAGATAGATAGATAGATAGATAGATAGATAGATAGACAGACAGACAGACAGATAGATAGATAGATATTCTTCATGATGATCTATCCTTAATTTGATCCTTCAGTTCTTTCAACCATGCCCTCATAATTACTGTAATTGAATCTATCCATTTGCTGCTGGTTATCCTCTTCTGCTCTTTCCTTCTGTCTGTCCCAGCACTAGAGTCTCCTCCAGATAGCTAGGCCTTCACATAGTGTGTCCTAGATAGGATAATTTGAGCCTGTGTTCAGACATACATAGTTCAAATAATGCAGATTGGAGTAGGATATCTCACTAAATATTCTCAGCACAGTATTCTGTTAATGCCTCCTTTCCATCCCTCTTCTGATTGCTTCTGGAACATCAGGAGAGGGACAAGATATCTTGTCAGCAAGGGAAATCAGTGAGAATTCTCTTTATGCAATTTTTCCCCTTTGGGTCAATCACTCTTCCATGAACAAAAGAAGTGTTTCCATTTATGGCAGTCTGAACCACAGAACTTTCAGTTCCCAAATATTTATTAGGTCTTCGGCACTAGTTGAATAATGTTTCTTCTCAGGCCCAAATTGTATATTTATAAGAAAGTGCTATTAAATTTTACCACACTGAACTGAGCATCAAGGTCTTACTGAGTTTGTGATGAAACAAATCTGTCTGATAACAACAACTGCTTAAAATTAATCTATTTTAACAGAAGATAATTGGGGTTAAGGTAAGCAGTTTTAAGTGCAGCATTCGGCAAAGCTTAACTGAACAGTATCAAAAAGATTTAGCATGATATATAGTGGTAAAATTATCAAGACAACTTAATTTTAAAACTCATTAATATAAAGCAACATATATGGTAAACATATTTTAATTTATCAGAACATACTATTAGCTTAATTGTATAGAGCAATGCCAGTCTGTGACTGCAATAAAAATTGATTGATTAGCTTAATTATATAGAGCACTGGTTTTCCAAGTGCAGTCTGGGGACTGCTGAGGATCTGCAAGATGCTTTCAGGGAATCCACCAAGTCAAATATATAGTTTTTGATTTCTTAGTTTTAATTTTGATATAGTAAATATTGACAGATATAACCCACGTAAACCAAAATTCTTTGCAGCTCTCCAAAATTTTAAAGAATGTAAAGTGGTCCTGAGTCCAAATGTCTGAGAATAGCTGATACAGAGTATACCTGCATTTTTCCAAACAGGTTTGGGAGACATTCAACATAATTGGATAATGAGATTTCTCATTCAATGCAGAACTATATTTATATAAAGGGAAATACTCCAGAACATTATGACAACTACAAAAAGGAAGTTGTTTACATACATTCAAAAATGACCTATGACAGATCTAGTATGCTTAAGATGTGTTTATATGCTTTGTATAAAATGAGTAATCACAGAGGGAGAACTTTTGTACATTCCGTGTCACATCAGGTAAATCAGAACAGGAAGGATAAATAAACACAGCTGCTTTATGAATGGAGAGTTGTATTCTTCCTCTTAAACCCTCTGAACTAGAGAGAGATATTAAGTAGGGTGCCAAAAGGATTTGTCTTAAGTTTTCTACTTTTCGATATTCTAATTAATGGTTGGAATGAAAGGGTGGAGATATCAAATCAGCATAAAATTATGTAGAATAGATAATACCTTAGAAGACAGAAATAATATTCTATTATTTGAAACCCATTTTCCTATGTATTAATAGAGACAAATGCAAAGTTTTTAACTTAGAGGAAAAAATTCCTAGGAAATTTAACTCAAGGAACAAAAAATGCAGAATTGATGAGGAATAGCTGGCTTAGTACCGGTAGTAAAACTGTACTTATGAAAATGATCTTGGAAAAGGAGTTGATTACAAACTAAATATAAATCACCTACATGACATGGCTACAAAGAAGACAAAATTGCATCAACAAAATTATAATTTCCAAGTCAGGACTGTTCATATCTATTCCTAATCTTCACTCCCCAATAATAGGGAGGGAAGAAATAGGTTCTCCTAGGTCCTATTCTAATCCCATCTATGGATATATCCAGGCATTCAAAAAGTAATATCAAACCAATGTCTCTTTATTTGACGCTACAAACAGCCAGCAAGTTGGATAATATAGCTACTATCACATCTATTTCCTTATATATACCATATTGTGGACTAATACAGAAACAGATACTAGACTAAATTGATTGTTGATTTAACCTGACTAGAGAAATCCTATATCTCATTACTCAAATAAAGAACAAGATTTATTTAATAATAAACTGATCCACCACTGACACGTTTATAGAACTGCTTATGGAAGTTTTTGTGCAATCCCCTCGACTCATCACTTCATCCATTTGACAAGGCAATCCAAAAACGTATAAGCAATCTAATTTCTATATATTTAAATTGGAAACGGATGCCTCTGAATGTACATACTATCATATATGTTTATATACATGTATATACAGAGACACACAGACAAGACTATTACTATCCATACGAGATGCTGGATTATTTTGCTCTAGTGTTTCACTAAATATAAAACCCTGTTCAAATGTTCATCAGCATCTAATCAGCAAATATTTCTGAGGGAGGAGCATCCATGTCCATTGGCTCCACCCACACCATTTCTGTCTCCAGGCGACAGACTCCTTCAAAATTCAGCAGACTAATCCAATCTGGCCCAGCTTGTCCATTCATTTGTAAAACTGTATAATTTTAGATCATTTTTACAAAACATATTTATCCATCAAATTTGCAGCTATAAATTCTTGTTCGTACCAGGTTTTAATATCTGTTTATAATTATAGTTGGAAAAAATATGTAAGCCTCTAAGCAACTAACCAAGGGGTTCTTCAGAAACTTCATTTTAAGGCCGCCAAAATCCATTTACTGTGAATTTTTAATATTACAATATAAAACAAATAGAACAAATAAGCATTTAAACCGTTTAACGGAATTTTAAAAAATGTCTCTTTGTGTGTTTGTGTGTGTGTGTATCTATATCTGGAATTTAATCAGTTAAACTGAAAATCAGGCAGCACTTTTCAGCATTTAATTTGTAGTTAGCTGTTGATATTAAGATTTAATACACGGAAAGCGGTCTATGACACTGTAGATAAATTATAACATTATGTATTATGATACCACTCCTGGACAGTAAGAAAATATTTTTTCAGTTATTCTACAGTGTGGAATGGCAATCTATAAAATAAATATGATCAGCTTACCTTCTAACTTACATTATTGGGTTTTTTCCATAAATATAGCAGTTTTTTCCAATCTATAAAATAAATATGATCAGCTTACCTTCTAACTTACATTATTGGGTTTTTTCCATAAATATAGCAGTTTTTTCCATATATATAGCAAGACAGCCATATCAAAGTATCACTGAGCAAAAGATGCCTTTTTGTTATTGTTCAGTCACTAAGTTGTGTCCAACTCTTTGTAACCCCATGGACCACAGCACTCCAGGCCCCCGTCCTCCTCTGTCTCCTGAAGTTTGCCCAAATTCGTGTTCATTATGTTGATGATATTATCTAGCCATCTCATCCTCTGTCGTCCCCTTCTCCTTTTGCATTCCATCTTTCCCAACATCAGTCTTTTCCAAGGAGTCCTCTCTTCTCCTTTGGCAGCCAAAGCTTTTGAGCTTCAGCTTCAGTTATCTGTTCGTCCAAAGGACAGTCAGGATTGATTTGCTTGAGGAAAATATACCTAAATACATTTTAAAATGTGCAATGTTTCCCACCAAATATTTTTGTAATTTCAGGCATTGCTTCCTTACTGTAAATTTACAAACCTATTTTTCTATACCTCACACAGCAACACTTCATGAATTATTATTCCATAAACTGTTTTGTGAGCTATAAAATTTTATCTTGACTTTAATTCTTTTCAAGCACTCTAATGTTCAAAGATAGAGATTTGAAAGATTACATCTACATTCTTTGTTCTGTATCTCCACAAAGGCTTCAATTCTGTATTCTGATATAAGATAGATAATACCCCCCTTTTATTTGCTAAAAGGGTTTAAAATGAATAATTTGGTTTTTAAAAAAATCTCACTGCTGACTCCAAATGCTTAAATTACCTACATTATTCCCCAAGCAAACATAAATCCCTTGTAAATTCTTGCAAATTACTTTTTAAGCTATTATCCCAATTCTATTCAAGTTTGTTGTAGAACTTTTTTATTTCTCTATTTTTCAGGTATAACCCTTCCATCTAAAAGCACTTGCAACACATTAAACCAATCCAAAATAACATATTACAAACTTAAAGACATAAACTGAAACACAGCATAGCTAAGTGAAAAAACAGGGTTTCCACAGGTAAAAAAACCCTTGATTTTGGCCTGAAAAATGCCCAGTCAAGATGTCACAGGGCATGTTTATTTTGTATACTCTTATAGCTCCCCCTTTTCTTACCTTACCCTGCTGCCTCTTGGTACTGCCATTCCGCTTCAGTAGCCAACATAGACAGCTGCTAACCTAGACCACTAGCAACATTGACCAACACCTGCTGCTCCTGAGCACTCAGACTTCATTGTTTAGCAGCATGAAATAAGAGTTACACACAATGTGATATTTCGTTACGCCCTTCCCAAAATAAGAAATAGAGGAATAATCAGATTTTTTGTAAAAAAAACAACAGAACTGAACCAAAGTGTTGATTTCATATCTCTGAAGACCAGGCTCATACATTATGTTAGGCTTGATTGGTTGGATTCAGAGAATTTCTAAGCCATAATTCATGTCTTGTAAATCACAACATATTGGTTTTGGCTGTCTGAACCCAACAAGATTCAAGGTGCTATAAAGCCCTAAATGGCATGGGCCCGGATTATCTAAGGGAGCACCTGCTGCCAGCGTCAATTTCCCATCGTCTTGTGCGCTCACACAGGGAGGGCCTCCTCAGGGTACCGCCGGTCAAGGATTGCCGACGGGCGATCCACAGGGGGAGGGCGTTCTCTGTGGGCGCGCCTGCCATATGGAATCAACTGCCAACGGAACTCCGGACTGCCCCCGACCTTCATTCATTTCGCCGGGACCTAAAAACCTGGCTCTTTGAGCTATCTGGTCTGGACTGAGGGATTTAATGTTTTTAAATTGTGATTTAATTTTTGTGGCTAGACTTAATTTAATTTATTTTAATTTTATATTGGATTGTTTTTAAATTTTGCCTTGTAAACCGCCCTGAGTCCTTTGGGAATAGGGCGGTATATAAACCAAATAAATAAATAAATAAAAATAAGTTACACAAGGACATAACAGCATAATGGTAACGATTTCCCAGATTACAGGAGATATATTTAAATCTAGATGGTAAACATGCACAATAACTAAAATAAGCTTAATAATATTGCAAAAGGTTCCCTAACTACTGAGAAAAAGAAAAGGGCTGCACCCATCAAATATCTGTACTGTGTTACTTGTTATAGATTATTAAAGATGGGCACACTTTGAGGGCACACTCTCCCTTCTGCTATTTTGGAAAACATGTTCCAAAACATTTCAGTATTGTACAGACAATTCTTATGTAAATCAAGTCTATGGAGCACGATTATTTTAGTGAAGATTTTTTATTGAAATTATTTAAAAATATAGTTCTAAAAAATAGCAGCCATAAATAATGGCTACTTTTTAAAGGGGGTTCCCTAAATTCATGGAGGATAAAACGCTCAATGGTTACCAGTCAGGATGGTTATATTTTGAAAGCCTATGAGTATCAGGTCCTGGAAACTTGATCAGGAACCACATCTGCATTCATACAATGTTTGTGGTTTCTCATCCTCTTCCTCCTCCCTCCTCAGAATCAGAATCTCTGACTAGAAAAACAACTTTGCTCTGAAGCAGCAGGGTCCTTCTTTTCCTTGGTATTCTTTCCGGATTATTCATTACAGAAATAATCATGCAAACACACACACAAACACACACACACATTTCTGGTCATCTTAGGCAGAAATGAAAAATGGCAAGTGTCATTCTTAGAGTAAGATTTCCATGGAAACCCAGCATAGCAGCTCAACACAGCGTGATATTGAAATGGGTTACTTTATGTGGTATAATGCTTTCCTTGGGAAAAATAAATCAATACTTTTCATTTGTCTTTGCAAATGTGTAATTCATGCCCGTGAAGGAAAATAACAAAAAGAACATACTTGAATTGTATAAATCCATCATGCTTGCAAAGGAATTATAATACAGGTGATTCTTCCTGTGCTGATGGATCTTGCCCCACAATAGTGTTTTACGGTATTATTAAGAGAATTTTCAACTTATCTAATTATGGGATCAATGCCTTTACTTTCTATCATCCTTAGGTTCAGCAATG